>NW_026712324.1:1271464-1907196 GCF_030504385.1 Musca domestica | reverse complement strand
GAGCTAAAGGTATTCTCATAGAAGAGCTTAAGGTCTTCTCATAGAAGAGCTGGAAGGTCTTCTCATAGAAGAGCTGGAAGGTGTTCTCATAGAAGAGTAGGAAGGTCTTCCCATGGAAGAGCTGGAGCTATGAGCTGGAAGGTATTCTCATAGAATAGCTGGAACGTCTTCTCATTGAAGTGCTGGAAGGTCTTCTCATAGAAGAGCTGAAGGTCTTCTCACAGAAGAGCTGGTAGGCCTTCTCATAGAAGAGCTGGTAGGCCTTCTTATAGAAGAGCTGCTAGGCCTTCTCATAAAAGAGCTGGAAGGTCTACTCACAGAATAGCTGGAAGGTCTTCTCATAGAGGAGCTGGAAGGTCTTCTCATAGAAGAGCTGGAAGGTCTTCCCATAGAAGAGCTGAAGTTCTTCTCATAGAAGAGCTGGAAGGTCTTCCCATAGAAGAGCTGGAAGGTTTTACCATAGAAGAGCTGGAAGGTCTTCCCATAGAAGACCAGAAGCGGGACTTCCCATAGAAGACCAGAAGCGGGTCTTCCCATAGAAGACCAGAAGCGGGTCTTCCCATAGAAGACCAGAGGCGGGTCTTCTCATTGAAAACCAAAAGCCGGTCTTCTCATAGAAGACCAAAAGCCGGTCTTCTCATGGAAGACCAGAAGCGGGTCTTCTCATAGAATATCAGAAGCGGGTCTTCTCAGAAGCAGGTCTTCTCACAGAAGACCAGAAGCGGGCCTTCTCATAGAAGACCAGAAGCAGGCCTTCACATAGAAGACCAGAAGGTGGTCGGCTCATAGAAGACCAGAAGCGGGTCTTCTCACAGAAGACCAGAAGCGGGTCTTCTCACAGAAGACCAGAAGCGAGTCTTCTCACAGAAGACCAGAAGGTGGTCTTCTCACAGAAGACCCGAAGGTGGTCTTCTCACAGAAGACCGGAAGGTGGTCTGCTCATAGAAGACCAGCAGTAGTTGGTCTACTCATAGAAGACAAGCAGTAGAGGGTCTCCTCATAGAAAACAAGCAGTATGGGATCTTCTCATAGAAGACCTGCAGTAGGTGGTCTTCTCATAGACTTCTGTAAAGCTGTGTATTTATTTGAATATTCAATTCTAATTCCATGGCCTTAGTCCCAGAGGATGCCATAAATAATAAAATTAATATTTATTTTTTTGTTAACATACCCACACACACACATATTAACATTCACACACTCTATGTTCAATGGCGTATAGGTGTTGTTGTTGTTGCTTTTCATATCATTTATGACGTCTTCATTATTTATAGCCCAACTAATGTCTAAATGGCACGATTATGTGACAGACATTTGGGCAGAGCCAACAGAGACCTTCGGCGTTTATCGAATCCCAACAAAAATTGGCATTAGACCAATCTATGGATTGTGAATTTCGTTTTGCATTTGGGGTGTTTGTTGTTTGTTTTTGTTGGTTGTTTGTTTATTTATTTGTTGAAATGTGCAATTTTGATGGGGGCCATCTGATGGTTGCTCAAATCGAAATGCATTCACACAAAAAAAGACAATTACAACAATCACGATTTTTTACATGACGTCTAAAAACTGTTAATTAAATATTTAAATGAAAAGTTTTTTTTTCACGCTTTGTAGCAGCTATGGAAGGCAAAAGATAAATAATTGACAATGGACATTGTTTATTGAACTTGGCCGGATTGTAGATTGGAAAGTCCATCATTTGATAAAAAGTTTGTCTAAAACTAAAAAGTTACACTTTCTTAACAAAAAATATTTACAGTGTGAGATGAAAAAACTGCAGCCAACTTCGGACTGCTGTCATTTCTAAGCCACTCGTCCGACAGCTGTTAAAATTATTCCAGTGTCAGCTCATTATATTGTTTACAAGCGTACAAAAGCATTTTGGTGAGAATTTTCCAGAAAAAAAGTTATTCGAGACGGAGGAATTCATGCGTGATAATGCGCTTTCTTTATATTTGGCTGGAAAACCACAAGTGGCTATCGTTAGAGCACTCCAGCATTTAAATGTGAATAAATCTTTTGTGTCTCGTACCACCGCTCGTTACCGTGACTTGCACTGGTTGGGTAGCCCGACGTCAAGGAAGTGGCTGGAAGAAAACATCAACATCAGAAGAAATGGTTCGAAAAGTAGAGAAACGACTTGATCAAAACCCACGTCGCAGTGGTCGAAAAATGGCTCGTGAGCTGAACATATCGCAATATTCTATTCGGCAAATATTGAAAAATGAGCTCGGGGTAAAGCCATTGAAATTCCAAAAAATGAAAGAACTTACACCGCAACAGAAAGAAAATAGACTCAAAAGAGCTAAAGACTTGCTTTGCTTGACCGAAAGTGGTGAATTTGCCGAATTTGGTTTTCTCCGTCTCCGATGAGAAAACATTTTTTGTCCAGCAATTTGTAAACAAACAAAATGATCGTCTTTACTTGACAAAGAGGTCAGCTGAAAATGTGAACCTTCAGTTGGCCACCAGAACTCAGGCGCCGGCCATGGTGATAGTTTGGACCGCCATAATAGCCGTTGGTCGCTCTCCGCTCGTGTTAATCGACAGTGCGATCAGAATAAATGCGAATTTTATCGCGAAAATATTCTGGAGGGGGTATAAAAGCCTTGGGCACGCAAACATTTTGGCCGCAGACCTTGGACATTCCGACAGGACTCAGCACGCGCCACCCAAGAATGGTTACAAAATAAGGTTCCTCACTTCATTTTCACAATGGCCACCAAAACCTCCGGATACCAATCCGTTGGACTATTGTGACACTAAAAAATACCAAAATGTCGATCACCTCAAGCAAGCGTATCGCCGGGAATGGGCCAAAATACCGCAGAACAACATTTGGGCAGCATGTGACGGTTTCACTGGCCGTTTGAAGGCCATAATTCGTGCCAAAGGTGACCAATTCGAACAAATCTCAACTTTTTCGAAAATTTGATGCTATTTCCGACATTTTTTGCTTTCATTCAATAAAAATTGAAAAAAACAAGTAAGCAAAGGCTACAGTCGAGCGGGGCCGACCGTTGAATACCCTACAACACTATAATAAACGATACAGTTTATATAGGCGAGATACTCGAAAGAATTCCACAAGATATTGTGACAAATTATAAAAGAAAACCATCAGGTTTCGTTCTCTAATTTTCGAATAATAGCAACGTGAACGAATTTGCTCATTTCCAATTTATTGGTAGATGTTGCACGTAAATGGTCTTCCTAGATCTGGAACCAATATTTCCCAAAGACATATAATTTCTTAGAAGTGACAAAAGATTAACATTTATTATTGGTTTTTGACTGAAACGCATCTATATGAGATACAGACATTTGACTATATTCGTTAACGAAATAGTCAGAAGTGCGTCTTTCTTGTATTTGTGAATTCTCGAAAAAGTCTCTGGAATGGACATTTTCGTATTTTGTCTACAAAAGTTGGCAAACTATTTCACACATTGAATATTTTTGGATGGCCATTCAAAACTGCTTGGCTTTTGCAATGTCCGGTAACCCCCTTTCAAATGTGGGTGATGATCGGGCGATAATTACGACCTGCTGACAATTTTGCAGTTTTTTGGTCCATTTCAACCCCTAAATATATGGCGATCATCTCCAAAAAGAGTAGGCTTCTATTCTGACCCTCATCTTATCCCCATGTAAAATTTCGTAAGGATCGGGCCATAAATGCGATCTGTATATGATATTCTGATGTCATAACTACTTAGTTTTGTTAGCTGTAGAAATATTACCAAATGTTTAATTCAAAATAAAAATATGCCAAAAATATGACAAAATTGAAAAAATATGAGAAAATTTTACAAAATCAATATTTTCATCTTTAGAGAGATATTTTTATGCGATTTTTTTAGATATTTTTTCTTTCCTGCCAAGAGGCCATTCTGAATTAATGAGAACTGTCGAAATCAGTTCAGCCGTTCTCGAAATATAAGAGATCTTTCAAGCATATCTTTTTTGATAAACATATATATCGCACATATTTTGCTATATATCCGATTTGTTGGAAGTTAACATCAATGTAAAGATCAGAAGTAACCTTGTCATGACTTTGTGATTTCGCCGGTATTAAAAATATTCGCGGTTTAATGAAAAATTTTGAAATTTTTCAACACAAAATATATGGTCTATTTTACCCGCTAAATATTATCCGATAACCACCCAAATTGGTAGGCTTCTTCCCCGTCCTAAACTCTAGCTACATGCGAAATTCCGCGTCGATTGGTCTATAATTGCGACCTGTATAGCTACTGCAAAATCCGACATTTTTTCAGTATTTGGTCCATTTCAACCCCTAAACATTTGGCGATCATCTCAAAAAGAAATAGGGTTCTATTCTGGCCCAACCCCGATCTCCATTCCAAATTTCGTGAAGATCGGGCCATAATTGCGACCTGTAGAGTGATTACAAATTAACATGGACAGACGGACAGACGGACGGACGGACATACATAGCTAGATCGACTCAGCTCGGCGAGCTAGGATGATCCATATATACTTTCCTATGTGGGAAACCAATATTTCGTGGTGTTACATAATTTTTGGCCCAATCAAACTTATAATACCCCCAACACATAGTGTTGTAGGGTATAAAAATGTAAAAATTATGGCACTTGACTTTGTTGCAGTTTTTTATCTCACCATCTTCACAACAGATCTTGTGTTAGCAAATATGTTTGTAGTGTGAAATTTGAAGAGAGTTTGATACTTATTTCGCTTCCTTTTATTATTCAAAACTTTGACCCTTTGAGGGGGAGATACCACAAGGAATGGTCCGATCTCTATCATCTGTATAACAGACCTTATATTGGTGAAAATATTGGGATGTGCCAAGTCTGAATGGAATCGGGTTTTATGAGCTTTATGGACAACTATTTTCACCCTTTGTGAGGGAGGTACCAGAAGGAGAGGACATTCATCTTCACACCAGATCTTGGGTTAATAAAATTATTGTAATGTGAGTAATTTGAAGAAAATTGGAACCTTACATCACATTTTATAACAGTTATTCATAATGTTGACGCTTGGTTTATCTGACTTGATACAAATATTAGACAAAAATAACAAATCGGATGAACAATATATATGGGAGCTATAGCTATATCTGAACAGATCTTCACCAAATTTGACATACTAGCTTCTGGACTCAATTCGGTCGTAAGTACCAAATTCCATTCCATTTGGGCAAATATTAGACGTTTGGTGCACAATAAAAGGTAAATCGGACGAAGTTATATATGGGAGCTACATCCAAATCTGAACCGATCACGATAAAATTTAGCAAATGTATTTCTGAGCTGCATTTGATATATTTCCTCAAATATTGCTGTTACAGAGTGCTCATTACGGCTGCGGAGGACAAAAATAATAAATCGGATGAAACATATATATGGGAGCTATAGCTATATCTGAATCGATTTCGATCAAATTTGGCATATTTATTTTCAGGCCTAATTTGGTAGTATGTGCAAAATTTCATACTATTCGAGTGGATATTACACGTTTGGTGCACAATAAAAGGCAAATCGGACGAAGATATATATGGGAGCTATATCTAAATTTTGACCGATTTTCTCCAATTTCAATAGGGTTCGTCCTTGGGCCAAACAAATGGTTTGTGCAAAATGTCATCTCAATCGGATAATAAATGCGACATGCATTTTGTTCACAAGAATACATGGACAGACGGACGGACAGTCGGACTGACATGCATAAATCAACTCAGAAAGTGATTCTATGGAGATTCTCAAAAGTAACTATGGTCTATTTCGCTTCCTTCTCCATGTTACAAACAAATACACAAAGACCTAATACCCGTACCACTATGTGGTGAAGGGTATAAAAATCTAGGCTTATTGTTCTCTTGGTGCCTTAACGAATGTTCTTTAAAAATTGAAAGAAAATCGTCCAAAAACCATTCGACTTTCATTACATTTATGTATATGTGTATGCATGTGTGTATGTAAGTATATCTAGGTGAAAAATTTCAAATAACTGACAGTGTTAAATGTCATCAAGGTCGTCTTGAAAACATTGTTTAGTCTGACACTGATTCATCATCAACTTTGCTTTGAGAACACAAGTCACCTACCCTTCCACCCCACACTCCTTCCTAGAAGTCATGCAATAGTCATGTCTGATATCCAAACTTAACTTTGCTCAATGATTCCATTGTTCCAGCGTTGGTGTTGCCTTACATATTGACATATGAATGCTTGACGGATTGATTGATAAATGTCAATACAATAACTTAGTTGTTTGATTTATTTGAAAAAAAAAACAAACAACATAACTAATTCATAAAATAAATATCGGATATGAACAAGTTGTTGTTCTCAATGGGTTAGTAACAAGTAAAAAAAGGTATTATGTGCGATTTGGGCAAAAATTATTATTAAATTATTATTTCAGCTTTCAATTTCAAATTCAGAGCTACCTTGAATTTTGATGAGTAAGCTTCACTTTCAGGAAAAAAATTAAAAATTGGGCCAATCTGGCCAAAAGGGTACGAAAAGTTAATGGGGTCCCAATTGAAATGTGGTTGGGCTTTTGGAAACGTGTTTGAAAATTTTCTACCATTACTGTTAAACAAGTAGACAATAATAGTATTGAAAATCTTTCAAATCCAACGCCCTAAAATAAAACTTAACATTTCCACAATAAAGTGTGATAAGGAATTGAGTCTCATACCTATTATCGTACTGAAATGTGACAATTTTTTTGGGGGTGGGCAGTAATAAATCTATTCTACTATTAGTCATTGACTATGATCGATTACATGGGAAATTTGACCTTAGTCTGCATCAATTTCAATGTGCGATGTCGGAAATGATAAAGTTTCTTTTTCAAAATTTTGAAAATTTATTTTCTGAAGTGTTCTACACCGTGAGAAAGAAAGAAATTGAGGCTAAATCTATTTAAGGATTTACCTTGTACCTTGTACGAGGATAATCAGAGGTATCTTTATATGAGGGCTACGCCAAAAACATGGGTACATGTTGATTATATTTTGCAAGGAATATTTCTAATTATTAAAAGAAGTTTGGCCTGAGAACTCTTTAGGGATTTCAAAATAACACACTGAGCGCTATCAATTCCCCATTGATTTTCCCCATAATTGCACATAATCACATTCTGAGTCGATTTATGCATATCCCTGCGTCCATCTGTCTGTCCATGTATTTTTCTAAACAAAGTACAGATCCCATTTATTGCCCAATTCAAAAGAAATTTTACACAAGTCATTTGTTTGACTCAAGGACGATCCATTTTTAAATTGGAGATAATCGGTCAAAATTAAAATATAGCTCCCATACAGGGTTGTCCATATTCGACGGACCCATCTGGCAACGCCATAACTTTTGACAGAGATGTCACATCGCTTAATGACATACCGCGTTTGAAGCGTCAGTCCAAGCAGATTTTTACCATGAACCAATACACGCCACGCGGGCGCTCTGAAATAGTTGAAATTTACATTCAACAGAAGAAGTCAATTGTGAGAACTCAACGTGGTTTTAAAACATCAAAAAATGTGAGAAGTGCGCCTTCTAAGAACACCACTAAGCGTTTATACGAAAACTTTTCGACTGGTAAGGCTCTTTCTAATCCGAAGAGGCCATATAAAAGTCGACCAAGGCGATCGGCCGAGAATATCGCTGCCGTACGAGCCAGTGTTGAGAGGTCCCCAAAAACGCTGTTCTCAGCAGTTGGGCATGGCTCGGTCCACTTTACAACGGATTATTCGCATTGATTTGCATTTGTTCCCATACAAAATTCAATTGACGCAAAGAATGTTGCCTGCGGACAAGCCTCGTCGATTGGAATGGGCCCAAAGGGCCCAAAGGTCCGTCGAATATGGGCAACCCTGTATATATCTTCAACCGATTTCGTGTTAGTTGTGCACCAAACGGCCAATATCAGTCAAATGATCTGAGTTTTGGCACATCCGACCGAATTCAGTTCAGAGGCAAGTACTTCAAATTTGTGGAAGATCGGTTCAGATATAACTATTGCTCCCATATACATGTTTCCTCCGATTTGGGGTTTTGAGTCCCTCACATGCGTAATAAACACTCCACAACAATGATCTTTGGTATCAGAGACAGCCCAAAGTTTTATTTTATAGCTCCCATATACAGGGGGAGATAAAAATACTACAACAAAGTCAAACGCAACAATTTTTTTTTCAAATTTTATTGTACGAAAGCAAAAAAAATGTCGGAAATATCATCAAATTTCAGAATAACTTTAAATTTGTTTGAATTGGTCACCTTTTGCACGAATTATGGTCTTCAAGCGGCCAATGAAACCGTCACCGTCGCTGCCCGAATGTTGTTCTGCGGTATTTTGGCCCATTCCCGGCGAAGTCCTTGCTTGAGGCGATCGACACTTTGGTATTTTTTAGTGCCAACCTTGCTACCAAAATACTCCAGACACAATAGTCCACCGGATTGGTATCCGAAGATTTTGGTGGCCATTGTGCGCTGGAAATGAAGCGAGGAATCTCATTTTGTAACCACTCTTGGGTGGCGTGTGCTGAGTGCGATGGTGCTGAGTCCTGTTGGAATGTCCAAGGTCTGCATCAAATTTTAGAATAAGTTTAGATTTGTTCGAATTGGTCACCTTTGCCACGAATTATGGCCTTCAAACAGCCAATGAAACCGTCACAGGCTGCTCGAATGTTGCTCTCCTGTATTTTGGCCTATTCTCGGCGAAGCGCTTGCTGGATGTGGTCGACTCTTTGGAATTTTTTAGTGACAACCTTGCTTTCCAAAATACACCAGACACAATAGTCCAACGGATTGGTATCCGGAGATTTCGGTGGTTATTGTGTGCTGCAAATGAAGCGAGGAACCTCATTTTATAACCATTCCTGGGTGGCGCGTGCTGAGTGCGATGGTGCTGAGTCCTGTCGGAATGTCCAAGGTCAGCGGGTAAAATCTTTGCGTGCTCAAAGCTTTAATACACCCTCCAACATATTTTCGCGATAATATTCGGCATTTCTTCTGATGCTACGGTCGATTAATATGAGCGGAGAGCGACCATCGGCTGTTATGGCGGCCCACACAAACATCAACATAGACGGCGCTTGAGTTCTGGTGGCCAAACGAAGGTGCACATTTTCAGCTGACCTCTTTGGCAAGTAAACACAATCATTTTTTTTTTGTTTATAAACTGCTTGACATCGGAGACGGAGAAAACCAAATCCGGCAGTTCACCACTTTCGGCCATGCGAAGCAACTCTTTAGCTTTTTTAAGTATATTTTCTTTCTGTTGCGGTGTAAGTTCTTACACTTTTTAGAATTTCAATGGCTTTACCCCGAACTCATTTTTCAATATTTGCCAAATGAAATATTGCTATATGTTCAGCTCATGAGTCATTTTTCGGTCACTGCAACACGTGCTTCGATCAAGTTGCTGCTTTACTTTTCGAACCATTTCTGCTGATGTTGCTGTTTTCTTCCGTCCACTTTTTTGACGTCGGGCTACGCAACCAATACCAGTCACGGTAACGAGCGATGGTACGAGACACAAACGATTTATTCACATTTAAATGCTGGAGTGCTCTAACGATAGCCACTTGTGGTTTTCCAGCCAAATATAAAGAAATAAAACTATCACGCTTGAATTCCGCCTCGAATAACTTTTTTTCTGGAAAATTCTCACCAAAATGCTTTTGTGCGCTTGTAAACAATATAATGAACTGTCACTGTAATAATTTTAACAGCTGTTGGACGAGTGGCTTAGAAATGACAGCTTTCTGAAGTTAGCTGCAGTTTTTTCATCTCACCCTGTATATATAGTGAATTCTGAGACTTATACTGAAATTTTCTGTAAAATACTTCTTCTTTTTTTCTAGAATTTTGCTCAATAAATTACGATAAGATATTCAGACCATATGCTTCTTATCATTCTTCGAACTTGTCAAGTTGTTGGGTTCAGAAATTAATCTAATCTATTAGCCGTTGTCCAACAATGGTTGATCGCAAATACAGTTCACATCGGTAATATTTCATTTTTACGTTGACCAGCGAATCGGAAATGAACAAAAAATATATGCGTGTCAATGTAATTATTGATTGGTATGTAGGGCCAAATAAATTGGACTCTAAAGGTACTCCCACAGATAGAAGGCTTCTTAGAGAGGTCTGTGAAAAGAAAAAGGTCTTAGAAATTTAAAAAACCGCTTTAAAAATTTTTCTTTGTTTTTATTGGATACAGTACCTGCTACAGATTTTCTTCCGATTGGAGGTACCATTGTATGGGGGCAAGGCAAAGACATGCATACATAATTTTCCGTCATAGATTGTAGTAACGATTCTGACTTCAAATTCGAAATTTCAAACAATTCCGGTGAATAATGGCGCTAAAATCATGGAAATACCGAATATCTGGGGTACCGTTATAAGGGTTCTATACAAAACGTGGACCTTCCAGGGGGTAAAGTACTCAGAGGGAACCCCTTGTGTGAATTTTCAGACAATTCGATTGAAAAATGCAGGTAAAATCATCAAAACACCGAATATATGGGGTACCATTGTATACGGGATATACGATATCGTGGACCTATATAGACAATTCTATTCTATGGGGTAAAGTACTCACAGAGAACTCCTTTTGCGAATTTTCAGACAATTCCATTGAAAAATGTGGGTAAAATCATCAAAATAACAAATATCGGGTGGAGTCGTTATATAAGGGGTATACGATATCGTGGACCTTTATAGACAATTCTCTTCCAGAAGGTAAAGTACTCACAAGGAATAAATTTTAGGACAATTCCATTGAAAAATGTGGCTAAAATCATCAAACTGCCCAATATCGGAGGTACCATTGTATGGGGGCTATACGATATCGTGAACTTATATAGACAATTTCATTCCAGGGTGTAATTACTCACAAGGATCTCTTTTTGTGGATTTTAAGACAATTCCATTGAAAAATGTGGGTAAAATGATCAAAATACCAAATATCGGGAGGAGCCGTTATATAAGGGGTATACGATATCATAGACAATTCTTTTCCAGGGGGTAAAGTACTCACAAGGAATTATTTTGTGGATTTTCAGGCAATTCCATTGAAAAAATTTGGAAAAAATCATCAAAATACCGAATATCGGGGGGTACCATTGTATGGGGGCTATGCGATATTGTGGACTTATACAGACAATTTTCTTCCAGGGGGTAAAGTACTCACAGAAAACTCCTTGTTTAGAATTTCGGACTACCGAATATTGTGAGGTACAGTTATATGAGGCCATTCGATATCTCGGACCGGTAGGCTATCTTCGAACTTGACCTGCCCGCAGACAAACGACAGATCGGTGCAAAGTTTTAGCTTCCTAAATTTATTCGTTTCGACTCTAGCGTGATTATAACAGACGGACCGACGATAACGTCTGGTCCGACGTCAAGGAAGTGGACGGAAGAAAACAACAACATCAGCAGAAAAGGTAAGAAAAGAAGCGACTTGATCGAAACCCACGTCGCAGTGGCCGAAAAATGGACCGTGAGCTGAACATATCGCAATATTCCATTCCGAAAATATTGAAAAATTTGCTCGGGGTAAAGCCATTGAAATTCCAAAAAGTGCCCTTACACCGCAACAGAAAGAAAATAGACTCAAAAGAGCTAAAGAGTTGTTTCGCTTGGCCGAAAGTGGTGAACTACAGAATTTGGTTTTCTCCGTCTTCGGTGAGAAAACATTCGTTGTCCAGCAGTTTGCGAACAAACAAAATGATCGTGTCTACTTGCCAAAGAGGTCAGCTGAAAATGTGCACCTTCGGTTGGCCACCAGAACTCAAGCGCCGGCCATGGTGATGTGGGCCGCCATAACCGCCAATAGTCGCTCTTCGCTAGTATTTATCGACCGTGGCATCAGAATAAATGCCGAATAATGCCACGAAAAAATTGTGGATGGTGTATTAAAGCCACAAATGGTTACAAAATGAGGTTCCAGCGCACAATGGCCACGAAAATCTCCGGATACCAATCCGTCGAACTATTGTGTCTGGAGTATTTTGGAAAGCAAGGTTGGCACTAAAAAATACCAAAGTGTCGATCACCTCAAGCAAGCGCTTCGCCGGGAATGGGCCAAAATACCGCAGAGCAACATTCGGGCAGCGTGTGATGGTTTCATTGGCCTTTTGAAGGCCATAATTCGTGCCAAAGGAGACCTATCAAAATTAAGTTCCTCGCTTCATTTCCATCGCACAATGGTCACCAAAATCTCCAGATACCGATCGGTTAAACAATTGTGTCTGGAGTATTTTGGAAAACAAGGTTGGCATTAAAAAATACCAAAGTGCCGATCTACGGGAATGGCCCAAAATACCGCAGAGCAAGATTCAGGCAGCGTGCTACAGTTTCATAATCCGTTTGAAGGCCATAATTCGTGCCAAAGATGACCAATTCGAAGAAATCTAAACTTATTCTAAAATTTATTGCTATTTCCGACTTTTTTTTTTGCTTTCATTCAATAAAATTTAAAAAAAGAATGTAAAAATTATGGCCTTTGACTTTGTTGCAGTTTTTTTTTAACTCACCATGTATACTTTGTTATCACTATTTCGATGAGTTACAAGCGGAATGACGTACTTAATATACCCTCCATTTTAATACCCTCCATTTTAATTCTAAGTCGATTTAACGATGCCCGTCTGTCTGTCTGTCTGTTGAAATCACGATACAGCCCACATTATTTGACGTAGAGCGCCAAAATTTAGCAGAGCAATTTGTACTGTGTCTAGGATGGTTGGTATTGAAAATGAGATATATCGTTTTTGTATAGTTCCCATATAACGGTACCTTCAGATATTCGGTATTTTGATGATTTATGCCACATTTTTTCACGGATTTGTCTAAAAATTGGTATTTGTTGGTCATAATAGGTTCCAGCTGCGGTGGCGAAACATTGCATGTATATGTCCACGTTTTGGTATAGTCCCCATATAACGGTACCTCCCGATATTCCGAATTTTAATGGTTTCTGCCACATTTCTTCGCGGATTTGTGTAGAAATTGGTATTTGTTGTTCTTAATGGGATCTAGCTCTTTTGGCGAAACACTGTATGTATAGGTCCACGTTTTTGTGTAGCCCCATATAGCCGTATTTCCCGATATTCGGAATTCTGATGATTTTTGGAACATTTTCCCATGAATTTGTCTAAAAATTGGTATATGTGGGTCATAATGGGCTCTAATGTTTCCTTTACCCTAAGGAGGAGGGTATTAAAAGTTTGGCCCGGCCGAACTTAATGTTTTTTTTTACTTGTTCGTGTTGCACAGTGTTAATTTTGTAACACCAACAAATTTTAAATTAGAAAAAATAACAATTTTTTTTTTCGTTTCTTAAAAATCTCTTCCCCAAACTTTTGTCACTTTCATTGGTCCAGTGACTCGGTTAGCTTTCATAATTAGCACATTTGAATATTGAAGCTAACACCCAGTTCCATATCTACATTATTGTTATTTTATTACTCAATTCGGTTGTCATCTGAGCGCTTAGTGTATATTTCCGCATCTCCAACTCTGGCGTTGGTCGCCTGCAATCTCAGACTCTTTAACTCGATCGCTTTATGATCTCTCACAACAAATGCAAAGCAAAAATAACAACAAAAAAGCCCCCTCAAATCTATTGCGAATTTCAGGTTTTGTATTTCTTTTGCTGCTCTCTGCAATATTTTCGTTGTTGTTGTACAACAAATTGGCAATGTGGTTGCTGTTATTTCTTAAATAATAATAACAAAAAAAACACCGACTAGACTAGACAAATTGAATGAAACCGAAAACTTTTGGTTTCTTTCAATCGATCAACGGCAACAAGACGAATGGCAACAACAACAAAAAACCGACAACAAACTAAATAATGCACGTTGTCGGCGACTGATGTTGTACCAGCTTGTTGTTATTGTCGGTGTTTATTTTTTTCATGTTTTGCATTACAAGAATACTCGATAAAAAATGTAGCGATCTCATTGCTCGAGCAAAGACCCTCGACAATTATACACACATACATGTGTATGTATGTATGTACGTGTGTATTTGCATCTGGGCAAGACATAAACAAATCTTAATCAATAAAGAATGAAAACAAGTAAAAAACATTAACTTCGACCGGGCCAAACTTTTAATACCCTCCACCTTAGGATAAAGGAAACACTAGGGACCATTATGACCCACATATTCCAAATTTTAGACATATTCATGGGAAAATGTGCCAAAAATCATCAAAATACCGAATATCGGGATATACAGCTATATGGGTCTATACGAAAACATGGACCTATACATACAGTGTTTCGCCTACGGAGCCCATTAAAACCAACAAATTCCAATTTTCAGACAAATCCGCGAAGAAATGTGGCAAAAACCATTAAAATACCGAATATAGAGAGGTACCGTTATATAGGGGCTATACCAAATCGTGGACCTATACATGCAATGTTTCGCCAAAGGAGCTAGAACCAATTATGACCTACAACTATCAATTTTCAGAGAAATTCGTGAAAAAATGTGTCAAAAATCATCACAGTACCGAATATCGGGAGGTACCGTTATATGGGGACTATACCAAAACGTGGACCTATACATACAATGTTTCGCCACACGAACTAGGACCCATTATGGCCTACAAATACCAATTTCTAGAGAAATCCGTGAAAAAATGTGGCAAAAATTATCAAATTACCGAATATCGGAAGGTACCGTTATATGGGTACTATACCAAAACGTGAACGCTTACATGCAATGTTTCGCCACCGCAGCTGGAACCCATTATGACCAACAAATACCAATTTTTAGACAAATCTGTGAAAAAATGTGGGAAAAACCATCAAAATACCGAATATCGGGAGGTACCGTTATGTGGGGGCTATACCAAATCATGGGCCCATACATGCAATGTTTCGCCACCGGAGCTAGAACCCATTATGACCTGCAAATACCAATTTTCAGACAAATCCGTGAAAAAATGTGGCAATAATTAACAAATTACCGAATATCGGGATGTACCGTTATATGGGTACTATACCAAATCGTGGACCTATACATGCAATGTTTCCCCAAAGGAGCTAGAACCCATTATGACCAACAAATACCAATTTTTAGACAAATCTGTGAAAAAATGTGGAAAAAATAATCAAAATACCGAATACCGGGAGGTACCGTTATATGGGTACTATACCAAAGCGTGGACCTATACATGCAATATTTTGCCACACGAACTGGGACACGTTATGACTTGTAAATACCAATTTTTAGACAAATCCGTGAAAAAAAAAGAGGGATAAATAATCAAAATACCGAATACGAGAACGTGGACCGATATATCTCATTTTCAATACCAACCATCCAAGACACAATACAAATTGCTCTGCTAAATTTTGGCGCTCTACGTCAAATAATGTGGACTGTATCGTGATTTCAACAGACAGACGGACAGACAGAGAGCAGACAGAAATCGTTAAATCGACTTAGAATTTTATCCTGATTATGAATAAATATACCTTATGGGGTCTACGACGCACATTTATGTATGTTACAAACGGAATGACAAAGTTAATATACCCTACTTTCCAAGGTGGAAGGTATAACTAGCGTTCTGGGGCTGTGAGCAGAGGAAGCACTCAAGAGGTACCCTATACTTGGGTACGCAAAGATCTGCTCCCATTCGAAATCCAGGAGTTTTTCCATGGGCAAATGACCTTCAGAATGTAATTATATCCTCAGCCATATGGCTAGAGAGGGTATATATCATTTGATATGGCCAAAACTTACCTAGTCGAAATAACGGTTTTCGACCCTAGGTCTCTTTGGACCAAATCCGTTCCAGGACATTTGGAGTCGGTCTAGTGATGTCCGTCTGTCTGGCTGGCTGGTGCACACGATAACTCTCGAAGGCAGTATCCGATTTGGTCCAAACTTGATACTTTCTAATATTTTTGCCAAACTTAGATCGAGTTTGGAGATGGGCAATATCGATTCACTCCATCTGATACCTCCCCCACAAAAAGTCGAAATTTTCAAAAATATATTTTCTGGACAGGAAGAGACGAAAATCCGATTCTACTCCAACTTTGTAAATCGTAATATTTGCGTCAGTGCTAGGTCAGCTGCGAAAATGGACAATACCGTTTCACTCCATCAAGTACCTCCCCCCACAAAGGGTCAATATTTTGAATATTTACAAATCTTATAAAATGTAACGGTTATCTTCAAATTACACACATACACATATTTTTATTAACCCAAGATATCGTGTTAAAATGGAATATATCGGCCCATTCTTCTGGTATCTCCCCCACAAAAGGTCGAAATTTAGAATATCCATTAGGCTCTTAAAACTTGAAATTAACTTCCGATTCCATTTAGACTTGGCACATCTGAATATTTCTATCAACACAGTATCTGTTATAAAGACGGTATAGATCGGACCATTCCTTCTGGTACCTCCCCACACAAAGAGTCAAAATCTTGAATAACCAAAACGTTTATAAAATCCGAAAAAAAAACATTAGGTTCTCTTCATATTTCATACATCTCATTATTTCTGGCAATACAAGATCTGATGTGAAGATGGAATATATCTTTCCACTCCTACTGGTACACCCACTCCCCCCCCCCCCCTCCAAAGGGTCAAAATTTTGAATATCTATGGAGCTCATAAAATGCGAAATTAACATCAGATTCCCTTTAAAATTGGCATATCTGAATATTTCTATCAACAAAAGAATCTGTTATATACACGATAGAGATCGGAACATTCCTTCTGGTATCTCCCTCACAAAGGGTCAACATTTTGAATATCCATGAAGCCAATAAAATGTGAAATTAACATCCGATTTCATTAGACTTAGAACATCTCTATATTTTTATCAACACAAGATCTGTTATAAAAATGGTAGAGATCGGACTATTTCTTCTGGTACCTCCCCCATGTAGGGTTCACATACCGCTCTGGTGCTCCACCAAGAAAGGGTCACAATTGTCAATTTATTAACCCTCCATAGAGGGTAAACTTTTTTAATAATATTTAAATAATCGAACATTGGCTAAGGGTATACAGCTGTTGGCAAAATCGAATGATACCTTTAACTTGTTTTTGGTCGATTAATACGAGCGGAGAGCGATAATCGGCTGTTATCGCGGCCCACACTATCACCATGATTGGCGCTTGAGTTCTGGTGGCCAACCGAATGTGCACATTTTCGGCTGACCTCTTTGGCAAGTAACCACATCATTTTGTTTGTTTACAAACTGCTGGACAAGGAATGTTTTTTCATCGGAGAAAACTAAATTCGGGTTTCGAATCATACTATCCCGCTTGAATTCCACAACGAATAACTTTTTTTCTGGAAAATTCTCACCAAAATGCTTTTGTAGGCTTGTAAATAATATAATGAGCTGTTAGTGGAATAATTAAAATAATTAAACAGTTGTCGGACGAGTGGCTTAGAAATAACAGCAGTCTGAAGTTGGTTGCAGTTTTTTCAACTCACACTGTATAGTGTCTTCGACAAAAAAAAAAAACAAAATCCAGGACAGAAGGATAGAAAATATTCTTAAAATACAACAGATTGTGGGTCTGAAGGTCCTTCAAAATTTTCCCCTTAAAATTGCTTTTGCTGCTCAACAGATGCTTCAAAAATTATTCACAAAAATCGATGTCAATGCTCCTTGAAAAAATCCACGACCTGTATCAAGGAAGTGCTTGAATTAGTTTTTCAAAAAATTTGCGAAGTTCCTTCAACAGGTTTCTTTTAAGTATTTCAAGTTTTGGCCTGAAGATCCTTAAAAAATTGTATGAAATCCAAATCCTAAAAAATATTATTAATATTTACACGTTTGTTATTCTTAAGGACCTTGAAAAAAAATTAAAAATCCCCGATTCCAGAACTGCTTGAATTAGTTTTCCAAAAAATTCGCGAAGTTCGTTCAAAATTTTTCTTTTAGATATCTTCAGTGTTGGCTTGACGTTCCTTAAAAATTGTACAAATCCAAATGCTAAAAATTTAAAAAAAAAATCTCCGGTAGAAGATCCAAGTAAAATATTCTAAAAATATACATTGATTGTCAAGAAGAACTTCTTGAAAGAGTCCATAATTTTAGTAAGAAAATGCTTTAATGAGTTTAAAAAAAATCGTGAAGTTCCTTCAACAATTTTCTTTCAAATATATTCAGTGTTGGCTTGACGATCCTTAAAAATTGTACAAAATCCAAATCCTAATAAAATTCATAAAATTTACACGACTTTTGGTCTGGTTGCACCTTAAAAAAATTTAAACAAAATCCCCGGTAGAAGATCCTAGTAAAATATTGTTAAAATTCTTAAAATATGTAAGATTGTCAAAAGGTCCTGAAATAATTTCCCCTAGAAAATGAACATTCGCTTGTAAACTGTTCCTTGAAACAGATTATTTTGCGGAAACCCATGACGTTTTTAACTGGTTCCAAAAATATATTATTATAATTGCATTATATGTGCGCTGGTAAGATAGGTATTTTCATTAGCTTTCAAATGATACCCATATTGTCTATATTGGTGAAACCGCGTCTGACCCGGGTCTTGACCCCACCAACATTCATTATTTCGTATACAAAAGACCCTCTAAATGCCATCCCATCTCTGACTTGTGAAAGGTCTTTCAACCTAAAAGTTGTAGCCAACAAATGTAACAACTCATAATACACCCGATTTGACATAGTGCTCTACTAAATCTTAATGAACCAACAACAACAACAACAAGTGCAACAACTAAAACCGATAAACAAAAGCCACAGACGATTATCTCAGAGTAACGGTATTGTTGCATAAACCTCCCCACAAATCCCCAATAGAGAGTGAGAGTAAGAGAGAAACAGATAAAACCAAATGGGAGAGTGCCGAATTGGTCATCATCAACTAATGAATTATGTTGGGGTATTTTCGTTTTCTCTCTCTCTCGCTCTCGCATACTTTGGCTGATCTATGGAGGGATGGTTAGTCTTAAATGCAACGCTCATAGAAAAACAACAGCGAAGGCGGTAAAAATAATCCGGCAACGATTTTTTGTGCAAAAATTTCCGCATTTATTTTTTTCCTCGGTCAAATAACGAAAATTGTTTTGAAAGGCAAATTAGTAAACAAAAATGAATTTAATTTGTGTCTCTTAAACAAAAAAAAGCAACAGAAAAATTAATAAAGAAAACCTTTAAATGAAAATGAAAACAAGTTTGACCACAACTCGTTGAGGGTGGATAGATGGATGAACGGATACTACGAGGGGGGACCAACTCCATCTAGTCCACAATGAAGATATGTTGTATGTAAATATTCCGACGGGTCTGATGGTTATTCCATAGATCGGTCGGTCGGTTGGTTGGAACTATGAAATAAAAAAAAAACACAAAAATTGAAATATAATCCAAAAGGTTGACGTAGACGCGTCTATTATTGCATTGTGTTTCCTTGTCATTTTGTTTGTTTTTGTTGTTCTTCGAACAAAAGATGGAACAATTATCCATCAAACAACAACAACAAAGTAACCAAAAACATCATTGTGCAATTAATAATAAACAAACGTAAACTCTATGAAGGTTGTTTTAAATTGCCATTTGTGTGGCAGCCAACAGATTTTTGAGTGGCATTTAAAACGGAATTAAAGAAATTAGAAACAAAACATAACGTCATACAAAAAATTTTGAAAATGTTTCTTTTTGAATAGATTTTTAGTGTTCCTTAATTAAAAATTGAGTGTTTTATTTGTGTTTGATAATATTAAAAATTAACTTGATGTTTGAGCTGAATTTTTGTGTGGAGCGTGGTGTTTCTTCGTAGAATTTATCGCAATATGTGTTTCTAATCGTCACCTCGCTGCTATTAATAACCTATTTGGAAATTAATGAAAAAAGAGATTTATATTCACGATAAGTCCACTTTCCAAATATTTGTCCTGTTCGGAAGGTGAGATAAAGTTGATGATTTAATAGCTCTGAAATTTCAGATTTTTTAAAATGCTAACAGCCTGTGGGAAAGGTAACACCATGCACTATCATACAAATTATTACAGGAAAACCACATTAGAATATAACAAGTTAAAAAGCAGTAAGTTCGGCCGGGCCAAACTTTGAATAAACTCCACCATTTGGAACGAATTTGGAAATTTTCAAAAAATAAAATTCTAAAAAAATGCTGTTAAAATTTTAAAAATACCAAATATAGCCCTCCATTGGGGTCTATACGACGTGGACCTACATAGGCATTGTTTGCCATTAGCCATTACCATATTCAAATTCGAAACATGAAATAAACGGTGAATAATGTAGCTAAAATCATCAAAATATCGTATATAGGGAGGTACCATTATATCGGAGCTGTGCGAAGACCTGGACCTGCATAGACAGTTATCTGTCACAGGCTGTAGCATCCATTACGAACTTCAAATCACACATCTCAAACAATTTCGGTGGGTATTGTACCTAAAATTGTCAAAATACCGGATATAGGGAGGCACTGATATATGGGGCCTATACGAAGACCTGCACCTGCATAGACATTTTTCTGTCACAGATTGTAGTTCTCATAACGAGCTCCAAATACGTAATTTTAAACAACTCTGGTGAATAATGACGCTAAAATCATCAAAATACCGAATTTTGGGAGGTACCGTTATATGAGGGCTATACGAAGACGTGGACCTGCACAGACAATTTTCTGTCATAGGCTGCAGCATCCATTACGAATCTCAAATAACAAATTTGAAACAATTCCGGTGAATAATGGCGCTAAAATCATCAAAATACCGAATTTCGGGAGGTACCGTTATATGGGGGCTATACGAAGACGTGGACCTATAATTACAATGACTCGCCACACGTACTGGAACCCATTACGATCTACAACTACCAATTTTCAGAGAAATTCTTGAAAAAATGTGCCAAAAATCATAAAAATACCGAATATTGGGAGGTACCTTTATATGGGGACTACATCAAAACGTGGACCTATACATAAAATGTTTCGCCACACGAACTAGCACCCTTATGACCCATAAATACCAATTTTTAGACAAATCAGAGAAAAAATGTGTCAAAAAAAAATAAAATACCGAATATCGGGAGGTACCCTTATATGGGGGCTATACCAAAACGTGGACCTATACATACAATGTTTCGCCACACGAATTAGCACCCATTATGACCCACAAATACCAATTTTTAGACAAATCCGTGAAAAAATGTGGCAAAAAAAATTAAAATACTAATATCGGGAGGTACCCTTATATGGGGGCTAACCAAAACGCGGACCTATACATACAATGTTTCGCCACACGAACTAGCACCCATTATGACCCACAACTACCAATTTTTAGACAAATCCGTGAAAAAATGTGGCATAAATAATCAAAATACCGAATATCGGGAGGAACCGTTATATGGGGACTATACCAGAACGTGGACTATTTTCAATACCAACCATCCTAGACACAATACAAATTGTTCTGCTAAATTTTGGCGTTCTACGTCAAATAATGTGGGCTGTATCGTGATTTCAACAGACAGATGGACAGACTGGCAGACGGACAGACAGACGGACATCGTTAAATCGACTTAGAATTTTATGCTGACTATGGATATATATACTTTATGGGGACTACGACGAATATTTAAGGATGTTACAAACGGAATGACAAAGTTAATATACCCTCATTTCCAAGGTGGAGGGTATAAAAAATAGAAATGAGTAAACAAAGCACTAAAAGCTTTGAATACCATCCAGGAAAACCCCATTAGAATATAATAAAAATAGAGTTAAAACCAGTAAAGAAAGTCCCAAAGACGGGCGGGGCCACTTTGCTAATTTAGTAGAGCTCCACATAACAATTAAAAGTTTTTATGGGAGAATTCAATCATAAACGCTATTATTATAATTTAAAGTTCAAAGGACTAAATATGCCGAAGCATTTGTATCTTTTAAATTCGGACTTGTTTTGCTTATTTGGTGCAAAATTAATTTTAAATCATATAATGATATATGGGAGCTATATCCAAATCTGAACCGATCTCGATAAAATTTGGAAAAGATATTTCCGAGCTGTACTAGATATATTTCCCTGAATATCGTTGTTACGGAGTGCATATTATGGCTGTGGGTAACAAATATAACAAATCGGATGAACAATATGTATGGGAGCTATAGCTATATCTGAACCGATTTCGATCAAATTTGACATACTTATTTTCAGGCCTAACTTAATTGTATGTGCAAAATTCCATACTATTCGGGCTGATATGACACGTTTGGTGCACAATAAAAGGCAAATCGGACGAAGATACAGTTTAAATAATCATAACTCAAGGCAGGGGCAGGTGTACATCTGTCGGCAAAATCGACTGATACTGTTTTACTTATTTTTGTAATACTTCTTGCATTAATTTTTTTTATTTTTCTAATTTTTCTTTGCAGACCACTTCGACGGGCAACTAAAATAAATAACAAAACAAAAAAGTGATTTGAACAAAATCATGATGCCAACATGACAGATTTATCGGAGTCCGATTTACAGCCGCTATTGGCAGACAAAGATGATGATTCGGCAAATGAATCAAATGATACCAAAAACAACAACAACATCAATGGCATTGCCAAAAACAAAAAGAAAAATAAATTCCAACAAAAAGACATAAATCGCAATGTGGTGCCATCAAAGCCCCCACCACCCTCGACGGCCCAAATGCAGGACCAACGAAGGTCATCATTTGGCCGAAAATCACAAAAATTACGCTACATCTGGAAGCGGCGGCACCTGTTTTATATCTTGGTCATTGCGATGGTGATGTTTCTTCTCAATTTAACCTATAATCACAGTGTGGATCCAAATTTGCTGGGCAATGAGGACGATGTTGATTTTCTGAATCATGTGCATTCGCATGTGCCGGGCATGAAAGGTAGGAAAAAAACACTATTTTTTTGGTTTATAATTGTTGATTGTGGGGCAAAATAGGGGGAGGAGGGTTAATCTAACACTTCCCCTTCTCCCCTTTTAAACACTGCATGCATTTATTTATGGCACGTCATATATACTAATCACATAAATCATTTTATTTGAAAAGCCTGACATTTCATTACACCATTTTCACATTATAAAAAGAAGCGAGAGCGCACTCTCACACACGCACACATAGTTATGCACATGTATAGTTTGATATGTAGTTCAGAAGCGGCAGATAAAGTACATATCATAGTAGAGTATTGAAAGAAACGTATATTTGTTTACATTGTTTGTTTATTATCACCACCAACAATAACATTTGTAAATAAAACAGTTTAATCTGAGGAAATGTACACAAAAAAAATTGGGACCAATATTATGTAGGGGAAACCAATCTACTTCGGTTAATAGGCAATCGATTGGATTTTTTAGTTATTTGAGATTAGAAGTTATTCAAGTGGAGATTACAAGGCCTTCACAGGTATTCCATGGATAGATGATCACATTTTGGCCTAAATTAATATATGACATTTTAGGAGTTTTAAAAGCCTGGAGGACCAATTTTGGGACTTCTACTGTCCCCCTTTCCAATCAATAATCGAAGATTTTTAAGAATATTTCTGAAGCTCAAAGTTGGTAAAAATCGTGATTTTTTTAAGATTTTTTCCGAGAACATTCTGATCACTAACGGTGAATTTTTATGACAATTTTTTCAAGGACCTTCCGATCACCAATTGAGATTTTTTGTAGAAAATTTGTTCAAGTACTATTTTTCCAACAAACGTCCATATTTTAAGAATTCTCAACGGAGATTTTTTTATGAAAACTATTCCAAAGACCTTCTAAACTTCGTGCATTTTCCCAACAATTTTACCAAAGATTTTTAAAGAATATTTTTTCAAGAAAAAGAATAAAATAATTAAAGAATATTTTTTCAAGGACCCATAGACCAATTTTCGTGGATTTTTAAAGAATATTTTTTCAACGACCCATAGACCAATAAACGTGGATTTTTAAAGAATATTTTTTCAACGACCCATAGACCAATAAACGTGGATTGTTAAAGATTATTTTTTCAAGAACCTTCTGCCCAATAAACGTGGATTGTTAAAGAATATTTTTTCAACGACCCATAGACCAATAAACGTGGATTTTTAAAGAATATTTTTTCAAGGACTCATAGAGCACTAAACGTGGATTTTTAAAGAATATTTTTTCAAGGACTCATAGAGCACTAAACGTGGATTTTTAAAGAATATTTTTTCAAGGACTCATAGAGCACTAAACGTGGATTTTTTTTTAATGACCTTCTGGCCGATAGACGTGGATTTTTAAAGATTATTTTTTCAAGGACATTCTGGCCAATAGACGTGGATTTTTAAAGATTATTTTTCAAGGACCTTCTGTCCGATAGAACGATTTGACTAACAAAGAACCAATCGTAGACTTTTAGAAATTGGTTTTTCTGGGCCTTTAACCAAAAAACGAGGATTTTTAAGTAATTTTTGAATGGAATAGCCAATATAAGGATTAGGAAAAATGTAACGCGGAATTAATTGTATTTAGTTTTGTAGATTAAAATAAATATATAAACGTACTTCCTGATTTCAGTTGAATGTTTATGTTTTGGATTCATTATACACTCAGCTACAGCAGGTATATATTACACGGCCAAAATGTGCCTCATTGAAATAACGGTTTTAGACCCTAGGTTTCTTTGTACCAACTCCGTTTCAGGTCATTTGGAGTCGATGTAGCATGATTCAAACTTTCCACATCTAACTATTTTTATCAACAGAGTTCTCCCTATTACCACAAGATCTGGTGTGAAAATTCTAGATGTCAGTCCACTCCTTGTAGTACATCCCCCACAAAAGGTTCCAATACTTATATCTCTCGCTCCGTTGGTCCCTGAAAATTTATTGTTTAAAAATCCACGTTTATAGGTCCATTGGTCCCTGAAAAAGTATCGTTCAAAAATCCACATTTGTTGCTGTGTAGGTCTATGAAAATACATCCTTTAAAAATCCGTTCATCCTTGAAAAAATGTCCTATAAAAATCCAAGTTTATAGATCTGTTCATCCTTGAAAAAAAAATTCCTATAAAAATCCACGTTTATGGGTCAATTTGCCTTTAAAAAAAAAGTATCCTTTACAAATCCACGTTTATAAGTCTATTGGTCCTTAAAAAATATCATTTACAAATCCAAGTTTATAGGTCTCTTGGTCCTTGAAAAATTCCTTTGAAAATCCATGATTATAGGACTCTTGGTCCTAGAAAAAATATTTTTTAAAAATCCAAGTTTATTGATTTCTTGGTTCTGAAAATGTATCCTTTAAAAATCCACTCTTATATTTCTGTTGATCCTTGAAAAAATATCCTTTAAAAAATGCATGTTTATAGGTTTGCTGGTCCATTAAATAAATATTTTTTAAACATTTACATTTATAGGGCCTTGAAATCATATTCTTTAAAAATTGAAGTGTTGGTCCTTGAAAAAGTATCCTTTATAAATCAACACTTATTGTTGTGTTGTTCCTTCAAAATGTATCTTTTAAAGATCCATGCTTATTGTTGTGTTGGTCCTTTAAAAAATATTCCTTAAAAGTCCCCTCTTATTGGTCTGTTGGTCCGTGAAAATATTCTTTGAAAACCCATGTTTAATAGTCTATTGGTTCTAGAAAAAAAATTCTTTAAAAACCCAAGTTTTTTGATTTCATGGTCCTTGAAAATGTATTCTGTCAAAATCCACTGTTATAGGTCTGTTGGTCCTTGAACAAATATCCTTTAAAAATCTACTTTTTACCGATCAAAATAATTATTTGAATAGGTTTTTTGGTTTGAATACAAGCCCTCGTCATAGGCCTCTTTAAACAGCTAGAATTCCACATTTCATTTCCATATCTCATACATACATCATGCATACATATACATATACATGTAAATAAGTACCCATACATAGCTCATATGCAAAATACTATTAAAATTAAAAAGCTGCAAGCAAATATTTATTTCTTTTTCTTAATGAGTATTTTTGATTCATTTCCGTTCTTTTTTTCTTTTTTTGTACACCTGCAAATTTTGTCATCGTCCTTTTGCCTATTGTCTATTGTGTGTGTCTGTATAAAATTGATTGTGTACGTCCTGTGGCCTGCAAAAAAAAAAAAAAAAACAAAAAAATTACTTTTTAATATTTTTTCTGTTAATTACCACCGACACCATTACCATTGTTTGCGTTTGTATTGTTTTCGTTATTCGCAAAATTGAAAAAAAAAAGTTTTCAAAAATTTAACATCACTGCTGCCCGACAAGCCAAAAGCCAATAAAAATACAAATTCCAAAAAGGATAAGAAAAAAATAACAAAGCCTGCAACGACAAACAGTAACCGAACAGCAAGTATTCGTCATTCAGAGCAATTGTCTGAAGCTGTGTCGAAAAATAATACAAAAACCAATACGAATCTCATTCAAAAAACTAAAAACATTTCTGTTTCTCTGTCCTCTTTATCCTCAACTGCTGGACCGTATCTTGCAACTACCTCTACTCATATGGAACCTCTTATAAATAATAACACCACCTCCTCTCCCGTTTCTACAATGGACGATTTTAATGACCCACCACCCAAAGGTTATTTGGTTTGGAGTGAATTCTGTAAAATGCCCAATTTGGACCCCTATCTACCGGATGTCATGAAAAATTTCCATCGTCAAAAATACAAACCCTGCAAGCTGTTGGATCCCTTGACCAAAATCGATTTCAATACCACCAGCCAGCGTTACACCCTGCGCATCGATGAGGAAGTTATACCAGGCTATAGTAAAACTGGCAAGGTGGACTGTTGTTATCAGTCGATTCTGCGCAATGAGACCGGGACCAAGGCCGACAGTGTAGTTAGGTAAGGTAAGGGTTTTTTTGTCTCTCTCTCTTTCTCACTCTCTCTCTCTCTCTCTCTCTCTCTTGCTAACTCACGACATGTCCCCATACTTGAGACAATCTTTCTTTTCAACTTCTAACCTCTAATCCTTCCTAGGCTTTCGGAGTGCATGAGTTTTGTGGACAAGACTTCGCTGGATCCCTCCATCGATAATATTTTGGTTAAATGCCGCTCCGGTAATAAACAGGTCTATGTCAACGGCCATGCCATGATGCCAGAACGTCGGGAGATCCGTGAACGTTTAAATATGTGGCGTAAATATGATCAGGATTCCAAGGCTGAGGATAAGCCACCCAGTGTTTTGATGATTGGCATTGATAGCATATCCAGAGTGAATCTGATACGAGCGATGCCGAAAACAGCGCGATATCTCTACGAGAATGAGTGGTACGAAATGAGCGGATTCAATAAGGTGAGTAAGAGAGGAAGGTCCTCAAAAGCACGACTAAAGATTTTATGGCAAAAAAGGAGAGTGGATTTTTAAAGAATATTTTTTTAAGGACCAACAGACCAAATAGGCGTGGATTTTTAAAGAATACTTTTTCAAGGACCCAGAGACCAATAGACGTGGATTTTTAAAGAATATTTTTTCAAGGACCCAGAGACCAATAGGCGTGGATTTTTAAATAATATTTTTCCAAGGACCCAGAGACCAATAGACGTGGATTTTTAAAGAATATTTTTTCAAGGACCCACAGACCAATAGACGTGGATTTTTAAAGAATATTTTTTCAAGGACCCAGAGACGAATAGGAGTGGAATTTTAAAGAATATTTTTTTAAAGGACCTAAAGACCTAGAAGAGTGGATTCTTAAAGAATATTTTTTAAAGGACCTAAGGATCTAGAAGCGTGGATTTTTAAAGAATATTTTTTAAAGGACCTAAAGACCGAGAAGCGTGGATTTTTAAAGAATATTTTTTAAAGGACCTAAATACCTAGAAGAGTGGATTTTTAAAGAATATTTTTGTAAAGGACCTAAGGACCTAGAAGCGTGGATTTTTAAAGAATATTTTTTTAAAGGACCTAAAGACCTAGAAGAGCGGATTTTTAAATAATATTTTTTTAAATGAGCTAAAGACCTAGAAGAGTGGATTTTTAAAGAATTTTTTTTAAAGGACCTAAAGACCTAGAAGAGTGGATTTTTAAAGAATACTTTTTTAAAGGACTTAAAGACCTAGAAGAGTGGATTTTTAAAGAATACTTTTTTTAAAGGACCTAAAGACCTAGAGAAAAGCGAGGATTTTTAAAAAAATATTTTTAAAGACCAACAGACCTAAAAGCGTGGATTTTTAAAAAATATTTTTAAAGACCAACAGACCTAGAAGCGTGGATTTTTAAAAAATATTTTTAAAGACCAACAGACCTAGAAGCGTGGATTTTTAAGAAATATTTTTTAACGACCAACAGACCTAGAAGCGTGGATTTTTAAAAAAACATTTTTAACGACCAACAGACCTAGAAGCGTGGATTTTTAAAACATATTTTTTAACCACCAACAGACATAGAAGCGTGGATTTTTAAAAAATATTTTTAAAGACCAACAGACATAGAAGCGTGGATTTTTAAAACATATTTTTTAACCACCAACAGACATAGAAGCGTGGATTTTTAAAACATATTTTTAACCACCAACAGACATAGAAGCGTGGATTTTTAAAAAATATTTTTAAAGACCAACAGACCTAGAAGCGTGGATTTTTAAAAAATATTTTTTTAAGACCAACAGACCTAGAAGCGTGGATTTTTAAAACATATTTTTAACCACCAACAGACATAGAAGCGTGGATTTTTAAAAAATATTTTTAAAGACCAACAGACCTAGAAGCGTGGATTTTTAAAAAATATTTTTTTAAGACCAACAGACCTAGAAGCGTGGATTTTTAAAAAATATTTTTTAACGACCAATAGACCTAAAAGCGTGGATTTTTAAAACATATTTTTAACCACCAACAGACATAGAAGCGTGGATTTTTAAAAAATATTTTTTTTAAGACCAACAGACCTAGAAGCGTGGATTTTTAAAAAATATTTTTTAACGACCAATAGACCTAAAAGCGTGGATTTTTAAAACATATTTTTAACCACCAACAGACATAGAAGCGTGGATTTTTAAAAAATATTTTTAAAGACCAACAGACCTAGAAGCGTGGATTTTTAAAACATATTTTTTAACCACCAACAGACATAGAAGCGTGGATTTTTAAAACATATTTTTAACCACCAACAGACATAGAAGCGTGGATTTTTAAAAAATATTTTTAAAGACCAACAGACCTAGAAGCGTGGATTTTTAAAAAATATTTTTTTAAGACCAACAGACCTAGAAGCGTGGATTTTTAAAACATATTTTTAACCACCAACAGACATAGAAGCGTGGATTTTTAAAAAATATTTTTAAAGACCAACAGACCTAGAAGCGTGGATTTTTAAAAAATATTTTTTTAAGACCAACAGACCTAGAAGCGTGGATTTTTAAAAAATATTTTTTAACGACCAATAGACCTAAAAGCGTGGATTTGTAAAACATATTTTTAACCACCAACAGACATAGAAGCGTGGATTTTTAAAAAATATTTTTTTTAAAACCAACAGACCTAGAAGCGTGGATTTTTAAAAAATATTTTTTAACGACCAATAGACCTAAAAGCGTGGATTTTTAAAACATATTTTTAACCACCAACAGACATAGAAGCGTGGATTTTTAAAAAATATTTTTAAAGACCAACAGACCTAGAAGCGTGGATTTTTAAAAAATATTTTTTAACGACCAATAGACATAGAAGCGTGGATTTTTAAAACATATTTTTTAACCACCAACAGACATAGAAGCGTGGATTTTTAAAAAATATTTTTAAAGACCAACAGACCTAGAAGCGTGGATTTTTAAAAAATATTTTTTTTAAGACCAACAGACCTAGAAGCGTTGATTTTTAAAAAATATTTTTTAGGACCAATAGACCCAGAAGCGTGGATTTTTAAAAAATATTTTTAGGACCAACAGACCTAGAAGCCTGGATTTTTAAAAAATATTTTTTAACAACCAACAGACCTAGAAGCGTGGATTTTTAAAAAATATTTTTTAACGACCAACAGACCTAGAAGCGTGGATTTTTAAAAAATATTTTTTAACGACCAATAGACCTAAAAGCGTGGATTTTTAAAACATATTTTTAACCACCAACAGACATAGAAGCGTGGATTTTTAAAACATATTTTTAACCACCAACAGACATAGAAGCGTGGATTTTTAAAAAATATTTTTAAAGACCAACAGACCTAGAAGCTTGGATTTTTAAAAAATATTTTTTTAAGACCAACAGACATAGAAGCGTGGATTTTTAAAACATATTTTTAACCACCAACAGACATAGAAGCGTGGATTTTTAAAAAATATTTTTAAAGACCAACAGACCTAGAAGCGTGGATTTTTAAAAAATATTTTTTTAAGACCAACAGACCTAAAAGCGTGGATTTTTAAAAATATTTTTAAAGACCAACAGACCTAAAAGCGTGGATTTTTAAAACATATTTTTTAACCACCAACAGACATAGAAGCGTGGATTTTTAAAAAATATTTTTAAAGACCAACAGACCTAGAAGCGTGGATTTTTAAAACATATTTTTTAACCACCAACAGACATAGAAGCGTGGATTTTTAAAACATATTTTTAACCACCAACAGACATAGAAGCGTGGATTTTTAAAAAATATTTTTAAAGACCAACAGACCTAGAAGCGTGGATTTTTAAAACATATTTTTTAACCACCAACAGACATAGAAGCGTGGATTTTTAAAAAATATTTTTTAACCACCAACAGACATAGAAGCGTGGATTTTTAAAAAATATTTTTAAAGACCAACAGACCTAGAAGCGTTGATTTTTAAAACATATTTTTTAACCACCAACAGACATAGAAGCGTGGATTTTTAAAACATATTTTTAACCACCAACAGACATAGAAGCGTGGATTTTTAAAAAATATTTTTAAAGACCAACAGACCTAGAAGCGTGGATTTTTAAAACATATTTTTTAACCACCAACAGACATAGAAGCGTGGATTTTTAAAAAATATTTTTTAACCACCAACAGACATAGAAGCGTGGATTTTTAAAAAATATTTTTAAAGACCAACAGACCTAGAAGCGTTGATTTTTAAAACATATTTTTTAACCACCAACAGACATAGAAGCGTGGATTTTTAAAAAATATTTTTTAACCACCAACAGACATAGAAGCGTGGATTTTTAAAAAATATTTTTAAAGACCAACAGACCTAGAAGCGTGGATTTTTAAAACATATTTTTTAACCACCAACAGACATAGAAGCGTGGATTTTTAAAAAATATTTTTAAAGACCAACAGACCTAGAAGCGTGGATTTTTAAAAAATATTTTTTAACAACCAACAGACCTAGAAGCGTGGATTTTTAAAAAATATTTTTTAACGACCAACAGACCTAGAAGCGTGGATTTTTAAAAAATATTTTTTAACGACCAATAGACCTAAAAGCGTGGATTTTTAAAACATATTTTTAACCACCAACAGACATAGAAGCGTGGATTTTTAAAACATATTTTTAAAGACCAACAGACCTAAAAGCGTGGATTTTTAAAAATATTTTTAAAGACCAACAGACCTAAAAGCATGGATTTTTAAAAATATTTTTAAAGACCAACAGACCTAGAAGCATGGATTTTTAAAAAATATTTTTTAACCACCAACAGACACAGAAGCGTGGATTTTTAAAAAATATTTTTAAAGACCAACAGACCTAGAAGCGTGGATTTTTAAAAAAATATTTTTAAAGACCAACAGACCTAGAAGCGTGGATTTTTAAAACATATTTTTTAACCACCAACAGACATAGAAGCGTGGATTTTTAAAACATATTTTTTTAACAACCAACAGACATAGAAGCGTGGATTTTTAAAAAATATTTTTAAAGACCAACAGACCTAGAAGCGTGGATTTTTAAAACATATTTTTTAACCACCAACAGACATAGAAGCGTGGATTTTTAAAACATATTTTTAACCACCAACAGACATAGAAGCGTGGATTTTTAAAAAATATTTTTAAAGACCAACAGACCTAGAAGCGTGGATTTTTAAAAAATATTTTTTTAAGACCAACAGACCTAGAAGCGTGGATTTTTAAAACATATTTTTAACCACCAACAGACATAGAAGCGTGGATTTTTAAAAAATATTTTTAAAGACCAACAGACCTAGAAGCGTGGATTTTTAAAACATATTTTTAACCACCAACAGACATAGAAGCGTGGATTTTTAAAAAATATTTTTAAAGACCAACAGACCTAGAAGCGTGGATTTTTAAAAAATATTTTTTTTAAGACCAACAGACCTAGAAGCGTGGATTTTTAAAAAATATTTTTTAACGACCAATAGACCTAAAAGCGTGGATTTTTAAAACATATTTTTAACCACCAACAGACATAGAAGCGTGGATTTTTAAAAAATATTTTTAAAGACCAACAGACCTAGAAGCGTGGATTTTTAAAAAATGTTTTTTAACGACCAATAGACATAGAAGCGTGGATTTTTAAAACATATTTTTTAACCACCAACAGACATAGAAGCGTGGATTTTTAAAAAATATTTTTAAAGACCAACAGACCTAGAAGCGTGGATTTTTAAAACATATTTTTTAACCACCAACAGACATAGAAGCGTGGATTTTTAAAAAATATTTTTAAAGACCAACAGACCTAGAAGCGTGGATTTTTAAAACATATTTTTTAACCACCAACAGACATAGAAGCGTGGATTTTTAAAAAATATTTTTAAAGACCAACAGACCTAGAAGCGTGGATTTTTAAAAAATATTTTTTTTAAGACCAACAGACCTAGAAGCGTTGATTTTTAAAAAATATTTTTTAGGACCAATAGACCCAGAAGCGTGGATTTTTAAAAAATATTTTTAGGACCAACAGACCTAGAAGCCTGGATTTTTAAAAAATATTTTTTAACAACCAACAGACCTAGAAGCGTGGATTTTTAAAAAATATTTTTTAACGACCAACAGACCTAGAAGCGTGGATTTTTAAAAAATATTTTTTAACGACCAATAGACCTAAAAGCGTGGATTTTTAAAACATATTTTTAACCACCAACAGACATAGAAGCGTGGATTTTTAAAACATATTTTTAAAGACCAACAGACCTAAAAGCGTGGATTTTTAAAAATATTTTTAAAGACCAACAGACCTAAAAGCATGGATTTTTAAAAATATTTTTAAAGACCAACAGACCTAGAAGCATGGATTTTTAAAAAATATTTTTTAACCACCAACAGACACAGAAGCGTGGATTTTTAAAAAATATTTTTAAAGACCAACAGACCTAGAAGCGTGGATTTTTAAAAAAATATTTTTAAAGACCAACAGACCTAGAAGCGTGGATTTTTAAAACATATTTTTTAACCACCAACAGACATAGAAGCGTGGATTTTTAAAACATATTTTTTTAACAACCAACAGACATACAAGCGTGGATTTTTAAAATAAATATATATTTTTTAGGACCAACAGACCTAGAAGCGTGGATTTTTAAAACATATTTTTTAACCACCAACAGACATAGAAGCGTGGATTTTTAAAACATATTTTTTTAACGACCAACAGACACAGAAGCGTGGATTTTTAAAAAAAATATATATTTTTTAGGACCAACAGACCTAGAAGCGTGGATTTAAAAAAAAATATAGGACCAACAGACCTAGAAGCGTGGATGTTTAAAATTGTTTTTAAGGAACAACAGACCTAGAAGCGTGGATCTTTAAAATTTATTTTAAGGACCAACAGACCTAGAAGCGTGGATCTTTAAAATTTATTTTAAGGACCAACAGACCTAGAAGCGTGGATCTTTAAAATTTATTTTAAGGACCAACAGACCTAGAAGCGTGGATCTTTAAAATTTTTTTTAAGGACCAACAGACCTAGGAGCGTGGAGCGTTTTTTCAAAAAATTTTGTATTTTTATAGAAAGCTTTTTCAAGCCACTGAAATATTTCATTTTCAAAAATTCTTCTTTATTTTGATTTGCAGATCGATGACAACACCTTTCCCAACCTCATGGCAGTGCTGACGGGTATGAATCGCACAACGGCCATGCAAAAATGTTCTCCCTACAAACTGAATGGCCTAGATAATTGTGATTTTATATGGAAGACCTATCGTGAGCATGGCTATGTGACAGCCTATGCAGAGGATGAGGCCACCATAAATACTTTTAATTATCTAAAAGTGGGGTTTGCTGAACCTCCGGTGGACTATTACCTTCGGCCTTTTCTACTGGGAGCAGAAAAACATCTAGAGACTCGGACAAAGTCGGGCCTGATTAGTTGTCTGGGCTACAAACATGCGGCCGATCATGTCTATGATTATGCCGTGGAGTTGGCGCGGCGTTACAAGAATGACACCTTCTTTGGTTTGTTTTGGGCCAACACCTTTAGCCACAATGACATTAGCGATTGTACTTCGATGGATGAACACATTCGGGAATACCTGAAGCGGTTCAAGCAGATGGGTACACTGGAGAACACCATTGTGATATTTTTCAGTGATCATGGTATGCGTTTTGGGCCCATACGTAAAACCTATTCCGGCCACTTGGAGGAGCGTTTGCCGTTTGTGTTCCTGTGGCTGCCACCAAGGTTGAGAAATAAATATCCTAGTCTGGTAAATGCCTTGAATGCTAATAAGAATCGTCTAACCAATCCCTATGACACACACATGACGCTGAAACATATTTTGGAAATGACGGGGCGTGTCAAGGACGCCACAAAACTGACACCAGCCGATGCCTGCCCCAAATGCCAGTCATTGCTGAGACCAGTACCCCACAATCGTTCCTGCCAAGATGCAGCCATAGAGCCACACTGGTGTACATGTCTGCTGTACGAGAATATCTACAAGAATTCCAAAACGGTATTGGATCTGACCCATTTACTTATCGGCTATATCAATGACTTTGTGGCCACCTTCCACAATAGAACCTATGCCAAACTATGTGTACCTTTGAAATTTGACTGTGTCGATAGCGCATATCGCACCACCCAGCTGGAGAGCCATGACAATGGCACAACCAAAACGGTGGATATTTATCGGGTAACCTTCTACACAAAACCAAATAAGGGTCTCTTTGAGGCCACAGCCATCTATGATCCCATTACGGGTTTTATGGAGGTCACAGGGGAGATAAGTCGTCTCAACACCTATGCCAGTGATTCGGATTGTGTGTCGGATGGTGGAGCGAAAAAGTATTGTTCGTGTCGTAAAAAGATTTTCTAGCATAAGTTACCTCAGCTGCACAAGGTGTTGGTACGCTTGGGAAAGAGGAAGAAAATTTCACAGCTTTTTTGAGAAGTATGTGAAGAGGACGTTTTACAAGCAATCGGAACATATGACAGATTAAGAGATTTTAGATTTTTAATTTTGATTTTTTTTTTTTTTTTTGTTTGTTTTGTTTTTAACGTTAGCGAATTTTGTATATAAAAGAATTTAGCATGTAACCGGACCAGAGAGGTATGGAGATAATGTTGGAAAGGGGGATGTGGGGAAAGAAAGTTTTAAATCTACTTTTCGAAGATATTTTTTCAAGGACCAACAGACCAATAGGCGTGGATTTTTAAAGAATATTTTTTTAAGGACCAACAGAAGCGTGGATTTTAAAAAAAATATTTTTTCAAGGACCAACAGACCAATAGGCGAGGATTTTTAAAGAGTATTTTTTTAAGGACCAACAGAAGCGTGGATTTAAAAAAAATATTTTTTCAAGGACCAACAGACCAATAGGCGAGGATTTTCAAAGAGTATTTTTTTAAGGACCAACAGAAGCGTGGATTTTAAAAAAATATTTTTTCAAGGACCAACAGACCAATAGGCGAGGATTTTTAAAGAGTATTTTTTCAAGGACCAACGGACCAAAAGGCGTGGATTTTTAAAAAATATTTTTTCAAGGACCAACAGACCAATAGGCGAGGATTTTTAAAGAGTATTTTTTCAAGGACCAACGGACCAAAAGGCGTGGATTTTTAAAGAATATTTTTCAAGGACAAACAGACCAATAGGCGTGGATTTTTAAAAAATAATTTTTCAATGCCCAACAGACCAATAGGCGTAGATTTTTAAAAAATATTTTTTCAATGCCCAACAGACCAATAGGCGTGGATTTTTAAAGAATATTTTTTCAAGGACACAGATTCTAATAGGCGTAGATTTTTAAAGAATATTTTTTCAAGGACTCAGATTCTAATAAGCGTAGATTTTTAAAGAATAATTTTTCAATGCCCAACAGACCAATAGGCGTAGATTTTTAAAAAATATTTTTTCAATGCCCAACAGTCCAATAGGCGTGGATTTTTAAAGAATATTTTTTCAAGGACACAGATTCTAATAGGCGTAGATATTTAAAGAATATTTTTTCAAGGACTCAGATTCTAATAGGCGTAGATTTTTAAAGAATATTTTTTCAAGGACCAACAGACCAATAGGCTTGGATTCTTACAGAATATTTTTTTCGCGGACCCAGAGGCTTATAGGCGTGGATTTTTAAAGAATATTTTTTCGATGACCAACAGACCAATAGGCGTGGATTTTTAAAGAATATTTTTTCGATGACCAACAGACCAATAGGCGTGGATTTTTAAAGAATATTTTTTCGATGACCAACAGACCAATAGGCGTGGATTTTTAAAGAATATTTTTTCGATGACCAACAGACCAATAGGCGTGGATTTTTAAAGAATATTTTTTCGATGACCAACAGACCAATAGGCGTGGATTTTTAAAGAATATTTTTTCGATGACCAACAGACCAATAGGCGTGGATTTTTAAAGAATATTTTTTCGATGACCAACAGACCAATAGGCGTGGATTTTTAAAGAATATTTTTTCGATGACCAACAGACCAATAGGCGTGGATTTTTAAAGAATATTTTTTCGATGACCAACAGACCAATAGGCGTGGATTTTTAAAGAATATTTTTTCGATGACCAACAGACCAATAGGCGTGGATTTTTAAAGAATATTTTTTCGATGACCAACAGACCAATAGGCGTGGATTTTTAAAGAATATTTTTTCGATGACCAACAGACCAATAGGCGTGGATTTTTAAAGAATATTTTTTCAAGAACCCAGAGGCCTATTGGCTTGGATTTTTAAAGAATATTTTTTCAAGGACCAACCGACCTAGAAGCATGGATTTTTAAAAGAATATTTTTTCAAGGACTAACAGACCTAGAAGCTTGGATTTTTACAAGAATATTTTTTCAAGGACCAACAGACCAATAGGCATGGATTTTTACAGAATAGTTTTTCAAGGACCAACAGACCTAGAAGCGTGGATTTTTACAGAATGTTTTTTCAAGGATCCAGAGGCCAATAGGCGTGGATTTTTACAGAATATTTTTTCAAGGACCCAGAGGCCAATAGGCGTGGATTTTTACAGAATATTTTTTCAAGGACCCGGAGGCTAATAGGCGTGGATCTTTACAAAAATATTTCTTCGAAGACCAACAGACATTTATGGAGAATTTCCACAGATCTTTAAAAAATATTTCTTCGAAGTCCAACAGATCAACAGACATTTTTGGAGAATTTCCACAGATCTTCAAAGAATATTTCTTCAAAGACCAACAAACATTTTTGGAAAATCTCCACAGATCTTCTGTGAGTAGTTTCGCAGTTGTTCTATGGAAAGATGAGTCAGTCATATATGTATCCATCAGATTACTTACTACATTTTTCTAGCCATGCTTACAAGATGTTAAGTCATGCGTACATACAGCCCTTTCATTTCGCCAGTTGTAATTCAGAACCCTTGAAGAGCTATTTATTTCCTGCCGGACACAATAGAAAAAAATTGGATTTAAAAATATTTTTGGTTGAATAAATTCAAAGAGATTACCTGAAAGAATTTATTTTGATCTTTTCATGGAAGACCTGTATATCTGCCAATAGAATATTACGATCAGTATCATCTAATATCCACACATTTTCTGTGAGAAGATTTCCAATTGCTCTATGAGAAGTTCTTCAGACTATCTTTGAGAATTTTTTTCTGATCTTTCCATAGAGGTCCTTTTATCTGCCATCGGTCCCGATATCCACGTTTTTTTTTTTTTTTTTTTTTTTTTTGGAAATATCCGTAGATTGCCTGTGAGAAGGTTTCCAGTTTTTCTATGAGAAGTTTATGAGACAATTTGTGAGAATTTATTCATTTCTTTCCATAGAAGACCTGTATATCTGCCAATAGAATATCAATATCAGTATCATCAGATCCCCAAGTCTTTTTTTGTGAATATCCGCAGATTGTCTGTAATATGATTTCCAGTTGCTGTCAGAACATCTGTGAGAAGAAATATTAAGTGTGTCATACATAATTACAATAGGAGGATAACTTACCCCATCTGTCTATCGATACGAGAAAAATATGCTTAATATTGAGTATATCCAGTCATTTCAGTAGCTTGAACGAATACAGCGATTTGAAACGCCAAAATGGTGAGTTCACTCATGAAATTCCCATTGTTGAACCTGCAGCGTCGATTGTCATTTAGAAGAATTCTCGAGAGTTCTTGATAATTTTTGGGATCATAATCTATTTTCAAAATGATTATTATTTTGAATTTTTTTCTTGGAAAAAATATTTACCTAACAATTAGTAAATGGAAATAACAAAAAAAAAAATGCAAAATCATAGATAACAAAAATTCAATTTTAACTTGAAGAGGACACACTTCGAAAAATTACCTCAAAGAAATTCTGTAGATCTTCCCATAGAAGTCCCGGATATCTTCGACTATAACATCTTCCCTACACTTTTCCATAATCCCCCTCTAAAAACCCCTTATCTCCAACCTCAAAACAAAAAACAAAACAAAAACTTTGCTCAAAATGTACAGCGCAGTGTATAGCAATTCTTAAAAATTTAATCTTAAACGTAATTTTTAAGTAGCCAATTTTCTCGTTTTTTTTTTTTTTTCAATTAGCCAACACAACTAAGCATATCTATTATAATTTTCTTATATAAGGACAACATTTTTATTAAATAGCTAATAAATATATGTGAGCAAAAAAAAAACAATGCCAAGACAAATATTAAATGCCATACAAAAAATAATTAATTTAAAACTATATTAGTTCCTCTAAAAAAAGAAAACGTTAGAATTCCAATTCCAACATAAATACCAACCAACTAAACGTAATTTAAACAAAATGTAAATATATTAAATTTAAAGAACAACTTTACCAAGAGCTTTATTTTTCTTACTCTTTAAACTATACATCTGTAGAATATATTATTGAAAAAAATATTAAATAAATAAATAACGTATTTTTTATACTAAAGTAAAGGCGTTTTATTGAAACAAAAAATTGAACATCAATAACACATATTATATCTGGGAGCTATATCCAAATCTAAACCGATCTCGATTAAATTTACAAATCGTTGTTACGGAATGCATATTACGGCTGTGGAAAACAAATATAACAAATCCGATGAACAATGTATATGGGAGCTATAGCTATTTCTGAACCTATCTCCACCAAATTTAGTAAGTGCCAAATTTCATCCCATTTGGGCTAAAATTTCACGATTGGTGCACAATAAAAGGCAAATCGGACGAAGATATATATGGAAGCTATATTTATAGGTTGACTGATTATCTCCAATTTCAATAGGGCTCATCCTTGGGTCAAACAAATGAATTCTGGATCGGATAATAAATGCGACCCGTACTTGTTATACAGGAATACATGGATGTTGAAATCGACTCAGAATGTGATTATATGCAGATCATCAAATGGAACTATGGTTCAAATGCACCAAGACATAATACCCTGACCACTTAGTGGCCGGGCCGAACTTTGAATACCCTCCACCAATTAGAACGAATTTGGCAATTCTCAAAAACAATAAAATCCGTTAAAAATTCTGTTAAAATCTTAAAAATACCAAATGTAGCTATTATAATAGGGTCTATAAGACGACATGATCCTGAACCGTAGGTAACATTTGTCATAAGCCGAAACTTAAAAAAATCGGTTATAATGTCCCTAAAATCATTAAAATACCGAATATCGAGAGGTATCGTTATATGGGGGCTATACGAAGAGGTGGACCTGCACACACAATTTTCTGACTTAGGCTGTAGTATCCATTACAGATTTCAAATATAAATTTGAAACAATTCTGGTGAAAATGTCCTTAAAATCATCAAAATGCCGAATATCGGGAGGTACCGTCATATGGGGGCTATACGAAGACGTGGACCTGCACAGACAATTTTCTGTCATAGGCTGTAGTATCCATTTCGAAATTCAAATACCAAATTTGAAACAATTCTGGTAAATAAATTCGCTAAAATCATTAAAATACCGAATATCGGGAGGTACCGTTATATGGGGCATATACGAAGACGTGGACCTGCACAGACAAATTTCTGTCATAGGCGGTAGTATCCATTACGAACTTGAAATACCAAATTTGAAACAATTCTGGTGAAAAAATGTCCATAAAATCATTAAAATACCGAATATCGGGAGGCATCGTTATATGGGGGCTCTAGGAAGACTGTCTTAGGCTGTAGTATCCATTACGAACTTCAAATACCAAATTTGAAACTATTCCGGTGAATAATGTCGGGAGGTACCGTTATATGTGGGCTATACCAAAACGTGGATCTACATGGCCCATTTTCAATACCAAAATTCCTGGAGAAATAACATACATTTAGCAAAATTTTATTGTTCTACTTCAATTCGTTCGGAAGCTAGAGTGATTGCCACAGACGGACGGACATCGCTAAATTGACGTAGAATTTTATGCTGATCAAGAATATATATACTTTGTGGGGTATAAAATGTATATTTCGGGGTGTTACAAATGGAATGACAAACTTAATATACCCTCCATACTATGGTGGATCCCTTAAAAACTTAAAAATACCGAATGTAGCCGTTATATTAGGGTCGATACAACCACGTGGACCAGCATAGGCAACTTTTGTCATACGCCATTACAATATTCAAATGCGAAACTTGAAACAATTCCGGTGAATTGTGCTTAAATCACCAAAGTACCGAATATCGGGAGGTGCTGTTATGTCGGAGCTATACGAAGACCTGGACCTACATAGAATATTTTCTGTCACAGGCTGTAGGAGGTACTGATATATGAGGTCTTCGTATAGACCTGGACCTGCATAGACAATTTTCTGCCACAGACTGTAGTACCCACTACGAACTCTACGTAATTTGAAACTACTCGGGTGAATAATATTGGGAGGTACCGTTATATGGAGGTTATACGAAGATGTGAGCCTGCAATTTATCATAGGCTGTAGTATCCATTACGAATTCCAAATACGAAATTGGAAACAACTCCGGTTAATAATGCCCCTAAAATCATCAAAATACCGAATATCGGGAGGAACCGTTATATATGGGGGCTATACCAAATCGTAGACCTACATGGCTCCTCAATACCAAAAGTCCTGCAGACATAATATACATTTGAAAAACAAATTATCAGCCTACCTCATTTTGTTCGGAAGCCACAGAAATCGAAAAATGTCGAAAAATCGACATAGAATTATATGCTGATCAAGAATATAGATACTTTGCGGTGTCTAAAATGTATATTTCGAGGTGTTACAAACGGAATGACAAACTTAATATACCCTCCATACTATGTTGGAGGGTATTAAACAACGTAGGAGTACAACAAATGTGAATTTTCACATCCTTTACAACGCATCGAGACATAACTGTAAGGATGTCGTTTAGATAAACAGAGTGGGACCACGACCATGGAATTTTTGTTCTGTTAAGCGTTGTGGTGACTGAAATTGGGTAGAATTCTTTAAGTTTCTTTTTGATGGTTAAATACTTTTCATTTCTGGAACACATCCTCTGTCGATAGAATTTGTTGAGAACAAAAATTAATTCTTTCATATTTGATGGACGTTTAGTTTTTTCCCATGTAGTCTGAAATAAGAACACATTTTAGCATTTTTGTCTTAATTCATATGTATTAAAAGTAACTTATTCAAAAAAAAAAAAATCATATACCCACAGACTTGGGTAAGCTAGGAAAATGATTATAAACATAAAGTGTTTAAAATAATCGTTAAAATACTAAATGGGAAAAATCTATGAAAAATTGAGTGCAAATTGCAAATCCATAAATAAAACACGACACCATCTAATGTGATGCTCTACTAGAGATTACGACTTTACGTCATTTGCTGTTAGGTCCCCATCCAAGGGCTTCGTCGTCTTAGCCTCCTCGCTTTTATCCAAAGCATCTTTTAACCCATAATTCTGTAATGTATTGCGGAAGATATTGAAAAATTTCCTCAATGGATCTCTTTTATTGAGACTCGATGTTGGTGAACCATCTGGTAGCGTGATTTTCAGCGTTATACTGGTATAATCGGCCGCAATGTCAATACTCAATATGGCATTGATTTGCACCGCAAATTTAGCATCTTGTCGCCGTATGGCATGCAAACGTTCCGTTTGAGCCATTTGATATTCCCAGAATGTTTGATGGGTGGTTTTTTGAAAGAAACGATTCGACCACAAATCCACACTGGCACTCATGTGCCAACTTTCGCTGAGCTGTGCATTTTCCAGCCGCTGTTGTTTCTGTGGCGTATGACTGTCCGGTTGCAGTTCCATGTGAAAGAAATCGGTGAGCATTTTTTGTATTGCCTCCTTGTAGTGATCACACCAGGAGCGTAAAATATCCATGGTATTATTGGTGTTTAACGCTTGGCTAGTGGTTAGGATATTTAAATCGGATTTTGAAGGTGTCATTGTGTGGGCCAGACATTTAGCTGATTCTATGGTGACGCCATTGCCAGCACCGGTGTTGTCATTTGCCACAGTTTTTGCATTCGTTTGATTTTGTGCCAAAACAATTTGTTTCTCAATACTGGGGTTCGCCACAGCAATTGTTTCATATAAAAGCTTTTCGAGAATTTCTCCGGCTGTGGTCTTGTTGAGATTTTCACATATTACAGCTGCATTCTCCAGACACATAATAAAATATTTTTTATTGGGTGGCAACATGCTTCTGGCCACATTGTGATTCAGACCAAATGAGTCCTGTACACACATACAGCGATCTAATTGTATTGGCTCCGGCGGCACACCATTCAAATATTGGCCAATGGTTACCAGTTGTTTACTGTATTCCTTATAGTTATCCTCATTAAAGTCCTTTTTGACAATAGATCTGCCATAAAACGGCGATATTAGATTGTCTTCGAAATTGTAATTCTTGTAGAAGTTGAAGAAGCCCTTGATCAAATCCAGGGATGAAAAACCTTTGGGTATTTTTGGTTTATTGGCCATGGTTTTCAAATCAAACGAATAATTTATGCCCTGAACCAGACGGGCTTGGCAGTCTTTTTGTAGGGATTTCACCGATTTGAGGATACGATGTTCTCCACCCGGCAATTTTAATGGCTGTTGCAAATAGAAAATAATCATTGTTATCAAACAGTAGCTGGTCATATTGGCCCGACCAATAATATGCATATTTTTAGCCCACAACTTTAGGAACAGCAAAAGTTCATGCAACCGCCGATCATTCTGCACCAATTCGCTGATAAACTGGGTATTCTCCATGCTGCTGGGACATGAAATGTTAATGTCAATACTGAAGCCTGTGTCACGATGTTTACATTTGATGATCGGGACACGGGCATTGCGTATGGCAAAAACATCGACAAAAAGCGGGCTGCGATGCAGAGCTGCACTGATGCGATTGAAGGCACCACGTTTCTGTGGCGTTGCTAATTTTTTGTCATCTCTGGTGGGTATTTCTGATGCGTCTAGGAAAATGTCGATATCAGCATCTGTGGAAGAATTTTGGGACAAAAAATTTATTGAATTTGTGATTTTTTTAATGGCATTTAAAAAGAGGCTATCAGAGCCACAAACATATTTTTTACAAATGTGGATTTTTAGAGAATATCTTTTTCAATTACCATCAGAATAACAAACGCGGATTGTGGACAGTCAGAGCTGAGTGGATTCCCTACTTTTTTCTTTTCTTTCCGCAATGTACTGCACTGTACTGGATTTCCCAAGTATCATATGGTCCCTGATTCCATAAGAGATTTTATTAATTATCGGTATTGTATCTGTCCTTAAGACCTTGGCGAAAGCTGCTTGTCTTAGAAAAATACCTGCCGCTAACCGGTATAGAATCATTCTATAAATATTTTATGGGAGATTTAAAAAAAATGCATTTCCCTTGAATAAATGTGTACTGTTACGAGCAGAACAAGACCTATTAATGGTGGCAATTTAAAAAAAAATCCATCATGAAGTAAAAATCGCACTCGTAACTTTGTAACTTCTAAAGGCCACAATTTGGAACGAATTTGGCAATTTTCAAAAAATAAAATCCCTTAAAAATTCTGTTCGAATTAGGATCTATAGCCATTATTATTAGCCATTACAAATGCGAAACTTGAAAAAAGTTCGGTGAATAATGTCGCTAAAACCACCGAAATACCGAATATCGGGAGGTGCCGTTGTATGGGGGCTATACGAAGACGTGGACCTGCCCAGACAATTTTCTGTCTTAGGCTGTAGTATCCATTACGAACTTCAAATACCTAATTTGAAACAATTCCGGTTAATAATGTCGCTAAAATCATCAAAATACTGAATATCGGGAGGTACGGTCATATGAGGGCTATACGAAGACGTAGACCTGCACAGACAATTTTTTGTCTCAGGCTGTAGTATCCAATACGAACTTCAAATACCAAATTTGAAATATTTCCGGTGAATAATGTTGCTAATATCATCGAAATGCCGAATATCGAGAGGTACCGTTGTGTGGGGGCTATACCAAAACGTAGACCTACATAGCCCATTTTCAATACCAAAAGTCCTGCTGACATAATATATATTTGAGTAAAATTTTATTAACGTACTTCATTTCTTTCGGAAGCTAGAGTGACTTCCACAGACGGACGAACATTTCTAAATCGACATAAAATTTTATGCTGATCAAGAACATATATACTTTGTGGGCTCTAAAATGTATATTTCGAAGTGATACAAACGGAATGAGAAACTTAATATCCCCTTATTCTATGGTGGAGGGTATAAAAATATGTTGGACCATATAATCTGGTAACAATGCACGCATTTAAATACCAATTTGTAAAGCCTACCTTTAGGCGTCGTGCCAATTTTTTTTGTTGACTGTGTATTGATAACATAAACCATTTCTTACCTCTCAATGCCAAGCGGCTGGCAATCGAACCGAATGGAAATATTCTCACTGACCCCAAGAAACGTAACTCCTTTTCCAAACACGTTTGGATTCGCGTAAATATCAACACCAAACTATCGTTGTCCATGCACAGATGTTTCATTATGGCCATTAATTCTTGGCCCTTTTGACACTGCACCAGGGCAGTGTGTACCTTTTTGCGTTCCTCTTGTTTCTCCTGAGATTTTAACGACTTTATCGTTGCCTTAATGCGACTTTCAACGTTGGTGCCATTCTTGGCACCATTCTTCTTTTGTAAACTATGTTCAAGTAGTTCATGTTTCAGGCATTCCTGCAGCGTGGTAAAGCGTTGAAAACAAACACTGCAGCGATTGTTTAAATTGGCGGCTGCATGTGATTTTTTGGGTACTTTTGTGTCACTTTTGTTGGATTGCTCCTCTTCTTCGCTTGTTGCTACTGATGGTGTGCTGGGAATAGTTGATGTTTCCACATCTTTGGCCATGGTATTTCAATTTTGCTTTAGCCTAAAAGAAATGGAACAAACAATTGATGAATTTCAAATAAAAATTGACTAGAATTTTATTGTTTGTAAAATACAAATACAACAACACCAATACTAATATTCCAAATGTTGGCCGCTACGACGATCCACAACTTTCAGGAAATATTTGCAGGGTATTGAGCCATCCTCTAGACCTCCACACAGTATGACATTATTAGCAGAACGATATAATTTCAATTGGCCCTCCTTGAATATCTTTTCCACATTTAAATAAATCAAAATCTGGCAATCGGAACGAAATCCACTTATGTTATTCGAACAGTCATCACTGGTGGCAAAGTGAACATGATTACGCTGGAAACGTTTTAAGCCATGGGTTTTAATGCTTGGCCAATGACGATAGTAGGTACCATGTACAGCCAGTGGCACCTCTGCTGCGTTGTTAATTAACTGCAAACATTGATCGGATTGAATTTCATCCAACGAATGACCCTGATTGGCTCGTATTTCCCAGTACCCCTGCAAGGGATTCTGGCGTAGCGTATAACGCTGTTTGGCATCCTGTTCCACAATCTTTTGCAAAGTGGACAAACTAAAGTCACGACAATAATTGGGATGTTTCAATAGATCATCGACTCTAATGAAACCATCTGGCTGTATCTGAAAGCCTTCTTTTTTCAATCCATGTCGCAGTAGCCATGAGAGTTTTTTACTCAAACGAACATCCAGTGGCAGGGGTTTTCCGCTGGTAGAGGACATTAATCGGATTTTATACTGGATCCACTTACGTTATTGTTTATTTTGTGTTGTTTTTTAATTCAATATTAGGTTAAAACAAAGTAAATACGCCACACATGTACAGCGAGTTACAATAAAAATATTTTTTTCACGGCTTCGGTTCTTCTTCTTTTTTGTGTTGGTAAATCACGTGTTATCATATGTGCTTGTTTACCTCAGCTGTGAATGAGATGACCCTTTGTTATCATTTTTCAGTGAGCGACAACGAACTGTATCAACACAACAGAGACGTATGGCGTTTTGCGCCATAATATATAAAGAACTTTTAGCATTTTAACTTGTGTTTTAAGTATAAATTAATATAAATATTAATTAATATAAATATTAATAAATATAAATATTAAACAAAAAACAATTATAAATAAAATAATAAACAAAACAATTTTTAGCTTTCAAGAACTTCTATTTTTAAAGGACCTATACAATTTTGAATTGAAATTGAAGGTATTCTCATAAAAAAGGTCTTCATTGAAGACCAGAAGGTCTTTTGATTAGAGACAGGAAAGTCGGAGACAGAAACGGAGGGACGTGTCATAGAAGACCGAAAGTCCTTTTCACAGAAAAACAAAAGATATTCTCTTAGAAGGCCAGAAGGACTTCCCGTAGAAAAATTAAAACCTCACTCGTAGAAACCCAGAAACCTGAAAGACTTCATACAGACCAGAATGTCTTGTCATAGAAGACTAGTAGGTCTTCTTATAGAAATTGAGAAGTTCTTCTTATCGAAGACCAAAAGTTCTTAAATTCTTATTGAAGACCAGATGGTCTTCTTATGGGAAACCAAAAAGACTTGCTTTATAGGAAAAGCAGGTCTTCTTAGAGAAGACTAGAAGTTTCTATAGAAAACGACAATGCTTTTGCCTAGTAGACGAGTAGGCCTTTGTCTAGAGGACAAGTAGCTCTTCTGCGTATTCGCATAGAAGATGAGAAAAGAAAGCCTTTTAAGGGATTCTTAAAAAGGAACTCGCGACTTCACAAGGGATTATTAATATTTCCGGTGAAATCTTCCCTCCCCTAAAAAAATCTTCAATTATTTATATAAAAAGTGTGTTCTGCACACGTTTGTTACCAATGCCATCCACGATAAATTCAATTCAATTAATCATACCTCGGCAGCAGTGCTGGAATGTGACGAAAGATATTTTACAAAAACAATATCTGATAAAGTTGCCTAGTTATCAATGTCCCCAATGCATTGTATGTGGAATCAAATCGGAAAGATAGAATTTTTTATCTGCAAAATATAAAATATAACGAACCCACCAACTAACATTTAATGCGTACATACCAAATATTTAAATGTGATTTTGTTTTCCTTGAAAAATAAATGTTTAGCCTATTTTTAGTTGGGGCCGCGTATCAGAAGAATTTTTATACCGTTGTTTTTCGAAAAGCGAGTCATTAAAATTTCAAAATCGATGGGAGTTGGAAGAAACATGGACATTGTTCTCTTTTTTTATTTAGAGCTACGAGGGGCAATACAAAATTATGGGAAAAAGTAAATTAAAATTTTTTCATATTTAATTGTTAAACAGTTCCATTTTTTAAATTAAAAAAAAACGAATTTTTAAATTAAAAAAAAATATTAAAAATATCGAATATAGCCATTATAATGGGGTCTATACGAGAACGTGGACCTGAATAGGTTACTTTTGTCATAGGTCAATACAATATTCAAGTACGAAACTTGAAAAAAAAAACAAGTGAATAATGTCGCTAAAATCATCAAAATGCCTAATATAGGGAGGTACTGATATATGGGGCCTATATGAAGACGTGGACCTGCATAGGAAATTATTATTGTCACAGGCTGTAGCACCTATTAGGAACTTAAAATATTAAATTCCAAAAAATTTCGGTGAATATTGTACCTAAAATCGTCAAAATACCGAATATAGGGAGGTTCCGATATATGGGGCATATACGAAGTCCTGGATCTGCATAGGAAATTTTATGTCATAGGCTGTAGTACCCATTACAAACTCTAAATACGAAATTTTAAACATCTCTAGTGAATAATGTATCAAAAAAAAAATCAAAATAACGAATATGGGGAGGTACCTTTACATGGGAGCTATACGAAGACCAAGACCTGCATAGACAAATTCCCGTCATAGAGCATAATACCCATTAGGAACTTCAAATAACAAATTTGAAACAACTCCGGTGAATAATGTCGCTAAAATCATCGAAATACCGAATATAGGGAGGTGCGGTTATATGGGGGCACCGTTATATGGGGGCTGTACGAAGACCTGGACCTGCACAGACAATTTTCTGTTACAGGCTGTAGTATCCATTACGAACTTCAAACACCAAATTTGAAACAATTCCGGTAAATAATGTCGCTAAAATAATTAAAATACCGAATATTGGGAGGTACCGTTATATGGGGACTGTACGAAGACCTGGACCTGCACAGATAATTGTCTGTCATAGGCTATAGTATATATTACGAACTTCTAATACCAAATTTGAAACAATTCCAATGAATATTATCGCTAACATCATCAAAATACGGAATATCGGGGGTGACCTTATATGGGAGCTATACGAAGACGTGGACCTGCACAGAAAATTTTCTGTCATAGGCTGTAGCATTTATTACGAATTTCAAATACCTAATTTGAAATAGTTCCGGTAAATAATGTCGCTAAAATCATCGAAATACCGAACATCGGAATGTACCGTTATATGGGGCCTATACGACGACGTGCACAATTTTTTGTCCTAGGCTGTAATATCTATTACGAACTTCAAATACTAAATTTGAAACAATTCCGGTTAAAAATGTCGCTAAAATCATCAAAATTCTGAATATCGGGAGGTACTGTTATATGGGGTCTATACGAAAGTGTGGACTTGCACTGACAATATTCTGTCAAATACCAAATTATCAAATTTAAAATATTTCCGGTGAATAATGTCGTTCAAATCACCAAAATAACGAAAATAGGGAGGTACAATTATATGGAGCTATACCAAAACGTGGACCTACATAACCCATTTTCAATTCTAAAAGTCCTGCAGACATAATACACATTTGAGTAAAATGTAATCATCCTACTTCATTTCGTTCGGAAGCTAGAGTGATTTCCAGAGATGGATAGACGGACGGACGTCGCTAAATCGACATATGGCAACCGCTCCACTTGGAGACCTATAGGTCCATTGTGTTCATCCTAGAAGAATGTTAGGAAAAGAGGAAAAAGTGGTTTGGTAGAAGAGGTGAAGATAAGAGATAGAGTTATGGAGTGTGATCTACGGCTGAGGAGTTTGCCGTGTCGTCTTTAGCCACTTGAATCTTCTGGCTAATCGAAGGATTACTAATGAGTGCTGGGCAGTGGCAGAGCAAGTGTTCGACTGTCTCGATTTCTTTTTCATCTTGACAGATCGTACAGTAGTCAATGACGTCGCTGTGCCATTTCGATGTCATAGCCCTCACCTTACAATGACCTGTGATGATACCCACCACAAGTTTTAATTCAGGTTTTGACAATAACATCAGTGATCTTGTTCTCTTCTCTGAGAGTGTAGGCCAGATTCTTTTGGAGGTGGTGCATCCCATTTCGTCCAGCCATTTTTGTTGGATTCTCTCAGAGTAATGTCTGTGAATGACCTGTAGGAAATGACACAATGGTGGTTTAATCGAGTTGTCTACTTCAATTGTAGTTGATTCGGATGCTAGCCTGGCCAATTCGTCTGCAGTCTCGTTACCTGGGATGTTATAATGGCCAGGAACCCAGCAGAGCTTGATGGACTACCCAGTGTTTTCCAAGGCTTCCCTGCAGTTCAAAACAGCCCTAGACTTGATAGTAAAGGAATGGTGGAGGGTATAAAAAATGCAAAATAACCTGAAAATGAATAAAAATAACCATTTTGATGAATTGCATACCTCTCTCGTTGGCCATACCAAAAAGAAAAATACCCTTACTTTATGACACCTCCACACACTACCCATATTGACGACTATCAGAAAAATTCGAAACAACAACACCAAAACATTGATAAGATCCCGCATATTGATGATAACGATAAAAATGCGGTCGCGTTGGCTTTTACATTTTTTTCTTTTTCACCTGATTACAACGAAATAAGGAGAGAGGGAGAGAGTAAATTGTAAAAACTATGTAGATTTGATGCACAAGGTACTCGGCCAAAAAACGGCCGCTCCAAAAAAACGCCGAACTAACATAGGTACATTTCCACTTCAACCCCTTGGCCAAGACTTCGTCTATGGTTAAAATGATTAGGACATGAAAAAAAAACAACACAGGGGACGTTTGTTGGCCATGTCCAAGATATCGAACTAGAAATCGTCTGTCTGGTGGTTCGAAAAAACCCAGAAACAAATTTTCCCTCAGTACGAATACGAAAGAGCAACGAGTGCGAACGTCAATTTCTTTTCGGTTTAAACGCTGACACAGTTGTTGGTGGCGAATTTTTATAATTGGTTGGTTGATTACTGGGAAAAAATCATAATAACAATAAAAAAATAAACGTCCAAGTGTAATTAATTGCTTCCAATCTCCAACCTCTCCTCCCTCTAGGCCAACGGTGGATGTTAAATTTCTGATAAAAAAAATAAAAATAAATTCTACAACAACGAATTTCCATTGCAAAAAAAGCTGTTCGATTTGACAAACTACTGCGGGTTTAGTTGAGCGTGACGTGAGTTGATTGTTCACCTCCAAAGAAGTGGTACACAACGCGAAACTTTTGCCGGATATTTAGCGAAACGTGCAGAGACTGCAGTGAAACAACCAAGCAGGGGTTTGATTGTAACTCAATCCCCAACAATTGATCATTTTAAAAAGAGAGCCAAGCAGAGCAGAGCAGAGAGAGAGAGTAGATTTTGCCGCTAATTGTTTACAAAATGAATAACGGATTTGGATACAGCAACCCCTCGGGGTCAGTAAAGAACTTTAGTTGTTTGCGCACCATTACCTATTGGGCTGGATTTTTTGGATTGGTAAGTCCGTCAAGTGAATAAGAGAATTTGATTTGGTGTTTGAGAGAGGAAAATGTTTGAGAGGTTTTAGACGTTGTTTTTATAAGGCAGAAAAACGCGTGGGCTTCGAAATATATATTTTTTAAAGTCAATAATGAGTTAAATATGTAATCCTCAAATTAATGATGGATTTGGATGGAGTGTAGAGTAATTCCTCAGGGACTAAGTCAAATAAATGGGAGAATTGAGGAAGAAACTATCTCGTAAAAAAGTACTCTCGTCTCCGATACAAATCCTTTGGCTGAACACTAGGCTCCACAGTTGCGATGTCTAACAAGGAGAATCATCCATGAATGATGTGGAAATTTAATTGAACAAAGCACCACTTGGGCGCCATTTTACAATGATGGTCAGAACGTGGAAAACACTGTGAAGAACTTCCATAACTTCCCTCTTCTTTTTATGGATGGATAGATAAAAGTTGCCAACTTCTTCGATGTCTAAAAAGGAGAATCATTTATGAATGATGTGGAAATTTAATTGAACAAAGCACCACTTGGGCGCCACTGTGAAGAACCTCCATAACCTTTCCTCTTTTTTTAAGCTAATATAGACCCGGATTCACTTATCCGATGTAGACAAAGGAAAGATAAATGTTGCCAACTTCTTCGATTTCTAAAAAGGAGAATCATCTATGAATGATGTGGAAATTTAATTGAACAAAGCACCACTTGGGCGCCATTTTCCAATGATGGTTAGAACGTGGAAAATACTGTAAAGAACCTCCATACCGTCCCTCTTTTTTATGCTAATATAGACCGGAATACACTTAGCCGATATAGACAAAGGAAAGGTAAAATAGTGTCAGCTATAATTTGCCATAAATTTTGTTGACACCCATAATGGGCCATTGTTCGGCTTTTTGGGGGTTTTACAAAAAATTAGGGTCTTAAAAAATCGAACAAAGCAACGTGGAAAATACTGTGAAGGACCTCCATACCTTCCCTCTTTTTTAGGCTAATATAGATCCGGACCCACTTACCCGATATAGACAAAGAAAAGGTAAAAGAGTGTCAGCTATAATATGGCATCAATTTTGTTGACACCCATAATAGGCCATTTTTCGGCTTTTTTGGGGGTTTTACAAAAAATTAGGGTCTTAAAAAATCGAACAAAGCAACGTGGAAAATACTGTGAAGAACCTTCATACCTTCCCTCTTTTTTATGGCAATATAGACCCGAATCCGCTTACCCGATATAGACAAAGGAAAGGTAAAAGAGTGTCAGCTATAATTTGGCATCAATTTTGTTGACACCCATAATGGACCATTTTTTCGGCTTTTTGGGGGGGTTTACAAAAAATTCGAGTCTAAAAAAATCGATAATTTGACTATAACTTCCGACCTCTTATAAATAAACCCTTCTTGTTAGATAGTTATTTTTATAACCTTTGAAACGATACCTATATTGTCTAGTGGACACGGGTCCGTATCGCAAGCAAAAAAAAGTCTCCCGGAATTAGGGCTAAAATACCTACCTCTGGAAAAATTCGAAAAAGTCGAAGAGTTATACTTAACTAGAGATGTTCCCCCTGTTCGTTCGTCTGTTGTAATCACGCTAGAGTCAAAACGAATTAAAATAGGAAACTAACATTTTCAACAGGCCAGTCTGTATGCCAGTATGCAGGCAGGTCAAGTTCGAAGATGGGCAATATCGGTTCACGATATCATATAGCCCCCATATAACGGTACCCCTCCCCCCTATATTAGGTATTTTGATGATTGTAGCCAAATTTTTCTAGGACATTTTTTTGAAAATCCACACAAAGAGTTCTTCTGAGTACTTTCCCCTCTGGAAGAGAATTGTCTATATAGGTCCACATATAGCTCCATAAAACAATGATAATCCCAGATATTCGGTATTTTGATGATTTTAGGGACATTTTCCATGGAATTGTATAAAATACCATAACAGAAGTTCCTTCTAAGTGCTTTACCACGTGGAAGAGAATTGTCTATATAGGTCCACGATATTGTATAGCCCCTATACAACAGTACCCCCCAATATTCGGTATTTTCATGATTTTAGGACGATATTCAACGGAGTTGTTTCAAATTTGGTATTTGAAGTTCGAAACGGATACTACAGCCTAAGACAGAAAATTGTCTATGCAGTTCCAAGTCTTCGTATAGTCCCCATATATCGACGATACCTCCCTATATTCGTTTTTTTATGATTTTAGCGACATTATTCACCGGAATTGTTTCAAATTTCTTATTTGATGTTCTTTATGGGTTCTACAGTCTATGACAGAAAATTGTCCAGGTCTTCGTATAGTCCCGACATAACGATACCTCCCTTTATTCGGTATTTTTATGACTTTAGCTATATTATTCACCGGATTTTTTCAAGTTTCGCGGTTGAATGTTGTAATGCCTTAGACAAAAGTTGCCTATGCAGATCCACGTCTTTGTATAGACCCCAAATATAATGGATATATTCGGTATTTTTAAAATTTTAACAGAATTTTTAACGAATTTTATTTATTTTTTTAAATTTCCAAAGATCGGCTCGGCTGAACTTACTGCTTTTTTATTTTGTTTTTTTTTTTTTAATCTATGATCAGTCTGGATTTTTGAAAAAAAAATGTTGAAAAGCTTCACGCTCGGTTGAAATTTTAAAATATTTTATTAAATATCCATTAACAATTAAGACTTCTAAAAAATATATTTAAAATAGAATTCATAATCCACCAGGTTTTTTTAAATATATTTAAAAAATTAAAAATTTTCGAATTATTATTTAAAAATCTCAATAAGTTAAAATATTAAAATAAAATTTTAAAAATCCACCCCATCATAGATAGCCCTATTAGAATATATAGTTTTGTCTTTAGAAATATGAAACAAGAATTCTACACATCCACTTCCAATCCACAGGAAGTCGGGTTTATATATACTGAAGGACTCCCTCTGATTGATGCAATTTGAAGCGATAATATTTTACGCGAAAAATTATCCCACTCTTTTTTTCTGTTGTATTTATCAGACACCAGATTCAGGTGTCTTCCGATAAAATAGAAACATTACTTCAGGAATAGCACCGGCCTGCATCTTCTTCAGCCCTGGTATTACCAGAATAAAGTCTATATGCCCTTGTGAAGTCAAATTTCTTATAGAACATTACCCCTAAGTGTTTTTTCTTGGTAGTAAAAAAGAATGAACGTGAACGAACCCATTTATTCGTCCGAGTATTATCGATTAACAACCTCAGATAGACGGGTTCATCGATACTTAACACATCCCTGTGGTTACTTTTTAATCGATAAAATTTAATGCGTAGAATCGCTCAACGTGTTCATTTTGTTAAGCCCTTCAAATTCATTTGGCGAATTTCAATTTAATAGCAACCTTGCCCTACGATAAAAACCACCACCCATTTTCATCAGCCCTTGATAGTCCTTTCTCTGGCTACGATAAAGTCTATATGCCCTTTCAAGTCAAATTTCTTATCAACATTTTCCGTAGGTATTTTATCTTGTCCTTCATTTCCACGATTTTAAGACCAACTTGTAAGCCAGTGCTATAGTAGCTCGACGCGCATTGAACCTAAAGGCTCTCCGATAATTGGCATTATCTGTTAATATAATAACAAACTTGCCTAAGGACTATAATCGCCCACTGTTTCAATCAGCTCATAAAGTCTATATGCCCTTTGAAGTCAAATTTCTTCCTTACCATATCCTGTCCTATATTTCCTCGGTTTTAAGATCCTAGGGTAGGTAGTAAAACGTGACAAGTTATCACATAATTGTGCGTTTCCTTTATGCGCACATTACATATGTGAGATGCCAAGATTCTATCCATCTGTTCCTCCTTTAAATGGACCTGTAAGAGACAAAGACTGAAACACTTATGATTTTCTGCCGAAAGAAGAATGGAGAAAAGATTGCGACCATGAATACAGAATTTCGATTTGACTCCATAATTACGGTCCCGAACACTTTCAGTGTGACTCTATTTAAACGTCGAATCAAATCGAATTTCCTTCCCATAAAATGGGAAGTTTTTATCGCCGAAACAAATTTAAGAATAAGGCGAAAATACGTAAAACGCCTTTCTGAATGGTTTAATTCGATTAGATCGATTTTGGCCATACTCTTCTTTATCCTTTTCCGAAGGAGCCAGCCGAAATATCTGAAATACCAGTGACGTGTCAATCTTCCACTCCACGACACCCTTGGCTATGGTATTTTGGCCTTTTCCCGGCGAAGCGCTTGCTTGAGTTGATCGACACTTTGGTATTTTTTTTTGTGCCAACTTTGCTTTCCAAAATACTCCAGGCACAATAGTCCATCGGATTGATATCTGGAGATTTTGGAATTGAAACGGGGAACCTCATTTTGTAACCATTCTTGTGTGGCGCGTGCTGAGTGCGATGGTGCTCAGTCATGTTGGAATGTCCTAGGTCTGCGGCCAAAATGTTTGCGTGTCCTCCTCTTAATACAACCTCCAGAATATTTTCGAGATAATATTTGGCATTTAATCCGATGCCACGGTCGATAATTACGAGCGGAGAGCGACCATCGGCTGTTATGGCGGCTCACACCATCACCATGGCCGGCGCTTAAATTCTGGTGGCCAACCGAAGGTGCTGACCTCTTTGGCAAGTAAGCACGAACATTTTGTTTGTTTAGGACAACGAATGTTTTCACATTGGAGAAAACCAAATTCGGCAGTTCACCACTTTGAGTCTATTTTCTTTCTGTTGCGGTGTAAGTTCTTGCATTTTTGGAATTTCGATAGCTTTACCCCGAACTAATTTTTCAGTATTTGCCGAATGGAATGTTGCGATATGTTTAGCTCATAAGCCATTTTTCGGCCACTACTCCAATTACTAACGTCCAATATTGTCGATGAGATTTTAAATTGGAAATACATGAACTAGTTCAAAGGAACTACTCCGTAAAAGCAAAAATCCAAACTGTACCCAGCTCTTTTTGCTTTGCCGGACGAACTTAAGGAACTTGGTGAACTAAAGAGAATAATTTTTCTTTTGTATTAGTTCGTTCCGGAAGAACACAACTTCAGCTCTCCTTTTTAATAAGTCCAATCCAAAGGTTACCAAAGCATGAACTAGAACTGCGTCGTTACGGAAAGTACTAGTTCAAAATAACCTTTCCACGAAAGGAACTATCGGAAATAACACCAGCCCTTTGTTTATCCAGTTATTTTAGTTCAAATAGTTTCCCTAGTTCCTTCTTTTTCCTTTGGCCCCTCTCGTTAATTCCTGAAATTAGTTTTGGTGCTCAGGGGAATTTACTTTCCCCACCTACTATGATTTATCTTTATTTGTTTTTGGCATATAGCTCTGGGGAATTCCGATATTATTCGCAACGCCATTTAAAAAAAATATATACACAACGCACATTGTGATGAATAATCACCTAGGGGCTGTTTTTTTTATCATAAACTGCCAGTGATGGATTAGTATATCAAATATTTGTACTAAATGATAAAAATTATGACAACAAAAAAAGTTAGGGTATAAAAGTGCAAAATAGAGAAAATTGGACTTTGCAATGTTTTGAATGAAGGCAGTATTGATATTGTTTTTATACCCCCCGAAATACATAGTATGGAGGGTATATTAGGTTCGTCATTCCGTTTGTAACTCATCGAAAAAATAATATAAATTATAAAAGGTATTTATTCTTCATCAGCGTAAAATTCTAAGACGATTCAGCCTTGTCCGTCCATCTGTCGGTTGTAACCACGCTACAGTCAAAACAAATAAAGATAGGAAGCTACAATTTTGCACAGATCTGTCTTTTGTCTGCGAGTTGGTCAAGCTCGAAGGTGGGCTATATCGGTCCACGATATCGTATAGCCCCCATATAACGGTACCCCCCTTTACAGGGTAAGATAAAAGAACTGCAACAATGTCAAAAGTCATAATTTTTTTTTTTAATTTATTGAATGAAAGCAATAAATGTCGGAAATAGCATCAAATTTTAGAATAAGTTGGGATTTGTTCGAATTGGCACGAATCATGGCCTTCAAACGGCCAATGAAACTGTCACACGCTACCCGAATGTTGTTCTGCGGTATTTTGGCCCATTCCCCGCGAAGCCCTTGCTTGATGTGATCGACACCTTGGTGTTTTTTAGTGCCAACCTTGCTTTCCAAAATACTCCAGACGCAATAGTCCAACAGATTGGTATCCGGAGATTTTGGTGGCCAATGAAGCGAGGAACCTCATTTTGTAACCAGTCTTGGGTGGCGCGTGCTGAGTGCGATGGTGCTGAGTCCTGTTGGGAGGTCCAAGGTGTGCGGCCAAAATGTTTGAGTGCCTAAGGATTTAACACACCCTCCACATGCCCGGATCTAGCCTAGTTGGTGTTGGCCCCCTTGTGGGAGCATCGCGGTGGCTGTGGTTTAAACCCAAATCGCGGGGAGAGTGTGTTGCTCGAATGTGGAGTTGCATTACCAACCGGGTGGTTGACCCATAGAAAGGCAGGAGTTTAGATTGGCTCCGCTCCTAACCAAGGAGGCATCCAAATAACGTGCGAGCGAATTGGAACTCACTCATATGGGGGCATTGTATTCACCCGGTGCTAAGACCACTGTGAGATAGACCGCATGTTAGGTGCTCACATAAAATAACACTCAAGTACCCTTCAGAACATTTTCGCGATAATATTCGGCATTTATTCTGATGCCATGGTCGATTAACACGAGCGGAGAGCCACCATCGGTTATTATGGGGACCCTCACCATCACCATGCCCGGCGCTTGAGTTCTGGTGACCAACTGAAGGTGCACATTTTCAGCTGACCTCTTTGGCAGTTAAACCCGATCATTTTGTTTGTTTACAAACTGCTAAACAACGAATGTTTTCTCATCGGAGAAAACCAAATTCGGCAGTTCATTACTTTCAGCTAAGCGAAGCAACTATTTAGCTCTTTTGAGTCTGTTTTCTTTCTGTTGCGGTGTAAGTTTTTGCACTTTTTGGAATTTCAATGGCTTTACCCCGAGCTCATTTTTCAATATTTGCCGAATGGAATATTGCGATATGTTCAGCTTACAAGCCATTTTTCGGCATCTGCGACGCGGGATTCGATCAAGTCCCTTCTTTACTTTTCGAACCAGTTCTGCTGATGTTGCTGTTTTCTTCCTTGACGTCGGGCTACGCTACCAGTATCACGTTAACGAGTGATTTTACGAGACACAAAAGATTTATTCACATTTAAATGCTGGAGTGCTCTAACGATAGCCACTTGTGGTTTTCCAGCCAAATATAAAGAAATCACACTATCACGCCTGAATTCCATCACGAATAACATATTTCCGGAAAATTCTCACCGAAATGCTTGTAAACAATATAATGAGCTGTCACTGGAATAATTTAACCAGCTGACGGACGAGTGGCTTAGAAATGACAGCAGTCTGAAGTTGGTTGCACTTTTTTCATCTCGCCCTGTATATATGTATATATACATTAATTTTATTCTACTTTTACAAGCGTTGAAATAAAAACGTGCACTCTTATTCCAACGACCTGTAATCTTATCTGCATCGATCAATGATAGAATAAAAATTAAATCAAATATACCTATAACGTCAACGGGTTTTTATGATTAATAGGTAAAAATTGTCAATGGAATGAAAGGCTCATCACAATAGTCGGAAAGGAAATTAGTCATTTCTATTAGATATGGCGATATGCATTACAAATACCCCGACAATATTCAAGGAATGAAACAAAGTAGGCTGAAGAAACGAACTCTCTGTATATTCACTTGTCGATCATCAGCTTTAATTTCTTTTATATTTTTAAGAAGAGGAAATAATTCGCATTAACTTCATATCACCAGATGGACAATGAGTTCACCATTTCATCACTGAGTCTACGTGGGTGAAGTACCAGGTGGAATGGTCCAATCTCTACCATCTTTATAGCAAATCTTGTGTTAATATTGAGATGTGCTTAGTCTGAGCGGAATCGGATGTTTGTGTTTATGAGTGTCGTGAATATTCAAGATTTTGACTCTTTGTGGGGGAGGTACCACAAAGATTGGACCGATATAACCCATCTTCATAGCAGATCTTTTGTTAATGGAAATAAAGGGATTTGTGTAATATGAAGGGGACCGGATGCTTATTTCGGATTTTAAAATCGATTTGGTTGTTCAAAATCTATGGGGAAGGTACCAGAAAGGATGGTTCAATCTCCATCATCTTTATAACATATCTTGTGTTAGAAATATTGAGATATACCAAATCTGAATGCAATCGGATGTTAATTTCCCGTTTTATGAGCTTCATAGATATTCAAAATTGTGCCCCTTTGTGGAGGAGGTACCAGAAGGAGTCTACCGATATATCCCATCTTCACAGCAGATCTTGTGTTAGTGGAAATACTTGGATATATGTAATTTGAAGAGAATCCGACTCTTACATCACATTTTATAGAAGTTATAATTATTCAAAATGTTGACCCTTTGTGGGGGATGTACCAGAAAAAATGGGTCAATCTCTTCCATATCTATAACATATCTTGCGTCAATAGAAATATTGAGATGTGCCAAGTCTGAATGAAATCGGATGTGAATTTAGCGATTTGTGAGCTTCATGGATATTCAAAACTTTGACCCTTTGTGAGGGAAGTATTAGAAGAAATGGTTCGGTCTCTACCATCTTTATGACAGACCTTTTGCTCATGGAAATATTGAGATGTACCATGTCTGAATGGAATCGAATGGTAATTTCGCGTTCTATGAGCTTCATGGATATTGAAAATATTGAATCTTTTGTGGGGGAGGTACCAGAAGATGGACCGATATATTCCATCTTCACACCCGACCCTGGGTTAATGATGTATGAAATTTGAAGACAATCGGACTGCTACATCACTTTTTTTAAGGGTTATAAGTATTCAATATTCTTACCCTTTGTAGGGGAGGTACTTAATGGAGTGGCCCGATATTGTCCAGCAGGGTTCTTTTTTATGAAAACTGTAATTCTTGAAATCTTAACTGTTTTAATCTCCCAACCTCTTTCAAATTATTTATTCTTATATAATATGCCATTTATTGTCTTACTTTTTTGTTCTTGTAATAACCCTCACATTTCCTTCTATTTCCAGTTCCAATCCCTGCTCTTCATTGGCCTGACAATTACGGGAATTCTGTCGTATAATTGTGTCATAAATGTCAATGGTACCTTCAATTATGCTTCCGTTGTACCGACAATTTTCATGGCTCTTTACTTCAAATCGACCTGTACTCCCGATGCATTCCCAGCCTATCAGAGTGAATTCATCAAAACAAAAACCATTTTGGATCCTACCGATATTCTCATCTGGGATTGTGTGTATTTGGGTGTTGCTGTGTGTTGGTTAATCGCTTCGGGATTGATTTTAATGTGTAAGTATTCAAATTTTGAGAGAGAAGAGTTTCAAAAGGTTTAGACTCCACATAGTAATAATGTAATATTGTGATTTGCGTAATTTGGAGAAAACCAGGTGGTTTTTTCGGATTTTATGATCATTTTGGTGATTCAAAACTTCAACTCTTCATGGGGAGGTACTTGAAGGAATGGTCCGATCTGTACCATCTTTATAAAAAATCTTTGTTGATAGAAATATTGAGATGTACCAAGTCTGAATGGAATCGGGTGTTAATTTCGCGTTTTATGAGCTTCACGGATATTCAAAATTTCGACCAGAAGGAGTGGACTTATATATTCCATCTTCGCATTAGATCTAGTGTTAGTAGAAATAATGGGATGTGTGAAATATAGAGAGAACATGATTCTTATTTCGGACATTATAAACATTTTGGTTTTTCAAACCTTTGACCCTTTGTCGGGGAGGTACCAGAAGGAATGGTCCGATCTCTACCTTTTTATAATAGATCCTATGTTGATAGAAATATTCAGATGTGCCAAGAATCGGATGTTAATTTCACGGATGTTAATTGTATGAGCTTAATGGATATTCGAAATTTCGACCTTTTGTGGGGAAAGTACCAGAAGGAGTGGACCGATATATTCCCTCTTCACAACAGATCTGGTGTTAGTAGAAATAATGGGATTTGTGTAATTTGGAGAAAACCTGATGCTTATTTCGGATTCTGTAATCGATTTTGTTATTCAAAACTTTCACCCTTCGTGGAGCAGCTACCATAAAGAATGGTCCGATCTCTACCATATTTGTAACGTATCTCGTTTTGATAAAAATATTGAGATATTCCAAGTCTTAATGGAATCGGATGTTAATTTCGCGTTTTATGGATATTCAAAATTCGGACTCTTTGTGGGGAGGTACCACATGGAGTGGACAGATATATCTCATCTTCACAGAAGATCTTGTGTTAGTAGAAATAATGGGATAGAAATAATTTGGATTCTATAATCGATTTGGTTATTCAAAACTCTGACCCTTCGTGGGGAAGGTACTACAAGGAATGGTCCAATCTGTACCATCTTTATAAAAAATCTGCGTTGATAAAAATATTAAGATAAACCAAGTCTGAATGGAATCGGATGTCAATTTCGCGTTTTATGAGCTTCATGGATATTCAAAATTATGACCCTTTGTGAGGGAGGTACCGGAAAGAGTGGAGTGATATATTCCATCTTCACCGCATATATTGTGAGGGAGGTACCAGAAAGAATGGTCCGATAGATATAATAGGTCCTGTGTTGATAGAAATATTCAGATGTGCCAAGTCTAAATGGAATCGGATGTTAATTTCACGTTTTATGAGCATAATGGATATTCGAAATTTCAACATTTTGTGGGAAAAGTATCAGAAGGAGCGGACCGATATGTCCCATCTTAACACCAGATCTTGGGTTTATAAAAAATATTGGGATGTGTGAGATTTTAAGACAATCGGATTCTTACATCACATTTTATAAGAGTTATAATTATTCAAAATTCTGAACCTTTGTGGGGGAGGTACTTGATGGAGTGGACCGATATTGTCCATTTCAGTACCTGACCTAGCACTGATGCAGATATTAGAATTTGCAAAGTTGGAGCAAAATCGGATTATTGTTTCGCTTTCTGTACAAAAAATATTTTTTGAAAATTTCGATCTTTTGTGGGGGAGGTACCAGAAGGGGTGGACAGATATATTCCATCTTTAGGCCATACCTTGGGTTGATAAAAATATTGGGATGTGTGAAATATGAAGACAATCGGATTCTTACATCACATTTTAGAAGAGTTTGAATTATTCAAAATTTTGACCCTTTGTGGGGGATGTACTTGATGGAGTGGACCGATATTGTCCATTTTCGCACCTGACGTAGCACTGACGCAAATATTAGGATATGCAAAGTTGGAGCAAAATCGGATTATTGTTTCGCTTTCTGTGCAATAAAATATATATTTTTTATTTTCGACCTTTTGTAGGCGAGGTTCCAGATGGAGCGGACTGATATATTCCATCTTTACACCAGACCTTAGATTAATAAAAATATCGTGATGTATGTAATCGGAATCATACATCAAATTTTATAAGAATCATAATTATTCAATATGTTGACCCATTTTGGGTGAGGTACTTAATGGGGTGGCCCGATATTGTCCATTTTCGCACCTGACCTAGAACTGATGTAAAAATTAGGATTTACAAATTTGGAGCAAAATCGGTTTATCCTTTCTACTTCTATGCAATAAAATATATTTTTTGAAAATTTCGACCTTTTATGGGGGAGGTACCAGAAGAAGTGGACCGATATTGCCCATCTCCGAACTCAATCTAAGTTTGATACACCCTTCGAGAGTTATCGTGTGCACCAGCCAGCAGACATATGGACGGACGGACATCTAGCGATGTCGATGTCAATCGATTCCAAATATCCTGAAACGGATTTGGTCCAAAGAGGGCCTAGGTCCGTATCAAATAATATATACCCTCTCTAGCCATATGGCTGAGGGCATTACTAACGTTCGTGGTGCCTCAATAAAGAACCCATCTAAAAAACGTCTATTTTTTATTTCAATTTATTTCTCCCCTTTTTCTGGTATCGCAATTTCGTTGCATTAATATATTCCGCATATATAGAAAGCCTATAATAGGTCATTTATTTCCCGCCATAAATTTAATGAATTTTATATATTTTTTTTGTCTTTCTCTCCGTCAGATGTTACCAAGGATAATCGAAAAAACACACTTGGCGTTCTCTTGACCTGGGTCATAATCACCCTGATGATATGTTGTATGGACTTTGTTTTGGGTGTTATCTTTGGCGTAGACTATGGACGTTTCCGGGCAGAGGCTGCCGATTATAATCTTAGCTCGGCTTATGCTGGTGAGATACAACCACAAGCTGCCCAGGTTCTGGCCGCCACAATTGCTGCCATCTCAATGATGTTGCTGACATTCAAGGGCTTCGTTTTGTGGATAATAAATGTCGGCTTTGCCGTTTATCTGTTGGTGCAAAGCATATTTATTATGCGAGATAACGATGGCACGGTGAGTATGGCCCCAGCGATTAATATTTGCTATGGAATGGGAACAAGAACTGAACATAAGTATCATGGTGTAAACATTTTCGGACTCATGACATCATGGCCGATTTTAAAATTTTTAATGTATAGTGAAATAACTCTAAAGTTCTGGTGGTGCCACCAACTAACTTGGTTATATTAAAAAAAAAAACTTAGTCACTGAAGAGGCATTAAGACAATGTACTTTAGAAAGAATCCAACATTTCCGGACAAGTATTTTCTATTATCTTTTTATTAACAAAACAAAAAAAAAAAAAAACTACGCAAAAATAGGTATTTTTTTATGTAAAAGACAAGGGAAGCAATGATTAATCGCATTGCCTTAAATTGTTTCTGTTAATATATATATTTTTTGAAAAGTTAACTCTAGTTCGGTTGATTGTTTTTGTGTTTTTTTTTTTTTTTTCACGGAAAATAAATTTCATTTCTTCGCGGCACCTCAAACCTGGTGGTTAACAAGCGATAAGAGCTATTCGTACATTAATCAGTCACCTCCTTATTTATATGTCGATAAAATTTATTATTATTTATATACAAACAATATATACACAGATATGTGTAATATATATATATGTGTGTGTGAAGATGTATAAAAGTTTACCGACATATATTTCGAATTCCATACAGCCTATCGAAATGATAAGCTTTCATGCTTTGTAGGTGGATGGAGCTTGGAATTTGATTAAATGTCGGTGGGGACACAGTGGGGTTTTGGTGTGCATCACAAAAAGAAATTTAGGTCCTTGGAGAATTTGAGACACCTTGGCAGGTCTTTTGGGGATCTTCTTAACTTCTACTAAAGAAAGAATATCTTCTGGGCTTTTTTATCCCCTTCAACATAGAGGGTAAGATAAACAGACAGCAACAACGTCAAACGCCATAATTATACCCTCAGCCATATGGCTACAGAGGGTATATACCATTTGATACGGTCAAAACGTGCCTAGTCGAAATAACGGTTTTAGACCCTAGGTCTCTTTGAACCAAATCCATTTCAGAACATTTGGAGTCGATCTAGCGATGTCCTTCCGTCCGTCTGTCTGTTTGTCTGGCTGGCTGGTGCGCATGATAACTCTCGAAGGGAGTATCCGATTTTATCCAAACTTGGTACATCGTAATATTTTTGTCGAACTCACATCGAGTTCGGAGATGGGAAATATCGGTCCACTCCTTCTGGTACCTTCCCCACAAAGGTCGAAATTTTCAAAAAAAATATTTTTTGCACAGAAAGCGGAAGTAAAATCCGATTTTGCTCCAAATTTGCAAATCTTAATATTTTCACCAGTGCTAGGTTAGGTGCGAAAATGGACAATATCGTTCCACTCTATCACGTACCTCCCCCACAAATGGTCAAAATTTTTAATAATTATAACTCTCATAAAATGTGATGTAAGAGTCCGATTGTCTTCAAATTTCACACATCCCAATATTTGTATTATCCCAAGGTCTGGTGTTAAGATGGACAATATTGGTCCACTCCTTCTGGTACCTTCCCCACAAAGGTCGAAATTTTCAAAAAAAAAATATTTTTTGCACAGAAAGCGAAAGTAAAATCCGATTTTGCTCCAAATTTGCAAATCTTAATATTTTCACCAGTGCTAGGTCTGGTGTGAAAATGGGCAATATCGGTCCACTCCTTCTGGTACCTTCCCCACAAAGGTCGAAATTTTCAAAAAAAAATATTTTTTGCACAGAAAGCGAAAGTAAAATCCGATTTTGCTCCAAATTTGCAAATCTTAATATTTTCACCAGTGCTAGGTTAGGTGCGAAAATGGACAATATCGTTCCACTCTATCACGTACCTCCCCCACAAATGGTCAAAATTTTTAATAATTATAACTCTCATAAAATGTGATGTAAGAGTCCGATTGTCTTCAAATTTCACACATCCCAATATTTGTATTATCCCAAGGTCTGGTGTTAAGATGGACAATATTGGTCCACTCCTTCTGGTACCTTCCCCACAAAGGTCGAAATTTTCAAAAAAAAAATATTTTTTGCACAGAAAGCGAAAGTAAAATCCGATTTTGCTCCAAATTTGCAAATCTTAATATTTTCACCAGTGCTAGGTCTGGTGTGAAAATGGGCAATATCGGTCCACTCCTTCTGGTACCTTCCCCACAAAGGTCGAAATTTTCAAAAAAAAATATTTTTTGCACAGAAAGCGAAAGTAAAATCCGATTTTGCTCCAAATTTGCAAATCTTAATATTTTCACCAGTGCTAGGTTAGGTGCGAAAATGGACAATATCGTTCCACTCTATCACGTACCTCCCCCACAAATGGTCAAAATTTTTAATAATTATAACTCTCATAAAATGTGATGTAAGAGTCCGATTGTCTTCAAATTTCACACATCCCAATATTTGTATTATCCCAAGGTCTGGTGTTAAGATGGACAATATTGGTCCACTCCTTCTGGTACCTTCCCCACAAAGGTCGAAATTTTCAAAAAAAAATATTTTTTGCACAGAAAGCGAAAGTAAAATCCGATTTTGCTCCAAATTTGCAAATCTTAATATTTTCACCAGTGCTAGGTCTGGTGTGAAAATGGGCAATATCAGTCCACTCCTTCTGGTACCTCCCACACAAAAGGTCAAAATTTTCAAAAAAAAAATTATTTTTTGCACAGAAAGACAAATGAAAATCCGATTTTGCTCCAAATTTGCAAATCTTAATATTTTCACCAGTGCTAGGTTAGGTGCGAAAATGGACAATATCGTTCCACTCTATCACGTACCTCCCCCACAAATGGTCAACATTTTTAATAATTATAACTCTCATAAAATGTGATGTAAGAGTCCGATTGTCTTCAAATTTCACACATCCCAATATTTATATTATCCCAAGGTCTGGTGTTAAGATGGACAATATTGGTCCACTCCTTCTGGTACCTCCCCCACAAAAGGTCGACATTTTCAAGAAATATATTTTTTGCACAGAAAGAGAAAGGATATCCGATTTTGCTCCAACTTTGCAAATCCTAGTATTTGCGTCAGTGCTAGGTCAGGTGTGAAAATGGATAATATCGGTCCACTCCATCAAGTAACTCCCCCACAAATGGTCAAAATTTTGAATAATTACAATTCCCATAAAATGTGATGTAAGAGTCCGATTGTCTTCAAATTTCACACATCCCAATATTTATATTAACTCAAGGTCTGGTGTTAAGATGGGCAAAATCGATCCACTCCTTCTGGTACCTCCCTCACAAATGAACGAAATTTGCATAAAAAATTCTGCACAGAAAGGGAAGCAATAATCTAATTTTGCAAATCCTAATTTTTGCATCAGTTTTAGGTCTCGTAACAAAATGGATAATATTGTTTTTTACTTTTTTAAATTTTATTGGATGAAAGCAAAGAATGTCGGAAATAGCATCAAATTTTAGAATAAGTTAAAATTTGTTCGAATTGGTCACCTTTGACACATATTATAGCCTTCAAATGGCCAATGAAACCGTCACACGCTGCCCGAATGTTGCTCTGCGGAATTTTGGCCCGTTCCCGGCGAAGCGCTTGCTTGAGGTTCTGTCCAAAATCCAAAATATATTCACCAAAATTGTTTCAAATTTCGTATTTGAAGTTCTTAATAGGTACTACAGCCTGTGACAGATTTTGCGGATTTTGTTTAAGTTTCGCATTTGAATATTGTAATAGCCTATGACAAAATTGCCTATGCTGGTCCACGTCTTCGTATGGACCCCAACATAACGGCTACTTCCTGTATTCCGTAACAGAATTTTTAACGAATTTTATTTTTTTGAAAATTTCCTAATGCATTCCAGATGGTGGAGGATATTCAAAGTTCGGCCCGGCCGAACTTAATGCTTTTTTACGTGCTTGATCTATATTAGATTTTGCAAATTTGTGACCCAGACAACAAATTTTCGATTTTGCTGCTAAATGGTCTCCTACTCGCTCGTATTTATAGGTCCTCATTTGTACATGACGGTTTGCAATTATCGCAATCCGAATGGTTCTACAATATTTCAACGAAATGGCAACCACGTCCACACATACAATCAAATGAATGCCTGTAAACAACAAAATGGATATAACTCATAAATACGAGTGAGTGAGAGCGAGAACGATTTATGGCGTTACAGTGATAATTATAATGCCTAGACTGTTACAGAAAGTGATATGGGAAAACAAATTATGACAATAACAAAACAACCATGGAAAATAATAGGGGAATGTAGGAAGTTCTATAGGGAAATTTTTATAGTCTACCAATACCAAATTTAAAGAAACGGCTTAAAAATTTACGCATCAGTTCAAGTTTTTTGAAATTAACGGAAAAACCCTAATATGCTTAAGTCTTAATGTCTGTTAACACATAGCTTTACTTAACCTCTTTACTGTCGACGTTTGCAAGTCGCAATTCATAACTGACTGATCGATTTTCTCCAACTCACAATTGACTAAATGGTCTCTCACTCGCTCGTATTTATAAGTCCTTATCTGTACATGGAGGTCCCGAGAATCCCATCCCGGAATTTTTAACAGTATTTCAACGAAGCAGCACGGTCACGTCCACACATACAAACAAACGGATGCATGTAAACAACAAAATGGACATTACTTATAAATACGAGTGAGTGAGAGAGAGAACGATCAATGGCGTTACAAGGAGAATTATAAAGCTCAGACACAGCCTTACTTTAACTCTTTACTGTCGACGTTAAGAAGTCGCAATTCAATACCGAACTGACAAATTCTCTCTTACTCACTCGTATTTATTTATCATGGATGTTTGGGGGATTATGAACTATGTTATTCTACAAAATTCCAAAGAAATTGAAACCATGTTCATTCGACAATGAGTATACACACATATACAAGAAACCAAGTCCATGTGAACAACAAGGGACCAGTAATTATGAATTCGTGTCAGTGAGAGAGAACGATTAATAATATCTGTAACAAGTCTTTCAGAAAATCGAATTCCCTTGGTTGCTGTCTATTATGTCTTTATTTTCTCCCTCTTCCAGGTCTATCAGCAATGTTTGTCCCCATTATATTTTGTAATAATCTGTTTTCAAAGTCTCCCTTACACTGTCTTCCTTTTTTTATGACGCTTCTCGCAGTGCTTCTTTCAGGATTTAATATGAATACTAATAGCAACTACTAACAAATTTTTTATATTTTTCTAGGCTAACCTCTTCATGCCACGCAAGGATTCCGATGACATTTTGGCCACACGTCCTCCCATCAATGCCTATCAAGAAGAAAAGTAAGTTTTTTTTATCAATAATTATAAAACATTTATCTTTTAATGAATTCCACGTCTTTTCGCCTTCCAAACCCCTAGAACTGAAGTTATGGCCACTGTCTTTACCAACGAAGCCTTTGTACCGGACAATAATACACCATCCGAAGACTTTAACATTAATCAGGATGTAATTAGCCGTGCTGCCCGCCTCTCCAAGGATGTCTCGTTCCAAGAAAGACGTTTCCGTAATTTGGAAAATTTCCAACAATATCCGCCACGTTCCAGGCCCGAATCGACCATACCCGAAAAGGGTGAGGCACAAATTGTGGTTGGAGCCTTCCCCGCACCCGACTACACGCCGCCCATGCAAAGGGCTGCTCAAAATCGCAACAACTATTATCAGTGATGAGAGATAGATTTGTTGGTCGGAAATAGAGTTTATTTTTAGTTGTTTTGTGCGTTTTTTTTTTTCGTTTGTTTCAGTTGTTCTGTTTGCCTTTTTTCCATTGTATTACACTCCCTACAAAACCCTCCCCGCTCTTCGCATGCATATATAACTTGTTTTGTTTTTAAGTGTAAAATATTAATAATAATATAAAATAAAAGAAAACAAAAAAAAAAACATTTAAAAATGTGTTTTCTTTTTTCAAAGTTCGTAATGAAAAAAAAATATTGATTTCAACTTTTTCCTCCTCTGCTTTGGGCTTGTCTCTATCTAGGCTGATTATGTTGCTCTCGCTATGCCCGATGTGACGACTTGCTGATAAGCCCGTCTTGACTGTCTACGTCGTATGATGATGGTCAATTGACATGGTCCCCAGCAGAGATTTTGTTGAATAATATAGGCGAGAATGTGTTTTTGCTGCTGATAAGCGATTTTTATTGCTGAAATCAAAATTTATTCACATGTTTTTATTTGTCAATTAAATTCTCAATATGGAAAGTAAATATGTTTGCATTTTTTTTTCTTAAGATTCAAAAGGAAAATGTGATTACATATTTTGTTTACAATGAAAATTTCCATACAATTTCGTTTGCGTCAATTTTTTAAAAATTCTATATTGATTTTATTGACACAAAGTCCTGTCCTGTCCATAATCGGAAGAAGTTTATAGACTAGTTTGCTTTAAGGATTCGCAGCTACACAGGAGACGGCAGCTGCTTCCTTCGGGGAGCTATGTTCATGTTTGGAACATAAATTAGAGATTGGATAGATAGAAGATATCAATGTGAAACAAGTAAAAAAAGCTGTAAGTTTGGCCGGACCGGACTTGGAATACCCTCCACCATTTGGCATGAATTTGGCAGTTTAACAAAAAAAGAAATAAAATCCGTTAAAATGCTGTATTACGGTCTATACGACGGCGTGGCCCTGCATAGGCAACTTTTATTATAAGTCATTACAATATTCAAATACGAAACATGAAAAAAATCGGGGAATAATGAGCTAAAATCGTCAAAATACCAAATATAGGGAGGTACCATTATATGGGGGCTATACTAAAACGTATACCTGTTCAGACAATTTTCTGTCATAGGCTGTAGTATCCATTACGAACTTCAAATACCAAATTAGAAACATTTCCGGTGAATAATGTCGCTAAAATAATCAAAATACCGAATATCGAGAGGTGAAGTTATATGGGGGCCATACAAAGGCGTGGACCTGCTCGGACAATTTTCTGTCACAGGCTGTAGTATCCATTACGAACTTCAAATACCAAATTTGAAACAATTCCGGTGAATAATGTCGCTTAAATCACCAAAATACAGAAAATAGGGAGGTTCCATTATATGGGAGCTATACCAGAACGTGGACCTACATGGCCCATTCTGAATACCAAAAGTCCTGTAGACAATATATACAATTGAGTAAAATTTTATCAACCTACTTCATTTCGTTCGGAAGCTAGAGTGATTTCCACAGACGGACGGACATCGCTAAATCGACATAGAATTTTATGTTGATCAAGAATATATATACTTTGTGGGGTCTAAAATGTATATTTCGAGGTGTTACAAACGGAATGAGAAACTTAATACTATGGCGGAGGGTATCAAATTGAAGGTTTGGAGAGAAGTTTGTTTGGATGTTTTTTTCTATACAGGAAATACTTTTAGCAAACTTGTAAATAATAGTATCTACATCTGAGAAGAGTATTAGACATTAGTTCTCCTACCTACCAAATAGCGTACATCTCCTGAAACATCTGTATAGTGGATGTTCCATCATCTCAATATCTTTTTCATGTTCACATACTCTACAGAAATCAGCACCATTGTTATTTCATTTTGCGTTCACATACCTCATACTGATGTGGTCTTTCAATATGCCTACTGCCATTTCCCGATTTTACCTATTAATTCATGAAGGCAACAGGTTCTTCTTCTCGAGATTGCCGTGCAAACAGCTGTTTGATTCAGTTATCCCATTTTGCGGTCAAATATCTCACAATGCAGCCGCCAATCAATGTGCTTACCACAATTCATAGATCTGACCGACTAGTTGGTAGAAAGGGACCACATTCCTTTTTCACGAGAAAGGCTTTCGGTTTAAAAATGTCACATTTTACCGGCTCCTTCGTTGAAAGCCTTGTTCCAGCACTAACTATAACGTTCTGATTTTAAACAAGTTTCAGAATCTTCTTCAACTCCAATATAGGAAATGGAAGCTACACTGAAGCCACCATTCTACATGGGATAATTTAGACAGGCACGGCGGCCATCTCACTACGAAAGAGATTGAAGGTCATTAATTGTGGAAAATTGAGGAAAATAGGTAATGACCTTGACTTCCCTGTAAATCCGAATGTTGCTCACATCGACTTCATCGGAAAGGTAGATGTACTAAATCTTCTCGTCGGTCAGCAGGCAATGATCTTCGAGGCATTGGAGTAAGCCTAATCAATGACCGTTACTCTCTGCTTCGGCCTTGGGTCACAAAGTTTCTGCGAAGCAATATCTGCTGGTTCGACTTTCGTCTTAACATCATTGTGTTTCCCTCTGTCCTCTTTTGCCGCAACCTATACAGACTAGACTGAATGTTGTTTCGCCTGCGTAGTCACTTTTTTCGCCTCAGGTTGCTGTCCCTAAGTTGACCCATCCATCTCAGCGCCATTGACTGTATGGGGGTTTTGTGACCGACTTTGGTTTTCTCTTTATCCCTAGACTTTTGAGGGTCCACAAAAACCTGCCTGAGTAAACTCCCTTCTTAGGCAAAAATTAATTAAGAGATTATAAATTACGATCGGTGAAATGTCCTGTATTACGAATTAATTCGTACAGCATCTATATGTCTAGAAGATCTACTCTTCAGTGAATTTGAAATAATTCTTGTGAATAGTGTCGCTAAAACCATGAAAATACCGAATATCGGGAGGTAAGGTTATATGGGGCTATACTGAAACGTGGACCGACACGGTTAATTACGAACTTACTGGTAAACTATGCATGAATGCAAAATTGTAGCCTTCTATTCAATTCGTTCGAAAGATACAACAGACTGGCGGACGGACAGACAGACATCGCTAGATCGTCTTAGAATTTTATGCTGATCCGGAATATATACACTTTGTGGGGTCTAAGGTCGAGGAGTTACTAAAATTTTAAGGTTATGTCGATGTAGTATTACATACGTTCGAAAGTATAGCTCTTCCACACTATTTAGTGGTAGTGTACTTCACAGAGTTATTTTGCTTCCGTAGAACATATCTATTCCACTTTGTTAATAAATGAAATTAAATAGGCACCCTCACAGTAGGACGATCACAGTTTCAATATCCTCGTACCACAGAGGGAGTGCAACATTAACGACATCTATATGTGATAAATTAATCCACTCTTTTATCAAATATGGCTGACAGGGTGACACAGAAACCGGCAATGTCAAAAAAAAACTTGTTACGAAAATGAAAACTAAAAGAAAATTCAAAAAACTAATGGATAAACAAATTCAAAAAATTTGTTAATGCCCCAAGGAAACTGGCACTTCCATACTCAACACATGTCTGATGTCCCTCGTTCTCTCTCACTCCACTTACGGGCCGTGATAACCCCCACAGACGGTGCAAGTTCAAATCTACCAAAAAGTCGTCGATTTGCTGATAACGTAGCCGCCAACACCAACAGAATCATCATCTCAACGTTACAAAATCAAATAATCTTCGAACATTTGTTGTTGCCGCTGCCGGCGTGAATGGGAATGACAATTGGATGCGTGTGTATGTGTGTGCGTTCTGTCAGTGCAAAAACGTCGTTCGTATTTTGATGGAAGAACATCGCAAATGAAAAAGAAGACTCGACTACAAGTCACATTTGTGTTTGGATCGCTGAGACTGGCGTTTGTGTAGACGGTGGACAACAACTGGACTTCGGTTTCGTCGTGTTTGTGTTCTCGATTTTCATCAGCTCCAAGTGAATATTTGATAGACCAAATATGGTTGTAATTGTTAAATTTGCCCGTGCCTTGCAACAGTCGCAAAGGATTTTCCAAGCGGCCAAACATTTGCAAAATGTCCGGCAATTCAGTGTTTCAACGCTATTGAATGCAGGTGAGTTGGGGAAGAGAATAAAAAGAAAAAGTAAACTCGTTTTTTATGCAACAATCATCGAAAGGGAAATGGCGGTGCTCCCCATTGCATCACCCGCCGCCTCCTTCAACCAATGGAATTGCAAAAAACCAGCTGATTTTTATGTTGTTATTCGTTTTTATCCATTTTGAGAGTTGCCAGATTGTGAAATGCTTTTAATGGATTCTTTTTGCGATTTTAGAACGCCGTTATACCGAAAAACACGAATGGGTTTCCGTTGATGGCCCCTCTGCCTCTGTGGGTATTTCCAAATACGCCCAAGAAGCTTTGGGTGATGTTGTCTTTGCCCAGCTGCCAGAACCCGGCACTGCCTTCAAGCAAGGTGATGAATGCGGCGCCTTGGAAAGTGTAAAAGCCGCCAGTGAAGTCTATTGTCCTGTCAGCGGTGAGGTCACCGAAAAGAACAGTAAAGTTGAAGATACTCCCGGTTTGATTAATACTCACACCTACACAGATGGTAAGTTCAGTTTTTTTTCTGGAATCGAGATTATAAGTTTTGAAAGTGCGAAACAATTTATATACGATGAAATTTATATACCAATTTCATAGACTAATGAAATATAGACCAAGCAATGCTCTCACCAATTATCGTCGAAATATTCGAATTAGCAGATGTCGTCTATGTCGTTTCAGGGGTATGAGTGAAAATAGTCATTTTCAAGTCATTCAAACCTAAAATGTTAAAAAAATTAACCACTGTATGATATTTATGAATTGTAAATGGTGCATTGGAAAAGAAAAACTGTCCCATACCTGCAGTGGAATTCTCTACTCATTTTTTGAGCTGCCGACAAAAGTTGTTAAAATTAAAATGCTTATAATTTCGGTAATTAACAAAATGTATCGGTAAGTTAGCGACGAAATCAAAGTAGTCGCTAAGACCTACCGATAGATACCGTGTTTTCAACCTTAACTCACATGTAATGTTTCGCCAACGGAGCTAGAACCCATTATAACCTACAAATACCAATTTTCAGACAAATCCGGGAAAAAATGTGGCAAAAATCGTCAAATTACCGAATATAAGGAGATACCGTTATATGGGGGTTATACCAAAACGTGGACCTATAGTTACAATGACTCGCTACACGAACTGGGACCCATTATGATCTACAACTACCAATTTTCAGAGAAATTCGTGAAAAAATGTGTCAAAAATCATCAAAAAACCGAATATTGGGAGATACCGTTATATGGGGACTATACCAAAACGTGGACCTATACATACAATGTTTCGCCACACGAACTAGGATTCATTATGACCCACAAATACCAGTTTTTAGACAAATCCGTAAAAAAATGTGACAAAAAAATTAAAATACCGAATATCGGGAGGTACCTTTATATGGGGGCTATACCAAAACGTGGACCTATACATGCAATGTTTTGCCACACGCACAGGGACCCGTTATGACCTACAAATACCAATTTTCAAACAAATCCGTGAAAAAATGTGGCATAAATCATCAAAATACCGAATATCGGGAGGTACCCTTATATGTGGACTATAGCAGAACGTGGACCGATATATCTTATTTTCAATACCAACCATCCTAGACACAATTCAAATTGCTCTGCTAAATTTTGGCGCTCTACGTCAAATAATGTGAGCTGTATCGTGATTTCAACAGACAGACGGACATCGTTAAATCGATTTAGAATTTTATGCTGATTATGAATATATATAATTTATGGGGTCTACGACGAAGAGGATGTTACAAACGGAATGACAAAGTTAATATACCCTCCTTTCAAAGGTGGAGGGTATAAAAATTCAATTAAAATGTTTTCGAAGTCGAGCGACTCGACCATGCAATACACACACCTATTGTTGCGACTGTCTTTTAGCAACCGATATTGAACGCTCGTTGTCTATATTTTCATTAGTCTATGACAATAATTGCGTGTTTTCGTTGGTCGTTTCACGATCTTTTGGTTGACCACAAGACAACATTATTTAATTTAAAACTATATTTAACTATGTCAGCGTTCCTCGCGATTCAAGGGCTCATTTCCAAAGAACGTAAAACCTCTCCACTGAATATAAATCTCATGTTGAATATAAATCCACAATCTTATAAGGTTGCATTCCGACTAAAGGGGTTATAAAGATTTCAGTAGCCTATTCCCAAGTAGTTTGGTATTTGGGGTTATAAGTATTTCCATACCGGTATCAGATCCTATATCCCTTCGGATGAAATTAGCCTCAGAACATTTGGGGTCGATCTGTTTAACTTTCTACCTGGTTCAAAATTAGAACATGGACCAATGCTCAGTGATAAGGAAAGTTAGCAGAAAATGTGGGCCGATACTGCGGTCTAATCCTTTTGTACTAAGAGGATTGACCCGATCTTCACCTTAGATAGAATAAAACAGATAGGTTAAGTCTTTAAATCTGGTTCTTATTTTACATTTTTGAGAGTTATTATTTGAAAGCATGGCCTTTTATGGAAGAGGTGCTATATTCTCACACTAGATCTCATATTGGGCGCAAATGAGAAGTCAATTGTAATTTCATTTGTTGAGAGATTTTGAGGGAGGTTCAAGGAGAAGATCGAAATAATTTTGCATTCTATAAATGTTGTGAATATTCAAAGACTTCACCCTTTGGGGAGGACACCCCAAAAGCACAGGGGCTGACGTTCCCAATTTTATGTCCCTGGCCTATGTCTGATATAAATATTCCAATTGGCGAATATTTTAATTACAATTTGTAAACTTCTTTCGACTTCTATGAAAGTGGTTCAGAAAGAATAGACCAATATAACCCACATTTTCACATTAGATCTAGAGGTTTAAAGTAATTAAAATAAGTATGAGTATTCCAATATATCCAATTTCCAATTCTATATATCCAATATACATTTTAGATCTAGAGGTGATAAAAATGATTAAAATTAATATTAGTATGTCCACCTTTTGTAGAGGTGGTAGAAGAAAGAAAGTGCCTTCGTTTGCAATTTTCGCCCTTGAGCCTGATATGAATATTAAATAAAAAACGAGGGTTTTAAAAAGCCTAGATGAGATTAAGCGATGTAAGGAGGGGCATATGTTGTAGGCCACTCTACATTTTCGTGGAATTCTAGTTTCTACTGCGTACTCGGTTGAATATGCTATACTGATGCCTAATATGCCAAAAGTAACCCGCTTTATTTATAAGTAGCTGATTTACTTTCATAGCGACGTCTAGCGAGTGATCTACTTGATTTCATTCAATATGTATTCTTGTATTGCTTCGCTCGTCTTGTCATTTTAAATTGTATTAAAATCTGCCTTTGGGCCTGCTCATCTGGAGGCACTTTTTTGTATCAATGAAGTTGTTTTCTATCGTGTCCAGGTTAAATAGGGTCATTCTTGAAGTTGAAGTTTGGATGGCTATGTCTAAAACATGCAGACAGGTATGTCATTGGCATCTTATTAGGAATATGAGTGGGTAAAATCTCTTCCTTGAGAGTAGTTTATTGGAATTCATAAACAACTGCCACCATAGCTAAAATGGGCGTTTTAGAAGGTTCACATTTAAAGCTCAAAACTTTGGTATTATTTATACGAATGAAAATGATCTTTACATCTCTATATGGGGTTTAATAAAATTAGGCTCGGAATCAGAACAAAACATAAATTTGCAACGTAACACATACAGTTGGGAAAAGTGTTTTTTATATATCTTAGAAGATCATAGTGTGCATTTTTTAGCGTAACTAATTTGTGGATTTCAAAATATTGAAAATTTCCATTTGTTCCATGTGGTACTGAATGTACAACCAGTTTTAATTGATTGTGAATAGTTGTATTCCGTTAGTTGGTGACTTAACATTTATTCTGAATATTTTAATTATCAAATAATTTAAATATTGAATATTTTTCTTCATATTTAATTACTATTTACCATTCTTCCTCTTTTCAGGTTGGCTCTTCAAAATCAAACTCTCAAACCCCGCCGAGCTGGATAAACTCATGTCCGAGGAACAATACAACAAATATCTCGAAGAATCAGATCATTAAAAACAGTCCAACCACAAGGCTAATTATAACATATTTATTATTATAATTTGTTATATTTGATTATGCGTGTCAAAAGTTCAAATTGAAGCTCGCAAACAGTGGGGGCTCTCTGTCAAGCTATAGCTAGTGTCTTGTTATTGTAATTACAAAAAAAAACAAAAAACAAAAAGAAAGTCTTTATCACATTTTTTTTCTACATGTATATTTTTAATTATAGAATTAATATGCCTTTAATAATAAATTATATTTGAAAAGAAAATGTGTTGTCATTTGAAATTATTTGTTCAAATAGGGAAGGAACAAGAGGAACAATATGTTTTTCGCTTTTAGGAGGCCTATGAAGGTCATAGTCTTTTTGTTGATTAGAAGATTGTGTCTGGATTAGAAGGTCAGACACATTGTAGATATGTTTTTATGGCTTTAAAATAGGAAATTATAATACATTTTAGAAATTGAATTTTTATATAAATTGGCATATGTTGATTAGTATTGGCTAAACATTAAATTAAAAAAAAAAATAAGTAATATGTCGGCAAATTCACAAGGAATGGTGTGTGTCAAAAATTTCCATATTATTGGTCTGTCCGGCAAGCATATTCAAGTTTTGCATTTTTTTTTTTGATATTATAAAGGCAAAACGGTTATCGTAGTAAATATATTTGCATTCGTGTAGTTCTGGAATAGACCATATGCCAATTTTGTTATGTAGAAATTGTGTGTTTAGACTTAAGGTCTCGTAAATTTGTAACAAAAATAATAGATACAATATTAATTATTCCGCATTATATAGGGGTGTATAATCACTATCACTTATAAAGCCTCTTATTTAATTTAAATTTGGTTTCTCACTATCAAACAGATGAGCATCTTCTCCAATGGACATGTATTTCTAATAACATTTGTTTCATTTTTCGAAGTCATTAAACGAAACCTAATTTTTCAATAAGAAAATGTCGGAGATAGAGATAAAAAACAAATAAAGAATGATATATAAGCAAATAGAGAGATAAAAAACTAAAACAAATTCCATCTCCTAAACATTTTTGCCTTCTTTGCTGAACCATCTGTTGGTTTATGCAAAAGGGCTTATGATTTTTTCATCCTAAAGATAATTTTGAAGGACAACTTGCCAAAATTAAGATCTTAACATTTGTATGTAAAATTTTGTCAAATAAAAAAAATTATAAATAAATAAAATGTAAGCGGTTAAGTATTTTAATTTCTAATTTATTTAAAATAATAGCATACCTTAAGGCGTTAATTAAAATCAGGAACAGTGGCTAAAAAGAAAAAGGAAAATATATATTAATAGAGAACATGAAAAAGACATTAAGTTCAGCCGGGCCGAACTAATACCCTTCACCATTGGGTAAAAAAAACTTTTTTATATAAAAGTATCTGAATTCAAATGTGTTCCACTATAAACTACAAATACCAGTAAGACCGTTTGGATAATGCTGTTAAACCTTTCAAAGAAACAATAAAGTGGATGAGTCCGTTATGTGAGGGCCATATCAAAAGGGGAACCTCCATAGACAATTTTATACTTCAAGGATTGCCATCTACTAAATCTTCTTAAATACAACATTTGAAACAGTTTCGTGGGTAAATGTGGATGGATTATCGAAATACCGAGTATCAGTGGGAAAACGTGGACCTAAATATTCAATGTCCGGCCACCGGAGCGAGAACCCATTAGGAACTAAAAATATCAATTTTAAGACAAATCCGTAGGAAACTATGGCGAAATCATTAAAACCCTGAATATCGGGTGGTACCATTATATGGGGGCTACACCAAAACCTGGACCCATACATATAAGGTTTTGACATCATAGCTAGAATCCAATATGATCTACAAATACCAATTTTTAGACAAATCCGTGGAAAAATGTTTTAAAATTTATCAAAATACCGAATATCGGGAGGCACTGTTATATGGGGGCTATACAAAAACTTGGACCTATACATACAATGGTTAGCCAACGGAACTAGAACCCATTATGCTAATAGCAAACACTATTATATCAACCGCTCGCGCTTAGCAAGGCTCTGAAATTTCAATGAACTTTACACGTTTACAGCTCCCAATAGGTTCCTATCAAACTTCAAACTGTTGCGTCACTTATCTAATTCAATGTCAATTTGAATACTTCCCAATCAACAGTAATTCTCTACCAACACGAAATAATCGAAATATTTCCGAGTTGGCAGTAATTCATCCGATTACTTTGTGGTCAACAATAACAGGAATAATGTCAAGCTGAGAGCGGTTCACACGGTTACTATTGATCCCAATGCTTATGAACAGAAAACGCAGTACTCGATTTCTTTAGAACCGAAAATATTCCGGATACTTCTGAGCCGAGTCCAATAACAATTCGAATATTTATAAGTGGGATGAGTATCATCCGAATACTTTCGAGCCATGAACAACTGCAATTCTCCCGGCTTCTTACGTGCCAAATGCAACCTAATATTGGAGTTCTTCTTCTGATTACCTAGGACATCTATTCAACTACTGCTGAGAGGTGATTTCAGTAATCGACTCAACAATTACTACCGAGTGGACACAAAAATATACACCAATACCTTTGAGTAGAGAGGAATTCAATCGATTTCCGACAGCAAACCAAAATATTTCTAATCAAGGGAACTTCTCTAAAAATAATTAGAATAATATAATAATTTTTTTTGTCGACCCGACAACTCCCGAATACTTCCAAGCAGAGTAACTCAGACGACTCAAATACACGCGAATTAAGACCAACTTAATTCGATTGTCTCCTCTGACAGCATCACAAATAATTCCGTTCACAGAGAGAAGTTCACTCGATTATTTCGGAGTTTCCACAACACTTTGGAAGTGGGGGCACTCATAAGATTTCTTGGAGCATACAGCAACCCGCATACTTTACATTCTCCCGATTACTTCTGAGCCTTTATCAAGCATAATAATAATTCGGAACGAGGTTAGTTTAAATTATTTCCGAGCAGATTAGAGCTTTTCCCGTCTTTGAGCCGAGCCGAACAATTTACCCAATTACCTGCGAATCAAAGAAAATTATCTGATTACTTCTGGACCCTCAAAAACGCGATTTTTTTCCGGCTGGACAACTGTTTATTACAATGCTTCCAATTGCCGGCTTCCTCCGAGCCGAGCGCAATTGAGGATAATTCACCTGAATCGATTGCAAACGAGATGTTTCGAGCCGGTATCAACTCCACTGCATCCTCCGAGGTGACAATAATCCGAATATTTCCGAGCAGAGTGAAATTCACCCGACTACCTCCTAGCCAAGAGCAATCACAATTCTTACGAGACAATGCTTCCAATTGCCGGCTTCCTCCGAACCGAGCGCAATTGAAGATAATTCACCTGAATCGATTGCAAACGTGATGTTTCGAGCCGGTATCAACTCGAATACATCCTCCGAGGTGACACTATTCCAAATATTTCCGAGCAGAGTGAGGTTCACCCGACTACCTCCTAGCCAAGAGCAATCTCAATTCTTACGACTTGAGAGCAAATTATCCAATTACTTTAGAGCCGAGAAATTTCTTTCGAGCAGAAAATAACAAGAATATTTTTTGGGTGGACCAAAGTTTATCCAATTGCTTCCGAGCCGATGTCCGTTTCCCTCTGAGGCGAGAGCAATATTAACTTCCGAGCTGATAGCAAATCAGATGTTTCAAACCCGAAAGAAATTAAATGGATTATTTCCGAACCGATCTAAATGCAAATACTTCCAGACGAGGGTCTTGTCAGCTCACAGGCAATGAGATGTTTATCTCATCTGATTTGCTATCAGTTCGGAAATAAAAATTACTCTCTCCTCAGAGGAAGAAGAACATCGGCTCGGAAGCAATTGATTAAACTGTGGACGACCTGAAAATATTCCAAGGAATTACGAGCAGAGTGGAGTTAACCCGACTCCCGACTGCAAGGTTAATACTGCCGAACCGAGTGAAATTCTCAACCTAAATACTTCTAGACGAGGGTCTTGTCGGCTCACAGGCAATGAGATGTTTATCAAAACCAAGAAATTGTTGAGCAGAGTGGAGTTCATCCGACTCCCTTCTAGACGGCAGTAAATTTAATACTACGGAACCGAGAAGAATTCATCCGATTACCTTCGAGTCGACAGAAACCCGAACACCTTCCAGTAGACATCAGTTCCCAAGATTATTTACGAGGCAACAATTAGCGATTTCCACAGCCACTTTATAAGAGTCTCTATAAAAAACACATACCTGTGCCACTTGGGTGGGACATTACTGAAATTACGCATATCGCGTATGAGAGAATTATGTTCATAATGGTTTTGCAAAATTTCCTCCCTTAAATTCTTTGAAAATTCCCAACAAAAGCTCCATTTGCACAGAGCACTGAGAAATCGAATAGAAAAAAGCTTTGCGTAGGCAACAACAAGCAAAGTTTCGCACAGATAAACTGTGAGAGGTATTTTAGGGTTCGTTGGCAACGATTTCAGTATACGAGTGTCGTTCATACCGTCTAGAGGTGTTTGGGTTTCTAGTCTGCAACGCAACACAACACAGAGAACAAACGGAAGGAAACTAAACACTTTTTAAAAAAATTTGAAAAAGAAGTGAAAAAAAATTAACATAAAATAATAACAAAGAGATTTAAAAGAATATTAAAAAAAATTGAATCAATGACCACAAATTGTTGAAAAAAACTGAAAGGATATTTACTTTTCCAAAAGGTCATAAGTTAATAAAAGAAAATAAAAAAAAAACAGAAATCAAAATGCCAGTGGATAAAGGACTGTATTATCCAAATCCGGCCATTAGCAAAAATGCCTACATATCCAGCATGGAGGAGTACAAAAAATTCTACGATGAGTCCATAGAAAATCCCGAGGAATTCTGGTCTCGTGTGGCCAAACAATTCCACTGGGAGACCCCAGCTGAACCCAAGAAATTCTTGCAATATAATTTCGATATTAGCAAAGGACCCATTTCCATCAAATGGATGGAGGGAGCCTCCACAAATATATGCTATAATCTGCTGGATCGTAATATACGCAATGGATTGGGTGATAATATTGCCTATTATTGGTAAGTTGGAAGACCAAATTTGAAAAAAATCGAAATTTTCCCCCAAAAGCAATGACGTACTTGGCTGAGGTGGGCCAAAAGGACATGGGTATCGCTTGAAAGTAATATCGATTTCTTTTTTTGGTTTCGTAACCAAGTCGCCTTTAACAAAACTCACACAAACGAACAAAGTACTTTATGTGGTAGTATGTATGCCATACATGTATTTGAATATTTTTCCAAAAACAAAAAGTGAGAATCCTAAAGAACATCAACAACAACAACAGCAACAAAGCACATGTTCCTTTTTTATTTGTGTCAGCAAAACGAAAAAAAGCCAAAGAAAAAAAAAAACAAAAACGAAGAGCTTGATTTTTCTAGTGTCATCATTTGTTAGCTAGTGTCTAAGGTTGGGGTCTAAGACAGCTCAAATTTAGGGGGGAGGTGGGAAGGACAAGGCAATTTTTAAGGGTTCCCTCAAAACGAGCAGAGACCTGCGCATTGCCAGGACCTTTAAGACAACCACAGACATTGAAAATAATAAAATAAGCCTTTGTTTTTCCAACAACAACACCAACAAATGGTCAAATATTTTTTCATCCCCTCGCTGCATTATTTTATTTTTTATTTCGGCTATTGTTCTTCTCACACACACTCACACAAAATGAATCATAAATAACTATGTGTACTATAATTGTCGCATAGGGAAATAATTAGTGTCATTTTCGCTTTTTCCTTATTTCTTTGTAGTAAAAAAAATTCAAGAAAGGAAAAAATGCAGAAGAGTTGAAAAAAAGAAAAGGAAATCCAAAAAACAAAAACGTTCAATGAACCCCACTTTTTTAGTGTGACAAAAAAGTAAAACCCAAAATATTCAAAATAATGTAAATGGGTCTGGAAGTAATACCGCACAGGGTGGGTCAGCAAAGTTACTACTTTTTTAATATTGCCAATGTCAATAAAAAAAAAAAAGAAAATTGTATGTCCACAAAAGACCCGAAGGACTTGTTCATAATTTGAAGATCTAAACAAAAGTCTCTTAGTTAGAAAAGGTTGTCAGGGTGATTTAAAGGTTTTCCACTCAACTATAGATCAGGGAAAACTGGAAATCCTTACCAAAAAAAAAAAAAAAAAAATTAAATAAATAATAATAATAAATAAGTAAATAAAACATACCTTAAATTCGTCCAGTTCCAAATTTTCATACCCCCCTCCATGTGAAAACGTGACTTATGGCCAAATCGACTATTCTCAAAGTCGCGTTAATTTTGGATTCCCTTATATGCGAGAAATTTAACCAACCCCTTAAAAACCAAAATGTCACATCAAGTTTGTTGGAAATGCTTGGAAATTGGGACCAAAGCCTCCGACATACCAGGAATCAAAACGTACCATTATATGGGGTGGCTATACCAAAAATTGGATCTTTTATCTTTTGAGAGAAGTAAATCTACCCCCAATTAAGTAATTAATTTGGACAGAAACTTATAAAATACCGAATCAAAAGGTACTGTTATACTATACCAAAAAGTGTATCTAAATTGAATATTTTTAGAGAAGAGTTAACAATTGGAACTGACTGGAAATTGGAAAATCTTCCTGACTGATAATTGTACACTTCTTTGAAGATATTCTGGCAATGACATTCCAATCTATATTAGAAATTTTCTACAAGAAAACTGGCAAGGACTTGCTGATCAAGAGTTTTAACGAGTTTTGCCAAGATTTCCAAAATATTTTTACTTTTTTTAAAAAATATTACATTATTACGTCATGCCAAATATTACATTCATTTTAAACTACAATATTGAAAACAGGTTGGTTTTTTAAGATTTTTCCGAAGGACTTCCAAACAATTTTTTTTTTACGTCATGTCCAAATATTGCATTAGTTTTCAACAATAATATTGATTTTTTTCGAGAAAAAATGTAAAGGATTTTTTTCAAGATTATTTCCGAAGGATTTCCAAACAATATATCGCGTGGTTTTTAAAATTCTTTTCCGGATTAGTTCGCAATTCAAATTCAAGAATTAATAGTGGATATTTTTAAGAATATTATTTGGAAATATTTTCTAATGAATTCCTGAGTTTCCGGTAAAATTTTTATATTTTTCAATGCAAACAACATTGGGCTAATAAAAAAATCCAAGGATTCCTTTTAAGCCCTTATACACTTTACGAAGTATGATTTTCTTGAAGCATGGGTTATTTTCATTTTTTTTCCAGGAATTCCTTGACAGGGATATTTTTTAAATTTTTTTTACAAAATCTTCAAAAATATAAATTGTTTTTTTTTTTAATATTTTCTAAAAATATTTTTATTTCAACAAAAAATCTTGATTTTTTTAAGAATATTTTCTTATAGAATTTTGTGACCAAAAAATGTTTCAAATAATTGCTTTCAAAGAAAAAAATTTTCAGGGATTTTCTGTAACTAAAAATGTTGGATTTTTTTAAATTTATGTCAAAGACTTGCCATTTTTTCTAAATTCTAACTTGGATTTTTTTTTAAGAATTTGCACATGACTTTTTAAAAATTGTTTTCTGGCCAACAATGTTAAATTAAAAAAAATAATAATTTTTGATACAAATCCAGGAAGAGAATCGAAAATTTAAAAATATTTGCATAGAATCGTATATTTTTGAAAATACTTTTTAAGGACTTCTTGTCCAATAATCGTAGATTTTCTAAAAATATTTTTAGAAAAAAAAATTACACAAATCTAGAATCAAAAAGTTATTGGTTAAATAAATTGGATATAAAAAACAATACAAAAATCATGGATTTTTAAAACATTTTTATAAAAATTGTGGATTCTAAAAACATTTTTATAAAAATTGTGGAATCTAAAAATAATTTTTTTTTAAAAATTGTGGATTCTTAAAATATTTTTATAAAAATTGTGGATTCTAAAAACATTTTTATAAAAATTGTGGATTCTAAAATAATTTTTATAAAAATTGTGGATTCGTAAAATATTTTTATTAAAATTGTGGATTCGTAAAATATTTTTAATAAAATCGTTTTTAATATATTTTATTGCCAAAAATAACGTTTTTTAAAAAAATCGTAAATTTTTTAAATTACAAAAGATAAAAAAAAATGTGGATTTAAAAAAAAAAAACTGCAAAAATCTTGAACTTAAAAAAATTGTGAATTAAAAAAATGCAAATATCGTGGATTGACAAAAATGCAACTATTGTGGATTTAAAAAAATACAAAACATTTTTAAAACAAGATTTAAAAATAATTGTTGTTTAAAAATAATTAAGACCCTCCTGGCGATTTTTTTATTTTATTTATATATTTTAAGAAAAAATAAAAATATTTTAAATTCAATATTTTGCACAAAGATTTCCTGGATAAGAAATTAGAGTTTGTCAAAAATATTTTTGAAATTTTTTGCTTAAATTGTAGAGTAATTTGTTTTTTTTTAAGAACTTATTTTAAATTAACCTCCTGGCCAGTAGATTTTTCAAAAATATTTACAACATTTTATTTTTTTAAAGAAACTACTGATTTTTTAAAGAATTTTGAAAATACTTCAATCATAATTCTTTTTCAAAAATCTTTTAAACCAAAGATTTTTCCAAGGACTTCTTTTTAAAATTTGTAGATTTGTTGAGCAGTTTTTAAAGGACTTCAGACCCAATTTTTTTGAGAATATTTTTCATATACATTCTGAAAAAAATGGTAGATTTGGCACAAAAAGCGCTTGAGACTAAAATTTTATGTATATTTACTTACGACAAAAAACCCTGATTTTTTTAAGAATTTTTGAAAAGACGTAGATGATTTTCGGGCTTACGGCGTATTGGACGTAAATTGTTTGTGCTTTCATATTACCCACATAAGCCAGGTCCATGTCTTAGAATCTACCAACTATAAAGGTTGTAAAAATTGATAATTTAAAAAATTCACTCAATTGTTTCGGTTTCTATTTTTAACACACAAAGAAAGAAATTGATCAATTAAATTTTGTATTTATCATTCGATTTTTTGACTTAAATTATAAAATAATTTTTTTATCTATATATTTTGTAAAATAACCAAAATGATTCCATTTATGTATCATCATTAAGTCGTTTATATTAAATCACAAATCAATTTTGAAAACATCCAAAATTGCAGTTCAAAGGGCAGCCAAAACGAGTTTGGGTTTTTTTTTTGTTAATTTGTTGTTTCAGACTAACGACATAAAATTTTGAATTAATTCAAAATTTGTTTTGTATACTTTGTTGTACTTCTAATTATGTCAATTAGGAAATCTGTTACATATCGGATTGCTATTTTTAAAACAAGAGTTGCAAATTTTTCTTGGGGATTTTTTTATTTTATTTTTTTTTATTTTTATGTGATCTTCTCCCCTTTCCACTATTTTTGCTGACTAATGATCAATGCACGAATGGAACATTGACATATTGACCTACTGTGGAATGTTTATAAAATCAATAAAGAGAAATTAAAAATATATTTATTTATGAAAATGACAAGGAAGGAGACGAAGAAAAAAAATGCAGACAACACACAGTGACATTGAAATTGCAAACGGAAAGAAGATCGAAAAGTAATTTGTTAACTGCTTCGATTTGAAATATTTATATTGGAATTTCTTCATATGAGCTGAGAGATTTTGGTGAAAATTTACATACTTTAAAGATTGAAAATTTTCTTTAAAAGTTATTCAAAAACATGAAAATTTCTTCTACTGCGTATTCAATATTTCCAATTCAATTTTCATTCCAAGTGAATATAGCAAAAGTCTAAGAGTATACAGGGTGGAATAAAAAAAAAAAACTGCAACAAAGTCAAACGCCATAATTTTTAATTTTTTTTTTAATTTTATTGAATGAAAGCAAAAAATGTCGGAAATAGCATCAAATTTTAGAAAAAGTTTAGATTTGTTCGAATTGGTCACCTTTGTCACGAATTATGGCCTTCAAACGACCAATGAAACCATCACACGCTGCCCGAATATTGCTCTGCGGTTGCTCTGCTCTTGCTTGAGGTGATCGACACTTTGGTATTTTTAGTGCCAACCCTGCTTTCCAAAATACTCCAGACACAATAGTCCAATGGATTGGTATCCGGAGATTTTGGTGGCCATTGTGCGCTGGAAATGAAACGAGGAACCTCATTTTGTAACCATTCTTGGGTGGCGCATGCTGAGTGCGATGGTGCTGAGTCCTGTTGGAATGTCCAAGGTCTGCGGCCAAAATATTGGCATGCCCAAGGCTTTAATACACCCTTCAGAATATTTTCGCGTTAATATTCGGCATTTATTCTGATGCCACGGTCGATTAACACGAGCGGAGATCGACCATAGGCTGTTATGGCAGCCGAATATTTTCGCGATAATATTCGGCATTTATTTAGATGCCACGGTCGATTAAGACGAGCGGAGAGCGACCATCAGCTGTTATGGCGGCCCACACCATCACCATGGCCGGTGCTTGAGTTCTGATGGCCAACCTAAGGTGCACATTTTCAGCTGACTTCTTTGGCAAGTAAACACGATTATTTTGTTGCTGCATAACGAATGTTTTCTCATTGGAGAAAACCAAATTCCGCAGTTCACCACTTTCGGTCAAGCGAGGCAATTGTTAAGCTCTTTTGAGTGTATTTTCTTTCTGTTGCGGTGTAAGTTCTTGCACTTTTTGGAATTTCAATGGCTTTACCCCGGGCTCACTTTTCAATATTTGCCGAATGGAATATTGCGATATGTTCAGCTCACGAGTCATATTTCGGCCACTGCTACGCTGGTTTCGATCAAGTCGCTTTTTCACTTTTCGTACCATTTCTGCTGATGTTGCTATTTTCTCCCGTCCACTTTCTTGACGTCGGGCTATTTATTCACATTTAAATGCTGGAGTCCTCTAACGATAGCCACTTGTGGTTTTCCAGCCAAATATAAAGAGATCACACTATCACGCTTGAATTCTATCGCGAATAACTTTTTTTCTGGAAAATTCTCACCAAAATGCTTTTGTACGCTTGTAAACAATATAATGAGCTGTAACTGGGATAATTTTAAAAGCTGTCGGAGGACTGGCTTAGAAATGACAGCAGTCTGAAATTGGTTGCAGTTTTTTCATCTCACCCTGTATTTCCTCACCTTAATATTCAGTAGAACAATAAATGTTCATAATATTCATCTTCCCCATTCTGTTGAATGACGTGTCTCAGAAATTCAATTTAAATAGCCTATTTCCCGATAGAGTTTCCAACAAAGAACCACCACTCTTACTCATTCTAAACAAAAAAAAAACTTTTTTGGTCAACCGTTTAGTTGGTCACATAATCCAAATTAAAAGAAGGCTGGACCTTGACCATGTTTATTCTTAAAATACTACGTCACAAGTGCCATAACCTACTAAATTAGCCAATGTTTTGCCAAAGGAATACTCGTAAAAAAAAAAAAACAAAAATAAAAATCGAAGAAAGAAAGCTAAATGCAGATAATTGTTATCGGCCAAAGCAAAAAAAAAGGAAAAACTGTGTTGTTGTCATTTTTATAGATTTATTGAATTGGCCAAAAAAGAAAGTAGATAATCGTACTATTCTAAAATTGAGTCAGATTTTGTTATCCAATGTCAAATTAATCATCAACGATAAAGTGAATTTCATTCTCAACGAAATTTAGATACTTCAAAATGTGTTATTAAATTTGTTCTGATCAATGTTTTATATTTTTTTTAAGATAAAACATTTTTTTTTTGTTTTTGAGTATTTTTTACTGAAAACAAGTGCCCTCTATTTATTCGCTGGGTAATTTTCCAATTCTTCTTTTTTTTCGTTTTGTTTTACCTCCATGATTTTGCATGGTGGAATTAGCCAACGTAATTACGTCAATGATTTAAATTTGAAATTTTTATGCATCAATAATTATTTAATAAGGTTACAGAGGAATACATTTCTGCATTAAGAATTTTCCAATAATTTCTTTTTTTTCAAATGAAGAGAAAAAAGGGAAATTGCAAAGGTCGTAAAACCAGTTCATTTCGTATTTTTGTTCCAACAAATAAATTTGACTTCACCGGCCCATGTAATTTGTTTAACTTTGAAATCATTTATTTTTGCTAGAATTTATTTTTTTTTTTTTGTGCCAAGCAGATGCAAATTTTAAAACCGTGAATATTTACTTTTAATATGAAACGTATTGATTAGATCGGCCTGGCTGTGAAGCAGAAAAAATATGATAATTGTTTGAGACCAAGTGACAAGTTCATGGTCAAAGTATATATTTTTTTTTTAAATAATGGAACTACCTTAAAAAAAAACAAGTAAAAAAACAGTAAGTTCGGCCGGGCCGAACTTTGAATACCCTCCACCATTTGGAACGAATTGGGAAATTTTCAAAAAAAAAAAAAAAAAAAATATAAAAATAAAATAAAATAAAATAAAATAAAATAAAAAAATAAAATAAAACCCATTAAAAATTTTGTTAAAATCTTTAAAATACCGAATTCTCTTTCAGGGATTAATAACTCACAAAGAACTCCTTGTGTAGAATTTCAGACAATTCCATTGAAAAATTCTGTTAAAGTCTTAAAAATACCGAATATCGGAAGATGACGTTATATGAGGGATATACGATATTGTGGACCTATATAGACACTTCTCTTTCAGGGGGTAAAGTGCTGACAAAGAACTCCTTGTGTGAATTTTCAGACAACTCCATTGAAAAAGGTGGCTAAAATCATTAAAGTACCGAATATGGGAAGGTGGCGTTATATGGGGGATATACGATGTTGTGAACCTATATAGACAATTCTCTTTCAGAGGGTAAAGACTCACAAAGACTCCTTGTGTAGAATTTCAGACAACTCCACTGAAAAATGTGGCTAAAATCATCAAAATATGGAATATCGGAAGGTGCGTTATATGGGGGGCTATATGATATTATGAACCTATATAAAAAAATCCTCTTTCAGGGGATAAAGTACTCACAAGGAACTCCTTGTGTGAATTTTCAGACAATCCCATTGGAAAATGTGGCTAAAGTCATAAAAATACCGAATATCGGAAGGTGGCGTTATATGGGGGCTATACGTTATCGTGGACCTATATAAAAAATTCTCTTCCAGGGGATAAAGTACTCACAAGGAAATGCTTGTGTGAATTTTCAGACAATTCCATTGGAAAATGTGGCTAAAATCACCAAAATACCGAATATCGGGGAGTACAGTTATATGGGGGCTATACGATATTGTGGACCGATATAGCCCATCTTCGAACTTGGCCTGCCTGAAGAACCACAAAAAAAAATCTTAAAAAAATCCACATTTACCTTTAACAAATCCAAGTTTAGAGCTTCAACAAATATCGTTAAAAAACTCCTTGATTTGAACCTTGACTGCCCTTAAAAATATTTTTGAAAATATCATAGAAAAAATATCATAAAAAAAACGTTTAAAATACGTCGACGTGGACCTGCATAGGCAACTTTAATCATAATATTCAAATGCGAAACTTGAAAAAAAATCAGTGAATAACGATATGGGGGCCATACCAAAACGTGGACCTGCACAGACAATTTTCTATCATAGCCTGTAGTATCCATGACGAACTTCAAATTCCAAATTTGAAACAATTCCGGTGAATAATGTTGCAAAAATCATCGAAATACCGAATATCGGGAGGTACAGTTATATGGGGGCTATACAGATATTTGGACAAGCACAGACAATTTTCTGTCACAGGCTGTAGTATCCGTTACGAATTTCAAATACCAAGTTTGAAACAATTCCGGTGAATAATGTTGGTAAAATCATCAAAATACCGAATATCGGGAGGTACCGTTATATGGGGCTATACCAAAAAGTAGACTGATATATCTCATTTTCAATACCAAGCATCCTAGACATAATACAAATTGTTCTGCCAAATTTTGAAGCTCTACGTCAAGTGTGCTGTGTGTGCTGTATCGTCATTTCAACAGACAGACGGAGTGACAGGCGGACATCGTTAAATGGACTTACAATTTTATGCTGATATATATATATATATATATATATATATATATATATATATATATATATATATATATATATATATATACATATATATATATATATATATATATATATATATATATATATATATATATATATATATATATATATATATACTTTATGAGGTCTACGATGAATATTTATGAATTTTACAAAGTTAATAAAAAATTTAATTTACCCTCCTTTTCAAGGTGAAGAGTATAAGTAGGATGGTCCTTAAAAAAATATTCTTAAAAATATCCTTGAAAAATTCTAAATTAATTTCCCTTGAAAAAATATTTTTTAAATGACCTTAAAAAAGTCGGACTGAGAGCTTGAAATAAAATCCTTTAAAAAATTCCTCGTTCTGAGCTTGGATGGTCTATGAAAAAATATTCTTAAAAAATCAACAAATTTCGCCCCGAAACCTAAGATTTGGGTCACAATACCTACTATATATATGTGGTCTTTTATGCAAAATTCTGCATTTCTGTATAAAACATATTATTGTCCTTCTCATCGAGAATCTTTTGGTGTTCGGATTTTTGTACTAACATCTCAGACTAATTTTTTCTTGCCTTCTGTCATCTTCTTCCCCAATGTAGACAATGCAAATAAGTTTCCCACAAAAAACCTTGACTTATAAGATCCGACACACTTTGTTTTCAAATACAACTAAAAAAATATTAACTCATCTCTTCAAAAATAATAAAAAAAAACAAATGAGTTGTATCAACAACTATTACACAATCAAGGGCTCTCTATTTGCCAACTAACTATCTTTCAAATAACTATATCTGTTTAAAGGGTTTGAATGGCGGTGACAAAATTACCCAATTCAACTCAATTTCAAACAGAATATTTGATTGCAAAATGTTGCTGTTAATAACATTAACAACAACCGACACTTACATTCCCCCCAAGTATTTAATATTGGTAGTTTAATAATGATGATAATATTGCAAATAATATCAAATAGCAATAGCAAATAATTTATAATATGTCGGTGGTTGTTGTTGCTGTCGTCGTTGTCGATTGATATTTGATTGGGTTGTTAAACAAAAATATTATCTGTCTACTGCCCATCATCGCCTATGTTATTCTCGGTTCAAATGCTATCTGATGGTATGGGGTAGTAAAGAAAAAATAACTACCGAAAAGCTTTAGCCTATGCCCCAATATCAATGCGGAACTTTCATAAACATTCATTTTGGGGGTTTCCTTTTTTTTTGGTATGGAATTTAGCAGAGATACCCATTACCTATTATGTCCAAATATACACATACAAACACGCCACCTATCGTTACTCTCTCTCCATCTCTATCTCAAAGATATTGACTAATCCTCTGAAAAAAAAACTTGATAACGAAAAATGTGTAAATTGTTATATTTTGTTGACATAAATTTGGCAAGTGTCGCGAAAAGAAAAGAAAAAAACAAATGTGTGGCGTAAAAGTGGAACTATTTTTTATGGAGTAACCTGTTTTAGTATTGTAAGTACAAATCATCAGCTAGGGACTTTTTTTTTTGAGAAAGAACTGTTATGTAATATAGAAGACATATCGTTGGATTTTTCATAGAGAGGAGACATTAAAAAAATAAATCTAGGGAACTTACAAAATCCCCAGTTAGAAATATCAGTTTCAGTACCTCAAAAGGTATTTTGTATAGATGAACCAAATAAAATCTATGTTAAATCCGTCGAAAAAACTTGACTTAATATCAATGCCTGTACTTCAAATATTTATTGCGAGGAGTTAAACTACCCTCTGAGAAGTTGCAGTGTTAAATAACAGCTGATTTGGTTGGAAATGACTAATGCCTTTAAAATATCGAAAGTCAGGCTATAACTTAGAGTTTGTCCTAATATTCTATCTATCTACCATATCAACGCTTTTGAAAAATTTCAAAGCTCTATCTTCAATAGTGCAAGCTCAATCGCGAATTCAACCACAGTTTCGAAATGCACGCTCAAATTTGAGTTGAGAGAGAACTCTAGTGGGAGAACTCCTGTGAGAAGAAAGAAATCGAATAAACTCTACTTTTTCCTATGCCACCCGAATTACTCATTCTTTTTCGAGTGTCATAGGAAAAAGTAGAGTTTATTCGATTTTTCTTTATAAATACAATCGCATATATCAATAAAGGGGATGTTAGTTAGACCGTTTATAACTCAAGAACGGCTGGACGGATTTTGACAATTCTCCCAAATTCGGAATGACCTCTTGTCAGGAAAGGAAAAAAATATAAGAAAATCGCGTGAAAATATGGCAATAAAACAGTGAACATTTTTTTATAATCTGTCATATTTTTTTCTCGCATAAGATTTTTTTGGTTTGCAATTATCGTCAGATTCTGAAGAAATTTTGCATGGGGATAGTGTTAGGGTCAGTATTAAGGCCTATTGTTTTTCAACATGTACAGGGTGAGATAATAAAAACTGCAACTAAGTCAAACGCCATAACTTTGACATTTTTTTAAATTTTATTGAGTGAAAGCCAAAAATGTCGGAAATAGCATCAAACTTGAGAATGAAACACGCTGTCTGAATGTTGCTATGTGGTATTTTGGCCAATTCCCTGCGAAGCGCTTTCTTGAGGTGATCGAAACTTTGGTATTTTTTAGTGCCAACCTTGCTTTCCAATATACTCCAGACACAATAGTCCAATGGATTGGTATCCGGAGATTTTGGTGGCCAAAGTGCGCTGGAAATGAAGTGCGTGCTGAGTGCGATGGTGCTGAGTCCTGTTGGAATGTCCAAGGTCTACGGCCAAAATGTTTGCGTGCCCAAGGCTTTAATATACCCTCCAAAATATTTATTCTGATGCCACAGTCGATTAATACGAGCGAAGAGCGACCGTCGGCGGCCCACACCATCACCATATGGCGGCCCACACCATCACCATGGCCGGTGCTTGAATTCAGGTGGCCAACCAAAGGTGCACATTTTCAGCTGACCTCTTTGGCAAGTATACACGATCAATTTGTTTGTTTACAAACTGCTGGACAACGAATGTTTTCTCATCGGAGAAACCCAAATTCGGTAGTTCACCACTTTCGGCCAAGCGAAACAACTCTTTAGCTCTTTTGAGTCTATTTTCTTTCTGTTGCGGTGTAAGTTCTTGTACTTTTTGGAATTTCAATGCCTTTACCCCGAGCTCATTTTTCAATATTTGCCGAATGGAATATAGCGATATGTTCAGCTCATGATTAATTTTTCGGCCACTGCGACACGGTTTTCGATCAAGTCGCTTCTTCACCTTTCGAACCATTTTTGACGTCGCTTGAATTCCATGACGAATAACTTTTTTTCTGGAAAATTCTCACCAAAACGCTTGTAAACAATATAATGAGCTGTCACTGTAATAAATTTAACAGCTGTCGGAAGAGTGACTTAGAAATGACAGCAGTCTGAAGTTGGTTGCAGTTTTTTCATCTCACCCTTTAAATTTCTTCCAAGGACCATCCTAACCACAAAACTGGGACTTTTTGAGACTATTTTTACAAGAACAAACTAGTCCACAAAAGGTAGATTTCTTTAGAATATTTTTCCAAGGACCATCGGAATATTATTTATACTTGCAAGGACCCTCCAACCAACCAATATGGATTTTTTAAAACATGGTTAACCGAAATAAAACTGCAGAATATATTTTACCCGTAGAAGTCCTCTTGAATCGTCTTTTAAAGAGGAGTACAGAAAAATACCAAAGTTTAAGATCCTTTTTGGTCTGGCCCTATCCCAAAAGAAATTTCCTAGAAGATCCTGCATGAATTAAATTCCTGGAGTATGGATTCTTGTAAAAAATGTTTCTTTAATTATTTTTCTTCATAAAAGTTTTCATTTTACTATTTAATAATACAAAAATATAGTCCGTGGATTATACATTGGAGGCTCTTTGAAGTATATTAAGACTATAGAAAGAAATGTTACGCGTTGTGAAACTTTTGTTTATTTTATCCTTTGCAATACACCCCTGAATTCGAGTAAGTAATGAAACTTGTTGAAATTCGAGCGGTAGAACTCCTGCGAATTCTCTATAATTCTACTCCACTCGAAAAGGAACACGTTCTCAAGTGAGAATAAAATCCAGTCGAAATCTAGAAGATTTCACTCTAGCCGGGTGCTCTTTTAGTTTTTTTTATACAGTGGTTTTATTTCTAACCAACGGCATTTTCTCAGCCCAATGGGGGCATGTTACATTTATAAAATACTTAATATCTTATAACCAGTGTGGAATTGTAAAATTATATACAGATTATAAAATTCGTAATGTTTATTCCTAAAAAAACCTGTTATATTTCGATCAGAACACCCCATATCTCTCTCTCTCTCTTTAGGCAAATGAAAACATTGAAACATCGCGCCACTTCTAATTATCTGGCAAACATTTGCTAACCATCATTAGAACTTGCAGACAGATAGAGTAGAGTAGTGTCTGGAATCCGTGTGTTTTGCAGAGCTTTCACTACGTTTGCTCTTCAAATTACTTACTCATGACAACAATGGCCGGCCGGCTCATGTCACATACAGCTGACTAACAGCAGGCGAACAAAAAAAAATGCCAAACGAAAAATTCTAACACCACGTACATTAGGTGAGGTCAGAATTAGGGAGTACACTTTAATATTCTTATCTCTTTAAAATTTATTTCATAACAATGAGGTGATTTCTACATATTCTTTTTTATTTTTTGGTAGCTCAGCAACAACATGAGTAACATGGGCGTTTTGCTAAAAAAACATCTGATATTTCTTATCGTTTCAACCTAATATTCCCACGCATCTCTCATTGTGTCTGGCCATTTAGTTATCGATGGTTAGTACAATTCCATTCCATTCAAATCCAATCCAATATTTATTTGAAGTGTTTTAATTTGTGTTTTTGAAGTGTGTGTGTTTTTTTTTTTCGTTTCCAACACCGGAATTTTAACACACATCAGGCGGGTTATCTCTCTTCCTCATAGAATTTTGGGAATATTTGTTTTCTTTTTTTGTTTGGAATAGTCAATACCATAATTTATAAATGATTTGTTGATATAATGTTGTGCAGAATTTGTTTTTGCAAAAAAACAAATCTTTCCTCCAGACGACATGTGGCCGATAATAATCTTGTTGGTAATGGATGATAGGAGTTGTAGGTAAGGGGAATAATAGTATGGATTGGATGGCCTGATGGCATTAATTTCCGATATGACCACTAATCTAAGTAACCAATGGGTTTGTGTAAAATGGATAAATATGATTAAATTTCCATAGAATGTTTTGAAAATATTTTTGGAATTAAATTTGTTCATAAAAAAATTAATTCCAAAATCAATACCAATTAAAAATAATATAAACTTCAGACGGGCTGGAATTTTTATGGGGGACACCGACATTTTGGATCCACTTTGGGTAAGAGGTGCCCAAGGATTTAAATATTAGTTTTTCACAACAAAACGTGCCAAAATTTCGAGGTTATCTTACATGAGTGAGATGGTCTAGAATAAGGGCATATACAGGGTGGGGGACTAGGTGTTCAGTCCGTCGTAGAAATTGCTACTTTCAAAGGACTATCCTTTCTTCACAAAATCAATGTTTAAGAAAAATTACTTTTTTGATCCTTGAAAAAAAAATTGTAAAAAATCCACGTTTTGATCCTTGAAAAAAATAATAATCCACGTTTTTGATCCTTGAACAAAATTCTTTAAAAATCCGCGTTTTTGATCCTTGAAAAAAAATCCTTGAACAAAATTCTTTAAAAATCCACGTTTTTGATCCTTGAAAAAAAATCCTTGAACAAAATTCTTTAAAAATCCACGTTTTTGATCCTTGAAAAAAAACTCTTGGACAAAATTCTTTAAAAATTCACGTTTTTGATCCTTGGAATTTTTTTTTTTTTAAAAATCCAAGTTTTGATCCTTGGAATTTTTTTAACAAATCCAAGATTTTGATCCTTGGAAAAAAATCTTTAAAAATCCACGTTTATTGATCCTTGGAAAAAACATTTTTAAATATCACGTTTATTGATCCTTGGAAAAAAAAATTTAAAAAATCCACGTTTTTGATGCTTGGAAAAAATTTATTAAAAAAAATCCACGTTTTTAATCCTTGGAAAACAATTCTTTAAAAAATCCAAGTTTTTGATACTTTTAAAAAATTCTTTAAAAAATCCAGGTTTTTTATCCTTGGAAAAAATTTTTTAAAAAATCCGCATTTATTGATCCTTGAAAAAATGCTTTAATCCTTCGAAATTTTGATCCTTGGAAAAAAATCTTTGTATTTCATCCAAACTTTTTTTTTGGTATTGAAAATGGGCCATGTAGGTCCACCTACTATAACGGCTACATACGGTATTTTTAAGATTTAAAAAAAAAATTTAACGGATTTTATTTTTTTGAAAATTGCCAAATTCATTCCCAGTGGTGGAGTGTATTCAAAGGTGGAAAAGTGACAATATCGAACCACTATTTCTGGTACCTCCTTCATAAAGAGTCAACATTTTGGATTAAAAAATAATCATAAAATGAGAAAAAAAAAACATCCGGTACACTTCAAATTTTCAATATTTCTTCCAACACATGATCTGGCATGAAGATGATAGATATCGATCCACTCCTTTTGGTACCTTCCCCAAAAATGGGTAAAATTTTGATTAAGTAATTAACTAATTCTATTTTTTGTATTATTGACATTTTTAAACATTGTATTATTAAATTCTACATTTTCAATTCAGATACTGCCTTCCGCACTTTTCTCTTATCTTACAACTAATCTAACAATCTCTGTTGGAAATTTTACCACAACTTTTTGAGATTGCAGAAAAGTTCCATGGCATGATTTTGCAAGACATGCCCGGCCGATAACAATAACCCGGGATTTCTTTTGTGTGTGCCACCTATACACAACATGATCACAAATATCAGACCATAAAAATTGTCTTTGAAATAAGATTTGATCACCTGATCCGTGTGCAAACGACTATTAATAGTAAGAAATGGGACCCATTTTTATAAGGCCATTGTTAAAATATGCATCGAACCACCTCATTTAACTATTTGTAGCCAGTTATGTTAAGCGTAAATATTAACCAACATTTGGGAATTCATTGAACTTGCGGTTTGTTTATCTCTTAGCCCCTTACTCTACTTCTCATTTCTGCTCTCTTTCTCACCTAGTTTGTTTGAAATTTCTTGACAGACACACCTCACATGCCATTATTTTTTCAAGAGCAAAAGAGAGAGAGAGAGAGAAGCAACGAAATAACATTCCCGCATAAACAACATGCCACTAACATATGTCAACAAACGTCTAAACGCATGTATTAGATGGGGTCGAACAAAAGGTAGACAAGAGCATTTGATTACAAAAAAATCCTACTACCAAATCACTTGAGTTATAAATAAATTTTGATATCACACCTAATCTAAATGTAAACAAAATATTCCACTCAAATCATCCGACAATTTTTATTTTTGGGAAGGAAATACAAAAAATAAAATTCCCAGTGAAATCATCCGACAGTTTGTTTTCATTTTGGAAATCAGTCAGTTGTTGTTGCCCAAAATTGGCCATAAAATTGTGATTTATGAAGGGCAAGGAGGAGGTACCATGCAGTTTTTTTTGGCATTGAATTTTGTGTTTCTTTCTTTTTCGCAATGCCCAATTGTCTAGACATTTGTTTGTTTTTAGATTGATATCAATTAAAACAACAAATTATCACACCATGGTCTGGTCAAATTATATGGCAGGGGAAGTAGTCGCTGATGGAAATTATAATGATTTTATTTATAGATATTATTTCCATGCGAATCAAATGTTGTTAAACATATTCTAATCAAGGAAATAATATTCCATAGAAATTGATAATTTTGGTTTTCAATGGAGTGTTTTGGAAGTTTTCCTAAAATCATTGTTTATTGTTGTTTATTAAAATCGGCACTTAGAAACTGGAGTAGCAAAATAAATAAAATGTGGGCGCCTCAAAGCATTTATCAATTCAAAACACTCAATACTTGTGAGTTGATATATTGGTAATAACTATCATATCATATTTAATTAAAATATAAAAATAAAAATAATTTCAAAATAAAGAGTATTCAGAGGTAGAAACTATTAATATTTTTTCAAAATTATTGTTTTAAATAAATACGCAAATATTTTTGAAAAAACATCAATTATTCAAATAAAAAAATTAAAACCCTCAGCCAATGTTCGATTATTTAAATATATGTTGACTTCTGATTGATCATTCAAATTGTTGACCCCTCTATGGAGTAGGTTCCGAAGGAATGGGCCAATATTTTCCATTTCGTATCGGACCTAATAAATATGATATAAATATTGCGACGTGCCAGGTTCGGACAATATCGACTACTTACTTCCTTCTCTCTATATGAGATATGTGATAATTTTGAGAAAATGTTAAAATGTGCAAATGTGCGTGAGGTACCAGATACAGTGGACAGAAGTATTCCATTTTCGTACTTCATCTAAAACAGATAAAAATATTGGTATTCAAAATTCAACACAGATTTCTGGCTGATCGAAACATTTAGATCTAGCAAGTTGTAAAGAATCGCTTACATGTTTTACAAGTTATGACAGGTATAAGTATTGAAATTTGTGATCCTTGGGGAAGATACCAAATAAAAAAATGGTCCGATCTCTACCATCTTTATAACAGACCTTGTGTTAATGGAAATATTGCGATGCACCAAGTTTGAATGGAATCGGATGTTAATCTCGCGTTTAGTGAGCTTCATGTATATTCAAAATGTTGACCCTCTGTGGTTGAGGTACCAGAAAAAAATGGTCCGATTTCTATCATCTTTATAACAGATCTTGTGTTAATGGAAATATGGAATCGGATGTTAATCTCGCGTTTTATGAGCTTTATGTAAATTCACAATTTTGACCCTTTGGAGGTACCAGAAGGTGTAGACCGATCCCATCTTTACAGCAGATCCTGTGTTACTAGAAATTATGGGATGTTTGAAATATGAAGAGAACTGAATGCTTATTTCGGATTTTATAATCGTTTTGATTATTTCAAACTTGACCCCTTGTAAGGCAGGTACCAGAAGGAATAGACCGATATATTCAATCTTCACACCAGACCTTATGTTAATAAAACCATTGTGATGTGCGTAATTTGAAGACAATCGGACTCATCACATTTCGTAAGAGGTAAAATTGTTAAAAATGTTGACCCTTCGTGGAGGAGGTACTTGATGGAGTGGACCGACATTGTCCATTTTTCGCACCTGACCTAGCACTGATGCAAATATTAGGATATGCAAAGTTGAAGCAAAATCGAATTATTCTTTCTTTTTTTGAGCTTAAAAATATTTTTTTGAAAACTTCAATCTTTTGGGGGAGGTATCAGAAGGAGTAGACCGATATATTCCATTTTTACAATAATTATAAATAATAGTATGTGTGAAATATGAAGAGAACCGGATGTTTACTTCGGATTTTATAATAGTTTTTGTTATTCAAAACTTCACCCTTTGTGGGAAGGTACCAGAAGGAATGGTTCGATCGTCTACCGTCTTTATAACAGATCTTGTGTTCATGAAAATATAGAGATGTACCAAGTCTGATGTTAATTTCGCGTTTTATGAGCTTCATGGATATTCAAAGTTTTGACCCTTTTTGGAGGGAGGTACTTATGTTAATAAAAAATATTGGGATGTGCGAAATTTGAACACAATCGAGCTCTCATTCACATTTTTAATTATTTGATTTTTTTTAATTATTTGTAATTTTGACCCTTTGTGGGGTAGATATGGATATAGCCCATTTTTGCACCTGACATAACACTGATAAAAAATATTAGGATTTGTAAAGTTTGCACAAAATTGATTCTTTTCTGCTCTATAGGGTAAATATGTTTTTTATTTTGAATTTTGTGGGGAAGGTACCAGAAGGAGTGGACCTATATTGCCTATCTCCGAATCTAATCTAAGTTTTATAATGTTTGAAAATAATAATAATAATTCGAGAGTTATCAATAGCCCTTAGACAACAGACGGGCGGACACGCCTAGATTAACTCTAAATGTCCTGAAACGGATTTGGCCCAAAGGGACCTAGGGACTAAAACGGTTATTACGATGAGGCACGTTTTTATCGTATATCGTATATGGCTGAGGGTACGAACAAACAAAGGAAGTTTTTTTAAAATATCTTCGATTAAAAAATATTTTAAGAGTCACGATTAAAAATATTTTAAAAAAATCTAAGAGAAATAATTTTAAAGGATTCAAGGCTTTTAATAAATTTAAGATTTTTTACAAATTCAAAATTATTTTTCTAAAATTTAGAATTAATAAAAAATAACAAACACAAAATTAATCCGCATGCGAACATATTTTTTTAATATTGAGAAATATATTTTTTAATGCAAAATTAAAAATATTCAACAACCTTTGATCAAAGATGTACCTATATTTTGAAAATACTTAATATGGAAATATGTAGCCTTCCTCGTATGTGCCATATACTAAATCCTGCACATAAGTTTGTTTTTGAGGAAGCTTTTTACCCCCCCTCGAACCACAAGTGACATTTTAAATCAAATTTTATAAAGCTCACGTTTTTACAAACTGACGACCCCCTCTAACACACACTTGCGACTCTCATCCACCAACAAAATACTGTACATGACGGTACAATCCCATTGATATTATTCAACAACAAAATTTTGTTACCGGTATTTTGTTGTGGTTGTTGCTGCCGGCATGCTTAGTGGCTCTTCGGAAGATTTTGTTTCTAAAGAATATTTGGGTTGAAAGCAAATTATCATCTCATATTCCGCTTATTAGACTCGTTTTGCATTTCACGTGGTATTTTGAAAAAAAGCCTGACGTTTCTTTCTAGATTTTTTTAAAATTTTTTGTATCACTTTTATTTAGGTTTTTGTTGTAGTTGGCATTATTATTTTTTCCTTTTAGCTAACAGCTGTTTAATATCGTATGTTAGGCGGATTTCTTTTAGACGCGCCAACAACAACATCGTCTCTCCTCTCTAATTGGCCCGTCTGTTATCAGGCGATTGGCGGCACACTGATCGCGTGACTCTCATTTCGATTTCAAATGAAGATCATGACACAAACCAAATGGGTAGCTATATTTGACGTTTTTGTTTTTGTTACGTTAGAAATTCATAAGGTGTTTGTAGCAGGTATTACCTACAATGTACGCATAGATAATGGGCTGGGGTATATTACGGTAAAAATATGAGTAGTAATAATGCAAAATAATGATTTTTTTTCGAAAGAGCAAAAAATGAAAATCAAAATTGATTATAATAGTTTGGGGTGGGGATTTGTTGTATGAAGCGTGTGCAGTACATACAGACAGATACATATTTATGGGAGCCTGTATTATCAGTTTTGAAATGAATTTAAGTAATGACAATAATTTTTTCGCTGTTTTATTATGTCTATGAATCACAGACATATGTCTATATGAAATCGTATGTTTAACAATTACAGCTATTCTAAGCAGAATTAATAGGAATAGAATTTAGGAGATCCATTTTTGTTCTAAGAGAGTCATAAGAAAATTACATCATTACAACAAACATGGACATTTCATTTGTATACCTTCCACCATACATAGTATGTAGGGTATATTAAGTTCGTCATTCCGTTTGTAACTCATCAGATTTTAGACATACATAAAGATAAGGAAGCTAAAATTTTCCACAGATCAGTCTTTTTTCTGTAGTCATGTCAAGTTCGAAAATAGGATATATCGGTCCACGATATCGTATAGTCCCCATATAACGGTCCCCCGATATTCAGTATTTTAATGATTGTAGCCAAATTTTGGAATTGCATAAAAATCCATACAAGAAGTTCTTTCTAAGCAGAAGAAGAGAAATGTCTATATAGGCCCATGATGTCATACAGGCCGCATATAACTGTATCCCCCCCCCCCCTATATTCGGAATTTTGATAATTGTAGCCAAATTTTTCAATGAAACTGTCGGAAAATCCACAAAAGGGGATTCTTCTAAGTACTTTACCACCTAGAAGAGTATTGTCTTTAAAGGTACACGATGTCGTATATCCCCCATATAACGACACCTCCCTATATTCGGTAATTTTGATGTTTTTAGCTACATTTTTCAATGGAATTTTCTCAAAATCCATACTAGAAGGTCTTTCTAAGCACTTTACTCCCTGGAAGAGAAATGTTTATATGGGTCCACGATATCACATAGCCCCCATATAACGGTACCCCCCGATATTCGGTATTTTGATAAATGTAGCCGTTGTTTTCAATGAAATTGTCTGAAAATCCCCAAAAGGAGTTACTTCTGAATACTTTATCCTCTGAAAGATTATTGTCTATACAGGTTTACGATGTCGTATAGCCCCCATATAACAGTACTTCCCTATATTCGGGATTTTGATGATTTTAGCTACATTTTTTAATGGAATCGTCCACAAATCTACGCTAGAAGTTCTTTCTAAAATCATTACCACCCTGGAAGAGGAATGTCTATATAGGTCTACGATATCGCATAGCTCACATACAACGATCCCTCCGATATTCGATATTTTGACGATTTAAGGGACATTATTCCCCGGAGTTGTTTCAAATTTCGTATCTAGAATTCGTAATGGCTACTACAGCCTATGACAAAAAAATGTGTAGGCAGGTCCGCGTCTTCGTATAGCGTCTATATAACGGTACCTCCAAATATTTGGTATTTTGATGATTTTAGCGACCGTTTTTGTTTTCAATTTTGTATTTAAAGTTCGTAATGGGAACTACAGTCTATGACAGAAAATTGTCTATGCAGGTCCAGGTGTTCGAATAGGTCCCATTCATCAGTACCTCCCAATATTCGGTATATAGGGTCAATATTCGCCGAAGTGGTTTAAAATTTCATATTTGAAGTTTCTAATAGGTACTACAGCCTGTGACAAAAAATTGTCTACGCAGGTCTAGGTCTTCGTATAGACCCCGGTATTTTCTCGATTTTAGCTACAATACTCACTGAAATTGTTTGAAATGTTGTATTTGAAGTTCCTAATAGGTACTACAGCCTATGACAAAAAATTACTTATGCACGTCTTCGTATAGCCTCCACGCCAGGTCTTCGTATAGACTCCATATAGCGATACCTTCCAATATTCGATGTTATGATGATTTTAGCGATATTATTCACCGGAGTTGTTTAAAATTTCGTATTTAAAACCTATGCTAGAAAATTCTCTATGCAGGTCCAAGTGTTCGTATAGGCCCCGTATATCAGTACCTCCCTATATTCGGTATTTGGACGATTTTAGGTACAATATTCACCTAAATTGTTTGAAATTTCGTATTTGAAGTTCCTAATAGGTACTAAAGTCCGTGACGGAAAATGCTTATGTAGATCCAAGTCTTCGTATAGCCCCGATATACCTCCCTATATTCGGTATTTTGATGAATGTAGCTACATTATTCACCTGATTTTTTTTTCAAGTTTCGTATTTGAATATTGTAATGGCTTACGACCCCAATATAACGGCTTTATTCGGTATTTTTAAGATTTTAGCAGAATTTTTAAGGTATCTAATTTTTTTGAAAATTTCCAAATTTGTTCCAAATGGTGGAGAGTATTCACAGTTCTTTTATTTGTTTTTTCTATGTTTCTTATAATTTTTTGTATTCGTTCAACATATCTTTAAAATATTTAAATTTAAAAATTTTCAATTATCCATTCAATTACCCCACTTTCGCATTCCTTTCGCCAAGCATCTGCTATCTAATCTCGAAGAAGATAATGCGAAAGCAAATTAATATGTAAATATGTTTGTTTGCAAAAGTATATCGTCATATTTATCTATTGTCTATTTGCGTTCAAGGCATGTTCAAACAAATTATATATCTTTAAAATGATAATTAAAATAATATTGAAATCCACAATGCGAAAATTGTGCTGAAGAAGTGCAAAATTAGAATTGTGTAGGTTCACGGTACCGGTATTACTCATAGCTGCATTTTGTCTCCTACCGACAAAATATTTCAATAGTTATATAAAATAATAATTTAAATATTTCCCTACATAAAATTAAATATTTAACCAATTTATAACATATAACACTAAATTTATAAGTTTTAAAAACATTTTTTTTTTCGTGGCCAGAAATCATGGATTCTTTTAAATTATTTGTCAACGATTTCCTGGCAAAAAACGATGATTTTTTTAAGCATTTTTTTTTAAATCCACGATGAATTTTATTTAAAAACTTAAAAGAAATTCACGATGAAAAACAATATTTAAAAATTCCACTAGGGGGAATTTTTTTTTAAAAATCGGCAAAAGCACAATTTTTTCTAAAATTTTTTCGGAATTTAACAAATCTTCCCACGAAACAAACAATTAATTAAACATATTCTGTTATTTAATATTTTCATAACTTCTTATTTTTGTTTGTTTTATAAATAAAATAAAAAAATGGTCATACCTATCAACACATGTCTTGCCAAAATTTAAACAATTCACTGTCATCAAGGTTTCCTCTACTGATAACCTCATCATAATAAATGGTTAATAATACCACATAGTACGATTATGAGAATATTCATTACAAAAAAAAATTTGAAATATTTGCGCATTTCTGAAATTAAAAAAAAAAATGTTTATGACTTGAAAAAGATACGAAAATATTTCGCAGTTATTTTCGGTTAATCATTCCCAGCTAAATCGTTGCAGAAAACACATTTCACCGTCTATTAGCAATGCATTTCCTAATTGGAATTTAATTTTGAATCAATGAATTTATGGGGTGAGAATTTACATTCCATATAAATTTTTGGATTCATTGATTGACGTAGATTCCAATACTTTGTAATTTTTTCATATATATTTGAAAATGTTTACATTTCAATAGCTTTTTTTGAATTTCTAGCAAAGTATCAATTGATGTGATTTACTTGAAAATGTGTCTAAACAAAATCTGGAAAATGTTTAAAGTCTCATTAATTTTGCAAATATTTCATGTACCATGAAATGTTTGAATGGAAATGGAGAACGAACAAAAAAAAAGAAAGTAAAATGAAGCAGCAGCCTCTGATGTCAAATTTTTCACGATGCATGGAATATTTTAGAACACTGATTTTAAAAATGATTACAGAAATATTTTAAAAATTGCAAAATTATCCACCATTTAAAACACCTTTAAAATTTTTGTATGGAATAATGTATTAATTTAATTATTTATGGAAATCTCCATTACAAAAAAAAATTAAATTAATTTTTTTCTTTTGAAAAAAAAATTAATTTGAAATTCATCAAAAGAAAATATACAATCGTGGAAAATATTTTGTAAAATATCCAAAATAGAAAATTCTTTCTATGTTTTATTTTTATTCCCAATACCAAATTTTGTAAAAATAAACAACGAAATTATTTTCCAAACCCACAAATGAGAATTTCTTAAAAAATTTAAAAAGAAAAAAAACCTATTTTTCAAAACCCACAAAGGAGAATTTCCTTCAAAATTTAAAAAGAAAAAAATACTTTTTTTAATCCACGACGATTTTTTCTTTTAAACTTTTTAAGCAAAGTCCGCTTTATTTGGGCTGATTTTACCCATTTGGTGCACAATAAACGTTAAACCTCATAGATATACATATATATGGAAGCCATATCCGAATCTGAACCAAACTTGATCAAATTTGAGAGAGTATGATATCAGATATCTGTTGTTAAGTGCATATAACAAAAGTGATGGGCTTAAACACCAAATCGGATTGAACATATGTATGGTAGCTAGAGCAAAATCTGAACCGATTTTCTACAACTTTAAAGTATTTCTGCTTTTTGGCGGAATTCGGTCGTATTTACCAAAATCCACCCAATTTGGGAAATTTTTAAAAATTAAAAATCGCAAAAATGCAAAAATAATTTTAAAAAATCCAAGATTCGATCTTTTGGCGCTTTTCAAAAATTATTTTTAAAAAATAGTATTTTTTTAAACAAATGTATTAAAAATCTAGCAGCTAATATGATGGCTGTTAAATTTTTTTTATATCAACGATTCAAGTCTATCTACAATAAACTAATCTTAAAAAAAATTGGGAAAATTTGTAAAAATTTTAAAGAAAAACAAGTAAAGAAGCAGCTAAGTTCGGACGGCCCGAACTTTTACCATTAGGAAGGAACTTGAAAAAAATCAAAAATACCGTTTAAATGATTATACGGGGGCTATACAAAGACGTGGGCCTGCATAAGTAAGATTTTGAAATAGGCTATAGTACCCATTAAAATCTTCAAATACGAAATGTAACACAAACCGACGAATAATGTCGCCAAAATCATATGGGGGCTATACGACGTTGTCCATTAATAAACTTAACCTGCCTACTGGAAAAACACACATGTGTGCAAAATTTTAACCTTCTATCGGACATCGCTATATCCATATACTTTAAATATTTCGAGGAGTTACAAGCCGAATGACAAAGCTAACATAACCTCCACAGACTGGTAGAGGGTACAAAAATTAAAAAAAAATTCATAATGAACAATTTCTTAAACAAATCCAAGATTCGAGCTTCTGATGCCCTTCAAAAAAAAAAATTTTTTTTTTTGAAAAATAGCAATTTTTTTAAAAAATTCACGATATTTTTTTCCATAGACTGGTGGAGGGTACAAAAATTCAAAAAAATCCATAATAAAACATTTTTTTAAACAAATCCAAGATTCGAGCTTCTGATGCCCTTCAAAAAAATATTTTTTTTTTGAAAAATAGCATTTTTTTTTTAAATTCACGATATTTTTTGAAATTACCCGATAAAATATTTAAAAAATCATGAAATATTTTTTTTTAAATCCACAATGAAAAAGAATTGAAAGCTTAACATGTATTTTAAAATCCATTTTTTTTTTTTTTTTGGTTTTTCATTTTTATTTACATTCCGATCAAAGCCTTCCTTGAAAAATTTACAAATTCATGAAATACATTTTACATCCATAATGAAAAATATTAAAGCTTATTTAAAAATCCTTTTTTGGACTTTTATTTTTTTATATTCACGATCAAAGCCTTTCTTAAAATAGAAATACTAGAAAAATATTAAAAAAACTCCTCTTTGGTAGCTCTGATGGCTCTCGATACAATATTATAAAAATTCCGTTGTAGCCCTGCAAGTGCTGAAAAATGTCCTTAAAGAGTGTTGAATGTAGCTAAAATAGTCCTTCAAAAAATTAAAAATCCTATGGTGAAAAAATAAGAAAAGTCTTAAAAATTCATAATTGAAGCCAACGTGATCCAGAAAAATATTCGTAAAAAACTCCAGATTTTTTTTAATCCTCGTTAGCAGCCCTGATGATTTTTGTGAAAAGTACTCCCAAAATCTAGATGGCCATTTCGTATGGCCCCTGAAAAAAATATGGCCCTTGTATAGAAATATTAAAAATTTGGACCTTGACGATCCTTGAAAAAATTCCTCGATTTTTGCTTTGCCCATGTCCATGCGAAACTATTGTAAAAATCCACAACTTTAGACCTTGCGTGCCTCACGATTAAAGACCACGAATTCGCCTTGCTTTCTCAGTTGATTTATAACAATACATTTCTTCAATTTAGTTCCGCCTTTCTTTTAAATGTCAAATATGGTTCACCAAACAGACAATAAAAAATTCCTCAACACCTGTTGAAATTTCAATTTATTTATTTACATTTCATACAATGTATTTGACAGCTACCTCGGTAATTGTTTGGTATTACAACTCAGAAAATGTTTAATTCTAATGGAGTTATCGCTCAGTATATTCCACTTTCCGCATTGACCCCTAACAAACCGATTGCTGCCACCCTAGGGGGAACTAAAACAAGTTGTCAGCATAAAAACAGACAAAAAAAAAACAAATGACAATTGGATTGTCTGCAAAGTCACGATTTGGGTTTGGGACTTGACAACAACAAACGAATGTGAAGAAAAAAATCAATGAAAATGAAATTCGATTTTTTTTTCTTATTTTTTTTTTATTTTGCCTTTTTACTTATGCAATATTTATATGTATACATACACATATATCTTTATATCTGTTTTAGTTGGTATTTTACGTGTGAAGTTAATTTATTTTATTTTGAGAATTGTTATTTTATTTTGTTTTCAAGTCTTTGCTTTATTTAAGGCAAAATTTATACGATCGGCCAACTAAAGATATTTAGAGTATCTGCATACGTTAAGAAAACAAGGTAAACAACAACAATGGAAATATTCCACTCAAAAATTGGTCTAGCAAGGGAAAATCCATGACCCATATGAGGCCTTGAAGGTCCTCTAGAAGTCTTATAGACGGCCTTGAAGCCTTCACCATAGGATTACCATTACCATTGCAGCAACTCCAAAAAACGTCTAAAAAAATTTGGTACTTTTTCAAGAAAAAGTTTTCCACGGAATTTTAAAATTATTGAGAATTTTTTTATTAAATATTCAAAATTTTATCTTAGAAGACCTTGAAAATGCCAACTTGCTCCAAATAAATTAGCTTTTAAGACAATTACCGATTTCCTTTTTACTCGCTGCTAAGAGACTCTGTCTACATCTTTGATTAGTTTATGATTTTGTGGTCATTCTAATGTCATTATATTATTGTCATCAACTCAATCTAAGAAAAACACATTGGGTGGGTGGTATGTGTAATTATCTGCTAAAACACTTTAAATTAAGAAATTAGCTCCTTAGTTGGATCACTTAGAGAACATTGGGAGGCCACCCACATTTGCAAACAAATTATAATTCTTTTTAGAAAATCAACAGCACATTCTCATTATTTTTTCTGTTTCATTTAATTGCAGGGAAGGCAATCACCCAGATGACTACTCACGTGGCCTCACCTATCGCAAACTGCTGGAGGAGGTCTGCCGTTTTGCCAATGTCCTCAAGGACCACGGCATCCAGAAGGGTGATCGTGTCTCCATCTACATGCCCATGATTTTAGAACTACCCATTGCCATGTTGGCATGTGCCCGTATTGGTGCTGTACATTCCATTGTCTTTGCCGGTTTCTCGTCCGACTCATTGGCCGAACGTATGGTCGATTGTCAGGCTAAACTCTTGATTACCGCCGATGGGGCATGGCGTGGTGAGAAACCTTTGTACCTGAAAGCTTTGTGTGATATTGCCATGACCAAGGCCGAGGAAATGGGTCATGTTGTGGAGAAATGTATAGTTGTGTCGCATTTGAAACGTGTCACACCATGCCAGGAGAATCATGTCGAACAGGATATACCCTGGACTGAGGATCGTGATTTTTGGTGGCACGAAGAAATGGAAGATAAAGAGCCAGCTTGCTATCCCGAATGGATGGATGCCGAGGATCCATTGTTTATGTTGTACACCAGTGGTTCGACGGGCAAGCCAAAGGGTGTTCTACACACCACCGGTGGTTATTTGTTGTATGCTGCCACAACCTTTAAAATTGTATTTGATTATAAACCCGGTGATATTTACTGGTGCACTGCCGATGTTGGCTGGATTACTGGTCATACTTATGTTGTATATGGTCCCTTGGCCAATGGGGCGTCGTCGGTTATTGTGAGTATTGAAAATATCCTTTGGACAGGGAGTTGAATCTAATTTATATTGTTTTTTTTACAGTTTGAAGGCACACCCTTCTATCCTGACAATGATCGCTACTGGGCCGTTATTGACAAGTACAAGGTCACCCAATTCTATACTGCTCCTACCGCTATCAGAGCTTTGATGAAATTCGGAGATGGTTTGGTGGCCAAACATAAATTGGATCATTTGAGGTGAGTTCAAGAAGAAAGAAGAATTTTATGTCAAGGTTTTATAAAAGATTTCCGAAAAACTATTCTTAAAAAAAACCCTCTAAAGAGACTAAGTTGTTACAACATTTTGAGAGAGTATTCTGTATACGGAGTATATTTGACACTTCTTTAAAAATCAGAAGCAATTTCTTATAGGCAGAAGACCTAAAACTTCTAGAGAAGGGTGATATTTTACGGATCGTACTGAATCCTATATATATAGAAGAAGTTATTTCATAGAGTTATTTTATAGACAGAATAATTTTTTCAGTGTTTTAAGAGTCCTGTAAAAGGAGACTTTTAAAGGACATTATTGAAAGACTAATTCTTACGCATCTTGCAGGAAACCATTTTTTTATATTCCTTTGAAGCCTTTGTATATACAACATACATTTCATATATTTCATAGAGCTTTTTTATAGACAGATTTTTTTCTGGTTGTAAAAAGGCCCGTAAAAGGATACTTTTTAATGGTCTTCTAAAGGCATACTTCAAGGATTTTTTCCATTGCGTATCTGACATAAGCGTGATAAAAATAATAAAACGTGTCACATTTGGATTTTATATCGACTACTTGATTCACTTTATCAGATGATATATACGCTCTCTAGACATATAGCTGAGGGTATAAATATCTTTTGACATTGACAAGTATTTCTCCACAGTATCTTTAAAATTCCTTAAAAACAAAATTACTCCAATTGTCTGTTAGAAGTAGTCTTTGAAATACTCGAAGTAGAAGTAGTCTTTAAATACTTAGAATACTTTGTATATTAGATATGTAATTGGAAATCCACGAGTGTCGTAGAAATATTCTTTAAAAAACACGAGTATTACCCTCAAAGTCTCTTAGCCAACTCCTTAAAAATCCCATATTCCCATATTCTCTTAACAAAGCCCTTAAAAAACCCCTAGTGATACTCTCATTCCCTTATCCAATTCCCTAAAAATTCACGAGTATTACTCGCATATTCTCTTAGAAAACTCCTTAGAAGTCCAAGAGTATTACTCTCATATTCTCTTGAGAACTCCTTTAAAATCAAAGAGTATTACACTCGTATTCTCTTGGCAAACTTCTTAATAAAACTACGCGACTACTCCCATATTCTCCGATCAAAACCCCTTAAAAGTTCATGAGTATTACTCTCATATTCTCTTGACAAACGCCTTTAAAAACCAAGAGTATTACTCTCATATTCATTCACTCATTACTCTCCTTAAAAACCCACGAGTACTACTGCCATATTCTCTTAGCAAAGCCATACAAAATCTGCTAGTTATGAGATCTTAGCAAACTCATTATAAACCCCCGAGTGTACTCTCTTTATCTCTTTTTCAAGTCCTTAAAAGTCAGTGAGTTTTACTCTTATAGTCTCTTAGCTAGCTCCTTAAAAATCCACGAGTGTTACTCTCATTTTCCCTTTTCCAAGACCTTTAAAATTTGCTAGTATTACTCTTAGTCTCTTAGCTAGCTCCATAAAAATCCACGACTGTTACTCTCATTTTCCCTTTTCTAAGACCTTAAAAAATTGCGAGTATTACTCTCAGTCTCTTAGCTAGCTCCTTAAAAATCTAGTAGTATTATTCTCAGAATCTCTTAGCAAAGTCCTTAACAATCTTGTATCAAACTTGCATTCTCTTCTTTCCTTTTCCTATCTGAATTAGTCCGTTCAAAGCTTCACTTGCTAACTTAGAGATCGGTTTTTATGAGAGTTAGACTCTTTGGACTCTCATCTTTTCTTTTCCATCCTGTACCTTAATCAGGCTGTTCCAGACTTCTCTTGCCGACATACAGCTCTTACTATAAGAAAATGTTTACCTACCTATCCTATGAAAACAGGCTACCTGGTCCCTCAGCCAGCTTGTCTGTGAAAATAGGCACCCTCACTCACCTGCCAGGAAAGAAAATACACTCTCTGACCCGTTCACCGGCTCTCCTATTAAAATAGGCTCCCTGAACTGTTCGCCGACTCTCCCATGAAAATCGGATCCAGGACTCTTTTGCCAAAGAAAATCGGCTCTATGACTTGTTTGAAAGCTTGACTATAAAAAGCTACCTTGACCCGTCAGCTACCTACCTATCTTATGAACATAGGCTCCTTTATTGTACGTATTGCGATCTCGTGATCTGACCCAGAGATGCTGGAAAACTTTATTTGCAAATAACATAACTCGTAATTTTCTTCGTCCAATTTCTCAATATTATTAATTGATATCCTGAAATTTCACAAAATATCCTCTAAAACGTCTTACAACTTTTCCTTACAGAGTTTTGGGCAGTGTCGGCGAACCCATTAATCCCGAGGCCTGGTTGTGGTATTATCGTAATATTGGCAAGGAGAGATGTTCCATTGTAGACACTTTCTGGCAGACAGAAACTGGTGGTCATGTGATTACACCCTTGCCAGGTTGTACGCCCATGAAACCAGGATCAGCAGTAAGTATTCTAAATTTAATTTATTTTTAAAGAGATCCTCTAAAATCTATTTTTTGCATTGCAGTCATTCCCCTTCTTTGGTGTCAAACCCATACTCTTGGATGAAGCCGGCATTGAAATCCAAGGTGAAGGTGAGGGTTATTTGGTCTTCTCCCAACCCTGGCCAGGTATGATGCGCTCGCTGTTCAATAACCATGAACGCTATGAAGAGACCTACTTCTCCAAATTCCCCGGTTATTATTGTACCGGTGATGGTGCCAGACGTGATGCCGATGGTTATTTATGGATTACCGGTCGTGTAGATGATATGTTAAATGTTTCCGGACATCTTATGTCCACAGCCGAAGTTGAGTCGGTACTCACAGAACATCCTCGCGTTGCCGAATCAGCTGTTGTTGCACGTCCCCACCCTGTTAAGGGTCAATGTTTGTATTGTTTCATTACGCCCAATGAAAATGAGAAATTCGATGCTAAAATGATAGCCGAACTGAAGAAGCTGGTAAGAGAGCGTATCGGTCCATTTGCCATGCCCGATGTGGTACAACATGCTCCTGGTCTGCCCAAGACACGTTCGGGTAAAATTATGCGTCGCGTTTTGCGTAAGGTAGCTGTAAATGATCGTAATGTAGGTGATATTTCAACACTGGCCGATGAGTCAATAGTTGAGCAATTATTTGCCAATCGTCCCGTAGAAGGCAAGTAAATTACTGGCACCCACAAAAACACACACACACATCCCCACACACAACCACTTTCAATTGGAACACTAGGATCTAGGCAGGCTGAGCGATGCAAAAAAACACTGATAATTCCCAACCTAAAAAAATCCTCCAAATTGAGAATTTTGAAAAAAAAAAAAATTGCCAGAGGCTTAGAACTTAGCATACCCCGCAAATGTATGGCAAGAAAAGTCACCTCCCCTTCCCCCTGCCTAATGAAAGAGTTGTTTTCAATCTGGAATGCAAAGATTTGTATTAGACAAATCTGCAAAAACATAAGAAAAAAACAAAATACCCTATATCACAAATCTTGTAAATCTCTTATTTTAAATAACCCCACATGTAATTTTTTAAGTTTAGTTTTTAGTTTAATAAATATTTTTAAGGTTTAGATTTCAAATAATTTCCTTAAAACTAGAAGAAAAAAAAAACATTTATTAACCACAATACATTTATTTTCAATGTAAATTTATCCCCTTGGAATGTTTTGAGGATTCTTTTTCTTTAGTTATTTTCTGGAAAAGTGTCTACATTCGTCTAGAATGAAGTTGGTGCTTCTTTTACACTATCCCTAATTAAGTATAATTAAATTAAATAAAAAAACCTATTTTTTATAAATAATAAAGTTTTAAAAAATGAAAACAATGAAAATGGTACGAATGTGAGCCATATTTTAGGAAATGTTTCAAAACTCGCCGGTAAAACAAGAAATATTTTGAGAAAATATGAAGAAGAAACGTTTTATATCAGAACTGAACTGAGCTCTGTATGAAAATTTGACTTCTTTATAGGAGTTTTTCGATTGTTTCTATATATTCCGGCTATATTTCCTTGGAACTTTTTGAAAGCCTAAATCGTGGCTTGTTGATGAATTGGTAATCATTATGGCTGAAAGCCCCGCAGGCAAACATAAATTCGCACAGACTTTACAAGGAAACTGCTCCAACAGGGGTACTTTTCTTGTTAGATCGATATATCTCTCTCTGTAAAAATCTTGCTGACTTTTATGTACGCAAATTAAACAGAAGTTACACTCAATAAAATGGAGGAGTCGTTCTTCAATTGACAGTTAATATTGAGTTTCTGGTGTTAACCTTTGGTACTTTGGAGATCACTTGATTATAAACATATATAATTATGGTCCAGCGACGCTTCTTCAAAAGAACTTTTCCAAATTGTAAATATTCAACACCATTTGTGAGAGCTTGCTAAATAAATAAAAGAAAATTACTCCTTTTAAAAAGTTCACGAGCTCTGCTCCCAAATAAGCCCTTAATTTGCACATGTTTTCATCGTTTTTATACCCTATACCACAAGGTGGTCAGGATATTATATCTTTGTGCATTTGTTTGTAACTGGCAAAAGGAAACCAGATAGACCCATAGTTCATTTTGATGATCTGCGTAGAATTACATTTTGAGTCGATTTATGCATGGCCGTCCGTCGGTCTGTCTGTCCATGTATTTTTGTACAAAAATGCTGGCCGCATTTATTGCCCGATCCTGATGAAATTTTTCACAAGTCATTTGTTTGACCCAAGGACGAACTCTATTGAAATTGTAGATAATCGGTCAAATTTAGATATAGCTCCCATATATATATATATATTTGTCCGATTTGCCTTTTATTGTGCACCAAACGTGTAATATCAGCCCAAATATTATGGAACACATACGACCAAATTAATCCTGAAAATAAGTATGTCAAATTTTATCGAAATGGGTTCAGATATAGCTATAGCTCCCATATATATTGTTCGTCAGATTTGTTGGATTTGTCCTGCACAGCTGCAATATGCACTCTGTAACAACGATATTTGGCAAAATAGATCAAATACAGCTCAGAAATGCCTTTGCTAAATTTTATCGAGATCGGTTCAGATTTGGATATATTTTCGTCCAATTTGATTTTTATTGTGCACCACACCTGTAATTTTAGCTCAAATGGAATGGGACGTCCGATTTGCTTTTTATTGGGCACCAAACCAGTAATTTTAGCTCAAATGGGATGGAATTTGGCACTCACGACCAAATTGGGTCTAGAAACCAGTATGTCAAATTTGGTGAAAATCGGTTCAGCTATAGCTCCCATATATATTGTTCATCAGATTTGTTGAATTTGTCCTGCACAGACGAAAAATGCACTCGGTAGTAACGATATTCGGGAAATATATCAAATACAGCTCAGAAATACCTTTGTCACATTTTATCGAGATCGGTTCAGATTTGGATATAGCTCCCATTTATTTTTTTAACCGGTTTCAAGTGTATTGTGCAAAAATGTAGTAGTAAGTAGTTCATCAGCCATTTCTGGGACCCAAAAGTCTTTACTAAGCCAGGTGTCTTAAGAGCCGTTCTTTTTTCACTTGGGTCCGCTGATGCTTCGTCAAACGTACTTTTTCAACTCGAAAATATTCAAGGATATTCCTTCATAATTTTCTGAAATTCCAGGAGCACATATATTCTTGTATCTCATCGATTTCTTCCATTGCCACACTGAGTAACTGTTTCAACAAGGATACAATTTTTGTTAAGTTAATGTAACTCACTCAGACTGTTCCAAGCTTCCCCTATACACTTTCAGATCTTTATTTACAAGATATAAAAAAACTTATACTCGATATTATAGTCTATATTTTGTCGGTAAAACACTCTATTGTTCCCCCCATTTTATTCCCTGTAATCTAGCTATGTTCTGGATTCCCAGAAAAAAGTTGAGCTGAACATGTATTGTCTGTTGCGGGTGTATAGTGTATTGTTTTTATTCTTGTAACTATAAATGATAATTATACCTATTAAATATGCACTGCAAATGTCATAGAACTCCATTAGCACTGCTTCCGCAAAGTCATATTCTGTCAATTCGCACAAGGGTATATTTCTTATTGGCACATTGGGTCGACATAACTCATAGTGTTCCAAGCTTCTCTTCATGACTTGTGGCCAATGATGACCAAAATTACACTCAATGCAATGTTCCCATTGAATTATAAATATTATTTTCAATCCTGCATTTTTCTTATCTTGTTGAACAAAAACTGACTTCAGCTGCAATCAGCAAGACTCGAAATTTTCTTTGGGACTGATATCATACATACTAATATTCTCAGAATTTATGGTAGAGAAATGATCTAAAAAGGATAATTTTCTCATTAGTCTTTCGGTCGATATATTTTAATAAGACTTTTCCAAACGTCTCTTACAGACTCCTAGTTCTTTATGTTTGACCGATGAAATGATATATATTACACCCCAAATAGTGTATTTCGATATATTCGGACAAAAATTCTTCTTTTTGGGCTGAAACCGAGTGATTTTTCTTCTACTTGCATACTCAGTATCGAATTAATGGTTAAAAATCGAATCCTTGTATTGACAATTAATCATATTCGGCTGCAACTGTATTTACTTAGCCTTCACCAAAATATGTTGTGCTACTTTTAGTGCTCCATTTTTTTTTATCAAAGTGACTTCCGTATAAATAATTTTCAATAATTATGAGAAATTTTTGAAAAATTTTTCCGATGGTTAAACCAAATTAAAAAAAAAAATGCAGCTAAGTCACATTTACTAAAGCTAAACCAAGACTGGTGAAAAAATAGCAGCTTAGTCCAACGTACTTCATTAGATTAGGTCCTGATGAAGGAGTTTCAAGCAACATATTCAAGAAGGATTTTTGGATTACAATTTTGTGAGATTGTGTTCCTAAAATTATTTTAGGTTATATTCTACCAAAATCAATTGTTTTCATTTTGAAAAACTTTTTCCTAAAAATAACTAATTTTTGTACACTAAACTATATAAATTAGCTTTAAACTTCTGCACATTCAAACTTATTTTCCTATAACAAAAAAAGAAATAAAACAATATATACAAATACTTGTGATTATGTGTTAAAACACACACACACACACTAGAAACAAAAAATAAAACTGTAGCTTAACATCTCAGTAAGTTACAAAAATCATGTGTGTAGATCCTATATATTTAAATATGTATCTCGTAGATGCATGTAGTTGTACTTTGTGAATTCTAGATAATTTTCTAGATTTTTATTATTTCGTTTGTTATTGTGTTACATTCACATAATTTATTATTGATGTACTGTTTTCATTTTTTTTTTGGTAATGTTGAAATTAGTTTCATTTATTTTATATTATTCTGTCCTTTTATGTTCTATCCAATTAGAATATTTTGTTTTAACCAAACACACCGAATACAGTAAACCACAAATTACATTTTATGTACAACCATTGTCCTTAAGTTTACAAACAATAAAGAAAAGTAATCAACTAGTTTAATATGAATAAATATACTATACAATAAACAGAAACATAAAACTATATTCTTCTAAAAAAACCATATCATAATTGTTGTTGTTTTTTGGCTCACTATTATTGTTATATTTTTGTAGTAAGAGGCTTCGCATGATACAATTTTGCTTACACTGTATTTGTTATGTGTGTGTTCTTTTTATACCCTCCAACTTGGAAAGGAGGGTATATTAACTTTGTCATTCCGTTTGTAACATCCTTAAATATTCGTCTTAGACCCCATAAAGTATATATATTCATAATCAGCATAAAATTCTAAGTCGATTTAACGATGTCCGTCTGTCTGTCTGTCTGTTGAAATCACGATACAGCCCACATTATTTGACGTAAAGCTCCAAAATTTAGCAGAGCTATTTGCATTGTATCTAGGATGGTTGGTATTGAAAATGAGATATATCGGTCCACGTTCTGGTATAGTCCCCATATAACGGTACCTCCCGATATTCGGTATTTTGATGATTTATGCCACGTTTTTTCACGGATTTGTCTTAAAATTGGTATTTATAGGTCATAGCAGGTCCCTGAGCGTGTGGCAAAACATTGCATGTATGGGTCCAAAATTTGGTATAGCCCCCATATAACGGTACCTCCAGATATTCGGTAATTTGATGATTTTTGCAACATTTTTTCACGGATTTGTCTGAAAATCGGTATTTGTTGGTCATAATGGGTTCCAGCTCCGGTGGCGAAACATTGCATGTATGGGTCCATGATTTGGTATAGCCCTCATATAACGGTACCTCCCGATATTCGGTATTTTGATGGTTTTTGCCACATTTTTTACTGATTTGCCTAAAAATTGGTATTTGTGGGTCATAATGGGTCCTAGTTCGTGTGGCGAAACATTGTAATTATAGGTCCACGTTTTGGTATAGCCCCCATATAACGGGACCTCCCGATATTCGGTAATTTGATGATTTTTGCCACATTTTTTTCACGGATTTGTCTGAAATTTGGTATTTGTTGGTCATAATTGGTTCCAGCTTCGGTGGCGAAACATTGCATGCATGGGTCCATTATTTGATATAGCCCCCATATAAAGGTACCTCCCGATATTCGGTATTTTGATGGTTTTTGCCACATTTTTTCACTGATTTGTCTAAAAATTGGTATTTGTGGGCCATAATGGGTCCTAGTTCGTGTGGCGAAACATTGTAATTATAGGTCCACGTTTTGGTGTAGCCCCCATATTACGGTACCTCCCCATAATCGGCATTTTAATGGTTTTTGCCACATTTCTTCTAATGGTTATTTTACCCTAAGGTGGAGGGTATTAAAAGTTTGGCCCGGCCGAACTTAATGTTTTTTTACTTGTTTTTTTCTTAAATGTTATTCAAAGACCGAAACAGAATCAAAGCTTTACGCATTACCACAAAAGAATAACACTCATGGTCCTGACTTGGTTACAACGTGATGTGCTCTTATTCTGTTTGAGGTATCGTCGGTTCTTCAGCTCGTATTGTATTTTGTAAGTCACCATACATAAAAGCAATAATATTAATTAAAAAAAAAAAAAACAGCATGAAAAATTGTATCATTTGAAACGTCTCTTTTCGAGTTTAAAACTGTTGGTCGTTCGTTAAATAGATTATTTTTTGGTAAACTTGCACCAGTTTCTTCACAATGTATCTCATAGAATTGAAACATAAACCTTCCCATAGAAGATCTACAAATTGTCAATAATTCGGATTATTCTTGAAAAATTGTCAAAATTAGCAGCTGTCAGAAATGTAGAGTTAACGTAGTGAGCTTCGTCAATCATCTCCTGTAGATACCAGAATCTGAAGATTACCATAGCAGAACTTCTTTACATTAAAGGCTAAAACAGATGCAACATTTTGTTTGAAATCGGTGTGAAAAATACAACTTTACTATTCGTTTGGACGAGCTCCGGGTTGAGTACAATATTGTTTTGTAGCAAGGAGAGGAAAAAAAAAAAACAACACGATATTCTATATTTGATATTCGATATTCTATACTTGATATAATATTTGTGGGAGAAAGTTATTACAAGTGTCCAGTGACCCAGAGGGAATTAACGTTGCACAAAAAATTTATTTATATTTAAATGCTGGAGTGCTCTAACGATAGCCACTTGAGGTTTTGCAGCCAAATATAAAGAAATCGCACTGTCACGCTTGAATTCCATCACGAATAACTTTTTTTCTGGAAAATTCTCACCAATATGCTTTTGTACGCTTGTAAACAATATAATGAGCTGTCACTGAAATAATTTTAACAGCTGTCGAACGAGTGGCTTAGAAATAACAACAGTCTTAGTTTTTTAATCTCACTGGGTGACAATTTCGCGACGGACAATTGATTTTATTGCTCCTAAAACTCACATCTACAGCCTAACCCTGAAAACCCTGACATTTGTTGACAAAAGCCGTCCCTAAGAAAAGGTTAATTAACGGACCAACTGGCTCAAATAAGTTTAATGAAACAACTTTCACCCAAGAAATTTTTTGCCAGGAGAACTAGAAAAGTTGTGTCCTAAAGGACCCCTTCTTTGAGTTGTATTTAAAGCCTTGGTGATTCATTCGATGCCCGCTTCAAACTTCGCGCTGCGCACATAAAAATTGTCTCCAACATTAATAAAGCCTAAAAATACTCACTCAAATTCGAGTAGAGAACGAACTAGAGCAGGAGTCCTGATGCGAGTATGATAAAAAGCAATTCGAGTATACTTTATTTTTTCTAGGCCATGAGCTACGATTCATGTGGGAGTAAGTCAGCAAAAAACCAGTAAAGAAAGTCTTAAGGTCGGGCAGGGAGAATTTTATGATACCCTACACCCCTTTGCGTATTTAGTAGAGCTTCACATAACAAATAACAGTTTTTATGAGGAATTTGTGAGAATTTAATCATACCAACTATGATAATAGTTATAATAGAACAGTGTGGCTTGTTTATCCCGAACAAACATAGTAGTATTTTGTTGTTGCAAAATGGTCAGGCTTTATCCCTTTATTGTTGTTTTTATAAAACAACGTTTGTTTATTAGTGGAGAACGATGGTAATGTTTACCAGGGGGTAAGGCAGGGAATACCTAGGTTTCGGAAAGAGCCACCAATCCTCATCAGTTCCCTTGTTTTTTGTCTGGGATATTCTCCCCAGAAGTTATTTTAAAAATAACTTCTATGACAAAAAACATTTTTTACCCAAGTGACGAGATCGTAAGCTCAATAGAAGAGGAACCAAAGAATTAAATAACACTAACATTCTTTTGGAAAGTCTTCTAAATCTTACAACCGCAATTTTAATTCCAAAGGAACAAATATATGAGAGGAAAGAATCGATTTCTACTAAATTTGCCGAGGCATTTGTTCCTTTTCAATTCCGGCCTATAATATTTGGTTCACAATTAACTTGAAATCGGAAAAAGATATATATGGGAGCTATATGCAAATCTGAACCGGTCTCGATCAAATTTGAGAAAGATATTTCTGAGTCTTATTTGATATATTTCCTGGAATATCGTTTCCTGGAAAAATCGGATGAGCAATATATATTGGAGCTATAGCCGATTTTCACCGATTTTCACCTAATTTGACATACTGGTTTCTAGGCTCAATTTGGTCGTAGGTGCCCATTCCATTTGGGCTACTATTGCATGTTTGGTGCACAATAAAAGGCAAATCGGACGAAGATATTTATGGGAACTATATATCTAAATTTTGTCCAATTATCTCCAATTTCAATTCGTCCAAATGACTTGTGCAAAATTTCATCTGGATCGCACTTTGCACTTTGTTTACAAAAATACATGGACAGGCAGACATCCATAAATCGAGTCAGAGTGTGATTCTACGCAGTTCATCAAAAGGAACTATGGGTCTATCTCGTTTCCTCTTGCCTGTTACAAACAATACGCAAAGACATAAAACCCTGACCACATTGTGGTGTAGGGTATAAAAACAGTGAAAAGTAACGTAAGACTCGTATTCTTCGATCACTCCCGTTCGGAAGTTTTTTTCACTCTCGAATTAAGTTTGTATCTTATCTGAAATCGGGTTTTACGTCATCTCTATGAGTTGAGCAAGCAACTTTACAACACCACTTACCATAGGCTTGTAAGGAGTTGTCCATAACTAATAGGTAAACTGCGTCTACATTAAAGAATCAGCCAATTTTATATACCCAATGGTATGAGTTTCATAAACCTATCCAGATTTTCAATCATTTTATATCAGTAAGTTGTTCAAAGCCACTTTAAATCAACTCGTACGAGCTGCCTAGCCGCGAACCCTTCAGCAAAATTCCATCGTTGGAATCTCAGCCACATTTCGGACGAAGCAACAGTCGTTTAATATGCGAGCGTCTAGGTCCCGATGATAAGAGTATAACAAGTCTTTCAAAACTGATCTATAAAAGAGTTTTTGAAAAACATCCAAATCGTGGATTTTTAAAGAAACATATAGGCCTATAATAGTGGATTTTATAAGAAATTTTCGAGAACGATCGTGAATTTTAAAAAGAAATTTTGAAATTTGTAGATCTACAGGAGATCTATAATATTGGTATTTAAAAGGAATTTTTGAATTTTGTGGCTTAATATACATGAAGAATTTTTGAGGATCAGCTGTAGGTCACTTTTTGAGAAATATCTATAGGTTGAAGAGAACATTTTTAAGTTATTTGCAGGCTTAAAATCGAGGATTTTATAAAGATTTTCTACAAACTATTTCAATGGCAATAAATAAAGATAACGCAGTGCAATATTTGGAAACTCTAACTATTAGATTACGAATAGCGCTTGCTGGGCACTTTGTGCATGAGAGATATTGATAGCCGGGCTTTTTGAACGTGTCAAAGCTAACACGTTGACCTGAAGAATAACTACACTGTTGTCGGTGGATATTAAAACATTTTAAATCAACAATTTAACGTGTCTGCAATGTAGGTAGGTTCTATTGATTAAGGTAAGTAAAATTCACATTACATTTATATAAATTCTTTTTTTTTTTTCAAAATAAATAATTTCAACCTTGGGGATATAAATGTGCTCATTTAATACATATCGTTTTTAGTTATTTAAAAGTAAAATACTTATGACATTCCTAAAAAAATATTTAAAATAATTCATTGTTTCTCAGCAAAAAAACATATCAATTTGCAAAACAAAAAAATAGTAATAAACACATTTGGTAAAACGTTTTAACAAAACGTTCCAAAATTTTTATAGATATTTAGTAATTATAATTGGCAAGGAGAAATTAAAATGTAAGCAAAAACCTATGTTGAAGACTTCCAGCAACGAATACATATCATATAATGCTAAACAAAAGAATCGTATTTGAAAAAATGATTTGTAATTTTAAACAAATATATATAATTATTTTATTATTTATAAACTATATATAAATATTAAATATGAACAAGTATTATTATAATTTAAAGAAAAAAACGTATGTAGCATAGAAAATTTGCTAAGCACTACCAACCAACATAAACTAAATGCATACATACCTAAATATACAATCGACAAACATACTATTCAACATTTGAGGAATAATGATGACGTAAAAATGGCAAATTTTGTTGGTTTGAAAAACAAAAATAAAATAAATAAATAATAATTGTTGAAATTTGATTGAGCAACGTTTTATGAATTACACACACACACTAAAAATATTATTATATTATTACATGTATGTATATGAAAATATTGAATTCCAATATTGTTATTAATGACATGACAGCGAATGAATTGTTCATAAAAGATTGTACGTATGTAAAATAGATGAAAGGAGTTACGAAATAAATTATAAATGTGAATTAAACAAAAAGTAATAATGTGTTGTTTATTCGAGTACAGGTAGAGTGTGGCTATAAATAATCCATAAGAGCATTTATAGTACTTCTGGAACTTCAGCAAATTCTCATTGAAGGTAGCTATTAACAAGTAAAAAAAGCAGCCACCATTTGGAAGGATCTTAACCATTTCCAAAAAAAATCCGAAAAATCCCATTTAAATTAAAACCGTTATACAGGGGCTATACGAAGACGTAATTTTTTGTCATAGCTGTAGTACCCATTAGGAGCTTTAAGTACGAAATTCGAAAAAAAAAAATCTGGTGAATAATGTCGCTAAGACCATGAAAATGCTGAATATTGGGAGATAGAGTTATATGGGGGCCATACGAAAACCCATTTACGAACCAACCTATCTACTGGCAAAGTATACACGAAAGACAGACAGATAGACAGACGGACATCGCTAAGTCGGCTTAGAATTTTACGCTGATCCAGAATATACATAGTGAGATGAAAAAACGGCAACCAACTTCACTCTTCCGACAGCTGCTACAAGCGTACAAAAGCATTTTGGTGAAAATTTTCCAGAAAAAAGTTATTCGTAATGGAATTTAAGCGTAATAGTGTGATTTCTTTATATTTGGCTGGAAAACCCCAAGTGGCTTTAGTTAGAGCACTCCAGCATTTAAATCTAAATAAATCTTTTGTGTCTCGTACCATCGCTCGTTACCGTGATACTGGTAGCGTAGCCCGACGTCAAGGAAGTGGACGGAAGAAAACAGCAACATCAGCGGAAATGATTCGAAAAGTAAAGAAGATCGAAACCCGCGTCTCAGTGGCCGAAAAATGGATCTTAAGCTGAACATATCGCAATATTCCATTCGGCAAATATTGAAAAATGAATTGGGGCCATTGAAATTCCAAAAAGTGCAAGAACTTTCACCGTAAAAGAAAGAACATAGACGCTTGTCCGAAAGTGGTGAACTGCCGAAATTGGTTTTCTCCGATGAGAAAACATTCGTTGTCCAGCAGTTTTTAAACAAACAAAATGATGGTGTTTACTTGTCAAAGAGGTCAGGTGAAAATGTGCACATTCGGTTTCCCACCAGAACTCAAGCGCCGGCCATGGTGATGGTGTGGGCCGCCATAACAGCCGATGGTCTCTCTCCGCTCGTATTAATCGACCGTGGCATCAGAATAAATGCCCAATATTATTGCAAAAAATTCTGGAGGCCGTATTAAAGAAATGGGCACTCAAACATTTTACCCGCAGACCTTGGACATGCCAACAGGACTCAGCACCATCGCACTCAACACGCGCCACCCAAGAATGGTTACAAAATGAGGTTATTCGCTTAATTTCAGAGCACAATGATCATCAAAATCTCCGGATACTAATCCGTTGGACTATTGTGTCTGGATTATTTTGGAAAGTAAGGTTGGCACTAAAAAATACCAAGTGTCCGTCACCTCAAGCAAGCGCTTTGCCAGAAATGGGCCAAAATACCGCAGAGCAACATTCGGGCAGCGTGTGACGGTTTCATTGGCCATTTGAAGGCCATAATTCGTGCCAAAGGTGACCAATTCGAACAAATCTATACTTATTCTAAAATTTGATGATATTTCCGACATTTTTTGCTTCCATTCAATAAAATTAAAACAAAAGATGTAAATATTATGTCTTTTGACTTTGCTGCAGTTTTTATCTCACCCTGTATGGTGGAGGGTACAAAGATGTTGCTATATAAAACGACAATAAATTATTGCATTCACGAATAAAAAACTATTACAAAGATTTATTTAAAAGTCCAGAGGTAAAAATTTAAATAATGTATGTTATTTAACTATATCAATGTTTGTTTTTTGTTTTTGTAATAAAAAAGATACACTTACCTTACCGATCAGCGGGTTTCGCAAGTAATGTTGTTCAGCACCAATAGTTTGAGATGCACTGCTTCTAGCATTTGATATTGACAGAAACGGCTATCTCGAGTGATGGAGCATTTATATAATTTTCCACCATTAAAAATTATTTCTTAGACTATCACATTTCACACATAATAATATTTTTTTTTCAATATATTTTTCACTTTCTATTTTTTATATTTTCTTTTATATTTCTACATTTTAATAAGACCATTTATATTCATTTTCAACACTTGCTTTTTTCTCTATATTTTAATATAATAAATTTCACATTCTTTTCAAAGTTAAAAAATATTTTTTAAATAATTTAATTATTTTTATATATTTTTTAATATTCATTCATTGTCATATTTAATTTCTATAAAAAGTTTCCTGATATTTTATATTATAAATAATTATTTGTACACATTTCATTATTACAAATTATTTTATAGACGCTCAGACTTCATATATAATATATATTATTTATTTTTTTAATTAAATATTTCACTTAATTTCACTTTATCATTTTAATAATGCCATTAAAATTATTTTCCAATATTTGCATAATTTTATATATTCATTATACTTTATTACACACAGATTGATATTCTTCATAAAATATTTGATTTTCTTTCATTTTTCATTCTTTATTTACATTTATATGTTTACAAAGCAACCCACATTATACTTCCACAGGAACTTTTTACCGCGATGTAATTTACTTTTTAATTAATTTTACATTTTTTTCAATTATAATATTTATTTAATAAAGCACCTATGTGACTACATATTTTTGGCGCATTTTCTTGTGAACTATCACAACGGAAATGGTGTTGTCGTAGTTTTTAATGGTATTGAAACTTAAGACACTCATTTCTGATATTATGTTCTCTCTCTTTACTTTCTTTACCCTATTCACTGTTGCTATTTTCAGGGAAGTGGTCTTCATTATGCGTAATTTGTAATACGGAGTATTGTATTCCTGATTTATTCAGTAGCTAATAGTTTATACATTTGGATTAATTTTTTTTATTTAATTTTTTTTTATTTAGTTAAAATTTTTCACATTTTCACAAAAATATTGAATTGTCATCCCGACGCATCCGTTTATAGCAGGGCAAGGCAGAGAGCCTCAAAATTTTTTTGTGATTGTATGTGTTTTGAAATAACAAAATATATATAATATATATTACAAGTGTTTTTTGCCTCTCTTTACAGAGTGAGAAATAATTTTTTATCTTTAAATTTTCAATTTTAAATTGTCTGTTTTCAAAACAACTTCGTTGGTAAAAGATTATGAACTTATGAACTGTCACAACTGAAGTAGTGTTGTCACAGTTTTTAATGGTATTGAAACTTTAGACACTCATTTTATTTTTGATATTATGTTCCACAAGTTACTCTCTCTCTCTCTCTCTCTTTCTTTACTCTATTTACTATTGATATTTGCAATGCAGCGGTCGTCATCATTCTTAATTTGTAATACGGAGTATTGACGTTATTCCTGCTTAATCCAGTAGCTAATAGTTTATACTTTTAAAATAATTGGTTTCAATTGATGTATTCTTAAAAAGTTTTCACATTTTGAATTGTCATCCCGACGCATCTGTTTATTGTATTTTTCCCGTTTTTATTGTAATATGATTGTAATATGATTATAATTTTTACGATTTAGCAACTCTATACAATGGGCATCAAATATTCTCTGAAGCACTCTTTCTCTCCCTTTCTCATTGTATGGTTGTTTAGGAAATAAACTAGAAATAATGATATTGCACATTTATAATCTCTGATACATAAATTTTTATATTTTCCTTTCGATTTTCACTAATTTTTAACGATTTAATTCAGCACTTTTTGCGACAACCGACTTTTGGCGCATTTTAATATGAACTGTCACAACGGAAGTATTGTTGCCATATCACCTATGTGGATCATTTTGGCCTTTCTGTCTTTCTTTATTGAGATGTTGCCAAATTCGATAAATATACTAACAATTAAAACCCACTGAACACACTGTTTGCTGGCAGCACTCTGACAGAATATTCTCTGCTTTTATGTTTCTCCCTATCTCAGTCGTTGCACGGAAAGAAAATAAACTAGGAACATGATAATTTATCACCAAACATTTTCATTTGATTTATCACATATCGTTATACGTCTCTGCAATGTCTTTTTTCTATTTTACACATTAATTTGCCACTTTTGATTACTCTACCGACTTCTTTACAAAAAAGGTATGTTGGCAATACCACAACTGAGCATTCTCTGCTTTAACAATTCTTCTCTTTTTTTTATATTGGTTGTAGAAGGCGGAAATACATTCCGTTTTATTTTAATTTATCGCCAAGAAACACAGTTTATTTTATCATGCAACGAATTACAGTAATGTCGCCTCTTCTTGTGCAGCACTTATTTATCAGTTACTTTTGTATTTTCTTCATATTTCACACATTAATTTTGCACTCTCAATGACTCTCCCGACTGTTGGCGCTTTCTTTATGAACAATCAATAAAAAAGTAATGTTGCCATTAAATTGCACATTATTTTCTTATTCGGCGACATTGTATATTGGCAATACCGCAACTGAACATTCTCTGTTCTTATAATTCTCCCGTTTTCTTATTGGATGTGAGGGAAGGAAATAAATTGCGAATTTTGTTAATTTATCATGTGAAAACACAGATTATTTTATCACGCAACATATCGCAGCAATATCGGCTCTTCTTGTGTATCACTTATTTATCATTCACTTTTGTATTTTCTTTAAATTTTACACTTTTATTTTGCACTTTCAATGACTCGACCGACTGTTGGCGCTTTTATTTGTGAACTGTCAGAACGAAAGAGTTGTAGCCAAATTCATAAAAATACATTTCAATTGCACATTGATCTCTCATTGTATGTTGGCAATACCACAACTGACATTCTCTGTTCTTATAATTTCTCCCGTTTCTCATTGGATGTAAGGGGAGGAAAATCATCGCGAATTATACTAATTTATCACACAAAAATTCAGTTTATTTTATAACGCAACGAATTACGGCAATGTCGCCTATGTTTGTACTGCACTTATTTATAATTTACTTTTTCATTTTCTCTGTATTTCACACTTTAATTTTGCACCCGTAGTAACGCTACCGACTGTTGGCGCTTTTATTTATGAACTGTCACAACGGAAGTAGTGTTGCCATATTTTAGACACGAATGGGGATTATATTTGCCTTTCCTCTAATGTCCTGTTGCCAAGTCCACTAACTACATTTATGGTAAAGTGGGTAATTATGGTATTTATATCAATGTTTATGTTTGTTATATGTTTGCTTTCATCATTACACTGTACAATATACTTTCGTGTAACTCAACTGTAAAGCGTAATGAGTGTGCTTTGTCAGAAAAAAATACATTGTTCGATTCCTATTCCGACTATAACGGTAAAGAAATGGTGTTCTTTACCAAGACTTTATGCTGGACTGTTCTTATTCGCTTTCTACTCTTTGTTAAACAATGTCATGTTTGCTCCAATAATAAATAAACGTTTTATAATGTAGAATAACACAATAATGAGATTAAAATAACATTTTTTTGTTCCATATCTCAGGAAGATACATTTGTTTATCTTTATTTGGGCGTAAACCATGACAAATTTCTAATTTACTCGTTACTTCTGGGTGTTTTTAAACTTAAATAATCCACAACAAGGCAGCAGTCTATCATGTGGCAACGCTGCATTTTGCGCATGACAAAAACATCTGTGATGGCAGCCCTATAAATCCACAGCAACTTTTTCACATTCTCTATTATATGCCATTCTATACAAAAGAATTCAAAACAAAATACTTTTTTTCTCTATCAGCTGTTCTTGATTAATTCCCTTTGCCGTCTATATTTTCTATTTCACCGGCGTTGATTTTCTAAAATAAGCTTTGTAGTTAGCTTTTAATTCAATTACTACGTTCCGGTTGATGTGGTTGTTGCTGCGGTATCGGTTAGAATTAAATCTAATTTTCATAAATTAAAACATCGTGTTGGCGTTCGGAAGAACTTTACTATTGGCTTCTTACCCATCGAAGTTTCTGGTTTGCTATCGTAAATTGTCTAAAATGGCTGAGACTGCTGCTGTAGATCTTGACAAATGCTTTGAAGTGGTCAATGAATTAGTGAACAAGGCAGGAGCTGTGAGTTGAATAACAAAGTGAATGTTATCAATTGTTTACATTACTAATTAAGAAATTTGTGCACATCATTGATTTTTTGCAAAATTTTCCGGTCACCCCATTGCCGCCCACCCACACACGCATTCAATCAGATAATAGCCCGTCGCAATGAAACACGCCAAGAATTCGTATGCAAACAGGGCGATATTGATTTGGTCACCGAAACAGATAAGGAAGTGGAAAACCTGTTGATGAACGGCATCAAGGAGCAATTTCCAGATCATAAGTAAGAAACTATTTTTAATATACAGTAGAGCCCATTAAACAAATGATTCCGCAGGAAAACGTTTCTAGATGATATTGTCTGGGAAATGCATAGTTTCAAAGCCAGAAATCTCCAAAGTCACCGACTTCCTAACCAGTATATTCCTATGAAAGATCTTTAATAGAAGAACCTGCAAATGTCTATTGCCTTTTTTCAACGGAAAAGTTTCCGAAGGCTTTCTATAGGAATCCTATGAATAGTCGTCTATCTATAGAATTTTTTCTGTGTATAGTCTACCTTAAGCATGTCTTCTTTCTACAGACCACCAGTGAGTCGCCTATCTACGGAAGACTTATACAATACATTTTATCTATAAAAAAATCCTACAGAAAGCTTTTTACATAAAGAAAAAAGTTCCCATCTGTGGAATATCTTCTATTTGAAGAAACCATATGGAATGCCTTCTTTCCACCATAAGGAAGGTTTCCTAGCCTAAAGCAAATATATTCTACTTATAAGCAAGATCCTTTATAAACTGTATGGCTAAGCTGATTTTTGGAGGAATATTTCACTCTTATTACTAGGTTTTTTATTTGAATCCTTTTTTCAATTTCAACTAACAATGTCTATCCCCATTTCAGATTCATTGGCGAGGAGGAAAGCAGTGCCGAGGGAGCACCCAAAAAACTTACCGATGCACCCACTTGGATCATTGACCCCGTCGATGGTACAATGAATTTTGTACATGCCTTTCCACATTCTTGCATTTCGGTAGGTCTGGTGGTAAACAAAGTGACCGAATTGGGCATTGTATATAATCCGATGCTCCAACAACGTTTCACTGCTCGACGCGGTCAGGGAGCTTTCTATAATGGCAAGCCAATTAAAGTCAGCGGTCAAAAAGACCTAGCCAAGGCATTGATAACCAGTGAATTCGGTACAACCCGAGATCCGGAGAAAATGAAGGTGGTGAATGAGAATTTCCAGAAAATGGCCGCCAAGGCTCATGGGTGAGTAGTGGAGTTTAATTAAATGACGCCATTGGTTCGATAGATATTCTTTTGCGATCTGTAGATCTTCTCATTGAAGATCTGTAGATCTTTTCATTGAAGATCAGTAGATCTTTTCATTGAAGATCAGTAGATCTTCTCATTGAAGATCTGTAGATCATCTCATAGCAGATCAGTAGATCTTCTCATAGCAGATCTTCTTCTCATAGAAGATCTGTAGATCTTCCCATAGAAGATCTGTAGATCTTCCCATAGAAGATCTGTAGATCTTCCCATAGAAGATCTGTAGATCTTCTCATTGAAGATCTGTAGATCTTCTCATTGAAGATCTGTAGATCTTCCCATAGAAGATCTGTAGATCTTCTCATTGAAGATCTGTAGATCTTCCCATAGAAGATCTGTATATCTTCCCATAGAAGATCTGTAGATCTTCCCATAGAAGATCTGTAGATCTTCCCATAAAAGATCTGTAGATCTTCTCATTGAAGATCTGTAGATCTTCTCATTGAAGATCTGTAGATCTTCCCATAGAAGATCTGTAGATCTTCTCATTGAAGATCTGTAGATCTTCTCATTGAAGATCTGTAGATCTTCCCATAGAAGATCTGTAGATCTTCTCATAGAAAATCCGTAGGTCTTCCCTTAGATGGGATGCAGAGGTCTATATTATATATAGCTTTTCTATGAGACAATCTATTAAACTTCATTGAGGAAATCTACTTACCTTCTATAGGTAAGTATACATACAAATTCTACGAGAAAATCTACTTAGAATACTAAGGAGTATTTTTTCCCATTTTATATAAAATTAATTCCCAACTAATGTCTTCTCCTATCTATTTCCTCCTTAGGTTACGTGTATTGGGTTCTGCTGCCCTCAACATGTCCATGGTTGCTTTGGGAGCTGCCGATGCTAATTATGAATTTGGCATTCACGCTTGGGATGTATGTGCCGGCGATATTATTGTGCGGGAAGCTGGCGGTGTTGTTATTGATCCAGCTGGTGGTGAATTTGATATGATGTCAAGACGTGTTTTGGCTGCCTCATCCATGGAATTGGCTCAGGAAATTGCCAAAACTCTAACACAATTCTATCCACAGCCAAGAGATGACTAAAATGGCATTTAAAAAAAAGGATTACTAAACAGCAACAATGTACCAGTGAATTGTTACCAAAAATATGTACTTAAAAGAAAACTAACTACTTATGAAGCTCATACTATTAACTAAAATTTAACATTAAATATTTGTATGTTTGTAAAATGTTTGTAAAAAAGTATTTCTTATTTTGAAAGATATGTTTTCATTGACTGGATTCAAATAAGCATTTGTATTGATACTTTTTTGTCTTTTTTACAAAGAAATACTGCCGTACTACCCTACCGGAGTGTCTTTGGAAATAAAGCTTTCGAAATAAGATAAATTATAATTGTTAATACCATTCCAAATGTTATCTCAATAAAACAATACCTTGTTTTGCTTAAAGTATTAAAAATAATTTAATACAATTTTATTTTCCAGCTAATGGTCAACACACATGCGGCGTGATAGATTTTGTGGTTAATGAAATATTTGGAAGTAATATCAAATCATAATACAATCAAATCATAATTTTTAAAAGTTCTTCTACATGGACTAAGCAATTATGAAGATGTCGTCAAATGGTGATATTGAAATCTAATATCAATAATAGAGGTTTTTAAATTTTTAGGCAATACTTGAACACCATTAGTTTAACTATTTTTCAAGTCTAAAGCCTATAGACTTCAAGATGTGTAGTTATGGATTTTCAATAATATTTTTCGCGTATTTTTATGGGATATTTGAATGAACTTAGAAATACTATTTTCGGGGCTTTTTAAAGAATATTTTTAATGGACTTTAGGAGGACTAATGGTGGATTTGTTGAAAATAGTTTTAATAGACTTTAGAAGGAATAATCGTGAGTTTATTTTAATGGACTTTAGTAAGACATCGCGGGTTTAAAGAATATATTTTAGGAAATCGTTAGGACAGTATTTAGAATAATTGCTGAAAATTATGAATTTTCTAGATTTACAGATCTCAAGATGTTTCGTAGTCTTCCCTATTGATGATATCAGAATGAAAACTTTTGACCTCTTTAAATAGTAAATCAAGTAAATAGCGTAGATAGCACCTTTTCTCCCGCAAATTTCCCTTACAGTAAAAAAACGATCTTCAAATTAATTTCATCTTTTGAGTTTATTATTATATTCTCATCATTCATAGTATATCCTTCTTTCTTTCTTTCTTTTTATTTTATTTTATTTTATTTTATAGTTTTCCTTCATTATTTCTCTTAATTTCATTGCTAATGATAAAAATTGTTATTTTATTTCCATTTTTTTTAATTTTGTTTTTGGTTTTATATTTTGTTACTATTATAATTTTTATTTTCTGTTTGGATTTTTCTGGTTGTTGAACGATCTGTAGTTGTTGTTGTTGCGTATGAATGTAGATATTTATTTTATTTCTTTTATTTTTTATTCTCAATGAATTTTTATTGAAACTATCCATTAAAGAGTTGATTGATTTTCTATTCGTTTTATGGTGATTTTTTAAGCATTTTTGTTTTGTAATGGAGTGATATTTTGTTGTTTGTTTTTTTATATTTATTTTGCGAAATATGTTTAACACAGCTTCATTTTTATCAGAATAGGAAAATTTGTTTTATTGCTGCTGTGTAGCATTTTATCATTGTTGTTGTTTTTTTTTCATTTTTAGTTTATTAAACAAATTTATAAATATATTTTAATGTTTTACGTTTATTTATTTAAAATTAATTTTATTTATTTATAATAAATATAAAATTTGTTGTTTTTTTTATTTTTTATAAATATATTCTTTAGTAAACTATTGACTATCACCATAACTTAGTTGTGAAAGGGGGAAAATGTGAATAAAAAATTTGACACATTTTTTTTGTTTAAAAAATATTTGGATATGAAAATTTCTGTTTTCAAATGGTATTGAAAATAATGCGAAAGGAGGCAAATCTAAGCAAAAATTTTAATATAGAACTAAATGAAGAAAAATATTTCCCATAAAATGTGAAAACAATATTCGATTTTCTTAAGACTTTACCTTTGCTAAGATAGGTCAAGTCTGAAAAATCGGCCCGCTCTTTCTGATAAACCCTAACTCAACTCACAATCATGCAAAATTGTAAATAATTATTACTACCCCACAATGGGATAATATTTTTGATCAAGTTTAGGTCCAGTTTTGTAAATTCTTGATTCAATTTTGGGTGCAGCTTAACATGTACAAGGACTTTTTGGCCAAAAATCGTGACGTTTAAAGGATTTCGAGGCTTGTTTTTTTAAAGACATCTTCAAAAACTTCCTGGCCGAGAAAAGTATTTTTTCAGTACAGGGTGAGATGAACAAACAGCAAACCGCACTCGTTAGAGCACTCCAGCATTTAAATGTGAATAAATCTTTTTAAACTGATTGCGTAGCCCGACGTCGAGGAATTGTACGGAAGAAAACAGCAACATCAGCAGAAATGGCTCGAAAAGTTAAGAAGCAACTCGATCGAAACCCGCGTCGCAGTGGCCGAAAAATGGCTCGTGAGCTTAACATATCGCAATATTCCATTCGGCAAATATTGAAAAATGAGCTCGGGGTAAAGCCATTGAAATTCCAAAAAGTGCAAGAACTTACACCGCAACAGATAGAAAATAGACTCAAAAGAGCTAAAGAGTTGATTCGCTTGGCCGAAAGTGGTGAACTGCCGAATTTGGTTTTCTCCGGTGAGTAAACATTTCTTGTCCACTTGACAAAGAGGTCAGCTGAAAATGTGCACCTTCGGTTGGCTAACAGAACTCAAGCGCCGGCCATGGTGATGGTGTGGGCCGCCATAACAGCCGATGTTCGCTCTCCGCTCGTATTAATCGACCGTGGTATCAGATTAAATGCCGAATATTATCGCGAAAATATTCTGGAGGGTGTACTAAAGCCTTGGGTACGCAAATATTTCGGACATTTGGACATTCCAACAGGACTCAGCACCATCGCACTCAACACGCGCCACCCAAGAATTGTCAGAATGAGGTTCCTCGCTTCATTTCCAGCGCACAATGCCACACCACCAAAATCTCCGGATACCAATCCGTTGGACTATTTTGTCTGGAATATTTTTGGCACTAAAAAATACCAAAGTGTCGAAGCAAGCGCTTCGCCGGGAATGGGTCAAAGCACCGCAGAGAAACATTCGGGCAGCGTGTGACGTTTTCATTGGCCGTTTGAAGGCCATAATTCGTGCCAAAGGTTACAAATTCGAACAAATCTAAACTTATTCTGAAATTTCCCTGTACCAAATATGGTGTATTGTTTTTTTAATTTTCAAGGACTTCCTGAATAAATATTGAGGTTTTTTTTTTTTTTTGAAAAAAAATATTTTGCAAGGACTTTCTAACAAGCAATCACGATTTTTTTTAATATTTTTTGATGATCAGCAATAACATTCTTTTAAATGTTTGTTAGAATTTTCCTGGCCAAGAATTTTCAAAAATATTTGTATTAATCATGGAATTTTGAAAAATAGTTTTCAAGGTGTTTCTGACCAAGAGTACTAAATTTTCCGCAAATTAAAAAAAAAATAAAAAAATTCAAGAACTTTCTGAAAAAGATTTGTGGATATTTTTTAAACTACTTTCTAGGTCTTACTACTACTACTAACTACTACTACTTATTGAAAACATTTTTTAAAATCTTCTTGGCCAAACATTGTGGATTTTTAAAGAAAGACAATTCCAAGGACCTCTTTACCGAATAAAGCTATTTTTTAAGCAAATATGTTTTAGGACTTCCTAGCCCAATAACGTTAAGTTTTTTTGAAAAAATGTGTCCGCTCATGAATCTGGATAAATTTTTGAAGAATATTTTTTAAGGAATTCTTGACTAAATATCGAGAAATTTGGATTTCCTACCTTAATATCGCGGATTGTTTAACATTCTTTCATCCTCACCTAAAAACATGGTTTATTGGATAATGTTTTTTTTTGCAAATTATGTTTCAGGAGTTCGTGAATTGTTTTTAAAAATATTTTTAAGGACTCCCTAACTAAATTTTCTGTTTTTAAAAAACAAAAAAACTGGTGGAATTTTGTAAATTTATTGAAAAATATTTTTGAAGGACTTTTTTACGAAATATCGAGGATTTTTATGGATATTGTTTAAAAACTTTCTGCCCAAATATTGAAGATCTCTTGAAGGATATTTTTAAGGTCTTCCTGATCAAATATCATCGTTTTATTGGAAAATATGTTTTCCTGACGAAATATCGTTTTTAGGGAAAATATTTTTGAAGGACCTTTTGACATTTTCAAGGACTTACTAAATATCAAGGATTTTTTGAAAAATATTTTTCAAGGGCTTCGTGACCTAATATCATGGATTTTTTTAAAAGGATTTATATGAGCTTTCTGACTAATTATCGAAAAATGTGGGAAAAGTATTTTTCAAGGAAAAAAATCGGGGATTATTAAAGTAAATATCATTCAAGTACTTACTGGCCAAATATTATGAATTTTTTAAAAAAATATCTTCCAAGGATTTTTAGGGGCCGTTTCAAAATCCAAACTTCTTGGCTGTAATTCAAGACATAAAATTCCATTGGAAATTCGAATTATTCCATTAATAATTGGAATCATTTTATTTTTAATTTCAAAAAACCGCAGTGAATTAAAATTATTGAATGTAATCTTCATTTCAAGTACAAATAAAAAAATAAATTAATCCATTTCCATAGTTTGAAATATGGAAAAAACACGAATAAAATTATTCGAATTAAAAACAAATTTAAAAATTTTTTTTCGATTGAATTTTAATAAAAATAAATACTAATTTTCCATTAAATTTTTGTTATATTCATCAAATCTTTATTATTTTTCACAAAATAAATAATTTTTTTTTCTTGTTTGTTTGCAAATATACAAAAGTGGTCAATTATAATACACAATACAATATACAGACATAATGTTAGCACCAATTAATTCAATGAATGCAACACAAATGATTGTACAATTTCATAAGGTAAATTATTTTGTTTAATTTTATTCTCTATTTTCTTTTTAATTTTTGAAATTAATTACTGTTTTATTTATTATCAGTTATTTTTTGTGATATTTGAAATAATTTTCAAAATTTAATATAATACACATCTATTATAAATAGTAAAAATAAACTTATATGATTTATTATTATAGTAACACATCTTTATATTAAATATTTGTTTTTTTTTTTTTCATTAAATATATTTGTTTTTTTAATGTATAGATTTTCACACTAAACTTAGATAACTCCGATTGCAATAGATTCACTCCGTTTCTTTTGTGTAATTTATATATTTAAGATTTTTTTATGTTGCTAATTATTTTTTTCTCTAATTAGTAAGTTATACACACAGATACTTTTGTCATCATATAAAAAACTATAACAACTGATTATATAGCTAATATTATTTCTTTATAGTTTTATTTGTTTTATTAAATTATTCGATTAAAATTATTTTTTTATGCATGCATGGAAGGCCTTAGGTAAATGATCGAGAAAGCATTTTTGGATGGAAGCTGAGTTAAGGCAACGAAAAATTTGCAATACATATTTTTTTGTTAAAACTAAATAATATTAAAATAGAAAAAAGTATTTTTAATAAGTGATATTATAAACTAATAAAAAATAATATGTCCAAACGAATATGTTAATATTAAAAAATATATATATTATAGTTAAAAATCATTTTCATTATCTTGGGAATATAGAAATATAAGATTTTGAATTACAGGATAATTGTTTAAAATTCTGAAGCAAAGGCCTTTAAATTGGTTGATAATCATTAACGAGAGCCATTTGAAAGATTTCGGGTAATTAGAAGGGACAAATTACTAAAATTAATTTTAAAATTTGGTCGCCATTTTCTAATAAAACATCTCCACGTTTTGGAATAACCATTACCTCGTGTGTCAAATTTTTTAGGGCTGATTTACACATCATGTCATAGGTGGAGTGACTCTCTCCCTCTCCAGCATATATAAAGGCCATTTTAGTATACATAAATATTTTTTTTTTTAAATATGGGCTTGTTTGCACATTTTTTTAGCAATATATGTGAAGTGATTTTTTACATTTTTACTGAGCATTTTATAGCATACGCTCCCAACATCTTTTAAACTAAAGAGAAACGCCGTAATATCATTATACTACATATATTCCACATAAGTTTCTAAGCATGGCTTCGGCTGGTCAAAAATTGATACATTTTTTTAACAACTCTTTTAAAGGACATCCTGGCCATGAATTGATACATAGTTTTAAGGATCTTCTTGACTAAATGTCGTAATTTTTTTAAGATTGATATTCAGGGGCTTCGTTTCTGGCCAAACATTAACACATTTTTGAAGAATATTATTTGAAGACTGCATGACTAAATATCGTAATTTGAGGCAGTGCTTCCTGAAAAATATTTCTCAAGGACTTTCTTACCAATTAATTAAGAAGTTTTTCCAAGATTTCCAGACAAAATAACGTAGATTTTTTAAAAATCTCCTGATCAAATAACATAGATTCTTTTTATTTTTTAATTTTTAATATTTTTTGTTTTTATTTTTTGTAAATATTTTCCATGGACTTCCTAAAAAAATATCGTGAATTTATAGAAGAATATTATTCTAAGACGTGAATTTTTTCAAAAGTAATTTTCTGGAACTTCCTGTTTAAAAAAAAATGGATTTTTTTTTAATATTTTTCTAGGAATTCCTGATTAAACAACGTGAGTTTTTAAAAATATTTTTCTATGACTTCCTCAATAAATAACGCATTTTTTTTTAAATATTTTTATTTATATTTTTTTTTTTTAAATATTTTCCTTGGACTTTCGGACCAAATAAAATGGGTGGATAATTGAAAAATATTTTTTCGAAGACCTGCCGATCAAACAACGTTTCTCTATATTTTTTTTTCTGATTTTTTAATTATTTTTCATGGACTTTCTGAACAAAAAAAGTGATTTTTTTGAAAAAAAAAAAAAAATTGAAGATTATCTATAATAATTTCCATGGATATTCTGAACAAAAATCGTGGATATTTGAAAAATAATTTTCCAGAATTTCCTGATCAATTAATTAAGAATATTTTTTCAAGAATTCTAGATAAAAAAATGTAGATTTTTTAAAGATAATTTTCAATGACCAACTGATCAAATGTCGTGAATTTTTTTTTTAATAATTTTTTTATATATTTTTTATTAATATTTTATAAAATATTTTTCATGGAATTTCGGACCAAATAAAGTGTGTGTTTGAAAAATATTCTCCAATGAACCCCTATAGAGCCAATTTTTCGAAAATTTTTGTCAATGGTTTATTTTTTTTTTAAATAATTTTAAAATAAATTCCCTGGACTTTTTGACCAAAAAAACGTCTACATCTGAAAAATCATTTTCAAGCACTTGGATTTTTAATGATATTTTTTTCCAGTGCTTCAGAGCAAATATCGTGATTTTTTTAAAATATTTTGCAAATCTTTTTTTTGCAGTTAAGAATTGCGTTGTTCCAGTTTTTGGGATGGTCTAAAAGTATGCTGTCAAAATGTGCAATAAATAAAAATGTGAACCCCCCATTTACATATGATTCTAACATGTGATGTATAAACTAATCATTAATGAAAAATATTATTAGAATAGTGTTGGCATTTATTTTTTCCTCTTACAACAACAAAATAAATTATAATGTATATCCCTCAGCTACTTTATATTCCCTTCGCATAACAACCGAGAAGTAATTATAATTGTCATACTTACCCATTTTTATACCCTCCATCAATCTATGGAGGGTATATTATCTTTGTCATTCCGTTTGTAACTCCTCGAAATATACATGATAGACCCTACAAAGTATATATATTCTGGATCAGCGTTAAATTCTAGGACGATCTAGCGATTTCTTTCTGTCTGTTGTTTGTTTTCGATTAATCGCATTGGTTAGTCTAAAAGTCATATTCGATTTTTTCCCTAAGTCGATTTTTAGCATCACATCACTTCCAGAAGATCCAAAAAGTATGCATCGATTAACATATTTTAAAGTTGTGTTTTTCGAATCACCTTAAAGCCTAAAATCCATTTTATTATCAGTTGTCAAAACTGCACACCAAAATCGAGATTGCCCTTCGATTAGGAAGTGAAATTCAAAAATAAATTTTAAGGCGATTGGAAAAAATCTAGAAACGTTATTTCGGTAGTAGGCAAAAGTTGAAAAGAATATGAAACCGATTTTAAATTCTCCATAATCGATTCTTGAGCCCCGAAAAGTATGCAATGTATATTTGGTCATAATTGCTTCCAGTATTTTATAAATTTAATAAAAGTATTCCATATTTTCCACAACAAACCAAAAAATAATAAATAAAAGAAACAATTTGAAATTTTTTGTTCAAAAAAATTAATTACAAGTAAATGTTTATTTACAAAGATTTTGTTGTTGTTTGTTTTGTTGATTGGTAGTTTGTTTGCAGAATTTGTGTCGCTTTAATAATAATAATAATAAGAAGAATATATTATCGAAACAAATAAAAGCAATCAATTGTTTTTCTTCTGTTTTGTAATGTTTTTTTTTCTTCAAATACAAATCCTTAAAAAAATAAAGAGAAAAATCTTAACAATTAAAAAAATATTTTTCTTTAATTAAATAAGAATAATAATAATTTCATATATTATTATTATAAGTCATTATTATTTAAAATAATAGAAAAAACATTTAAACATTATGTAAAAAACATTTGTTGTATTTTTATGTTTTGTGTTTAAATAATTATAATAGTATTGCAATAACATAATTAAATAATAATTGTAATAGTAATAATAATAATAGAAAAATAATATAGATTATTTTTTGTTGTTTTTTTTCTCTTTTTTAACTAAAAATAAAATGTGATGATTTTTGTTTTTTGCATGAAATGATATATGAATTTTGTTTTTTATTTTTTTTTTGTTTTTTTGTAATATTTTAAATATTTTCCTTTATTTCCAATAAATTTTTGCAACATTTTATAAATGTTTTTTTTTTTGTAGTTGTTGTTTATTATATTTTGTTTTTAAAACATTTTATAAATGTTAAGAAGTAAAGTTTTTATTTTAATTTGTTTTTTTTTAATTTTTAGAGGATGTTTTTTGTTGTTGTTGAATTACTGATTTAATGCAGGGCGATTTGTTTGTTGTTCGTGTTGTATCATGATGATTGGCATTATTTAAGCTAAAATACTTTTTTTTCATTTTTTAGTTTAATTCTCATGTTTGAATTTGTAATAACTTTATTTAGTTTATTTTTTATTTAATTATACAATGCATAAATAAATATACAATGCGTGTGTATGTTTTTTAGTTTTATTCTTACTTTGTTGTTATAATTTTGCTACCTTTTACATCAATAATGTTTTGTTGTTAATTTTTGTTTCTAATAAAAAAGATTTTTGTGATGTTGATTTTTTATTTCAATTTTTTTTTGGGTTTGCTTGGATTTTTTTTATTTTTTGGATAAAATTTAAATGATCCCATTTTACGGCTGTTTGGTTATTATACTGTGCTACAATATGTGATTGAGATGCTGGTAAATTAGAAAAAATGTTGCATATAAAGAAGAAGTTTTCTATTATCCTTATGTGGGAGACTATAGGAAAAGGTTGATCAATTTGAATTTTTTTCGTATAGACACCCATTTAGAATTCCAAATGAAAATTCTGTTGGAAAATTCGATGGAAGTCTTCAATATATTTTAGATAACGCACACTGTAGAATAATACGGGTACATAGCTGTTGGGACAATTTTCTGTCAAACCAAATTTGAAATTAAAAATTTGGAATGAAAAATTATTCAATTTTGTAATAATTGTTGAAAATGCATATCATAACAACTTCCGATTGATGTCGTATAGGAAAACTTATAAAAATCTACCTATTAAAAAAACATTTAAATTTTTGGCATATCAATGTGTTCTTCTACCATGATCGCTCCATAACATTATAAGAGGACAATATCAGAACTCCGGCCGATTTAAATATTTCTGAATATTGAAAGCCCCAAATATTAAATTCTAGTCAACTAGTCAATCAGGCGGTCCCAATGGAGATGGTCCAGTAAAACAATTCCAGTCTTACAAAATTTATTTTTTTGGAAGGTACCTTTAAAAAGAAGCTATAGTAAAATTTGTTACGATAAGTTCCACTTTTCAAGCCTTTAACATTTCCTGGCATAATTTTATTATGATTGGCATGAACTTCAAATTTTATCGTGACCAAGAATGTAAATATTTATTTTCCTTATCAAAATAACAAATTTAGGCCAGACAAATTTTAGAAAAAATTTCGATCATTCTATCCTTCGATATCGAATAATTTGGATCGAAATAAATTTTAATATTTAATTTTTAAATTGATAAGATTGCAGATTTCGGTGGAACAACTAAATATTGAAATGGATTTTCATAAATCGAAATAGTTCATACTCAAAATCATTTCGATCAAAATTCGGTCGATATCAATTGCGAGAATTTGCCCCCAGTTCTTGAAAACTCTTCGAGTTATCGATTCGAGAAAGAATTTTAAAATAGTGATAAGAGACTTATGCAGGTTGGGGTCCTTGGGTTTCCTGCCCAATTGACTACTTCAAAACCCTCTACACCACCCAATCAAATCTTTGAATTCTACTTTTGGGCACCACTGATACTGAACTGACAATGTTAAAAATATGGGCTAAAGTTATTAGTCGTCTATACCAATGTTCATATCTGTTGATATAGTAATGTGGAAAGATGGACTCAATTAGTCAACTTTTTCAATATACCGAATGCTTTGGAATTCGTTTACTTTGAAAATTCTTATTTTTTATTTTGGAAGTGATAAATGAGAACCAATTCCAATTTAAAAAAATTGTTGATTATTCGAAATTTCCTTTGAGATTGAAAATGAACCTGCTCCTATTGCGCTATAGACAGAACTCTTCAAATTTAGATTTTTGACCGGCTTTGATGTTGGTATGAACTTTAAACGGAGGAAGGAAGAGGGTTCAAGTTTGCTCCCACTCAAAAACGAGGAAAACATGCTCTCTCCTATTTGAGTGACATTGAAAAAATGAGTTCGCTCAAAAATTTTTCTGCTCCCAGGAGCGCACTTGTTCAAATTTGAGTGAGTTTCACTCTGTGAGCAAAATTGAGCCAATTTTTCGGAGGTCTGAATTTAATAGAGAAAGATACACGATCAAAATTTTGGGAAATTTCTTAGGCCAAGCGATGCGTTGTTGAGAGCAAAATACAATTTTTAGATTCTTCGACTTTGGCCTTCAACAAAAATGTTGATTCTTCGTTCTGCCGATTTTCTTCAATCAGTTAAAAACTCGAATTCGACTTCTACTTCCCAGCCCAAAGTCGATTAAAATCGTTTCTAGATTTTTGGTAGACATTTTTTAAAATATTAAGAAATCAAAATTACAAAGGTCTGAATCATTGCATACTTGTAGGATGATCTGAAAATTAAAAATCGATTTCAATTAATCGGAAGTCAAGTAACGTATCCTTCCAAATCAAAATATCTTTTTGAAATTTACCTGAAGTTCGTAGAAGAAATATGGAGCACAACGTGGATTTTTTCACTAATGATAAAGTTCGGATTTCAAAAACCCACGTCTTTCTATTCAATTTTGATTTTACATATATTGTGAGCAATAACCGTAAAATCAGATCCGATCTCGATATAATTTGGCAGAGGTATTTTCGAGCAGTATCTGATGCCGGGTGTCAAATATCATTGTTGTATAGTGCATATTACGCAGGCAAGGGACTTTAACACCAAATTGGATGAAATAAATATAAGAGATCTATAGATATATCTGAACCGATTTTCACCAAATTTGAAGTACTTGTATCTAGACTTAATTCGGTTGGATGTTCCAAAATTCATTCCATTTTAGCTGATATTAGCCATTTGGTGCACAAATAACCCGAAATCGTTTGGAGATATATGGAAGCTATATCTAAATTTGAATCGACTCTCAACAATTTCAGTAGGGTTCGTCCTTGGGCCAAACAAATACTGTTTGGAAAATGCCACCTTCATTTTATTCACAAAAATACATAGATAGACAGACGGACGGACATGCATAAATCGACTCAGAAAATGATTCCATGAAAATCCTCAAAAGTAACTATGGTTCTATCTCGCGGCATCAAATTTGGACATTTCTCAATTTTTGTAGCACAGTGTAAGTGTATCTTATGTTGATTTTAATTTGATTTAATACAGGATTCTTTTATAATTTGGTATATCTTAAAAAATTAGAAAAATCTTGGAGGAGGGGGAAAATCTCTTTGAGTTTTCTTGGTTTTTCATCTTTAACTTCTAATTTCTGATGTTGTTGTTGTTACTGTTTTGCTTTCAAATATTTCCATTAGATTTGTTTCTATAATATTTATTGGTTTTTGTTGTTATTCCTTTACTTAATAAATTTAAAGATAATAGTCTTATTAAATTGTTTTTTTGTTTTTGTAAATTTCATTATATTCATTTGTTGTTGTTGTTGGTTGTTCTTTATTGCAGATGTATTTTAAAGAAGTTTTGAACTTCTCTCTCTGTGATTCTCCATTGTTGATGTTTCCGTTGTTGTTGCTTTTTCTTTTAATTTTCTTCTTCCATAGGAATGTCAAATAATTCCGCAAACAATGGTGGCAATCTGGGCTTTGTTATCCTTAACCAATTACAATGGGCACTGTGCTTCAGACCCAATGCTCTCAGTTCGGGGATTTTAGCCTCCAGTGCCGGCATCAGCTGTAGCGCCTGTGTTGTACCGTTGCGTGATCGTACGATTTGTACCCGCAACGCTTCCGTAATACGCTCCCTTGTTCGGGCAATCATTTTCGCTTCCGATATGCCGGGCCGGTCGGAGGCCAATAGGACCATGGCCGAGAAGAGACCGATTTCGGTGTCACTGAGACCGTATACATTGATGGTGTTGGCAAAGTTGAAGAGTGAAACCACAAAATCGGTCTGAAAAGGGAAAGAGAGAAACACGGAAAGGGGTTTTAGTAATGAGAAAAATGGAAAAAAAAATAAAAAAAAGAAAATAAGTTTTTTAAAATACAACGTTTAGACCTTGAACAAAATATTTTTGAAAAAAAAAAAAATAAAAAAACATCCACAGACGCGGTCCTTTGAAAAAATATTTAAAAAAAAATCCATAGACGTGGTCTTTTGAAAGAAATATTTTTGAAAAAAAAAATTAAAATCATTCACATACGTGGTCCTTTGAAAAAAAAATTATTTTTGAAAAAATATTTTAAAAAAATCACAGACAGAAATTGAAAAAAAAAAAATTAAAAAAAATTCACGTCTGTTGGTCCTTTGATTTTTTTTTAAATCCACGTCCGTAAGTTGGTTTTTTGAAAAAAATATTTTTAAAAAATACATATTCGTCAGTTGGTCCTTTGAAAAAAATATTTTTAAAAAATCCACATTCGTCAGTTAGTCCTTTGAATTTTTTTTTAAAAAATCCACGTCAGTTGTTGCTTTAAAAAAATATTTTTAAAAAATCCATATCCGTCAGTTTATCCTTAAAAAAAATATTTTTAAAAATCCATATCCGTCAGTTTGTCCTTAAAAAAATATTTTTAACAAATCCACGTCAGTTGGTTCTTTAAAAAAAAATATTTTTAAAAAATCCACGTCTGTTCGTTCTTTAAAAAAATATTTTTAAAAAATCCACGTCTGTTCGTTCTTTAAAAAAATATTTTTAATAAATCCACGTCAGATGGTTCTTTGAATTTTTTTTAAATCCACGTCAGTTGGTGCTTTGAAAGAAACATTTTTTTGAAAAAATTCTCGTCTTTTAGTCCTTTGAAAAAAAAATATTTTAAAAAATCCACATCCGTCGTTGGTGCTTTGAAAGAAACATTTTTTTGAAAAAATTCTCGTCTTTTAGTCCTTTGAAAAAAAATATTTTTAAAAAATACACGTCTGTCAGTTGGTGCTTTGAAAAAAAAAATATTTTTTAAAAATCCACGCCCGTCAGTTGGCGCTTTAAAAAAAATATTTTAAAAATCCACGATCAATTGGCGCTTTGAATAAAATATTTTTAAAAATCCACGTCAGTTGGTGCTTTGAAAGAAATATTTTTAAAAAAATCCACATCCGTCAGTTCGTCCTTTGAAAAAAATATTTTTAAAAAAATGCACATCCGTCAGTTCGTCCTTTGAAATAAATATTTTTAAAAAATCCACGTCTCTTGATCCTTTGAATTTTTTTAAATCCACGTCCGTCAGTTGGTCCTTTGATTTTTTTTAAATCAACGTCCGTCAGTTGGTCCTTTGAAAAATATTTTTAAAAAATCCACGACCATCAGTTGGTTTTTAAAAAATATTTTTAAAAAATCCACGTCTATTGGTCCTTCGAAAGAAATATTTTTAAAAAATCCACGTCTGTTGGTCCTTTGAAAAAAAAAAACATTTTTAAAAAAGCTCCGTCTATTGGTCCTTTGGAAAAAATTTAAAAAATCCACGTCTGTGGAAAATCCACATCTCTTGGCCCTAACACTTACATCATAAATGATCTCCAAATGTTGCCGTGTCAAATAGGTGCCGTCGTCGAATGTCAACGTCGAGTCGCTTATTAAACGGGCCACATGCGTTAGCCATGTCTCGAAGAAGCCCATTTTGATGAGTATCAGCTGATCGTCTTGCGTAAAATCACAGAATCCAGGTAAACGTTTGGCAAACTCAACGATGCGTTGGACATTTGGTGTAACACGCGCCGCATACTGCTGCCAGAGCCACATCTTTTGAAATTCCATATTCTCCGACACTGAAGAAATTAACTGTAAAACAAAGGAGAGAATGAAATGATGAATGGCAAAGCGAAAGAAACGAAGAACACAAATCAAGCAAGACAAATTGAACAACGGTTGGTAATGATGTAATAATCCAGGCCAACAAGATGTTGGTAATAGAATTGTTACAATGGCACACCAACATGGTTCGACGTTGCTGTTGTTCTCATGACTGCTGTTGTTTATTGGATGGCCTCAGGGTTTGGGTGATTTTCGATATTTTTGTGGCCACCCAAATAACCAAGCCAAAATTATGAGTATTCCGCTAAGATTTATGATTAATTATCTCGGCCGGAATCAAAACAAACAGCCAATGCAGGTCATTGACCACAAACCCATATTTAGCCATTACACCAATTTCTTTTCCGATTGAAGTTTACCGCCATAAATTTCAAAATTAGTTTTTGGGGGGAAAGCCGAATACTTACACCATTGGGCGGCACATTTAAGGGTCGACGCATCAAATCCCTCGTCTGCTCCTCGGTATAGGCACAATTCATGCGATGCGCCTGCGAAACGCACATAATCACATCGTACACGGTCAGCTCGTTGCCGCCGTTATTGCCGGCCATCATGGAGGCCGCCGTCGTCGCATCACTGTGGCTGTGATGCAAATGTGTCGAGTGATGATGATGATGGCTGTTGTGATGGTGGTGGTGATGCAGCGTCGCATGGTGATGATGATGGCTGTGATGATGTCCTTCGTGCACGGTATTCAGCTGCTGGGAATTCATGTTGCCCGCATTGCCAATGCCAACGCCGACAACCATACCGCCGCTGCCGTTCGAGGGGCCACCAACACCCACGACCAGTTGTGAAGAGTTTGTATTGTTGTTGTTGCCGGTGGCACTACAGCCGCCCAGCTCAGATGGCGATGATGCTATGGAACACATTTGTGGCGTTTGCGGTGTATTCGGTGTTCCCGGTGTGCTGACACGCCGTAAATCACACGAATTAACTACGACAACTGCAGCGTTTGGATCCTCTGTGGTGGATGGCTGGCCGCCATTCAGCTCACGTGAACGTTTTGGTACGCGACCATAACGCACAGCTGGAAAGAGAAGAAAAGGGTTTCAGTTAGTTGAAGGATATATGTAATAATATATTTAGAATTAATTATGACTCATTAAAAAAATATAAAAAAACATTGTCTGAGGGCCTTGAAAACATTTTTCAAAAAACTACGTTTGTTGGTTCTTGCAAACATATTTTGCAAAAATCTACGTCTGTTAGTTTTTGAAAAAAAAAATAATGTAAAAAAATCCACGTCAAGTATATATTTAAAAAAAATCCATTAATTTTGGAAAAATATTTACGCCTTTTGGTCCTTGAAATATATATATATTTTTAAATTTATTTTAAAAATTCCACGTCAAGTGGCCCTTGACATTTTTTTAATCTACATCCGCGTCCAATAGTCCTGAAAATATATATTTAGAAAAAAATCCAGGTCTGTTGGTCCCAGAAATATATATTTTTAAATCCACGTCAAGGGCTCCTTTAAATATATTTTTTAAATCCACATCAAGGGCTTTTATATATATATATGTATATATATATATATATATATATATATATATATATATATATATATATATATATATATATATATATATATATATATTTTTTTTTTTTTTTTTTTAAATAGTTTTTTTTTAATCCATGTCTTGTGGTCCTTGAAATATTTTTTTAACCCACGTCCAGTGGTCTTTAAATAAATCCACGTGGATTAAAATACTTGAAAAAAATTTTTAAAATAAATCCACGACTATTGGTCCCTGAAAAATTTTTTTTAAATAAATCCACGACTATTGGTCCTTCAAAAAATTTTAAAATAAATCCACGACTATTGGTCCTCGAAAAAAAATTTAAAATAAATCCACAACTATTGGTCCTTGAAAAAAAAATTTAAAATAAATCCACAACTATTGGTCCTTGAAAATTTTTTTTTTAATAAATCCACGATTATTGGTCCTTGAAAATTTTTTTTAAATAAATCCACGACTATTGGTCCTTGAAAAAATTTTTAAATAAATCCACGACTATTGGTCCTTGAAATATTTTTTTTTAAATAAATCCACGACTATTGGTCCTTGAAATATTTTTTTAAATAAATCCACGACTATTGGTCCTTGAAATATTTTTTTAAAATAAATCCACGACTATTGGTCCTTGAAATATTTTTTTAAATAAATCCACGACTATTGGTCCTTGAAATATTTTTTTTAAATAAATCCACGACTATTGGTCCTTGAAATATTTTTTTTTAAATAAATCTATGACTATTGGTCCTTGAAATATTTTTTTTAAATAAATCCTTGAAATATTTTTTTTAAATAAATCCACGACTATTGGTTCTTGAAATATTTATTTTTTTGAATAAATCCACGTCTGATGATCCTCGAAATATTTTTTTTAATCCATGTTAAGTTAATCCACGTGTGATGGGCCCCAAAGTTAAATAAATCCTTGAAATATGTTTTTAAAAAATCCACGTATGATGGTCCTCGATTTTTTTAAATCTACGTATGTTGGTCCTTGATTTTTTTAAATCCAAGTCAAGTCGTCATTGAAAAAAAGGTTTTGGAAAATTTCAAGTCTGCTGGTATTTTAAATATTTTAAAAAAATATTCATCTATTTTTTATATCCACGTCTTTTGGTCCTTGGTTTTTTTTTCCAAAAAATAAAAAAAAAAAATTAAAAAAAAATCCTTGGTTCAGTTTCTTGATCTTTGAAATCTCTCTCTCCAAATTAAGACTGGTGTGAAGATATAATGCATCGGACCATTCCTTCTGGTAAATCCCCCACAACGGGTCACAATTTAAATATCACACATCTCAATATTTTTACTAACACAAGATCTGGTGTGAAGTTGATAGATATCAGCCCAATCCCTCTGGTACCTCCCACACAAAAAAGGTCAAAATGTTGACCTTCAAAACGCTCATAAAATGCAAAATGAGCATCCGAACCTTTTCAAATTTCACACATCCTTATATTTCAACTATCACAAGATCTGCTGTGAAGATGATTGGCTTCGGTCCATCCCTTCTGGTAGCTCGCCCACAAAGGATTATAATGTCTCACAACTTGCAAAACAAATCAGCGATTTTTTTTAAGCTTGGTATATCTTGATATTTTTCTCATCCCCAGATCTGATATGCATATGGAATTTATCGGCCCCTCTCCTACTGGGACCACTCCTCTGTTGATCTTTTAAAAAAATACGTTCAAAAAATTTCTGCTTATGAATGACCTCTTACAAGGTATTTTATGTTCAAAAATCCTTTAGAAGGTTCTCAATGTCCAGTCGCCCATTTACAGAATATTTTCTGGACTTAGGAGGAATTCAGGTTGTCTTCAAGGTATCTGAAATGACTTTTAGAGTTCTTGTATGAGTAGAACATTTTTAACATCACCATGGCCGGCGCTTGAGTTCTGGTGGCCAACCGAAGGTGCACATCATTTTGCTGGACAACGAATGTTTTCTGGTTTTCAGAGAAACCCAAATTCGGCAGTTCACCACTTTCGGCCAAGCGAAGCAACTCCTTAGCTTATTTGAGTCTATTTTCTTTCGGTTGCGGTCTAAGTTCTTTCACTCTTTGGAATTTTAATGGCCTTACCCCTAGCTCATTTTTCAATTTTTGAAAATCTTCCATGTCTAAAATGCAAAAAAAAAAATATTCCGAAAATATTTCTAAGTTTTCGAAAAAAATATTTCCGGATTTTCTTCTATGTGAAAATTTTTTTAATTTTATCTATTCCAAAAAAAAGTGTATTGAATTGAATAAAAAAATATTCCGAAAATATTTCTAAGTTTTCGAAAAAAAATATTTCCGGATTTTCTTCTATGTGAAAAATTTTTTAATTTTTTCTATTCCAAAAAAAAAGTGTATTGTATTCAATCCTATGAGAAAACCGGTTTCCAATTTTTTCCCATGTCAAAAAAAAATATTCCGATTTTTTATGCTTAACCGATATTTTTCTATGATTTTTTTTGTTACCAATAATGCCATACAATCATGTTTCATTTTGCAAAACTAGGCAACAGGATTCCATAAAATAGAACACCAGTCGTAAATCCACACACACATACACAAGCACACACACACACATTGTGCTCACATCGGCTCTCATGTTACAAACTAATTTAGGATGCTGTGCGTTAAGCTGTCCATCATTTCTTGCTCTCAGCCTGCCTCTCATTTAGGCCAAATTCAATTGAATTGGCTGATGGCATTTAAACAACGTCTGGCTGCCTGTCGGCCTGACTTCAATATTTTTCCAGCTAAGTGGTGGCGACGTTTGTTAAGCACTTTCCCACTTTGCTGCTGTGGCTGCGGTTGTTGCCGATGCCGATGCTGCTGGTGCTGCTGATGTTGATGATGAAAACTAGGCTATTGGATTGAAATGCAATGAATTTCATTAGATTGCTGCCATTCTCTTTGCCGTGGCTTTTGAGTTGGCGTTTGGAAAACATAAAAACACGATATGTTGCCGGCTATGACCATCCATCATCATCATCATCATCAGCAACAACATCATTGAAATGGGTGTGTGAGTGAGTGTGTGCATCAGAGTTGGGATGGTTGGTTAGTTGGTTGAATGTCGGTTTGTTGTCGGTGCTTAAACTAAAGTGATGTTGGCTTAGTTTGGTTTTTTTCTTCTCTCCCTCTTTCTCTCTCTCTTGTATGACCAACATTTATAATCATTTGGGCTACTTTTCCCAGAATGACACTCACTCACATGCTCGTGCGCTAGCTCACTGGTGGCACAATTTGGCCAAAAGTGGCAGTGAAACCAAAAAATTCCTTAAATTTAATTTGTGTTCTCAATAAAATGTGGCCCAGTTGAATGAGGATGTGAGAATGAGGCTTAAAAGGATGGAAGAGGAAGAAAATTTGAATTTTCAAAATAAAGAAAAAAATCAAACTTTTTTTAGACATTTTGTGTTTTTCTCAAAATAATAACAAAAATGAAATTTGTTGTAAAAAATTTATTTTTTAAAAATAACGTATTTTTAAAAATTTAAATATTTTTTTCCAAAGAAGTCTGTCCTCATTCTCAATAAAATGTGGCCCAGTTGAATGAGGATGTGACAATGAGGCAGGAAATTTGAATTTTCAAAATAAAGGAAAAAATCAAACTTTTTTTAGATATTTTGTATTTTTCTCAAAATAATAAAAAAATGAATTTTTTGTAAAAATTTATTTTTTAAAAATAACGTATTTTTAAAAAATTTAAATATTTTTTTCCAAAGAAGTCTGTCCTCATTGAATGGACATTTTGGAAACCCTTTGGAAACCCCAAATATTTGCATGATAAACCGGATGACGTCCCAATGTTATGAAGTAACTTATCATTCCGCAAAGATTGCCCATAAAATATTTATATGCGCACACACACATACATACATATGTACGTCATTTTATGTGCCGGACAATAAAGTTTGTTTTCTTTTCTTTTGTTTGTGCGCCACAAATCAATTGAGAATACTGGGTCAATGTCCCAAACAGATAACAATAAAAGAAATGAATAAAATTCTGAATGTTCCAAAATCAAAGCAAGAAAAATGTGGGGTTTTTCTTCATTTATTTTTTGGACCGCAAATTTTGCTTTTTGTTGTTTATTTGTGGGGATGACTGGATTTGAAAAATTGTGCAATAAAATATTTTTTTTTATCAAAATAATTATTGAGCAGATAACTAATTACAATTCAAAATGCCATATGAATTCAGAGAATTTGGATTCATCATATTCTTAGGAAGTATCGTACATGTGGGATATTTTTTATATTAAATTAAATTTAAATGTTGATATTAAATTTTTGAGAATAGATTTTTTGAAAAAAAAAAAAAAAAATTGGGAAGCTATCAGTTTTTTTTATTTTCAACATAATTAATGGGTCAAAACCAGACCACCGAAAAACTCGCTCGATTTTTCTCAAAGACTTAAACTCACTCAAATTTTGACTTAAAACTCTTTCCGGTATGGAAAATAATGTCTTCAGGGTGAGATAAAAAACTGCAACAAAGTCAAACGCCATAGTTCTTACTTTTTTTAAATTTTATTGAATGAAAGTAAAAAATGTCAGAAGTAGCATCAGTTTTTTGAATAGATTTAGATTTGTTCGAATTGATCACCTTTGGCACGAATTATGGCCTTCAAACGGTCAATGAAAACGACACACGCTGCCCGAATGATGCTCTGCGGTATTTTGGCCCATTCCCGGCGAAGCGCTTGCTTGAGGTAAACGACACTTTGGTATTTTTTAGTGCCAATCTTGCTTTCTAAAATACTCCAGTCACAACAGTCCAACGGATTGGCATCCGGAGATTTTGGTGACCATTGTGCGCTGGAAATGAAGCGAGGAACCTCATTTTGTAACCATTGTTGGGTGGTGCGTGCTGAGTGCGATGGTGCTGAGTCCGGTTGGAATGTCCAAGGTATGCGGCCAAAATGTTTGCGTGCCCAAGGCTTTAATATACCCTCCAGAAAATATTCCCGATAATATTCGGACGGACGGTTGGTTTAGAAATGACAGCAGCCTGAAGTTGGTTGCAGTTTTTTATGTCATCCTGTATTTATATAGCCAAATAGCAGAGGACATAGAAACGTATTTCAAATTTTTTCCTGACGTAAAAGCTAACTCCAATATGTTTCCCTATGTGAAAAAATGTTACTCCGAATCTTTTACTCTACACAAAAAAATGTAACTCCAAATTTTTTTTCTGAAAAAAAAAAAAAATACTTTGAAAAAAAGTAAAAAAACTACTCCGAATTTCTGTCTGAAAAAAAAAATTTATTCTGATTTTTTTCTGTACAAAAAAATCCTATAGAAAAAAATGTACTCCGAATTTTTTTCGATATTTTGATTTTTTTACGCGAAAAAAATGCTCTCCGAATTTTTTTCTATGCAAAAAAGAAATGGCTACAAATTTTTTTCTAAACGAAAAAATGTTCTCCGAATTTTTTTCTATACGACAAAAATGTTCTCCGATTTTTTTTATACGAGAAAAATGCTCTCCGATTTTTTTTCTATTCATAAAAAATGTTCTCCGACTTTTTTTTCTATGTGAAAAAGTAATGACTCCGAATTTTTTTCTATGCAAAAAAATGACTTCGATTCGAACTCAGACTCAGAATTTTTTTCTATGCGAAAAAATGATTCCTAATTTGTTTTCTTTGCGAAAAAATGACACCAAATTTGTTTTCTATACGAAAAAAATGACTACGAATTTTTTTCTATGCGAAAAAGAAATAACTACAAATTTTTTTCTATGCGAAATGGATATGACTCCATTGTACTCCATGTACTCCAAATTTTTTTCTATGCGAAAAAATAGGCTCCGAATTTTTTTCTATACGAAGAAATATACGGGCCGACTTTATGATAACCTACACCACTTTGCTAATTTAGTAGAGCTCCGCATAGCAATTAAAAGTTTTTATGGGAGAATTCAATCATACAACCTATGATTATAATTATAATTTAAAGTTCAAAGGACAAAATATGCCGAAGCATTTGTATCTTTTAAATTCGGACTTGTATTGCCCATTTGGTGCACAATTAATTTGAAATCGGATAAAGATATATATTGGAGCTATATCCAAATCGGAACTGATCTCGATGAAATTTGGCAAATATATTTCTGAGCTGTATATAATATATATCCCTGAATATCCTTGTTACGGAGTGCATATTACGGCTGTGGGTAATAAATATAACAAATCGGATGAACAGGATATATGTGTGCTATAGCTATATCTGAACCGATCTTCACAAAATTTGACAGCTTCTAGACTCAATTCGGTCGTAAGTGCCAAATTCCATCCCATTTGGACAAATATTAGACATTTGGTGCACAATAAAAGGTAAATCGGACGAAGTTATGTTTGGGAGCTATATATAGCAAATGTATTTCTGAACTGTATTTAATAAATTTCCCGAATATTGTTGTTTGGAGTGCATATTTCGGCTGCGGAGGACAAAAATTTCAAATCGGATGAACAATTTATCAAATTTAACATATCAAATTTAGCTATATGTGAACCGATTTCGATCAAATTTGGCATACTTATTTTCAGGCCTAATTTGGTTGTATGTACCAAATTCCATACTATTCGGGCTAATATTACACGTTTGGTGCACAATAAAAGCCAAATCGGACGAATATATATATGAGAGCTATATCTACATTTTTACTGAATATCTCCAATTTCAATAGGGTTCGTCCTTGGGCCATACAAATGATTTGTGCAAATTTTCATCTGGATACAGAATGTGATTCTATGCAGATCATTAAAAGGAACTATGGGTCTATCTTGTTTCCTGTCTTGTTTCTCTGACCACCTTGTGGTGTAGGGTATAAAAATTTACTCCAAAATTTTTTCTATACGAAAAATGTACTTCAAACATTTGTTCTATATGAAATAATTGAATACGATTTTTTTTCTATGCGAAAGAATGACTATATATTTGTCATCGAAAAAAAAACGACTCTAAGTTGGTTTTAAAAGTTAACTAAAAGTTAAAAAGTTTGTTTTCAACTATTTCTACACAACAAATTTATTCCCATTTATTGCAAATGCAACAAAATCTTGTCAATTTTTTTCGAAAGAAATAGCACCAAAATATTTTCTCAAAAAATGCCAGACAGCCAGAAACAGATTTGGCAAATGATTGGCATTTGCATCTCAAATGCATACAAAAACACATACACACGTACTCTCTGGGAAAAGAAATAAAGGTATTTAGACTAATGAAAATACCAATAGATGCAAGTGATACCCTCTTCCCTCTCCTTCGGCAAATTCATAATTGTGTTAAGATTTATTTTTGATTTTTATTTGTTTTGAAAATGTTGACAGTTTTGAAAAATGTGAAATTTTCATGCTTGACGAGGCAATTTGGCTGAAAATGAGAGATGTGCATAGGAAAGAAAATGCTATATATGTTAGAACAAAATAATATTAGCCAGTGTGAATTGAGCATTGGCAGTATTGACAATGATCGGGGAGCAGATGCAACAACTCTGGCGGCGTCGTTGATCATTCAGCGCCATCACTGTCATCGAAGTAGAACCGGCGTGACAATAACAATGAATGCTGCCGGTGATTTTTATGTTGCAACTTGAGTGTGTGTGTGAGTATGTTTCTTGTTGGATTCAATTTGATCTGGTTGGCTGGCTGGCTGGTTAGTGCGTTTGTCTGACTTGTATGTCGTCAATACCTCAACTTGTCATTTGTAATGAACATCAGTGTTTAGTAAGATTCAAATTTGTTCTAAGAGAGCAAGAGTAAGGGGAGAGAGATACAGGCAATGAAGATTTCACGTTTGTCACCATTGCATTTTCAATCCGTGGGGTGTCCATCAAAGAGACGACTTTAAATTATATTTTCATTGGTGTTGTGTTGAAACCAAAAAATTAAACAAAAAATAAAAATAAAATTAAATAAAGACAAAGAGCATGCCAAGAGATTTTCGACGTAAGAAAAAAAAAAACATTCACGAAAATTTATTTAGCATTTCAATTTGAATTTTTTATTTTCGTTTTCATTTCTTTGCGACACCAAAAAGAAAAAAAAAACGAGTGCATTGACCTATAATTAATTTTTCGCTTGGCAAAAATGTTAATGAAGGACTTGAGAGTATAGAATAGGCGCAGCCAATCAATTAGTATATCAACAACACCGTTTCCAGGAGGGAATTAAAAAGGAAGATAAACTGAATTTATTTTGAGGGTTCGTTATGAGGTTCGTCAATTAGACGAGGAAATTTTTATCACTGAATTTTTAAATTTTTTATTGAAATAATACAGTCCTTCTGACTGTTGTTGAAATTTGCACAATACTTTGTACTGTGTCTAGGATAATAGGTATATCAGTCCACAATTTCCTACAGTCCCCAAACAGGGTCAGATGAAAGAACTGCAACCAAATTCAAACTGCTGTCATTTCTAAGCCACTCGTCCGACAGCTGTTAAAATAATTCCAGTGACAGCTCATTATATTGTTTACAAGCGTACAAAAGCGTTTTGGTGAGAATTTTCCGGAAAAAATGTTATTCGTGATGGAATTGAAGCGTGATAATGTGATTTCTTTATATTTGGCTGGAAAATCACAAATGGCTATCGTTAGAGCACTCCAGCATTTAAATGTGAATAAATATGTTGTGTCTCGTACCATCGCTCGTTACCGTAGCGACGTCAAGGAAGTGGACTGAAAAAAACAGCAACATCAGCAGAAATGGTTCGAAAAGTAAAAAAGCAACTTGATCAAAACCCGCGTCGCAGTGGCCGCATATCGCAATAATCCATTCGGCAAATATTGAAAAATGAGCTCGGGGCAAAACCATTGAAATTCCTAAAAGTGCAAGAACTTACACCGCAATTGAAAGAAAATAGACTCAAAAGAGCTAAAGAATTACCGAAAGTGGTGAACTGACGAATTTGGTTTTCTCCGATGAGAAAACATTCGTTGTCCAGCAGTTTGTAAACAATCAAAATGATCGCGTTCACTTGTCAGAGGTTAGCTGAAAATGTGCACCTTCGGTTGGCCACCAGAACTAAAGCGCCGGGAATGGTGATGGTGTGGGCCGAAATAACAGCCGATGGTCGTTCTCCGCTCGTGTTAATCGACCGTCAGAACAAATGCCGAAAATTATCGCGAAAATATTCTGGAGGGTGTATTAAGGCCTTGGGTACGCAAACATTTTGGCCGAAGACCTTGGACATTCCAACAGGACTCAGGAAAATCGCACTCAGCACTCGCCACCCAAGAATGTTTACAAAATGAGGTTTCTCGCTTCATTTCCAGCGCACAATGGCCACCAAAATCTCCTGATACCAATCCGTTGGACTATTGTGTCGGGAGTATTTTGGAAAGCAAGGTTGGCACTAAAAAATACCTAAGTATCGATCACCTTAAGCAAGCGCTTCGGCGGGGATGTGTGACGGTTTCATTGGCCGTTTGAAGGCCATAATGTGCACCTTCGGTTGGCCACCAGATCTCAAGCGCCAGCCATGGTGATGGTGTGGACCGTCATAACAGCCGAAGGTCGATCTCCGCTCATATTGATCGATCGAGGCATCAGAATAAATGTCGAATATTATCGCGAAAATATTCTGGAGGGTGTATAAAAGCCTTGGGCACGCAAACATTTTGGCTGCAGACCTTGGACATTGCAACAGGACTTAGCACCATGGCACCCAGCACGAGCCACCCAAGAATGGTTACAAAATGGCCACCAAAATCTCCGGATACAAATCCGTTGGTCTATTGTGTCTGGAGTATTTTGGAAAGCAAGGTTGGCACTAAAATAAACCAAAGTGTCGACCACTTCAAGCAAGCGCTTCGCCGGGAATGGGCCAAAATATCGCAGAGCAACATTCGGGCAGCGTGTGACGGTTTCATTGGCCGTTTGAAGGCCATAACTCGTTCCAAAGGTGACCAATTCGAAAAAAATCTAAACTTATTCTAAAATTTGATGCTATTTCCGACATTTTTTGCTTTCATTTAATAAAATTTAAAAAAGGAAAATGTAAAAATTTTTGCGTTTGACTTTGTTGCAGTTTTTTTTATCTCACCCTGTATATGGCCCTAATTTATTATTTTTTTTTGTTTATATGACCCCCACTTTTGTGTTTTTTATTGTCCTATTTTTAAGTCCAATCCGTTTGGAAATGGTGTTGAGGGTCATAGCTAAAATATGAAAATATATAAATTTCCCCGAAAAACAAAAAAAAAAATTAAAAATATTTTTTTTTTTGAAAAAATACACAATTTAACGAAAACGGAAATAGCTAATTAAAGAATTATTAATAATTTTGCACTTGAAAGTTCGAGGACATTTGTCCAGACTAAACGCCCAGGGAGAAGCAAGAGGCAATTAACCATAAATACCAAAGAAGACAACATGTTAATCACATTTTCTCAATTAATCATTTCCATATGGCAAAGAGAAATGCAATAATGCGCTCCTTTTTTGGTATAATTTTAAAAGAAAAAAACATTGGCACAAAGAAAATTCAATTACAACAACAATAGCAACAGCAATAATGATCAACATCCATTAGTTGAGGGAAATTAATTGAAGAAATTCTGCCAACATTGATGCCGTTGCATCCTACATTTTCCATAGCCCACAAATTAAGTTGTTGCATTCTAGCCTGGTTTTGTGTGCTCCTCCTTCTCCTCCTCCACCAGGACAACTAGACAACTAGAAAATCCCATTAACCATGGCAAAGTGGCAGAGAACTTTTGAATCTGAAACAAATTGAATCAGCTAATGCATCACCATGGACGTCCAGTCATTAGTGGTAAATGCTTGTCTTAAAGGAGCTGGAAATGCAGGCATTTAATTGCAGGCTGGCCTAAATTGGCCTAATTTGGTTTGAAATAATGTTGCAGGGCAACATTGTTAGCTAGGAGATGGCAATACATGTATTCTATAGAATTTCCTATTATATCCTGAAAAAGGAGGATTTTTCTATAAGAAAAGGAATTTTCGGATTATACAGGTTCCGCATTTAACGTTTGTTTAAAGTAGTGTTAATAGCTCATGTCTGATATGAAAGATAACACTGGGCAGCACAAAAATACGGGGAAAATCCGGCAGATTTTGAAACTAAAGCTAAAAACAGACTCGTCCAGCGGAGTTTTGAAAGTCTACATCAAAAAGTAATAAAAAAGAGAAGGGAAAAGTTACTCACTCTCCCACACCTTTGGGAATTTTCGGGTTGAGATTTCTCGATTTTTCGAGTCTTCTATTTATTTATATTTCTACAATATATGAAACAAAAATATTAGAATCAATGTTCGCAAAAAACACCCGAAAATATTCCCAGATTTTTATACCCTCAGGCATATGGCTACAGAGGGTATATATCATTTGATACGGCCAAAACGTGTATATTCGAAATCACGGTCTACAACCCTAGGACCACATCTGTTTCAGGAGATTTGGTGTCGATCTAGGGATGTCCGTCCGTCCGTCTGCCGGTTTACTCCCCGGAAGGGAGTATCCAATTTGGTCCAAAACTTGGTACATTGTAATATTATTATCAAACGTAGATGGTGTTCTGAGATGGGCAATATCGTTTCACTCCTTCTGGTATGTCCCCCACAAAAGGTCGAAATTTAAAAAAAAAAAGAGAAAGAGAAATGATGATCCGATTTTGCTCCAACTTTACGAATCCTAATATTTGCATCTGTGGTATGTCAGGTGCGAAAATGGACAACAGGATGATCTGCATAGAATCACATTCTGAGTCGATTTATGCATGTCCGTCCGTCCGTCTGTACATGTATTTTTGTAAACAAAGTACCATTCGCATTTATTGCCCGATCTAGATCAAATTTTGCACAGATCATTTGTTTGGCCCAAGGACGAACCCTATTGAAATTGGAGATAATCCGTAAAAATTTAGATACAGCTCCCATATATATCGTCGTCGGATTTGCCTTTTATTGTCCACCAAACGTGTAATATTAGACCGAAGAATATGGAATTTTGCATATACACCCAAATTAGGTCTGAAAATAAGTATGCCAAATTTGATCGAAATCGGTTCAGATATAGCTATAGCTTCCATACATATTGTTCATCCGATTTGTTATTTTTGTCCTCCGCAGCCGTAATATGCACTCTGTAACAACAATATTTGGAGAAATATATTAAATGCAGGCCAGAAATACATTTGCCAAATTTTATCAAGATCGGTTCAGATTTGGATATAGCTCCCATATATAACTTCGTCCAATTTACCTTATATTGTGCACCAAACGTCTAATATTTGTCCAAATGGAATGGAATTTGGCACTTACGACCGAATTGGGTCTAGAAGGTAGTATGTCAAATTTGGTGAAGATCGGTTCAGATATAGCTATAGCTTCCATATATATTGTTCATCCGATTTGTTATATTTGTTACCCACAACTGTAATATTCACTCCGTAACAACGATATTCAGGGAAATATATCAAATACAGCTCAGAAATATCTTTGCCAAATTTTATCGAGATCGGTTCAGATTTGGATATAGCTTACAAGTCCGAATTTAAAATATACAAACGCTTCGGCATATTTAGTCCTTTGAACTTTAAATTTTGATTATAATCATAGGGTATATGATTGAATTCTCCCATAAAAACTTTTAATTGTTATGTGGAGCTCTACTAAATTAGCAAAGTGTTGTAGGGTATCATAAAGTCGGCCCCGCCCGACTTTAAGAATTTCTTTACTGTTTTTTTTTTCTAATTTTTTTCTTATACAAAAATGAGAAACACAAACTGTTGATTAAATTTATTCGAAATTGTTGTGCATATATTACAAATTATTCCAAAGAGCTCTCCATACGAAAGGAAATATTACAACCTTTTAATAAGAAAAATTGTTCTGAGTTATTTTATTCGTTATATTTTCGAGTGTCATAGAATCGCTACTCCCTCCCACAAATTTTTCCAATCACAACAAATGGTTTAATTCGTATTGAAGATGAACTCTATTTAATTCAATACCTATTGAAAATTATCACCATTGAGTCTATTACCCACAACGTCAGTACAATGACCTCTGACAAAACCAATTTACATATTTACCTCCCAACTATAGCTGTGCGGATGTATTGAGGCCACAGTGTGCAGCTTATAGGCGGTAGTTAACGCTGGAAGGTACGTGGCGCAGCTCACACATATAGTTAATCTCATATAATTAGAACTCAATTACAGAATACTATAGAGTACACAAAATGGCAACAACAAAAACAACAACGGCAACTAGAACAAATGAAGTTGTAGCAAATGGAACCAACAACAACAACAGCAGCAACAACAATAAAAGTAATCGTTACTATTTCTAGTACAAACAGCTTTAAATATTTCACTGCTCAAACCAAAAACGAAAAAAAAAAAAATGAAAATAAAAACAAAACCAACAAATATTCTCGTTATCGTTGCAGTCACAACCAGAGTCACAATAGCAAGCAGCTGCAGCCGCAGAAGCAACGGCAGCAACAGCAGCAGTAACAGTAACAGCAAGAGCAACAACGACGACGACAACGACAACAATAAATACTTTGTTGTATGTTGCAAAGAATTGTGTCAAACAACCACAAATTCAAACCGTAGCCACCGCACAAACACCGGTACTCGCCAAGAATGACCTGGTTTTCCGAAAATTAAAATAGACATGAATGTGTGGTATGGCATGGCATGGTGAGTGTGTGTGCGAGTGTAAGTTTGTGCAGATAGATGATATATGTGTGTATGTGGTATGCCAGTCAGTTTTGTGTGTAGCTACACCTTTCTACCCCCTCCCTCCTCTCTTCATCTCACCCCTCTCATAGTTGTAATGCAAACAAGTTACTTTAGTCGTTACATTGAACAAATTGGAAGTTTTTGTGTTCAGATCCCCCCACCAAATACACACACGCACACACACAATGGGGGTACATAAGCACCCATGGCTGTAATTGTACTTAAATCTGAAATTGGATCATAACCATAACAAAGGATTTTGTAAAGTAAAGAGAAGTTTTGTTTCCATTTGGCCAGAATGTTGCAAAATGTTGGCGGATTTTTTCATTTCTCTTTTTTCGTTTTTGCAAAAGTTATTTTAATTTGTTATTAAAAGTTTGAGTTGAGTATTACAATTTACAACTATAAAACGGCTTCTGTCTTTTGATATAATGCTCTATTCCCTGAAATTGATGGTAATTTTTGTAGAGTAAATCACTTTTTGCTGTTATATGAAAATCGATCCAACGAAGAAAAATAAGAAACTACTGATTTAGTTTGCGAGCTACCTCTTAGAGGTTGTTCGAAAAAAATATTGTCGAGTTTTTTAGAATTATTATCAATACAAAGAATAATTTTTCCATTGTTTTCTATACGAAAAAAATATTTAGTAAATATTCTTGAATTTTTTTTGCTACCTCTTAAAGGTTTTTCGAAAAAATGTTTTTTCGAATTTTTTAGAATTATTATCAACGAGAAAAATAATTTTTCCAATATTTTCCGTACGAAAAAAAATCTTCAAAAAATATTTTTGCCTATTTTTTTAAGGTTGTTCAAAAAAAAAAAAAAAAAAAAAAAAATATATATATATATATATATATATATATATATATATATATAAAAATAAAAAAAAAACAAATTGTCGAGTTTTTTTTTAGAATTATTGTCAATATGAAGAAAAATTTTTCCATTGTTTTCTATACAAAAAAATATTCAGTAAATATTCTTGAATTTTTTTGCTACCTCTTAAAGGTTGTTCGAAAAATTTTTTTTTTTCGATTTTTTTAGAATTATTATCAACGAGAAAATAATTTTTCCAATATTTTCTATACGAAAAAAATCTTCAGTATATGTTTTTCCAATTTTTTTAAATATATACTTCAGTCTTTAAATTAAAAAAAAATATTCCCACATTTGTTTTTTACACAAAGAATGTAATCAATTTTTCGAATAAAAAATGCTTTAATTTTTTATACAAAATATTTTTCTGCAAAAAAATTAGTGAATATTTTTAGAATTATTCCGATTTTTCTTTTCAGTAAATATTCTTGATTTTTTTGTTACCTCTTAGAGGTTGTTCGATAAAATGTTTTTTTCGATTTTTGTTTTTAGAATTTTTATTAACGAGAAAAATAATTTTTCCAATATTTTCTATACGAAAAAAATCTTCAGAAAATATTCTTCCATATTTTTTTTTTTTAAATAAATACTTCAGCCTTTAAAAAAATATATTTTTTGCACAAAGAATGTAATCAATTTTTTCGAATAAAAATATGCTCTAATTTTTTAAACAAAATATTTTTCTGCAAAAGATTAGTAAATATTTTTAGAATTATTCCGATTTTTCTTTTCTACGCCAGGAAATTATTCTGATTCATTTTCTTTTTTATAATTAAATAATTTACTCCATTTGTTCCTGAATTTGTTTCTATAAGAAAACAAATTATCACAAAACTCACACACAGGTGACTTTGTGGATGTTTCTTCGACTTACAGAACTCGATAATTTCTTAGTCGAAAATGTGTTGGTAGTCTTTGCAATATTTTGTTATGATAATTTTTTGGGAAAGGCAAGAAGTGAATGTAATTCTCATTCACTTATAGAGCTTGTTTTTCACCAAAGTTGCCATATCAAAAAGCTGAAAAAGCCAAGTGACCATTTACTTCGCCAGGATGAAATAATGATATTTGTAGCGATTAACAAATATTGCAAAGCTGTCAGTTTTGTTTTGAAAATAGTGCTCTATGAAATAGAGTGTTATATGAAGTTAAACCAAATGGGGAAATACTACAGACTTAAGCAATCAAGAAAAATTTTATTTCGAATAACTCCGAATTTTTTCTACACGATAATAATGACTACAATATTTTCAATGCAAAAAAAAAAAAAAAAAAATAAATAAAAAACTGCGAATCTATTTTTATATAAAAAATAATAATAATATACCCAGTTTTTTTATTTAAACAAATTTTATACAAAAAAAACTTTACGAAAAAATGATTCCAATTTTTTTAATACAAAAAACCTTCAACTTTATTTTTATACCAAAAATTTTTTTCTATACAAATAAATACAAAAAAATGACTCCGATTTTTGATTCAAAAAATGACTTTTATTAAAAATTACTCCAAATTTTTTTTATTTAAAAAGTTTATTTTTATACCAAAAATTTTTTTCTATGCGAAAAAAATACAAAAAAAAAAAAAAAAAAAATGACTCCGATTTTTTTATTCAAAAAAAATGACTTTTTATTTAAAAATAATCCAAATTTTTTTAATTAAAAAAAATACTCCAATTTTATATTTAAATGAAAAAAACTCCGAATTATTTTCTATACGAATTTACTCTGATTTTTGACAAACAAAAAAATGTGCTCCGATTTTTTTCCAAACGAAAAAAGTAATCCGATATTTTCTGTACAATAAAATTGTTTCCGAATTATTTTCTATAAAAAAAAAAAAAATAAAAAAAAATAATTCTGAATTTTTTCTATGCGAAAAAAATGACTCCGAATATTTTTCTATGTTAAAAACATTACTCCCAATTTGTTCTATACGTTATATGTTTTACCTATACGAAAAAAATTGCTCCGAATTTTTTCTCGTGTTATATGAAGTAAAATGACTCCGAATACAAAAACAAAATCCGATTTTTTTCCTATACGAAAAAATTACACCAAATTTTTTCCTATACGAAAAAAATTACTCAACATTTTTTTCTGTACGAAAAAAATTCCGAATTTTTTTCTATACGAAATAAATTAATCCGAATTTTTTTCTATACGAAATAAATTAATCCGAATTTTTCCCTATACGAAAAAATTGAATCCGATTTTTTATGCGAAAAAATTGACTCCGATTTTTTTTCTATACGAAAAAAACCGACTACTAATTTTTCCTGCACAAAAAAGTTTACTTCGAATTTTTCCTATTCAAAAAAATGTATTCGTAATTTTTTTCTATACGAAATAAAATGCTTCGAATTTTTCTTTACGAAGAAACCACTCCGAATTTTTTTATATGCGAAAAAAATGAGTCCGAATTTTCTTCTATGCATAAAAATTACTCCAATTTTTTTTTATGAGAAAAATTATCCCTATTGTTTTTTTATTCTATTTGAAAAATGACACTGAATTTTCTTTCTATTCAAAAAAATTTTCCTATTTAAAAAAAAAATTGTTCGAGTTTTTTTTTTCCTTAAAAAAGGGCATCGTTTCTATACGAAATGACTTCGAATTTTCTTTCCATGCGAAAAAAAAAAATTACGTAGTGCCAATATATGAGGGCTATACGTAGACGTGGATCGGTGAAGGAAATTCATGGGAAATAGTACCCATTGCTAACTACAAATACAAAATTTGAAAAACGGAGGGAACACAAATTGCCAATTTATAGTAAATTCGGGTTTTAAATTCTAACTAAAACATCCAAAAACCTTTAATCTGTTGGTGCAGTGGGGCCCTTTATGGACCTTTATGTCCATGTTCAAAGTCCTGCAGACCTAAAACACATCTGGGTAAAATTTTATCATCGTATATTATGTTGTTCGGTGATTTCCACAGAGGGCCGGAAATCGCAATATTGTCTTAGAATTTTATGCTGATTAAGAATATATAGACTTTGTGGGGTCTAAAATGTATATTTCGAGGGGTTACAAACGGAATAATAAACTTAACATACCCTCCAAACTATGGTGGAAGGTATAAAAATATTTGGAAAGATTCCTGTTTGCTATACACTTATATTGACCCCATACGAGTATTCATAATTAACCTTCTTTTCCTACACATATACCAAATTTAGTACCATTCGGTACTTTTCGTACACTTATTTGGGCATTTTCAATATTGCCAGCTGTATTTGGGGGAATAATTGGCTCACATGCGTATAATTAATATCACTCTCTAATATTAATCATACGCACCCATGGTATGCAGATTGGATAAAAAACACCGAAATGTCAATATTTAAGAAGTTATGAGCGTTTTAAAATACCCTATTTTTCCTCTTTAAATATCTCAATGATAAACATGCTAAAATCCCCGAAATGTCAATATTTCAGGAGTTATGAGCGTTTTAAAATACATTTTTTCTCTTTAAATATCGCAATGAAAAAACTTTTGCGTTTCCTTTGCATATAACTAATAAGTCAGTCACTCAGTCGGCAAATCTGTCAATCACTCATTTCTTTTATTAAAATCGATTTAAATAGAAAATAGTTGATTGTTCGCCAACAATACCACTGTCCCGAGGCTTCTCGAGTAATTTACAATATTGCCAGCTGTATTTGGGAGAATAATTGCCCCTACATGCGTATAATTAATATCACCTTCTAATATTAATCATACGCACCCATGGTATGCACATTGGATAAACAAAAAAAATATTTCAATTTTTTTCCACAAGTCTCCTCTCCAAATTGAAACCTCCTAAGCTACTTGATAGTTGATTTTTTAATTTCAAAATTTTAATTAATTAAACCACATGCCACCATCTCTTGACATGCCTGCCACACATCACCCACAGTCCGAATCTAAAGCAAATCGCTCGTTGACAAGCCAGCTAAAAATTTTCCGCTCAAGCGTTACACTAATCCCAATACCAGTTGTCTAGATATTAGTAACCATAAATATTCTATAGCCCAGATAAATATCTATGGTAATTATAATTGGAGCATTTGTTGAATGAATAGCAGCAGCAGCAGCAGAAGCGGTGGAGGCAGCAGCAACAACAACAACAACCAAATGCAACAAATCTAAACAGCAGCCAGCCAGTAGTAGCTGTAGAGGATTATTTGAATAGATATATCAGAGAAAAAAAAATAAACAAATCACCATCAGCAACATCAGCATCACCTAAATATTCAGGTCATTCCTCCCGCTTCAATGCTTTGTGGGTCCATAAAAAAGGCAGCAGAAGCTGCAGCAACAACAACACCAACAAAAAAAGCACTGACACACTCTAAATGTCGAAATGAATGACTAACCAACCAGCCATCGAATCATTCATAGACTTAATAATGTTTGTTACGGTGGCTGTAGCTGTTGCTGCTGCTGTTCATGTTGTTGCCACACACAAACACACACACAAACAGAAAAATACAATTTGTTGCGCTGTCATTACAACAGTAGCTGGAGCAGTAGCAGCAGCATCAGCACAACAACTGCTGCTTTGTTGCTGCTGCTGTTAACATACATTTGGTTCCATCTGAATGATTTAATACGATGGTTGTATTGACGATGCTGTTTGCTAATGTTGCTGTTGTTGTTCTTGTTTTTGTTTGAACTAAATCTGCCTAAGCTTGAATCCCCGCCAAACAAATAACGACCAACAAGCAAAAAACAAACAAACAAACAAAAAACTTGAATTATCTTTGAATGGAAAAAGGGAGCTGCAGAAACAAAAAATGGAAAATAATAAAACAAGGAATGAATATTTAGATCTCGTAAAAAATGAAATGGGAAGGAACAGTGGTTAAAGGGATATTGTATCGCAAAGTAACCTAAATGGAGGACCATGTTCCTCTCTCTTCCAATTTTTTTTGAAATTTTCGGTTAAGATTCTTTTGTATCCGTTGATTTTTAGGTATAATGTGTTCGGCAATATTGCATTCGATTTTATTGATCCAATTTTTTCTTATTTGAAAAATACCAACTCCTAACTCCTATTCCGAATTTTTTTCTATTTCTAAACTACTCCGAATTTCTTTTCTATACGAAAAAATAACCTACTCCGAATTTTTTCTATACTAAAGAAAGCCTACTGTGAATATTTTTTTCAATACAAAAAATCTCCACTCCGAATTTTTCTCTATACGAATTTTTTTTTCGATTTTTTTTCTATCAAAAAAAAAAAAAACTTACTCCGATTTTTTTCTATACGAAGAAAACCAGTTCCGAATATTTTTCTTTACGAAAAGAACCAACTCAGATTTTTTTTCTATAGAAAAAAAAACCAACTTTTTTCTATACGGAATAAAATTTACTCCCATTATTTTTTATACGTACAAAAATTTACTCAGTTTTTTTCTACAGGATGAGATAAAAAAAACTGCAACAAGGACAAAGGCCATAATTTTTATATTTTTTTAATTAATTTATGAATGAAAGCAAAGCATGTCGGAAATAGCATTAAATTTTAGAATAAGTTTAGATTTGTTCGCATTGGTCACCTTTTGGCATGAATTATGGCCTTCAAACGGCCAATGAAACCGTCGCACGCTGCCCGAATGTTGTTCTGTGGTATTTTGGCCCATTCCCGGCGAAGCGCCTGCTTGAGGTGAGCGACACTTTGGTATTTTTTAATGCCAACCTTGATTTTTCGAGGATCAAAAGGTTTTTTAAATCATTTTTTTAAAAAAGTTAGCGTGGGTTTTTTTAAATAATTTTTTCAAGGATCAACTGACGTGGATTTTTTAAAAAATATTTATTTCAAGGATCAGCTGACGTGGATTTTTTAAAAATATTTTTTCAAGGATCAACTGTCGTGGATTTTTTTAAAAATATTTTTTTCAAGGATCAACTGACGTGGATTTTTTTAAAAATATTTTTTCAAGGATCAATTGTCGTGGATTTTTTTAAAAATATTTTTTTCAACGATCAACTGACGTGGATTTATTTAAAAATATTTTTTTCAACGCTCAACTGACGTGGATTTTTTTAAAAATATTTTTTTCAAGGATCAACTGACGTGGATTTTTTTTTAAATATTTTTTTCAAGGATTTACTGACGTGGATTTATTTAAAAATATTTTTTTCAACGATCAACTGAAGTGGATTTTTTTAAAAATATTTTTTTCAACGATCAACTGACGTGGATTGTTTTAAAAATATTTTTTTCAACGATTAACTGACGTAGATTTTTTAAAAATATTTTTTCAACGATCAACTGACGTGGATTTTTTTAAAAATATTTTTTTCAAGAATCAACTGACGAGATTTTTTTTTTAAATATTTTTTTCAAGGATCAACTGACGTGGATTTTTTTTAATATTTTTTTCAAGGATCAACTGACGTGAATTTTTTTTAAAATATTTTTTTCAAGGATCTACTGACGTGGATTTTTTTAAAAATATTTTTTTCAAGGATCAACTGACGTGGATTTTTTTAAAAATATTTTTTTCAACGATCAACTGACGTGGATTTTTTTAAAAATATTTTTTTTTAAGGATCAACTGACATGGATTTTTTTTAAAATATTTTTTTCAAGAATCAACTGACGTGGATTTTTTAAAAATATTTTTTTTCAAGGAACAACTGACGTGGATTTTTTTAAAAATATTTTTTTTCAAGGAACAACTGACGTGGATTTTTTTAAAAATATTTTTTTCAAGGATCAACTGACGTGGATTTTTTTTTAAAATATTGTTTTCAAGGATCAACTGTCGTGGATTTTTTAAAAATATTTTCTTCAAGGATCAACTGACGTGGATTTTTTAAATATATTTTTTCAAGGATCAACTGACGTGGATTTTTTTAAAAATATTTTTTCAAGGATCAACTGACGTGGATATTTTAAATATATTTTTTCAAGGATCAACTGACGTGGATTTTTTTAAAAATATTTTTTTCAAGGATCAACAGATTTTATTCAAAAATATTTTTTCAAGGATCAACAGATTTTATTCAAAAATATTTTTTCAAGGATCAACAGATTTTTTTTTTTTAATATTTTTTTCAAGGATCAACAAATTTTGTTAATCTTTTTTTTTAAAGAAGTTAGCGTGGATTTTTTTAAATCATTTTTGCAAGGATCAACTGACCGGCGTTTGAGTTTTGAGTTTTGGTTGCCAACCGAAGGTGCACATTTTCAGCTGAGCTCTTTTGTTGGTGTACAAACTGCTGGAAAACGAATGTTCGGCAGTTCACCACTTTCGGCCAAGCGAAGCAACTCTTTAGCTCTTTAGAGTTTATTTTCTTTCTGTTGCGGTATAATTTCTGTTGCGGTTTGAAATTTCAATGGCTATACCCCGAGCTCATTTTTCAATATTTGCCGAATGGAACATTGCGATATTTTCAGCTCACGAGCCATTTTTCGGCCATAGCGACTCGGGTTTCGATCAAGTCGCTTCTTTACTTTTCGAACCATTTCTGCTGATGTTTGTGTTTTCTTCCGTCCACGGTAACGAGCGATGGTACGAGACACAAACGAAATCACAGTCACGCTTGAATTCCATCACGAATAACTTTTTTTCTGGAAAATTCTCACCAAAATGCTTTTGTACAATATAATGAGCTGTCACTGGAATAATTTTAACAGAAGTCGGACGAGTGGCTTAGAAATGACATGAGTTTGAAGTTGGTTGCAGTTTTTTCATCTCACCCTGTATACTGATGAAATGATTCCGTCTTTTCTGTACGGAAAATTGTACTCCGAATTTTTTCTATGCAGATAAAATGTAAAATGTTATTGTTTTTTTTTTTTTTTTGGATGTATATCTTCAAAATGCCGATACACATTTATCGTTTTTTAGCTCCACTTTCATAATCAGCTGCATTTTCTCCGCAAATATTTTTTGTGTTGCCCAGTGTAAATAACTTACAAATTGTTTTTTTTTTTCAACCCACTGTGTGACCGACATTCACCAATTTTGATAAACAAATTTAGCACAGCTGGGTGTTTTTTTTTGCTGATTTTTTCTTCTTCTCACCGCTTCAAACTAAGCTCGCTCACACTCTCAACATCAGCATCAACAGATCACGTTAGTCAAGCGCCACATCCAGCAAAAAACACACAACATTGTGATGGAATCTAATTTTATGGAATTCAATGCAGCAGCAGCAACGGCTTTCAAAAAAGTTGTTGAATGCTGTGATGGGTGGCTGGCTAGGCGGCTGGGTGGCTACATGAACGAATGAATGAATGAACTGAACGACCATATGTCTGATTAGTTGGCCAGCCAACCAAGCAGCCAGCCAGTCAGCCGGTTTTGTGACATATTGAGGAGATTGAAATCCAAAGAGTGTCGTTCCACCATCATCATCGCCGTCGTCGTCGTCGTCATCATCATGGAAGCGAAATGGAGAGGGAGATTAAATTAGAACAGTCGTCGTAACACACTTAACCCAGAGGGCAAAAAAAAAAAAGGTTGTTTTATATGAAGTTTGGGTGGTGTTGTTGTAAATGTTGCTATTTTTTGTAGTTGTGTTTTTCGTCGTCTCCCTCTCTTGTCCAAAACAGAAAAAAATGGGAACACTGTGATTTGTTTTGAAAATGGGGTTTTGTTGATTACAGATGATTATCTTGAGCCATAATGTTGGTGTTACTGTTGTTTATTTTTCAGTTTTATTAGAATGTTTGAAGTAAACGGGAAACCACAAAATAAAAAATGGGGACATTTTAAATTGAGTACTTTGGGTTTGGAAACCAATCAAAACGACCAAGAGGGGGCGTCTACGATAAGGAAAGGTTTTTTGGGAATAAATGGGTCATGAGGAAAATGTTAAGGATAATAAGGGATGGGAGTTTGATTATTTTTATAAAATAAAATTTGTGAATTTCTTAATTTATTATTTTTTTATTTTGATGATAACTAGAAGTGGGTTTTTTAAAAATATTTATTTCAACAAACAACTGTCGTGTGTTTAAAATAAAGAATCAATAATCGACAGACATGGAATTTTTAAAAATATATATATTTTTTCTATAATCAACCGAATTTTTTTAAAAAAAAAATATTTTGTTAATAATCAACAGACGTGGATATTTTAAAAATATTTGTTTCAAAGACCTATTTTTAAAAATATTTTTTCGAAGGATCAAGAGACGTGGATTTAAAAAAAAAATAAAATTATTTTTTCCAAAATAAATAGACGTGGATTTTGGAAAAAAAATTTAAAAATATTTTTTTCAAAATTAACAAACGTGGATTTTATTAAAAATATTTTTCCAAAATAAACAGAAATGGATTTTCAAAAAAAAAAAAAAATTAAAAATATTTTTTCAAAATTAACAGACGTGGATTTTATTAAAAATATTTTTTCCAAAATAAACAGAAGTGGATTTTGAAAAAAAAAATTAAAAATATTTTTTCCAAAATAAATAGACGTGGATTTTGGAAAAAAATTTAAAAATATTTTTTTCAAAATTAACAAACGTGGATTTTATTAAAAATATTTTTCCAAAATAAACAGAAGTGGATTTTCAAAAAAAAAAAAATTAAAAATATTTTTTTCAAATTTAACAGACGTGGATTTTATTAAAAATATTTTTTTCGAAGGACCCGTAGACTTGGATTTTTTAAAAATATTTTTTTTCAAAATTAACAGACGTGGATTTTATTAAAAATATTTTTTTTTTTGAAGGACCCATAGACTTGGATTTTTTAAAAATATTTATGTTAAAGAATCAAGACACGTGGATTTTATTAAAAATATTTTTTTTTTTGAAGGACCCATAGACTTGGATTTTTTAAAAATATTTATTTTAAAGAATCAAGACACGTGGATTTTCTACATTTTTTTCCAAAATTCACAGACGTAAAATTTATTTTTTTTTCAACTAACTTGATTTTTTAGAAATATTTTTTCCAAAATTAACAGACGTAAAGATAAATATTTTTTCAAAAAGAAAAGAATTCAATTTTTTATTTTTTTTTTAATTAACTGACGTGGATTTTTTTAAATATTTTTTTCCAAAAATAACAGACGTTATTTTTTTAAATATTTTTCCCCAAAAATAACAGACGTATTTTTTTTTAAATATTTTTTTCAAAGGATTAACAGACGTGATTTTTTATATATTTTTTCCTAAATTAACAGACGTTAAAATTTAAAACATTATTTTTTCTCCAAAATTAAGAATCAACAGACGTGGATTTTTTAAAAATATTTTTTTCAAAGGATTAAACGACGTGTTTTTTTTTAAATATTTTTTTCAAAGGATTAACAGACGAAATTTTTTATATATTTTTTCCTAAATTAACAGACGTTAAAATTAAAAAAAAATAATTTTTCTCCAAAATTAGCAGACTTGGATTTTTTAAAAAAATGTTTTTCAAGAATCAACAGACGTAGATTGAAAAATATTTTTTTCCAAGGATCGACAGATAGATTTCTTAAAAATATTTTTTCCAAGGATCAACAGACGCGAATTTTTTAAAAAAATATTTTTTCCAAAATTCAGTGGTCGTTGATTTTTTTAAAAATATTTTCCCAAGGTTCTGCAGTCATTGACTTTTTTAGAAATATTTTTTCAAAGGTTCAACAGACGTGGATTTTTTTACAATTATTTTTTTTAAGGAGTAACAGACGTGGATTTATTTAAAAATATTTTCAGGGAAGCAAAAATATTTTTCCAAGGATTAACAGACGTGGATTTTTTTAAAAATATTTTTTCAAGTATCAAAAGATGTGGACTTTTTTAAAAATATTTTTTCAAGTATCAAAAAATGTGGACTTTTTTAAAAATATTTTTTTTTAAGTATGGAAGATGTAGTTTTTTTTTAAATAATTTTTCAAAGGATTAACAGACGTGGATCTTTTAAAACATATTTTTTCCAAGGATCAATAGACGTGGATTTTCTTTTAAAAATATTTGATTAACGCGGATTTTAAATAAATATATATATTTTTTTCAATAAACGAGAGCCGTGATTTTTTAATATTTTTTCAAAATACAACAGTTGCGGATTTTTTTAAAAATATTCTTTTTTTCAAAAATCAACAGTCTTGGATTTTTTAAAAATATTTCTCTCAAGAATCAATAGGCATGGATTTTCTTAAAAACATATTTTTCAATCAGGAGACGTAGATATTTATTTTTTCTCCTCACAAGGATATTATGACTTCTCCTCCGTTTCCATCAAATGTAAAGGCCATGTCTTCTGTTTTCCCTCTTGATTTTCCCTAACATTTTGAAATTAACTTTTCACCCCCATTTATGCAAAAAAGCGATTTCCATGTAACATTTCATAATATCATGTACCATTTACCCACCAATCAAATACCACCAACCAACTATATAATATACATTGACCTATATACATCATTTGGAACAACATATGCATTAGCCTAAGTGTGGAAACACAAACAAACGAACAAACACAGAGGATGTCGCACACACACTCTCGGAGGGCAAATAGAATAGATGTCAGTGAATGAGTGTGGTTTTCGTTAAATAAATTTTCTTTATATGGAATTTATGGCATGTGCCAGAACTGAACTATATATATTTGTGTGTATGTATATTTCTACATACGTATGTAATTGTGGCACAGATGTATTTATTTGCTGACAGGGCAAACATATTGCATTAGAAGTTCCATTATTGCATTTTATTATTGTTTGTATTGCAACTATAACAAAAAACCAAGAGACCTTCTTTTTTCCGGGCGGTTTGTTTTTGCATTTTACCACCCTCCTTTGTGGTGGGTTTATTTGCAAAAAATCAGGCACCATCCGTAATGGGAATAATAATCTAATTTCAACTTTTTTTATTTATTAAATTTTATTCAAAGAATTTTTATCTACAAAAGAGTAGTGAAATAACTGACTTAGAATCAACACCCAGACGGAACGTCTGAAGCTAGAATTTCGAAATTTGGCACGTAGTTCAGTCTTTTTCAGCCGCATAGACGTGTGATAAGACTGTACTAAAAGCATACGAAAATTACTAAACATTGCATACTTTGTAGTGGAGAAACGGAATGAGCTAGGATTGAATGAAATTTCGAATGGAAGTCACGGATGGAGTACAAGATAGATGTACCACAGGGGTTTTGGAAATTGGAACTTAAAGTTTACGAAACGTTCTTAAATGGTACTAAACTTCTAAATGGTAAATTTGCTATGAAAATCAAAGTTATAAGGAATGTTTGTGATAAACAGGGGGGTTTTGGAAAAGTACTAAATAGTTCTGTATTTGGTACAACTGAATGAACATATAGTGCCTGAAATCTGAAATTTGGTATTAGGGTCGCTGTTCATGTTTAGACTGGACATATGAATGTGGTTTTGGAAAGGTGTACTATAATTGTACGGAAAGTACTAAATGGTACTAAATTTGATATAAAGCGAAGGGATAGAGCTGGAATCCCGAAATTTGATATTGAGGTCACAATTAGTGTCTGTGGTTAAGGTATGAAGGTGACTTTGGAATGTGTACCATAATTGCTCGAAAAGTACTAAATGGAACTAAATTAAGTATTGAGCAAAGGAAAATATTGATATCAAATTTGATATTTAGACTACTGATGGTTGTTGAAGTTGATTATCCGCCATACAACATGTATGTGTTTGAAATAAGTTTGAAGTAACATTTATCAACCCTTGTGAAATGTTTGATTTGTTTTGTAAATTTAGTCTTTAAGTTTCCTTTCAAGAATAAAGATCTCAAACAGTGGTATCTGTGTTTAAGATTTGGCGGTGGTTTGGAAATGTGTCCTATATTTGTAAGAAAAATACTAAACAAATTGTGCATTTTGAGTACTGAAAGGGCCTAACATGAACTGTTGGAACGAATCTAAAACAGACGTGCATTTTTTTTTTGAGTATATTTTTCAATAATCAACAGATGTTGATTTTTTTTAAAAGTATTTTTTATAACGAATTAACAGTCGTGGTTTTTTTAAATATTTTTTATGAGAAATCAACAGTCGTGGATTTTTTTAAAAATATTTTTTATGAGAAATCAACTGTCGTTGATTTTTTTTAAGTATTTTTTATGAGAAATCAACAGTCGTGGAGTTTTTTAAAAATATTTTTTATAAGGAATCAACAGTCGTGGATTTTTTTAAAAATATTTTTTATGACGAATTAACAGTCGTGGATTTTTTAAAAATATTTTTATGAGGAATCAACAGTCGTGGATTTTTTTAAAAATATTTTTTATGAAAAATCAACAGTCGTGGATTTTTTTTTAAATATTTTTTATGAGGAATCAACAGTCGTGGATTTTTTTTTAAATATTTTTTATGAGGAATCAACAGTCGTGGATTTTTTTAAAAATATTTTTTGTAAGGAATCAACAGTCGTGGATTTTTTTAAAAATATTTTTTATGAAAAATCAACAGTCGTGGACTTTTTTAAAAATAATTTTTATGAAAAATCAACAGTCGTGGATTTTTTTAAAAATATTTTTTATGAAAAATCAACAGTCGTTGATTTTTTTTAAAAAAAAATTTATGAAAAATCAACAGTCGTGGATTTTTTTAAAAATATTTTTTATGAAAAATCAACAGTCGTTGATTTTTTTTAAAAAAAATTTTATGAGAAATCAACAGTCGTGGATTTTATTAAAAATATTTTTTATGAGAAATCAGCAGTCGTGGATTTAAAAAAAAAAAAAATTATGAGAAATCAACAGTCGTGCATTTAAAAAAAAAAAAAAATTATGAGAAATCAACAGTCGTGGATTTTATTAAAAATATTTTTTATGAGAAATCAACAGTCGTGGATTTTTTAAAAAAAAATTTTTATGAGAAATCAACAGTCGTGGATTTAAAAAAAAAAAATTATGAGAAATCAACAGTCGTGGATTTAAAAAAAAAAAATTATGAGAAATCAACAGTCGTGAATTTTTTTAAAAATATTTTTTATGAAAAAAAGTCTTGGATTTTTTTAAAAATATTTTTTATGAAAAAAAGGTCGTGGATTTTTTTAAAAATATTTTTTATGAAAAACAGTTGTGGATTTTTTTAAAAATATTTTTTATGAAAAATCAACAGTCGTGGATTTTTTTAAAAATATTTTTTTTTCAATTTAATATTTTTTTTTAAAATTATGAAAAAGTCAGCAGTCGTTGATTTTTTTTTTAATATTTTTTTCAATTCAATATTTTTTTATATTGAAACCTGCCCATAATATTCAGATTCATTTATCTCGTCAGAATCTTGTGCAGAATCTTTTCACAACGTGGATTGACTAAACTTTTGAAGCTGAGTTAGGTCACACTCACAATCAGAACCATAGAAATGTTATCAAAGAGTGACAAAATTGGGAGAACTAACTGTCCCACCTTCTTCTAAAGCCGGAAGAGACGAATAAAACTGTTACAATTTCGATTTATGGTTCACGAATTACTCCTCAAGTTTTAATAAATTTTCAAAAGCAATTATATTCTAATTGAAATTTATTAATTTTCTTCCTCCCTTGAAAAATAATCCAAATAAGAGAACAAACAAACAACCATGTCTGAAGAGACCGCCTGGCATTTGTGTTTGTGTTCTACTTAAAAATGGGTTTGATAATGTTTGTCTTCGAAATATTTCTTTAGTTCGAAGGTGTGTACCCAAATCTGTATCATGTGGTTTGCTCTAATTCTATGCTATGAAGACAATCATCATCATTATCATCATCGTGATGATAATAATGATTATAAAATTCATTTGCAAATTCTATTAAATATTTATATCAAAAAAAAAATAAAAACCCCAAAAATAAACAAACAAAACTGTATGTTTGTCTGTGCTATTTGTTTGAAATCACTTCCTTGTTTAATGGTTGGTTAGTAGAGTTTGTTTGCCGGCATTTTTTGGCTGCTTTGTTGGCTCGTGTAAGACCAACAATTTTTTTTATGACACTTACTTAAGCGAGCGAGTTTAGAATGCCGCCATTCGTGTTGTCGCCAGTTCATTAGCATCACTTAGCGACACATTCACACACACACACACACACAAGTCGGGGGGTATTAACTAAAGTTCGATGGAATAAATGGGCCGTAATATGAAATTGCCCCTATAAATGGTTGTATTAATAGCATGTGGCACAGTGTTACGGAAACGGAATAATAAATATTTGAATTAAAATAACAACAAAATATGGGAATTTTAAAAATATTTTTTAAAAACGTGTATTTTTTAAGAATATTTTTGACGAGCCTCTAGATTAAAGAAAAATTAATTTTTATTAACTTTTGATGATATGAGAGCTATAAAATTAATCAGACTTAAGGAGTTATTTTTTGAAGCCATGAGAGTTCAAAAAACCTCAGGTCTAAAAGGTTAAAGAGCCAAAGAATTGAAAATTTGTATATTTTTAGTCATAAAATCTAAAACGTAGACTAAAAAATAAGGAATTATCTGTTTAAAAAAAGTGAATTTTTTATTAAGAATTTTTTAGCCATTGGAGCTGTGAGTGTTGGTTTTTAGGACACTTTTTAGAAAGCCATCAGTCCCATTATTGTAAAAAAACAAGCTTCACCTCTCAACCACCATCTCAAACCAGCTCCATCTCTCAACCAAGAGTGAGAACGATTTCAAATTTCCGGATTGCAGTTCTATCCTTTTACCCAATACAAATATAGTACAGATTTCCAAAACCTGGAAATGAGATATGGTGGTGATATCTCAATTCCAGGTACCAACGGAGACCTCAATATGCAATTTGAGTATTCCAGCCGTATTCCTTCATCCAATACCAAATTTAGTACCATTTAGTACTTTCGAACAATTATAAATACACATCCCCGAACCATCTCCATATTTCCACGCTACACATTAACAGAGAGCCTAAAAGAAAAATTTCAGATTTCAAGCACTATTTGTTCACCCAATACCAAATTATACCAAATATAGTACCATTTAGTACTTGTCGTGCACTTATTATTACAAATTTCCAAAAATCCCTTTTTATCAAAAACCAACTACCAAAAGGGATCCCAATATTTCAGCTTCACCCTAAGCCAAAGTGTTCCAAATTTAGTACCATATAATACAGTTCGCACACTTAGTACAAATTTCCAACCATGAATCTCATACCAAATTTTATTTTTTTTTTCAGCTCTATCCGAATGTATCATCTTTGAAGTTTAGTACCATTTTAGAAGTTTTCGTAACATTAAAGTTCGAATTTCCTAAAACCCTTTGTTTCATCTGCCCTGTACTCCAGCAGTGGCTCTCATTTCTAATTTCATTCAATTCTAGCCCTTTTAGTTTTCCAATACAAAGTATTCAATTTTTACTACATTTTAGTACTTTTCGTACCTTTTTAGTACGAATTTTCCAAGAACCCAACCTAATCACACCATGACTGTCCCTCGTGAAAAATTTCCAGATTCTTCTCATAACAAATTTCAAGCTTTTTGCTCTTTCCGTTCACATAATGCCAAATGATACTATTGTAGAAGTTTAGTACAATTTTAGAACTTTTCGTAATCTTAAAGTTTAAATTTTCAAAAATCCTTTGGTACATCTATCCTGCAATCCATCAGTGACTCTCATTCCAAATGTCACTCAATTCTAGCCCATACCGTTTGTCCAATACAAAGTATTCCATTTTTAATACATTTTAGTACCTTACCTTTTTTGTAAGATTTTTCAAGAACCCAACCTTATCACACCAAGACTGAGCCTCGTGCTAATTTCCCACCTTCCATAAGAAAATTCCAGATTTTTTAAGAAAATTTTCGAAAAGGTTGTCAAACCCTCGATTTTATATTTTTATACCCTCAGCCTGGAGCCCACATATTTCGATGATTTTAGCGACATTATTAACCGGAATTGTTTCAAATTTGGTATTTGATGTTCGTAACGGATACTATAGCCTATGAAAATTGTCTGTGCAGGTCTACGTCTTTGTATAGCCCCCATATAACGGTACCTCCCGATATTCGGTATTTTGAAGATTTTAGCGTTATTATTCACCGAAATTGTTTCAAATTACGTATTTAGAGTTCGTAATGGGAGCTACAGTCTCTGACAGAAAATTGTCAATGCAGGTTCATGTCTTTGTATAGGCCCCATATATCAGTACCTCCCTATATTCGGTATTTTGACGAGTTTAGGTACAATACCCACCGAAATTGTTTGAGATGTCGTATTTGAAGTTCGTAATGGATGCTACAGCCTGTGACAAAAAATTGTCTATGCTGGTCCAGGTCTTCGAAGAGCTCCGATATAACGGTACCTCCCTATATACGATATTTCGATGATTTTAGCTACATTATTCACCGTTTATTTCAAGTTTCGAATTTGAATATAGTAATGGCTTATGACAAACAATGCCTATGTAGGTCCACTTCGTATAGACCCCAATATAACGGCTATATTCGGTACTTTTAAAATTTTAAGAGAATTTTTTAAGGATTTTATTTTTTTTAATTTCCAAATTCGTTCCAAATTGTGGAGGGTATTCAAATTTCGGCCCGGCCGAATTTACTGCTTTTTACATGTTCCTAACATGCTTCCATATTTTGATCTAATTCTCTGCTATTACCATTGTTTAACAATAAAAAAAATCTAGTCCCTCCTCCCATGCTCCTCTAATGCTTTTGCTTTCCTCGGGTCTTTGTTGACAATATCCCACCACTAATACCAGCACATTAAGTCACCTCCTCCCCCCTTATCTATGTTCTATTTTATGTGGCCAACAATCTTTGTTGGCTGGCTAGCTGGCATCATGAGATTATGACAATGGAGGGAGGGGGGTTATTGCTACTAAACCAAGTTTATAGCCAGCCAGCCATTGTTTGTTGCTGCTGCTGCTGCCGTCGCTACTGTTGGCATAGTCATTTTTTTTGCTGTTACTGTCGCAGTTACTGCAGATCAGTATCTGTCACTTTTATGGTAGTAGGTCAGTTCAAAATTTACATATTTATTTTCTCGTTGTTGTTGTGTTCAGATTTTTTGCTTCCACCTACTTCTTTGACTGTGTGGGTAGGGGGGGGGTTAAATAAGTTTTAGGCTTTATATAAATACATACATATTTTTTCTATTTGTTTTATCTGCTGGGCCTGCAGGTCGCTCGGTCACAGCTAGATTTATGGGTAATGGAATAAATAAATTATGGCTCTTTATTCCTGGCCCGGAGATGGCATAGAGATTAGAATCCATTCATTTTTTTGTATTTCTGTTTTATTCAAATCAATAGCAATTTTACACTCAATTGGCCTTTTATGAAATTGTGTCCGGAGTTGATGGATTTAGTGAATTTGATTATTTCTATGCAAATTGGAAATAAAAATTGGAATAAAATTTTGAAAAAAAAATTTAATGCGGAAATGGTTGTAGTCTGTATATTTTTCTGTATGTATATTTGTCCGGGCCATAGTTTCAAAATTTACATAAATGTGTCAACATAAAATGAGAATCTGAACTCCTTTCAAGCCAGAATATTTTTGCATGACACAAAATAAATATGGTTTTTTGATTGATGGGAAGAGGCCATAGATGGGGTGCAAGATATATTCTTAAGCCAACAAAAAATTGTCACCTTTCTATCATCTAAACGGCCGCACCATCCACAATCTGTGAATACGATTTCCATAAATAACGTTGTGGCCGAACCTTTTCAGCCTCCAAAGAAACCGCTTAGACTTTTTTCTGCTCGCCGAGGGTTTTTAGTTGTTTCATTTTGATTAGAAGACAACAACAGCAACAACAAAAAAAACTTATTTTATCAATTCAAATTTTGTATAATTTCTAAGTTTTGCTTTCATTTATTCCGTCCCTGAGCCCATTTTTTTTGTTCTGTTCTGCCACAACGATTTTTGTTACTTTTTGCCGATCGGTTAACTATTCTTTATGCAAAAAAGACCTGCTACCTTGTAAGAGGAAAAAAAAAATGTGCGGATTAAATGGATTGTCCTCTCTTGCCTCTGTCGTTTTGTAAGGCAGGCAATAAAGTTCGAATAAATTAGAATTGCGAAAAATAATCCGCAAAAAGGCACATTTTGTGGCGGCAATAATTTATGAAAAAACGTGATGTCTTTTGGTTCCTTTCATAAAAAAAATCAAGAAAAAAATGGAGGAACAGTTAATGTTGGTAGAGGTTTTATAAATAGTTGAAGGATATGGGGACTAGAAAAATAGAAAAATTTCAAAGGCCCATCACATGGATTTTTAAAAAAAAAAATGTTTTCAAGGACCAATAGAGCTACGAACGTGTAGGGGTAAAAAACCTGGATTTTTTTACAAATATTTTTCAAAAACTATAGAAAAAAAATTTTTTTTTTTGAAAATATTTTTTAAGTCGATCATAGACAAAAACGTGATTTTTTCAAGGATATTTAAAAACAATATTTCAAGGATCATCTTTGTATCCTTGATGTTAATTTAAAAAAAAAAAAAACAAATCTTAAAGGTCCATAGAGGTTTTGAATAAATATTTAACGGCACAAAAGTAGATCTTTTTTTTAAATATAATTTAGGGACCAGCAGACGATCTTAAGAATATATACAGGGTGAGATGAAAAAACTGCAACCAACTGTAGACAGCTGTCATTTCTAAGCCACTCGTCCGACAGCTGTTAAAATTATTCCAGTGACAGCTCATTATACTGTTTGCAAGCGTACAAAAGCTTTTTGGTGATAATTTTCCAGAAAAAAAGTTATTCCTGATGGAATTCAAGAGCGATAGTGTGATTTCTTTATATTTGGCTGGAAAATCACAAGAGGCTATCGTTAGAGCACTCCAGCATTTAAATGTGAATAAATATTTTTTTCTCGTACCATCGCTCGTTACCGACGTCAAGGAAGTGGACGGAAGAAAACAGCAAGATCAGCACAAATGGTTCGAAAAGTAAAAAAGGGACTTCATCACAACTCGCGTCGCAGTGGCAGAAAAATGGCTCGTAAGCTGAACATATCGCTATATTCCATTCGGCCAATATTGAAAAAATGGCTCGGGGTAAAGCCATTGAAATTCCAAAAAGTGCAAGAACTTACACCGCAACAGAAAGAAAATAGACTTAAAAGAACTAAAGAGTTGCTTCGCTTGGTCGAAAATAGTGAACTGCCGAATTTAATTTTCTCCGCTGAGAAAACATTTGTTGTCCAGCAGTTTGTAAACACGTATTTATTTTCCAAAGAGGTCAGCTGAAAATGTGCAGCTTCGGTTAGCCACCGGAACTCAAGCGCCGACCATGATGATGTTGTGGGCCGCGATAACAGCTGATAGTCGCTCTCCGCTCGTATTAATCGAGAGTGGCATCAGAATAAATGCTGAAGAAATGGATCGTCCTCCACCATCTTTATAACAGATCTGGTGTTGATAGTAATATTGAAATGTGCCAAATCTGAATGCAATGGTATGTTAATTCCGCGTTTTATGAACTTCATGGTTATTCAAAATGTTGAGCCTTTGTGGGGGAGGTACCAGAGGGATATATCCCATCTTCACAACAGATTTTTTCTTATTGAAAATAATGGGATGTGTGAAATATAAAAAGAACCTGATGCTTATTCCGGATTTTATAAACGTTTTGGTTATCCAAAAAATTTACCCTTTGTGGGGGAGGTACCAGAAGGACTTGATGGAGTAACCGATATTATTCATTTTTGCACCAGACCTAGAACTGACGCAAATATTAGGATTTGCAAGTTGGAGTAAAATCGGATTATAGCTTATCTTTCTGTGCAGAAAATATGACCTTTTGTGGGGGAGGTACTAGAAGGAGTGGACCGATATATTCCATCCTGGCACCAGACCTTGGATTAATAAAATTACTGCGATGTGTGAAAATTGAAGACAATCGGACGCTTAAATCAAATTTTAAAAGAGTTGTAATTATTCATAATTTTGACTCTTTGTGGAAGTGGTACTTGATGGAGTGGACTGGTATTGTCCATTTTCGCAGCTGATGTAGCACTGATAGAAATATTAGTATCTGCAATATTTGAGCAAAATCAGATTTTCGTTTCTCTTTCTGTGCAAAAAAATATTTTTTAAAAAAAATTTCGACTTTTGTGGTGGAGGTACCGAAGGAACGGGCCGATTCCATATTCCATCTTAACACCAGACCTTTGGTTGATAAAAATATTGTGATGTGTGTAATTTGAAGACATCAAATTTTATAAGGGTTGTAATTGTTCACAATTTTGACCCTTTGTGGGGGGAACTTCATGGAGTGGTCCGATATTGTCAATTTATCCACCTGACCTAGGATTTACAAAGCTGGAGCAAAATCGGATTATCCTTTTTCTTTCAGTGCAATAAAATATTTGTGGTGAAAATGTTCGCCTTTTGTGCTGGAGGTGCCAGAAGCAGTGGACCGATATTGCCCATTTTCGAACTCGATCTAAGTTTGATAATAATATTAAGATCCACCTAGTTTGGACCAAATCGAGTACTCCCTGGGATAGTTATCGTACACCAGCCAGCTACAGACAGATGGATGGACGGACATCGCTAGATCGACAACAAATGTCCTGAAACGAACTTGATCCAAAGAGGGATCTAAAACCTATATTTCGATGTGGCACGTTTTTGCCGTATTCAGTGATATGTACCATCTGTAGCCATATGTTTTGCCCAATTTGATTTCAAATTTATGTAGGGCATGAGGTAAGGTCGATTTTTTGGAAACTTGTACAAAAATGTACTACTCTGGTTCGGTTTCAAAATGCATTCTTTTTAGACCCTTCATTATACTATTGAGGTAATATACCCTCAATTTGTCATTCCGTTTGTAACATGTCTGTAACACGCTATATTTAGAACGAATTAAGATAGAAGGCTAAAATTTTGCAAACATGTGTATTTTGCCAGCAAGCAGGTTAAATTCGTAAATGGGCCATGTAGGTCCATGTTTTCACATAGCACCCATATAACGATACTTCTCAATATTCGGTATTCTGATGATTTCAGCGATATTTTTTTACCAGAATTATTTCAAATTTCGTATTTTAAGTTCTTAGTAGGTACTACAGCTTGTGTCAAAAACTTGAGTATGCAGGTTTACGTCTTCGTGTAGCCCACATATAGCGATACCTCCCGATATTCGGTATTTTGATGATTTTACCAGAATATTTTCAAATTTTGTATCTAAAGTTCGTAATAGGTACTATAATGTATGACAAAAAAAGTGTCCATGCTGGTTCATGTCTACGTATAGCCCCCATATAACGGAACCTCCCAATATTTGGTATTTTGATGACTACAGCGACATTTTTACCAGAATTGTTTCAAATTTTGTATTTTAAAGTTCGTAATGGCTGCTACAACCTGTAACAAAAAATTATTTATGAAGGAAGACGTGCTTCGTATATCCCCCATTTTAGGGGTTTCATTTGAGAGGTATTTTCTACGGATTTTTTATACCCTCCACCATAATATGGAGGGTATAATAAGTTTGTCATTCCTCGAAATATACATTTTAGACCCCACAAAGTATTTATATTCTTGATCAGCATAAAATTCTATGTCGATTTATCAATGTCCGTCCGTCTGTCCGTCGGTGGAAATCACTCTAGCTTTCGAATGAAATGAAATAGGTTGATAAAATTTTACTCAAATGTGTACTATGTCTGCAGGACATTTGGTATTAAAAATGGGCCATATAGGTTCACGTCTTCGTATAGCCCCCATATAACGGTACCTCCCGATATTCGGTATTTTAATGGTCCTAGGGACATTTTTTACCGGAATTGTTTCAAAATTAATATTTAAAGTTCGTAATAGATACTACAGCATAATACAGAAAATGGGCCATGTCTTTGTATAGCCCCCATGCAACGGTACCCCCCGATATTCGGTATTTTGATGATTTTAGCGACATTATTTACCGGAATTGTTTCAATTTTGGTATTTGAAGTTCGTAATGGATTCTACATCCTAAAACAAAAAATGAGCCATGTAGGTCCACGACTTCGTATAGCCCCAATATAACGGTACCCCCCGATATTCGGTATTTTAATGATTTTTGCGACATTATTTACCGGAACTATTTCAAATTTGGTATTTGAAGTTCGTAATGGATGCTACAACCTATGACATAAATTTGTCTGTGCAGGTCCACGTCCTCGTATCGCCCCCATACAACGGTACCTCCCGATATTCGGTATTTTGATGATTTTAGCTACATTATAAACAGATTTTTTTTCATGTTTCGCATTTGAATATTGTAATAGCTTGTGACAAAAATTGCCTATGCAGGTCCACGTCGTCGTATAGACTCTAATATACGGCTACATTAGGTATTTTCAAGATTTTAACAGAATTTTTAACGGATTTTATTTTTTGGAAAATTGTTTCATTTGTACCAAATGGTGGAGGATATTCAAAGTTTGGCCCGGTCGAAATTACAGTTTTTTTACTTGTTTTAATATTTCAAGTTCCTTCAAAAAGGGGGGGGGGGGTATTAAATGTTAGGCTCGTTCGAACTTGGCTGCTTTTTAACTTGTTGTACCTCTAAATTGAACCAAATTTACTAAATTCAAAAGAGTACTGAATTTTGAAATTTAGTATGGGTACCAGTCTTGGTGTGATTGAGACGAGTGAGCGGATGTAACAACGTACTAAAAGGCATTCAACTCCAAAAATGAAGAAAATTGAAATGGTGTCGACATTTTCATTTAGCCAATAACAAGATTTCTAGTGTCATTTGAGAGAAATTAAAGGCTGGCTGAGGAAAGAGGGCCAGTTGCGCTAATAGTAGATCTTTAGTGACCTGCCCTTTAAGAAATACCTTTAATGTGTAGATTATCTAAAGGGCAAACTGAAAAGGGTTTTATGCACAAAATCTCAAACTAAGCTCATCATGTAAGGGTATTTAAATTTTTTATTATTAATTATATTTTTTTTAAATCTTTTTAATTTTTTATTATTATTATTTTTTTTTAATTTCAATAATTTAAATGTTATTATTATAATTTTTTCGGATGCATGATTTGTTTCTTAATTACACATGCAGTATGGGAAAGAAATATTCCACTGGCAACAAAAAAAAAATAAAATAATTGTTTCCAAAATCACAGCAAGCAAAGAAAGAGAGAAAGGTGGAAGAGGAGCAGGAGGAGGACGGGCGTAGGTCGTTTTCGAATTCAATAACCCAGAAAAAAAGTGCAGTCAAGCTCTGACAGCATAATAACTTTTACACGTTTTTAAGTGTCAATGCACTTGTTTCGTTTTCGATGCTCATCGTGTTGTTGTTCTTGTTGCCGTCACTGTTTATGTTGTTGTTGTGTTGTGCTGGATTGTTGTTTTTTTGTTGTTGTTAATGCTGTTGATTTGCTGCGTCGGTTGGCTCTGTCGCTGATGTTAATGCGTCTATTGACCGGCTTTTACGGGAAGGAAGAGTTGTTGTCTCCGTTTAATGATGCCCATAAGGGAGAGAATGGGCGTATGAGCTATTGTAGCTGTTGATGTTGTTGTTGCTATTCTTGTTGTTGTTCTTTCTTGTTTAATACTTAATGCATTTATTGACTATTTGTTGAGCCAGCCCTAAAGAGGGATGATAAGTTTTTTTTCTTATTTCTCTTTTCTTTGGAATTTTATTCTTAAAGCTCGGTGGCGCTTTTATAAATCAAAAGGAGTAAAATAAACGACAAACATATGTATGTATGTGGAAGTGTACGTCTTTACGGCAATTATAATTCACTGACCTCCCATCACTTTTTCTGGATCATAATTATCGGTTATTAACGCATTTTTGGTCACATCATTGTATTTTACAAAAAAAGAAGAAGAAGAGAAAAAAAAAGAAAAGCAAGCAGAACCGAGTTGAAAATTCGCCAGAAGAGAATATGAATTTATTTGCTTTGTCTTTAATCGCGCTGATTATCAATAAAAGTTTAATGAACATCTGCCTTATTGTTGTCATGTTTTCAGTTTGGAGAAATTATGCAGAAATGCCATCCGAATCAGGGATAATGACCAACGAACTTTACCGAAACACATAAAGCTAGGGTTCTTCATTGCTGTTGTTGCCACCTAATAAAAATGCAGGTTTAATGAACTTTATCTCGCTGTGCGTTTTTTTTTTTTTTTGGACTATGGATACAATGATCTGCCATCTTTGGTATTTTAAATTATTTATTGAACTTTAAATTTGCCAGCAACACACTAAGGGAAATGTGTCCGCCTTCTCTGTCATTTTTTCCAAGAGTTGATGATTAAACAATGCAACAAAGACCACATTCGAGGAGATAAAGAAGATATTTGAAGGAACAGATGATGACTCAAATACTATATTTTGTTGGTCTGGATTTTATTTGCCTGTCCAAATCCCTTCGTCGATCGGCCCTGTGACTCCCTACATTATTTCTTTTGGGCATGAAGGCTAAAATTATCAAAATACCTAATATCGGGAGGTACCGTTATATAGGGCTATACGAAGACGTTGACCTGCACAGACAGTTTTCTGGCTTAGGCTGTAGCATTCATAACGAATTTCAAATACCAAGTTTGAAACAATACTGGTGAATAATGTCGATAAAATTATAGAAATACCGAATATCGGGAGATACCGTTATATGAAGGCTATACGAAGACGTGAACCTGCACAGATAATTTTCTGTCTTGGGCTGTTATATCCATTACGAACTTCAAATGTCAAATTCGAAACAATTCCAGTGAATAATGTCGCTAAAATCATCAAAATACCGAATATCGCAGGGTACCGTTATATTGGAGCTATTCGAAGACGTGGACCTGCATAGACAAATTTCTGTCTTAGGCTGTAGTATTCATTACGAACTTCAAATATCAAATTTGAAACAATTCCGGTAAATAATGTCGCTAAAATCAAAAAAATGCCGAATATCGGAGGGTACCGTTACATGGGAGCTATACGAAGACGTATCTATTATTTTAGCGACATTATTCACCGGAATTGTTTCAAATTTGGTATTTTAAATTCGTAATGAATACTACAGCCTAAGACAGAAAATGGACCATGTAGGTCCACGACTTCGTATAGCCCCCATATAACGGTACCTCCCTTTATTCTGTATTTTGATGATTTAAGCGACATTATTCACCGGAATTATTTCAAATTTGGTATTTGAGGTTCGTACTGGAAATTATTTACCAGAATTTTTTTAATTTAGTATTTGAAGTTGGTATTGGATACTACAGCCTATGACAGAAAATTGTCTGTGCAGGTCCACGTTTAATAACTTCCATGGTAGCTTCCTATATTCGGAATTTTGAAGGTTTTAGCTGCATTATAAACAGATTTTTTTTTTCAAGTTTCGCTTTTAAATATTGTAATAGCTAATGACAAAAGTTGCCTATACAGGTCCCCGTCCTCGTATAGACCCTAATATACGGCTACATTCAGTATTTTTAAGATTTTAACAGAATTTTTAACGGATTTTTTTTGACCACAAGGTGGTCAGGGTATTAAGTCTTTGTGCATTCGTTTGTAACAGGCAAAAGGAAACGAGATAGACCCATAGTTCCTTTTGATGATCTGCATAGAATCACATTCTGAGTCGATTTATGCATGTCCGTTCGTCTGTCCATGTATTTTTGTAAACAAAGTACAGGTCGCATTTATAGCCCTATCCAGATGAAATTTTGCACAAATCATTTGTTTGACCCAAAGACGAACCCTATTGAAATTGGAGATAATCGGTCAAAATTAAGATATAGCTCCCATATATATCTTCGTCCGATTTGCCTTTTATTGTGCACCAAACTTGTAATATCAGTTTGAATAATATGGAATTTTGCACGTACGATCAGATTTAACCTGAAAATAAGTATGCCAAATTTGATCGAAATCGGTTCAGATATAGCTATAGCTCCCATATATATTGTCCATCCGATTTGTTATTTTTGTCCTTCGCAGGTGTAAGATGCACTCTGTAACAACAATATTTGGGGAAATATATCAAATACATCTCAGAAATACCTTTACTAAATGTTATCGAGATCGGTTCAGATTTGGATATAGCTCCCATATATAACTTCGTCCGATTTATGTTTTATTGTGCACCAAACGTTTAATATTTGCTCAAATTGGATGAAACGAATTGAAGCTAGTATGTCAAATTTGGTGATACTGTTCATCCGATTTGTCATATTTGTTACCCACAGCCTTAATATGCACTCCGTAACAACGATATTCAGGGAAATATATCAAATTCAGCTCAGAAATATATTTGCCAAATTTTATCGAGATCGTTTCCGATTTGGATATAGCTCCCATATATATTTTTTATCCGATTTTAAATTAATTGTGCACCAAATGGGCAATATAAGTCCGAATTTTAAAGACGCAAATGCTAAGTGGTGTAGGGTGTCATAAAGTCGGCCCCGCACGACTTTAAGACTTTCTTTACTGTTTTTTTTTTTTTTTTTTTTGAAATATACCAAATTTGTTCCAAATGGTGAAGCGAATTCAAAGTTCGGTCGGGCAGAACTTACAGCTTTTTTACTTGTTTAGTGCAAAAAGTTAACGAATTTTAAACCGAATTTCGCAGCACATTTTAACTTCGTCAGACAATAGTACTTTACAAAAAACTCTATCCTTCAGCCTTTAATCAAAAAAAAAAAAAACATAGCTTTTAATACTTTTAAGTACGAAAAAATCCCCTTTCCCTTAAATAGTTCCCTTTTTTACCAAGAAGTGCCCAAAATCCGATATTCTCGAAGAAATTATTTCCAAACTCGTCATCATCATCATTGCAATCATGATTATTAGCAATGTCTTCGTCATTATGATGACCATCACTTCATTATCATTATTGCTGTTGTTGTTATTACTGATATCAGGGCAAAAAGTAACAACAACAACACCAAACAACAATGAAGACGACGACATCAATAATGTGAACCTTTAGAATGCACACATTGACGTTGTCGCTGTCATTCGCTGTTGGTTTCACTGCGTGTATCACACACACACTACCACCAGCTAGTGAGAAAGTGAGCGAGCAAGTGAGTCAGTGAATGATTTTGTGGCTGTTCATAATGTTGTTCTTGTTGTTGGTGCTGCTGCTGCCTTTGTAGCTGGTGTTGTGATGCCTGTTCAAAATATACTTACGTACGCGTACGTGTGTATGTATGGTGGCGATCAATGACCTATTGCAACAACAACAAACACTACAAGCAGCAACACCAACAACAATGCCAAAGAATGAAACGCCAACGATCAGTTTTAATGAATACTCACTCACTCACTCACTCACTCACTCGGCCCCGCTGAAATGAACTCGCCGAACGACATTTGCACAAAACCAGCAGCAAAGGCAAAAGCAAGAACAACAAGCAATCAGCCTCTGTGCTGCACACCAACAACAGACCAACAGACGACACGACGAACGCAGTGAAGTTTAGGGACGGCCGGCCAACTCACTGGAGTCGGTGCATTTGAATGTGAGTATGTGTGTGTGTTCGAACGTATGGGCAACATCCCAAGAGGAGACACAAGAAAAGCAACAACAACACACAGAAGCAATGCCAGGAGTGATGAACCTCAGACGTTTGAAACAACAACATCACCATCATCATTAAAATAAATATCATCGCGACAAAGAACAACAACGGCAGCAGCAACAAGAAATGTTTTAAATTGGTGGCAAATGTGAAAAACTGCAACAAGGGCAAGATTGTCTGGAGAAAAGGAGGTTGAAGATCGAAAGACAAAAGAGAAATCTGATGTTCCAGAAAGATTTTGAAGACCCAGTAATAATTTCGAGGCAACCTGAGCCGTATAACTCATATAAATAACAAATGTTACTACTTTTTAATGCAACACAATATTAAAGCCCTTTGCCACAAATTTGAACAAAATATTTCTCATACACCTTTGCAATTCCGACCCATTAACCCCAGAGGCGCCCCTAATGTAAAATACCAGAATTCTGGGTTAAAAAAAAATTTATTCCACCACCAGAAGTGACCCTCAAATAAAATTCTAAAGTTCGAAATTTAAAATGCACAATAGTTACCACTTCTGGGTGCATTACAATATTTGATATATTTCAGTAAAACTTTTCAATATAGAGATCCGTCGGTTTTGCCGACAGCTGTATGCCCTCAGCCAATGTTCGATTATTTAAATATATTTTGACTTCTGTTATGATTATTCAAATTATTGACCCTCTCTGGAGTAGGTTCCGAAGGAATGGGCCAATATTGTCCATTTTGTATGGGACATAAATAAATTGGACTATATTGGTTACTTCCTTCACTTTATATGGGATGATTTGAATATGTACTTCGCTTTCTTTGAGCGTTTTTCAAAATCTTGAACCCTATATAGGGGAGGTACCAGAAGAAACAGATCTTCTGTTGATCTTGTAAAATATTAAGATGTACCAAGTCTGAATTGAATCGTATGTTACTTTCGCGTTTTATGCGTTTCATGGATATTCTAAATTTTAACCCTTTGTGGGGGAGATACCAAAAAGAGTGCACCGATATATCCCATCTTCACAACAGATTTTGTGTTAGTAGAATTAATGGGATGTGTGAAGTATGAGGAGAACCGTATGCTAATTTCGGATTATATAATCGTTTTGGTTATTCAGAAATTTGACCCTTTGTGGGGGAGGTACCAGAAGAACTATTCCGATCTCTACCATTTTTAAAACAGATCTTGTGAAATATTAAGATGTACCAAGTCTGAATTGAATCGCATGTGCTAATTTCGGATTATATAACCGTTTTGATTATTCAGAACTTTGACCGTCTGTGGGGTAGGTACCAGAAAAAATTGTCCGACCTCTACCATATTTATAAGATATATTATGTTGATGGAAATATTGAGATGTGGGAAGTCTCAATGGAATCGTATGGTAATTTCGCGTTTTATGAGCTACATGGATATTCAAAATTTTGACCCTTTGTGGGGGAGATACCAGAAAAAGTGCACCGATATATCCCATCTTTACAGCAGATTTTCTGTTAGTAGAATTAGTGGGATGTGTGAAATATTGAGATGTGCGAAGTCTCAATGGAATCGTATGTTAATTTCGCGTTTTATGATCTTCATGGATATTCTAAACTTTGAGCCTTTGTGTGGGAGGTATCAGAAGGAATGAACCGATATTGCCGATCCTCACACCAGAACTTGGGTTAATAAAAATATTGTGATGTTTCTAATTTAAAGACAATGGGACTCTTACATCACATTTTATAAGAGTTATAATGATTCAAAATGTTGACCCTTTGTGAGGGTGGTACTTTAGACCGATATTGTCCATTTTCACACCTGATGTAAAAATTTTGAGATTCACAAGGTCGGGACAAAATCGTATTATCGTTTCTCTTTCAGTGCTGTAGAATATATATATAATTTTTTTTTTTTTTGAAAACTTGGACCTTTTTTGGGAGATACCAGAAGGATAGAACCGATATTGTCCATTTCCGATCGCGATCTAAGTTTGATAATAATATTACGATGTACCAAGTTTGGACGAAATCAGATACTCCTTTCGAGAGTTATCGTGCGTACTTGCCAGACAGATAGACGGACGGACGAATATCGCTAGATCGACTCCAAATATCCTAAAACGGATTTGGTCCAAAGAGTCCTGGGGTCTAAACCACTTATTTTGATGAGGCATGTTTTGGCCGTATGAAATGATATTTATACCCTCTGTACCTGAGGGTATAATAATTGTTTGAAGGAATCTTCTGTACTTAGTGGTCCTTTGACATGTCTTCAATATTTAGAATGGCTTTAAAAGGTCTACTGTAGATAATAGTGCTTTAGCACGTCTTCTATCATCTTTACAAAAAAAAAAAAATAAATAATAATAATACTAATAATAATAATACTAATAATAATAATAATAATAATAATAATAATAATAATAATAATAATAATAATAATAATAATAATAATAATAATAATAATAATAATAATAATAATAATAATAATAATAATAATAATAATACTAATAATACTAATAATACTAATAATATTAATAATAATAATAATAATAATAATAATAATAATAATACTAATAATACTAATAATAATAATAATAATAATCACAATAATAATACTAATAATACTAATAATAATAATAATAATAATAATAATAATAATAATAATAATAATAATAATAATAATAATAATAATACATAATAATAATAATAATAATAATAATAATATACAATAATAATAATAATAATAATAATATAATAATAATAATAATAATAATAATAATAATAATAATAATAATACTAATAATAATAAATAATAATAATAATAATCACAATAATAATACTAATAATACTAATAATAATAATAATAATAATAATAATAATAATAATAATAATAATAATAATAATAATAATAATAATAATAATAATAATAATAATAATAATAATAATAATAATAATAATAATAATAGTAATAATAATAATAATAATAATAATAATAATAATAATAATATAATAATAATAATAATAATAATAATAATAATAATACTAATAATACTAATAATACTAATAATAATAATAATAATAATAATAATAATACTACTAATAATAATAATAATAATAATAACAATAATAATAATAATAATAATAATAATAATAATAATAATAATAATAATAATAATAATAATAATAATAATAATAATAATAATAATAATAATAATAATAATATTAATAATATTAATAATATTAATAATAATAATAATAATAATAATAATAATAATAGTAATAATAATAATAATAATAATAATAATAATAATAATAATAATAATAATAATAATAATCACAATAATAATAATAATAATCACAATAATAATACTAATAATAATAATAATAATAATAATAACAATAATAATAATAATAATAATAGTAATAATAATAATAATAATAATAATAATAATAATAATAATAATAATAATATAATAATATTAATATTAATATTAATAATAATAATAATAATAATAATAATAATAATAATAATAATAATAATAATAATAATAATAATAATAATAATAATAATAATAATAATAATAACAATAACAATAATAATAATAATAATAATAATAATAATAATAATAATAATAATAATAATAATAATAATAATAATAATAATAATAATAATAATAATAATAATAATAATAATAATAATACTAATAATAATAATAATAATACTAATAATAATAATAATAATAATAATAATAATAATAATAATAATAATAATAATAATAATAATAATAATAATCACAATAATAATAATCACAATAATAATACTAATAATACTAATAATAATAATAATAATAATAATAATAATAATAATAATAATAATAATAATAATAATAATAATAATAATAATAATAATAATAATAATAATAATAATAATAATATTAATAATAATAATAATAATAATAATAATAATAATAATAATAATAATAATAATAATAATAATAATACTAATAATACTAATAATAATAATAATAATAATAATACTAATAATAATAATAATAATAATACTAATAACAAGTAAGAAAACATTAAGTTCGGCCGGGCCAAACTTTTAATACCCTCCACCTTAGGGTAAAAGAAGCATTAGAAGAAATGTGGCAAAAACCATTAGAATGCCGATTATGGGGAGGTACCGTTATATGGGGGCTATACCAAAACGTGGACCTATAATTACAATGTTTCGCCACCGGAGCTGGAACCCATTATGACCCACAAATACCAATTTTTAGACAAATCAGTGAAAAAATGTGGCAAAAACCATCAAAATACCGAATATCGGGAGGTACTGTTATATGGGGGCTATACCAAAACGTGGACCTATAATTACAATGTTTCGCCACCGGAGCTGGAACCCATTATGACCAACAAATACCGATTTTCAGACAAATCCGTGAAAAAATGTGGTAAAAAAACTAAAATACTAAATATCGGGAGGTACCTTTATATGGGGGCTATACCACAACGTGGACCTATACATGCAATGTTTTACCACACGCTCAAGTACCCGTTATGACCTACAAATACCAATTTTCAGACAAATCCGTGAAAAAATGTGGCATAAATCATCAAAATACCGAATATCGGGAGGTACCGTTATATGGGGACTATACCAGAACGTGGACCGATATATCTCATTTTCAATACCAACCATCCTAGACACAATGCAAATAGCTCTGCTAAAATACGTCAAATAATGTGGGCTGTATCGTGATTTCAACAGACAGACAGACGGACAGACAGACAGACAGACTGACATCGTTAAATCGACTTAGAATTTTATGCTGATTATGAATATATATACTTTATGGGGTCTAAAACGAATATTTAGGGATGTTACAAACGAAATGACAAAGTTAATATACCCTCCTTTCCAAGGTGGAGGGTATAATAATAATAATCATAACCTCTTTGTAGATTGAAGATTTTTTACAGGTCCGTTGACAGGTCTCCTCTAGAAGAAAGCAGAGACGTGTAAGCAGGATAGGGATCCCTTTGGGCCCCTCTTCGAAATAGATTTTTTTTGCAATTTTTTTGTATATTTTACATGGAAACGTTAGTTGTTTGCTAGTTGGCCCCACCGAAATGATTTCAAAATGCCTTCCTAGGTACATCCCTTGCATATAAGTCCCTTCATTTTTTTTTACATTTAGAAGGACTTTCATAAGATATTAGCTGATTTTTGATTTATCGAGGACTTTTTACGGGCTTCCTTGCTTTTATAACTCTTTGTTTAGAAATATGACCCTTAAAGGCCTTTTTTCAAACGAATATTTTTTTACCGATAAACTTTTATAGCTCCTTCACCGATAAAAATTCTCTCAAAATGTCTGTACCTTTGCGACGGTCTGGCCTCGACCATGTTTCTTTCTAAAACGCATATTTGCTCTATTCGAAAGTTATTTTCTATATCTATATTCTATATCTTGCCCATCCACTTGTCATTGCATCTAGCCAGGCATTCACATGTCTCTCTCTGTCCGTCTGTCTGTCCATCCATTCCAGTGTTCATATATTCCCAACATGTACACATCTATTGCTTGGATTGGCTTGGTGTCCTTCTATTCTTTCAATGCCCTGGCACTTTGAAAACGTTTTTTTTTTTTTAAGTTACAAGGAATGGATGGATGGCTGGACAGACAGACAGACAGACAGACAGACTATTGCAATGCCCAGCCATTGAACATTGACTAAACGTCAGAATGGCAGAAAAACAGCAAGAACAACAAGGAGAAACACCTTAAGAATATCAGCGGCATTCATGCAGCTAACTACTCACTTAGCACTGGCATATGAATGTTTAGCTGATTGGCTGGCTGGCTGACCGTCCATCTGTCCGTCCCACCAAGCAAACGACCAAGAAAATGTGTGTTTGAATGAATTTAGCTCTTACTTTCTGATTCCACAGCTAACTAAAAAAAGACTAAGGAGACCTGGGGATAGCGGGGACATGGGACTATTGCAACAAATCCCCAGTAAAATAGAATTAAAGAAGAATAAAGAAACGAGCGAACAAACAGCAACAACAACAACAAGTCGTCTGCACTGCAGCAATGCACTAAAAAGCTAATGAACTCTTGATTTCAAAGCACTTTGTAACGACGTTGTCGCTTCAACAATTACCAGCAATGCCAAGCCGGTCAGCCTGCCAGCCAACCAACCAGCATTGCTGCCAGTTAACGATGGCATAAAATTAAAAAAAACAGAACAAAATCACACACAACTTCGAAAAGAAAGACCAGCCATAGGAATATGCAATGCCGCCTCGATACCAAAAGATCCCATGGCCCAATCAAAGTGTAATAATGGCAGCAGCGGCCCGCTGCCTGGTAGCGATTCTAGGCACCGCCGCCACCATTTCAAAGGAATATGAAATGAAAATAGAGTCATAACAACACCAATCAAGCGGCCAAGCCATTTGAATGCAGTCATGTGAGAATATTGTGGCATACACACACGCACACATCACGTCCCCTTGAAAGCGTTGAGGGTTCATTGAAATTGAACTATCATCATGCTCGTCATCAAAGCTTAGATATGAAACCCCTCTCCAACCCCCCCACCAATAAAACTATGGCCGACACAATTTGAATACTCCATCAAAGTGATGGCGATGCCGATGATGCCGATGATGATACAATTCTTTGTTCTCTCCATGCATTAGTAGCAGCAGCAACAACAGAAGCAACAATCGTCCATTGCACATATCATTCAGGCCCCACATCCAACCGACCCACAGACCGGCCATCAAATGCATTCATCTCCAATGGAGATGACCCGATTGCATCTTTTTGCCATTTACATATCAAGGATTTAATGTTGAATTCAAATTGCAAAATGCAAAAAGTTAAAGGCCATTTTACGCCATTGGTCCGCACAACAACAACAACAAAAATGAGCATGCACATGCACGTATCAGTAATAAACAAATGGACCTTCTTTGCCATCCACATATATTGTTCATGTGGATAAATATATTTTAAAAGAAATCGAGGGTTTCAAGGGCTTCAATTGCAATTAATCATAGTTTACACAATGGAAATAGATGAGGGGTAAGGGGAAAGAGAAGGGGGCTTAATTTTAAGAAAATATAAAATATCTGAAGTAATTATTGATATTCTAAAGAGTGATTTTTTAAGAGCTTGATAACTTTTTTTTTTAAAAAACGCATAAAATTTGCAAAATCTCATCGGTTCTTTATTTGAAACGTTAGATTGGTCCATGACATTTACTTTTTGAAGATAATTTCATTTAAATGTTGATCGCGGCTGCGTCTTAGGTGGTCCATTCGGAAAGTCCAATTTTGGGCAACTTTTTCGAGCATTTCGGCCGGAATAGCACGAATTTCTTCGGAAATGTTGTCTTCCAAAGCTGGAATAGTTGCTGGCTTATTTCTGTAGACTTTAGACTTGACGTAGCCCCACAAAAAATAGTCTAAAGGCGTCAAATCGCATGATCTTGGTGGCCAACTTACCGGTCCATTTCTTGAGATGAATTGTTCTCCGAAGTTTTCCCTCAAAATGGCCATAGAATCGCGAGCTGTGTGGCATGTAGCGCCATCTTGTTGAAACCACATGTCAACCAAGTTCAGTTCTTCCATTTTTGGCAACAAAAAGTTTGTTAGCATCGAACGATAGCGATCGCCATTCACCGTAACGTTGCGTCCAACAGTATCTTTGAAAAAATACGGTCCAATGATTCCACCAGCGTACAAACCACACCAAACAGTGCATTTTTCGGGATGCATGGACAGTTCTTGAACGGCTTCTGGTTGCTCTCCACTCCAAATGCGGCAATTTTGCTTATTTACGTAGCCATTCAACCAGAAATGAGCCTCATCGCTGAACAAAATGATTTGCAAGCGTTGCTCGTTAGTAAGACTATTCATGATAAAATGTCAAAGCATACTGAGCATCTTTCTCTTTGACACCATGTCTGAAATCCCACGTGATCTGTCAAATACTAATGCATGAAAATCCTAACCCCAAAAAAATCACCCTTTATCAGTAATAAATCCTTGCACAGAATCCGAAAGAGTCATTTCATAGATCAGCGGAATGGAAGCCATTCCAGACCAGAACTCAAATTTGTTTGTTTTTACTTGCGAGTGAAGCATACACGCGAGCAGGAGTGCTCGAAGAGTAGGAGTTTTACACGATGTTTATTCTCCACTCTTTTAGAGTAAGAGTTTACTCTAAGAGTAAAATCGAGTGGGAAAAATTGTGTGTGTGTTTAGTAGTTATGATGTTGTTACAGGATAGATGTTGTGTCCAAAGGCCAAGAAGAGAAAACCAGCATAATCAAATGGCCGTTTGAGTTTGTGCTGCTGTAGTGATATGTTTTATTAGGACAAAACAGATGGCGATGCTCTTTAACATTCATGTCCATCAATGCCCGGTGTCGTAACAACTAACCAAAATTTTTCTCTCTTTAGAAAAATTCAGCGCACTCTCTCACTTTTTAGATGAAAAAAAATACACATTCCTACAAATAAAGAAACGTTGTGAAAAAAAAAAAAACAAAATAGTACGCGACAAGAGATGAATCTGCTCGTTTTAGAGCGGATTTGACTCTCACTAAAAAAGAGCATTGTCTGCTCGTTCTTATGCGACTGTCATAGATAAATTGAGTATTCCCACTTGTTTTTACTCGTAGGAATACTCCTGCTCAAATTCGAGGAAGTATCACACTTAACTCCAATCGGAATTCGGAAGGTCTGGTAAAAATTTAAGTCTAGTGTTCTAATAGAAATATAAATACTAAAACGTTGTGAAAAAAACTAAAAGAGCGCTCGACAAGAGTTAAATATGCTCGGCTTCGAGCGGATTTGAGTCTCAGTCGTTCTTATGCGACTGCTATAGAAAAAGAGAGTATTCTCAATTTATTTTTTTTTTACTCTTAGGAATCCTCCTGCTCGAATTCGAGGAAGTATCATAATTTACTCGAATCGATATTGGGAAGGTCTGGTCTAAAAACTAATGAAAACCATAAAATTGTTTCAAATTTTGTAGTTGAAGTTCGGAATCGGTACTACAGCCTATGACTGAAAATTTCCCATGCAGGTTAGCGTCTTCGCATAGCTTCCATATAACAATACTTTTCGATATTCGGTATTTTGATGATTTTAGCGGAATTACTTGCGGGAATTGTTACCAATTTCGTATTTGAAGCTCGGAATCAGTACTTCAGCATATGACAAAAAATTACCTATGACGGATCACGCTTTGGTATATCCCCCATATAACGGATTTTTTTGAAGTTCCTTTAAAAGGGTGGAGAATATTAAAAGTTCGGACTGAGAGGTGTTTCTCTACGGAGATAGATGATATTAAAAGTTCATTCCGGCCGAACTTAGCTACTTTTTTAACTTCATTTTTTTAAGTGGGAAGATCTGAAAGTTGTGAAACATCTGCTTTTCAAAATACACCTGTGAAAGAAAAAACAATGTGAATGGAATTTTTTATTTAGAAGATCTATCATTTGCTCAGAAGACCTTGAGGACAAAAAATTTCCACGTTTCATAAGGTCGAAATACCAAATTGGATCCCATTGCTACCAAAACCAAAAAATGTATTTGTAAAGCTGTATTGGAACCATGCCAAAACGTGGATCAGTCCTCAAAATAAAACATTTGAAACTCGTATTGTGGTGGCGCCCAACTAGAAAATAAATTAGTTTTTTATGTTAAATGTCCAAAAAATTTTGCAAAAGTTAATATTTTGGAGGACCCACTTCCCGTACATCAATGAATTAAATTAATATATAGGGGATAACCACAACATGATTTTATATGACTTCAAATCAGGTTATATGCACTTCGGAAAGAAAATTAGGATGGCGCCCAACGTAAAAAATGTAGAAAATTTCCGCAAAAGTAAACATTTCGAAGAGGCCATCCCCACGTGGCACCCAAGAATGGTTACAAAATAAGGTTCCTCCTTCTTTTCCAGTGCACAATGGCCACCAAAATCTCCGGATACCAATCCGTTGGACTATTGTGTCTGGAGTATTTTGTAAAGCAAGGTAGGCACTAAAAAATACCAAAGTGTCGATTACCTCAAGCAAGCGCTTCGCCGGTCAAGCAGCGTGTAACGGTTTCATTGGCCGTTTGAAGGCCATAATTCGTTCCAAAGGTGACCAATTCGAACAAATCTAAACTTATTCTAAAATTTGATGTTATTTCCGACATTTTTTGCTTTCATGCAATAAAATTTAAAAAAAAAAAAATTAAAAATTATTGCAGTTATTTTTATCTCACCCTGTATATTTCGAAACCATTTTGCGGTGGCGCCCAATTAGAAATAAAATATTTTTCCATTATAAAAAATATTGGGAAAATAAAATTTTCGGAGTCCTTGGGCTGAATCCATATATGGGATATAACCAATGCCTGGGCCAATTTAATCTATTTTCAACATTTTTTTTTTCAAAATTTAAATACCCGAAATGTTGTTGTCCGGGATTTTACCCCATTGGGTACTTACCCACATACCAAGTCTATTTAAATTTCATATTCTCCATTCGATGATTTTTATATTCCATTCATAATTTTCATTCTAAAATAGAATTGACATCACAACAACTGATCTCATATTTAAAACGCAGAATTTCTATTCAAAATATTTAGAAAAGAAAGAAATTTATGGCGTCTTATATTTAAGAAGTGGCAGAAGCCAACGACTCTGGTGTATGCAGAAGAGTTTGAACTGGCATTTATGCTACGCTATGAGTTCATTTGAACAGAATTTTTTTTCTTTTCTCGAAACTTATGTCATTGTCCCCATTTATGATGAGGTTCTTTTTCCGGCAGCAACCCACCTCTTTGGATTGATTTTTTTTTTCTTTTTGTTTCGGTTTCAGTTCTACTTTTTGTTTTTCGTCTTCTTGTATGGCAGCACGAAAGGGAAATGTCACCGTTTTCTTCATTCATTCACTTAGACGTTGACAATACACACTTACACACACACACATTGATATAAAGAAATTCTAAAATATACGACATAAATAAAGAATGTTTTAGCTGATTATGGCAAAAAAAACAACAACAACAAAAAATTTGAAAACGGAAAAAAGAAAATCCAACAACAAAATGACTCTAAAATAAATACTCAACTGAGCTGAGGAAGGGAGAAGAGTCGGAGAAGAAGTAGCAGCAGCAGAATCAAAACCAGAACAAAAACTGAGCACTGCTGGTGATGCCTAAAAACATAACTGAAATAAAGCCAGCAACAAGAACAACGGCAACTACCAAAAACTCTGACCTAAAATTGTGGAAATAATAAGTTAAGGGGTAAGGGGAGGAGATGGAGAAGTAGAATCGGAAGAAGGGCAACCAAGAACAGTGACACCATGTCAAGCAAAAAACAAACGAAAATATAAAAACAAAATAAAAGAAAGAAAGAAGTTTTGAATAAAAAAAGACGGACTAAAAATGTGAATGGAGTAAGAAAAAGCAACAACAACAACAACATATACTAGTTTACTAGTTAACCCACTATATGCCATCGGACCCATCGCTTTGCTACAAACTCGGGTCAGCGATGAATACAAAAACAAAATTCAAAACAAAATAAAAATTAAAAAAAAAAATTAAGAATGAAAAAAAATATTTAACAAATTATTTAAATTCCTTGCCTGGGTGAGAATCGCTGTTTGTTGTTGTTGCCTACATTTTGAAATCAATCTGTGTTGGTTTTTGGTTCTCCATCCATGTGATCCAAAAGCATGTTACCACTTCGTTGCTGTTGTTGGTAATTTTTTCACATTTAATTCTTTCAGCTGCCACAGTTGTAAGCAATGCCATATCCACAGCACCCCTCCCCTCTCACCTACCATGGCCCCAGTGAAGCTGGGCCCAACCAAAAACAAAATCTCCAAACATCCAACCATAGCCCAGCCCCAGTCACAAAAAAAAATATACAAAAACTCTGTTCGAGTCAAGCGAACCCACGACAACGTCGGCGACGACGACGCCGAACCAACCAACCATTCATTCATTCTTCTTAAATATATATGTTTGTATGTATATAATACTACGAGTATGTATGTTGATGTGTGTGTGTGTAGCTACATTTACTTATTGTTGTATTTTTATTACAATATTGACCTAGTTTTATTTTTCAACGAATATTTACTCACACAGATGTACACTCACTCATACACACACATACATATACAGCAACTCTAGCTTATATTATATGAGTGTGTGTGCGTGATAATGACGATAGGGGTATGATAAGCAAGGATATCACAGCTTCATTCAAGGATTTTCAAGAGTCAACTGTAGGAGAGTAGACGAGAGAGAGAGAGAGGGAACTGTTACAGAGCTTTAACCGACCTTTTGATACAAGAAGAGCTGTAACAGACCGTCTGGCTCTAGAGGAACTGTAACAGGCCTTGTTGCCAAGGAAGAGCTGTAACAGACATTCTGGTCCCAGAGGAGCTGTAACACACCTTGTTGCCAAAGAAAAGACAGAGAAGGGCTGTGACAGACCATCTAACCCCAGAAGCGCTGTAAAAGACCATCTGAACACAGAAGGGCTGTAACAGACCATCTGACCATAGAAGGGCTTCAACAGACTTTCTGGCTCTAGAAGGGCTTCAACAGACTTTCTGGCCCCAGAAGAGCAGCAATCGGTCTTCTGGAGCCTGAATAGCTGCTACAGCTCTTCTTGGGTCAGAATAGTTGCTACAGTTCCTCTGGAGCCAGAACGGACCTTTTAGCCAAGAAGAGCTACAGCAGCTATTCTGGCTCCAGAAGAGCTGTAGCGGCTGTCCTGGCCGCAGAAGAGCTGTAGCAGCTATCCTGGCTACAGAGGAGCTGCAGCAGCTATTCCCGCAACAGAAGAGCTGTAGCAACTATCCTGGCCACAGAAGAGCTGTATCAGCTATCCTGGCCCCAGAGGAGCTGTATCAGCCATTGTGCATCCATAAGAGCTGTACCAGCCATTGTGGACCCAGACGAGCTGTAGCAGCTATTCCCGCAACAGAAGAGCTGTAGCAGCTATCCTGGCCACAGAAGAGCTGTATCAGCTATCCTGGCCACAAAAGAGCTGTATCAGCTATCCTGGCCCCAGAAGAGCTATAGCAGCTATCCTGGCCCCCAGAAGAGCTATAGCAGCTATTCTGGTCCCCAGAAGAGCTATAGCAGCTATTCTGGTCCCCAGAAGAGCTATAGCAGCTATTCTGGTCCCCAGAAGAGCTATAGCAGCTATTCTGGTCCCCAGAAGAGCTATAGCAGCTATTCTGGTCCCCAGAAGAGCTATAGCAGCTATTCTGGTCCCCAGAAGAGCTATAGCAGCTATTCTGGTCCCCAGAAGAGCTATAGCAGCTATTCAGGTCCCCAGAAGAGCTAAAGCAGCTATTCAGGTCCCCAGAACAGATATATCAGCTATTCTGGTCCCTAGATGAGCTATAGCAGCTATTCTGGTCCCCAGAAGAGCTATAGCAGCTATTCTGGTCCCCTGAAAAACTATAGCAGCTATTCTGGTCCCCTGAAGAGCTATAGCAGCTATTTTGGTCCCCAGAAGAGCGATAGCAGCTATTCTGGTCTACAGAAGAGCGATAGCAGCTATTCTGATCTCCAGAAGAGCGATAGCAGCTATTCTGGTCTAGACTCTTTTTCTGACTCCAGAATAGCTGTTGCTGCTATTCGGACCTCAGAAGAGCTGTAACCCGTCTTCTGGCCCAGAAGAGCTGTTTCGGTTTTTCAGTGCTGTTACAGGTCATCTGGCTCCAAAAGAGCTGTTACAGGCCTTCTGGTTTCAGAAGAGCTTTGACCCGCCTTTTGGCTATAAAACCCGTCCGGCTATAGACCCGTCTTCTGGCCTCAGAAGAGCTTCAACCCGTCTTTTGGCCCCGAAAGGGCTGTAACCGGTCTTCTGACCCCAGTAGAGCTGTGGGGTGCTCTGGCCCCATAAGAGCGGTTAAAGATCTTCTGACCGCCGGAAGATCTGTCCGTAGAGTCGTTAGAGGTTTGGGGACCCCATAATACCTGTTAGAGGCCCGAAAAGCTATTTTGTCTATATATGTTTAAGCCGAATTTTCCTCTACACTTCATAAATTTTCCACACATAAAAAGGTTATTCTTCAGTAACCTCTTCTTCTGTTCTGTTGTTCTTTGTTCAATGTTCTTTAAATAATTAAAAATCACAGAAACAGCCACAACAACAAAGAAAATCACATCTTTAGACTGGCTTTTTTTGTTTTGCCTATCAGAATTGTTTTTTAATAAAGCATTATATTTCATGGATAATGAGGTTGTATCTTTCATCACACGAGTGACTACCTGTAAATTTGAGTGGAAAATGTCTGAACATAAATCTACATTTCAATTGTTCGCTCTTTGGTTCTTCTGATGGCGAGGCTGATGCCGATGCTGCTGCTGCCGCCAATTCTTGTTAAGGTTAACTTATCTGATACATATCGCAACATCTGATGTGAAAAACGCACAACATACATACAGACATACATACTCAAATGCTCTGTGAGAAGTATTCATTAGTGGTAGATGGAAACAACCAAAAGGCAAAATTTCCAACCCATAAACCACTGACAACATCATTTCATCAGTGCATCTATCAAGGTATGTATTCGTGTGTATGCGGGTGGTGGTGGGGTGTGTGTGTGTGGGGGGGGGACTGTCATTCATTCTTTATAAGAATCTTTATCATCATCATCCGCAGCAGCATCATCAACATCTGTGGTGTCGCTGGTGGAGAAGGTCTTTCGAAAACCATCATCATCATCATCGCCATCAACCCATCCATGACTTATTGAAGGTTTTATGGCGGAGAACTAAAAAAATCAATAAAATATAAAGTATGTCAGGCGAAGCGGGGTGCAAGAAGGGTGAGGAAATTCTAGGAGTGAGATACTAGAAGTGAAAATGAATTTTTAGGAAAATGTTTTCAAGGGCGATAAAATGTAGATTTCTCAAAAATATTTGTTTATGGATCAACATATGTGGATTTTTAGAGAAATATTCATATTTAGGATCAGAAGAAGTGTTTTTTTTAAATACGTTCTTTCAAGGACCAGCGATTTGGATTTCTCAAGAATATTCTTTTTTTCCAAAAATTTAGATTTAACTTTTTTGAGACTGACACTCTGGAATTTTTATCGCTAGTGTTTTTTTTTTTTGAAATACGAACCGTGAATATTTTGAAAATATTTTTTCAAGGATCGCCAAACGAGATTTTTTTAAGAGAGGAATTTTAAAACTTATTTTTAAGGACTAATAGTTTTTTGTTATATTTTTTCTAAGGACGAATATAATTTTTAGAGAATATTTTTCTGAAGATCGAGAATCAAAGTGGATTTAAAAACATTAAAGGTCAAATATTTTTTTCCAAAAATTCCTTCATATCCAAGGACTAACAGACCCAGGAGTTATAGATTTTTAAGAAATATTTTCAATGGACCAATAGAGTCATCACACGTGGCTTTTTTAAAAACAAACTGAGCCATTAAAAATGGACTTTTAAAAAATATTTTTTCAAAATTTCTTACAAATAATCAGTAAGGGAATTTTTAAAATTATTTTTCAACGTGGATATTTTTGTAAATGAAAATTTCTTAACGAGTTTTATACAAGGTTTTTTCTTTATTTTTGAAGAACGAGTAGAGCGTGACATTATTTTAATATTTTCTCAAGTTCCTTTAGAACCCCGAACGGCAATATTTTCAAATATTTTTCTATTCCCTTTAAAGTCACCACACGAGGATTAATGAATTTTTTGAGGTCCTTATGAAGCCACCAAACGATAGATTTTTTGCAAGGATTTTCAAAGGACTCTCAGTGCTATACATGTGGAATTTTAAAGATTTCTTAGAGCGATAAAAGTGGATTTTTAAGGACATTTTTAAAAGACTCTTAAAACTTAAAACGTGATTTTACAAGGACGGAAAAACTGTCACCAGTGTGGATTTTTAAAATAATTTGTAGAGGGTCCTTAAGGCCACAAACGCGACTTCATTTTTGATATATATTTTTTCAAGGCCCTATAAGGTCACAAAACTTTAATTTTTAAAATCCTTTTTAAAGTTTTTTAAGATCATAAACCTGGATTTTAGTATTTTTTTTTCTAGGAAGGGATGTTTAAAAATAAATTTAAGGACATTTAAGGTCATAAACGTCGAAAATTTTTCAAGGTCCTTTAAAATAACCAAAAGTGGATTTTTTCAGGGTCCTTTAAGCCCCCAACTGAGGTCTTTAAAGGACAAAACCGCATTTTTTTAAATATAGTTTCTTTTTTTGGTGATAGTTGCCAAAGGACTTTCAGAGGAATAAATTTCAGTTCCGCACAATTTATGATTGAAAAATTTCAAAGGACATTTTCAACGTGGATTTTTGTGCATCTTTCTGGAAAATGTGCAAATGCCAGTAAAATCACCCAACTCTCACAGCTTTAAATATGATTCTTCTAGGATATTTTGTGAAATTTTGTCAAAGGATAATGAGAACTATACCACTTGAATTTTTATGAATTTTTTAGAGATAAATTTCAATGGACTCTCGGTGCTATACAAGTGGGTTTTCACTGGTGAAAGTGATAAAAATGGATTTTTAAGGACATTTTTGAAAAGACTCGTAAAGCTTAAAACGTGAATTTTTTGAGTAAAATTTTTAAAGGACGCAGCGCTAAAAATTTGATTTTTGAAAAATTGTTGGCAATTTTCAAAGGATTCTCAGACCTGAAAACCTCAAAGCATTGTCGGAGCTATAATTTTTATTTTTTAAAGGACATTTTCAAATGACTATCTCAGCTATAAAAGTGGATCTTTAAGGAAAAATATAAAGGACTATCAGAACTGTAAATATGGATTTTTAAAGAATTTGTTTTTTTTTGTTAAAGACCAAGAGCCATAAAAATAGCATTTGAGCCATAAACGTGAATTTTTTAGTATAATTTTCAAAGGAAATTTTTCAAGGACCAACCAAGAAACATATTTTTTAAGGATAATTTTTAAATGTATAATTTTCGAGGACGAATCGAACTATAAATTTAGATTTTTAAAGACAATTTTATCAAGGACCAAGTTGGAGTTAAATGTGGATTTTAAGAAACATTTTGAAAAAAACTATCCGAGCCATAGTCGAGGAAAATTAAGACAACAAATTCAAATACCATCCAAGCTATAAATAGCGACTGTTAGAGACATTATTAGGATATTTTCAAAAAATACAAAACTTTAGATCTATAAATGTAAATCTTGAAATAAAAATTGTCAATGGACTTTAAAAAAAGTTTTTAAGGATGTTTTAATGGTACATTAAAGACCTTTTTTTCGAAAATTAGCCAAGAGACTTATGAGGCCATAAAAGTGGATTGTTTGCAGTTCTTCAGAAGAAAATAATATTATTAGATGTTAATAATTTTTAAGCAACGTTTTGCAGGGACTGTCTGAGCTATAAGGTTTTTTGTGCCACTTGTAGGTAGTTTTTAGGCATTTTTTTAAAGGACCAACAAGGCCATTAATGTGGACTTTTATGGTCTTATATCAGAAAAAAATAATGAACTTTTTAAGAAACATTTTCAAAGAATTGTCCTGGTTATGAATTTAGGTTTTTAGGAATTTTTAATTGAAAAGGACTCTCAAGGATGTATATGGATTTTAATTTTTTTAAACCTTTCTGAAGTTCTAAATAATATTTTAAAATAACATTTTCAAAAATTTTTTAAGAAAAAGTTTCAAATGGCTATTAGAGCTATCGAACGTATATATTTAAGAAACTATTTTGGATATTTTACGAGTGACTTTTAGAGCTACTTTTATTAAAAATCTTTTTATGATTTTTACCAATGTATTTAAGATCTATAAGCATTTCACTTTTTCAAAAAAAAAAAAAAAAAAAAAAATTCCACCAGATCTTAGAGCTTCAAGCTTATTTTTTTTCGAGGATTTTAAGGACATTTTTGAAAAGAGGTGATTTTAAGGATTTTTTAGAAAATTTTCAAAATGAATTATTTTTCTATATATTTCAAAACCCAACGTTCAAATTTTTCTCTGTGTTATTCTTTTTGTCATTTTTAGTTATTGTTTTTGTTGTCGGTTTTTTTTGCTCATTGAATCTACGAATTCGTTCTGTTCTATTTAATATTTTAAAAAGAGTTTTTGATTAGTTGTTCTGATTGGATGACTTTTTGGAGGCATGAAATTGTGTCCTCTGTCATGTCGGACTATTCTAGGTTGTTGTTGCTATTGTTGTTGCTGTCGTTGTTTGTATATGAATACCTAATGCAGAACAAAAAAAAAAAAAAAACAATAAATGATAATTGCAAAAAAATACTAATAATAATGAACTTTAAGTAGGTTTGTGGTCTTGTTGTAAGAGACTAATGGTTCTTCGCTTGCTTTACAACTGGGGACATTAAGGTGGGGTGAAAAAATTACGATTTTTTATGCACTAATTTTTTAATTTCTTTAATTTTTTAGAATTGAACACATTAGGGTGGAATGAAAAAATGAATTTAAATTCGAAATAAAAATTATTTTTTTACGATTTTTCAAAGCATTAATTTAGATTTTTTTATTTAGAGATATTAGGGTGAAATGAGAAAAAGAAATTAGTTTCGAAATAACAATTATTTTTACATTTTTTTTATTTTTTTTTTTAAGTTTTGCAAACATGAGGGTGGAATGTAAAAATGAAATTAAATTCGAAATAATAATTAATTTTTAAGATTTTTCAAAGCGCTAATTTAAATTTTTTATATTTGGGATTTGGGATAAAAAAATTGAATTTAATTAAAAATAATAATAATAATAATAATAATAATAATAATAATAATAATAATAATAATAATAATAATAATAATAATAATAATAATAATAATAATAATAATAGTAATAATAATAATAATAACATTAATAATAATAATAATAATAATAATAATAATAATAATAATAATAATAATAATAATAATAATAATAAAAATGATTTTTATTTTAGAAAAATAATTGGTTTTACAATATTTCGATGCACATTTTTGTTAAGTTTTGGAGACATAAGGGTGGAATGAAGAAATGAAAATACTCAAAATAATAGTTATTTTTACAATTTTTAAATTTGTTTTACATTTTAAGACAAAAAAATCGAATATAATTCGAAAAAATTGTATTTTTCAATGCAATAATATTTATTAATTCATTTGTTTTTTTTTTTTTGATTTAGAGACATTAGTGTATAGTGAAAAAAATAATAATTATTTTTATAATTTTTCAATTTGTTTTACAACTTGAAACACTATGGGGGATAAAAAATCGAATTTATTTCGAAAAAATATTTTTTTGTCATTTTACAACTGGAGACATTAGGGTGGGATAAACATTTTAATTAAATTCAAAATAATAATTAATTTGTATGTTTTAATATTTTTTTATGTATTTTTTTTAATTTTCCCTGATTCGAATTTCCCTTACCCCACCTTATTGTATCTGTCTATCAATGTCTATATTCTGTTTGTCGGCACATTTTCATTTGTGCATTGCAATTTGCTATGCCAGCCCGCCATTCAGCCAGTCTGCCTGCCACTTTGTCTATGCCAGCATTGCGGTGCCAACGACATTTGGCTGGAGGTCGCCGCTCATTGTAAACAATTTAAAGGTGCTGTCATAATTTCATTAGATGTTACTCTCGGCCTCTCTCTCCCTCTATCTCTGTCGCACTCTTTTCATATTTACACGATTACCTCTAACAATGGCTATCATTACAACATGAAGAATACAAAATGTTCAAATGGATTTTGAATTAACATTGGGGGAGTGGGGGTTTTTAAAACTGAATATATAATAATTGGACCCAGTATTTTCAATAAAAACATAATTCTGAAAAATTGATATAAGAGAGACTTTTTCATTTTTGGTGTGGCTGTTACTCTATGCGTATGAGTATTGGAATTACTCATACGCTGCAGAACCATGCAAATCAAGGAGTAAGCCAGGATTTTTACTGAAGAACAAGAAATTTTATACCCTCTTTATACCCTTTGATACGACCAAAACGTGCCCCATCAAAATAACGGTTTTCGACCCTAGGACTCTTTGGACCAAATTCGTTTCGGAATATTTGGAGTCGATCTAGCTATGTCCGTCTGTCTGGCTGGTGCGCGACATAACCTTTCGAAGGGAGTATCCTATTTGGTTCAAACTTGGTACATCGTAATATTATTATCAAACTTAGATCGAGTTCGGAAATGGTCCACTCCTTCTGGTATCTCAGCCAAAAAAGGTCAACATTTAAAAAAATGTTTTACTGCACAGATAGAGATAGGATAATTCAATTGGGGAAAATCCAGGTGGGAAAATTGACAATATCGGTCCATTCTATTAAGTACTCTTATAAAATGTGATGTAAGAGTCCGATTGTCTTCAAATTACACATATCACAATATTTTTATTAATCCAAGGTCATTTATAAAAAATGGAATATATCGGTCCACTCCTTCTGGTACCTCCCCTACAAAGGGTCAAAATTTTGGAATACTCATGAAGCTCATAAAACGCGAAATTAACATCCGATTCCATTCAGACTTCACACATGTCAATATTTCCATCAACTCAAGATCTGTTATAAATATGGTAGAGATCGGATTATTTTTTCTGGTACCTCCCATACAAAGAGTTAAAGTTCTGAATAACCATCACCATCATATTTTACAAATCGCAGTATTTTTACTAACACAAGATGTGCTGTGAAGTTGGGATATATCGGTCCTCTCTTTCTGGTACCTCCCCCACAAGGGACCAAAGTTTTTAATAACCAAAACGTTCATAAATTCCGAAAAAAGCAACTGGTTCTCTTCATATTTGAATATTCATGAAGCTCATAAAACAAGAAATTAACATCCGATTTCATTTAGACTTGGCATATCTCAATATTTCTATCGAGCCAAGATCTGTTTAAAATATGGTAGAGATAGGACCAATCATTTGGGTACCTCCCTCACAAAGGTTCAAAATTCTGAATAACCAAAACGATCATAAAATCCGAAATAAGCATCCGGTTCTCTTCATATTTTATAAAGCCCATTATTTCTACTAGCACAAGATCTGCTGTAAAGATGGAATATATCGGTCTACTCCTTCTGGTACCTCCTCCACAAAGGGTCAAAGTTTTGAATACCGAAGAAGCTTATAAAACGCGAAATTAACATCCGATTCAATTCAAACTTAGTAAATGTCAATATTTCCATCAATACAAGATCTATTATAAAGATGGTAGAGATCGGACCATTCCTCCTGGTACCTCCCGCACAAAGGGTCAACATTGTTAATAACCAAAACTATCATAAAATCCGAAATAAGCACCCGGTTCTCTTCATATTTCACACATCACAATACTTTTATCAACCCAAGATCTGCTGTGAAAATGAGATATATCGGCGAACTCCTTCTGCTACTTCCCCCACAAAGGGATCACAATTTTGAAAAATAAAACGCTCATAAGAGGCTGAATAAGCATCAAACTTTCTTCAAATTTTACACATCCAAACACTTTTGCTAGACTTAGCCTTAGCTCAGATACGAATTTTACAATATTGGCCAAGTCCCTTGGAACCTCCCCCATAGAGGGTCAATAGTCAGAATAATCATAACTAATGGCTGGGGGTACACATTAGGTAAGCAATACCAAAATAGGCGTTCTTCTGTATTTTAAGGTCCATTGTTTGCAAAACCTCATTGTGACACCTACATTTGCTAGGTTTATAAATAATTTTTTTTTTTCAACACCGCTATGCTAACAATCCAAGCAAATACATTCGCATGCATCCAAACACATACCTACTTCTTACGTACATAAGTATCTATCTATTTTTTGTTGCCGTTGCTGCTAATATTCCATATTTGAGGTGCCAAACCAATTAAATAGTTCAAAGCCTCGAATACTCTTTTTTTTTTTCTTCTTTCCATTTTATTCGAACGGTTCATTAAACTATAAACGCCGTTGAATGCTATTTAAACAGAAAACGCAAACGCACACAGGGACACACTCACGCTCCACGTTCTACGATTTGTTGTGAGTTTTTTTTTTTGCACAACAAATTAGTAGAACAAAATGCAAAATGCAAAAAAAAACAAATGAAATGAAATGAGAAAAAAATCTAAACATGAAAAATTAACTTAATCGAATAAGAAATACTAGAAAAAAGCTAACAAATTACGACAACCCAACAACAGCAGCAAAAACAAAAAAAAAAAAAAAACTCAAAAAGAAATCGTCATCGATGATTAGTTCATCACCGATCAGTGTTGTTGTTGCTGTTGTCTTCACAGTTGGTTGTTGTTATTCTCGCCACAGTTGAATGAACACAAAATGTGTTTTATTAACGACCATAAATAGTGGTTATGATTTTAATTAGAATATAGATATTAGAAATTAGAAAAAAAAAAAACAAATAAAAATAAAAATAAAATTAATTTAGAAAATCATAATTTTTCGAAATTTAGGACGATGTGTTGAAATTTTTTATCAATATTTTCACATTAATTTAATATTTTATACATTTGTTAATAGAGAATCTTAAGTTTATTTCTTAACAGTTTGTCTATTTCTTTAATATTTTGAGATCTTATTGGACCCAAGAAGAACTAAAATTTTTAAAGGATGCGTCCACAATTGAGGGCCATTTGTAAATCGTCATTGCCACTTTGTAGATCAGGCCAGGCAAATGCACATATGCGTGCCTTCGATGAGAGTAATTCTCTCTGCTCACACAATTGGAACCATCGAAAAACAATGTAATCAGAGAGTAACAAAATTGGGAGATAAACTCCCTTCAAGAAGAGAGAAGGTAATGTTAGATTCAAGAAAATTCAGTGTATGAATGTACGAAATATACCCAGATCGCTTCGACGTCTCTAAAAATAGAACTTTGGAGTTTGACATGTGGGTCACCGCATTGGCTGAGTTAATTAATTCCTTTCAAAAATAGGCTGAGTTACTTAATTCCTTTCATGGTAATAATCGAACGGACAAAAGTAAAATTTTTAGAGATGGCTGGTGGTTAAACTCCCAATTATTAAAAAACACGTTAAATTGGTTAAGGGCTGTTAAATCACCTAGTAATTACCCAAATGCTAGTTATTAAGCAGTACAGCTACAAAGAAGACGGGTTTTCTATGCATGGAAGACCCTCTTGCAATCTTCCAAACACTAGTGTGTATTTTGTATATAGAAATCCGCTAGGGGTCTTCCATATCTAGACGACAGGTGTGGATGTTAAGAAGATGACTAGAGGATTTTCTATGCATAGAAGATCGCTAGGGAGTCTTATTTTCGACATGAAGAGAATAAAAACAAATTAGAAGATACCAGTCGGTTTTGCCGACAGATGTATATCCTCAGGCTATGTTCGATTATTTAAACATGCTTCGACTTATTTTATGATTATTCAAATTGTTGAGCCTCTATTTCGTATCGGACCTAAATAAATATGATATAAATATTGCTATGTGCCAGGTTTGGACTATATTGGTAACTTCCTTCCCTTTACATGACATATATGATAATTTTTAGAAAATGTTGAAATGTGCTGAGATACCATATATAGTGGACCGAAGTATTCCATTTTCATACTCCATCTAATACAGATAAAAAATATTGGTATGGACAAAATTTCCAAAAAAAACAAACATTTATATCCAATTTTATGCGATATTATCAAATCCGAAAAAAAATTTCGTATTAATCACAGGTTTATGGTTGGGAGAAATATGTAGGTACATACATATAAAAGTTACGCCAGATAACACCCCTATGTGGGTGAGGTACCAGATGAGGTTGGCAGATATGTATCATCTCACAAGAGATCTCGCGTTAACAAAAATGGTTGGATGTGTGAAATTTAAAAGAATTGGATGCTTATTTTAAATTATATGAGCGTTTTGTTTTTCAAAAATTTTAGCCCTATGTGGGAGAGGTACCAGAAGAAATGATCCGATCTCTATCATCTTTAAAATAGATCCTGTGTTGATGGAAACATTGAGATGTGCCAAGTCTAATTGGAATCGGATTTTGATTTCGCGTTTTTTTAAACTTCATGGATAATCAAAATTTTTACCCTTTTTGGGGGAGGTACCAGAAGGAATACATCGATATATGCCATCTTCACAACAGTTAGTAGAAATAAAAGGATCTGTGAAATATGAAGAGAACCGGTTGCTTATTTGGGATTTTATAATCGTCTTCATTATTCGAAATGTTGACCCTTTGTGGGTTAGGTACCAGAAGAAATTTTCCGATCTCTATCATCTTTATAATAGATCTTGTGTCAATAGAAATATTGAGATGTGCTGGGTTTGAATTGGATGTTAATTTCGCGTTTTATGAGCTTCATAGATATTCAAAATTTTGACCCTGTGGAGGAGGTACCAGGAGGAGTGGACTGAAGATGGGAAATCTTCAATGGTCTCGGCAGAATTATCCTTAAAGGATGAATGAGCATTTAACAAAGCCAACACAAAAAACGCTGCCGGCCTTTTTCGAATAACTTAATTATGCATTTTTTTATACCCTCCACCTTGGAATGGAGGGTATATTAATTCCGTTTGTAACATCCCTAAATATTCGTCGTAGACCCCATAACATATATATCTGTATTCATAATCAGCATAAAATTCTAAGTCGATTTAACCATGTCCGTCCGTCTGTTGAAATCACGATACAGCTCACATTATTTGACGTAGGGTTTCAAAATTTAGCAGAATAATTTTGTATTGTGTCTAGGATGGTTGGTATTGAAAATAAGATATATCCGTCTACGATTTGGTATAGTCCCCATATAACGGTACCTTCCGATATTCGGTATTTTGATGATTTTTTCCACATTTTTTCACGGATTTGTCTACAAATTGGTATTTGTTGGTCATAATAGGTTCTAGGTTCGGTGGCAAATATAGGTCAACGAATTGGTATGGCCCCCATATAATGATACCTCCCGATATGCGGTATTTTGATGGTTTTTGTCACATTTTTTTTTCACGGATTTGTCTAAAAATTGGTATTTGTTGGTCATAATGGGTTCTGGCTGCGGTGGTGAAACATTGTATGTATAGGTTCACGTTTTGGTATAGCCCGATATAGCGGTACCTCCCGATATTCAATATTTCGATGATTTTGCGACATTTTCCCACGAATATGTCTAACAAGTTAAAAAGTATCAGTCGATATTGCCGCCAGATATATACCTCCAGCCTATGTTCGAATATCTCAGTCGATATTGCCGCCAGATATATACCTCCAGCCTATGTTCGAATATCTAAATATATTTTGACTAGTGTTATGATTACTCAAACGTTTGACCCTCTATGGAGCAGATCCCGAAGGAATGGGCCAATATTGCCCATTTCCTATCGGACCCAAAAATATGATATAAATATTTCGACAGATGTGCCAAGTCTAAATGGAATCGGATGTTAATTTGGCGTTTTATGAGCTTCATGGGTACTCAACATTTCAATATTTTGTGGGGGAGGTACCAGAAGGAGTGGACCGATGTATTCCGCCTTCACACCAGACCATGGGTTAATACAAATATTAGGATGTGTGAAATTTGAAGACAATCGGACTCTTACATCACATTTTATGAGAGTTGTAATTTTTAAAAAATTTTGACCATTTGTGGGGGAGGTACTTGATGGAGTGGACCGATATTGTCCATTTTCATACCTGACCTAGCACTGACGCAAATATTAGGATTTGCAAAGTTGTAGGAAATTCGGATTATCCTTTCTCTTTCTGTGCAAAAAATATATTTTTTGAAAATTTCGACCTTTTGTGGGGGGTACTAAAAGGAGTGGACCGATATTGCCCGATCTAAGTTTGACAAAAATATTACGATGTAGCCAATTTGGACCAAATCGGATACCCCCTTCGAGAGTTATCGTGCGCACCAGCCAGACAGATAGACAGACAGACGGACGGACATCGCTAGATCGACTCCAAATGTTCTGAAACGGATTTGGTCCAAAGAGACCTAGGGTCTAAAACAGTTATTTCTACTAGGCACGTTTTGGCCGTATCAAATGATATATACCCTTTGTAGCCATATGGCTGAGGGTATAAAAATTGGTATTTGTGGGACACAATGGGTTCTAATGTTTCCTTTACCCCAAGGTGGACGGTATTAAAAGTTTGGCCCGGCCGAACTTAATGATTTTTTATAATTGTTTGCTTTCATTCAATAAAATTAAAAAAAAAAAATGTAAAAATTATGGCGTTTGACTTTGTTGTAGTTTTTTTTGTCTCACCCTGTAATTGTCTATTGAAATTTTGATGTTTTATTAAGAGGACCTAGCCAATTTTGCTCAGTTTGAAAATTGTTTCTTAATATGGCCAGTTATAACCCTCTAAAAAGCCTAGAGAAATTAAAACTGACAGCTTACTAGCCAAGAGCAGCTGTTATGAAACCGACCATTCATCTGCTGGATCAAGTAATAACAAAAATCTTAATTCCATCCCCATTCTGCGCCCACATTCCCACTTAAAAGGGGTAGCAGTTGGCACGTGTTGTGTTTACTTTTCTTTTTTTGTTCTTGTATCGGAATGTTGTTGTTTTTGCTGCTGCCGCCCATAATGTATGGGCTGTGATATTGATAAACTATTTTGTTTGTTTTGTTATTGCTAAAAACGCCGCTTGTTGTCGTTGTTGTTGTTGCCGCAATTGTTGGCTGAGTTTAGTTGGCTCCTTGATATTTGTTTGTGCTATTATCATACATTGACCTCAAATCATTGCTCTGGCATGGTTGCTGTTGTTGTTTGTTACTACTACTGCGGCGACGGCGACGACAACAACTACTGCCACCGCTACTACTGTTGTTGCTGTTAGACAAACACATCTCACCGCCAAGCAGAGCTTTGTGCCGCACACACACACAAACACACAACAATGTATTCGCACAATGAACGACCTTCAACTGCACTAAAAAAATACTACAATTTTTTTTGGCAAAAAACTTTTTTTTTTGATAAAGTTTTTGTTGCTATTTTCTATTGCTCATGTTTTCGCTTGATTTGTTGGCGACAAGAAAAGAAAAACAACAACAACAAAACAGACGCATGTACGCACGTCGCACTATTTTACGGCCTACTTTGGACGAATTTCATACTCTCGCATACCAATAGCCCACCTCTGCCTCTTGACGTCTCGCTCTCTCTTGCTCTTGGAGATGTTAAATGACAACTGACGTACATTAGATGCCGTTGTTTTCTGTTTCTCTCTCTCTCTCTCTCTCTCTCTCTTTGCACACGCACTTCCTGTAGGTCTCTGGCCTTTACCTTGTTTTGCAAACAGCCTGAATGGGGTGTTAAGTGGTTATCGGTGGGTTGATCGATCGCTTACTTGTCTGTCCCAGCCAGCACCCCCGTTCCCTCTGGCTCTCTCAACGTGTGTCTGTTCAGCAACCTACCTTTCACAAATGGTTCAAGGTAAATTGCGATTGAAGATAGTTTTGTGTGGTGTGGCGGCAATTAATGTTTATTAATTTGGTGTGTTTTCCCGGCAGTAAAAGAAAGAGGGACTTTGATGTAACAAAAAATGGTTTGGGGAAGAGGGGCTAAGGTAATGATGTTGATATGTCACAGTATTGTAAAAGAGGGTTGTAAAAGTATTTTTCTTGCACATAGTTATTCCATCTGACCTTGACCTATCAAGAAAAAACACATTACTTTTATAATACCGAGTAATGAAAAACGGCGGCACAAAGTGAGGACATCCGATTACAAAACATAAGGACGTTGGTCCGAATCTCAGACAAAAAAAAACAAACGAGAACAAGTAAAAAAACATTAAGTTCGACCGGGGTCGAACTTTGAATACCCTCCACCATTTGGAACGAATTAGGAAATTTTCAAAAAAATAAAATCCATTAAAAATTCTGTTAAAATCGTAAAAATACGGAATATCGGAAGATGCCGATATGTGGGGATATACGATTGTGGACCTGTATAGACAATTCTATTTCAGGGGTTAAGTACTCACAAAGATCTCCTTTAGACAAATCCATTGAAAAATGTGATTAAAATCATCAAAAACCGAATAACGGGGGGTACCATTATATGGAATCTATACGATATCGTAGACTTATATATATATATATATATATATATATATATATATATATATATATATATATATATATATATATATATATATATATATATATATATATATATATATATATATATATATATATATATATATATATATATATATATATATATATATATATATATATATATATATATATATAGATCTCCTTCAGGCGGTAAAGTACTCACAAAGAACTCCTTGTCTAGAATTTCAGAGTATTCCATTGAAAATGGAACTTGACCTGCCTGCAGACAAAAGACAAATCTGTACAAAATTTTAGCTTCCTATCTTTATTTGTTTTGACTGTAGCGTGATTACAATAGACGGACAGGGCTAAATCGTCTTAGAATTTTACGCTGATCAAGAACATATATACTTTGTTGAGTTACAAACGGAATTACGAAGTTAATATACCCTCCATAGTATGGTGGAGGGTATAAAAATTGATATTAGGATTCAGAGGCTGCCTCTAATTGGTGTGGCTGTTACTCTATGCGTATGAGTTTTGAAGTTACTCATACGCTGCAGAACCAAGCAAATCAAGAAGTAGGCAAGGATTTTTGCTGAAGAGCAAGACATTTTATACCCTAAGCCATATGGCTACAGAGGGTATATATCATTTGATACGGTCAAAGCGAGCTTCATCGAAATAATAGTTTTAGAGCCTAGGTCTAGACATAAAATAGTAAATTAATATGAGAATATTAATAGACAACTTCAACACATATACCACAACACATCCCGTCAACCAATCAGAAGATTGAGAGTTTCACTCCCTCTATCGGCGTTCTAAAAATTCAACCCTTATTTTTATACCCATATGTAGCCACATGGCTACAGAGGGTATATACCATTCGATGCGGTCAAAAGTCGTATCATCGAATAAAAAACTCCGTTTCAGGACATTTGGAGTCGTTCTAGGGGTGTCTGTCCGTCCATCTGTCCGTTGTCTGGCTGGCTGGCACCAAACAAGTAATATCAGCCCGAATAGTATGGAATTTTGCACATACAACCAAATTAGGCCTAAAAATAAGTATGCCAAACTTGATCGAAATCGGTTCAGATATAGCTATAGCTCCTATAGATATTCAGGGAAATATATCAAATACAGCTCAGAAATATCTTTGCCAAATTTTATCGAGATCGGTTCCGATTTGGATATAGCTCTCATATATATCTTTATACGATTTCAAATTAATTGTGCACCAAATGGACAATACAAGTCCGAATTTAAAAGATACAAATGCTTCGGCATATTTAGTCTTTTGAACTTTAAATTATAATTATAATCATAGCGTGTATGATTGAATCCTCCCATAAACACTTTTAATTGTTATGCGGAACTCTACTAAATTAGCAAAGTGGTGAAAGGAATCATAAAGTCGGCCCGCCCGAAATTAAGAATTTCTTTACTGGTTATTTAAAAATTGAAAACATTGCCTTAGTTTCTATCTTTGCTAATTTAATTTAAATATTTCTTGATGGACATTTCTTGGGGGCGTTCTACCCTGGTAGACCTATTCTGATTAAACGTCTTCTACCGTATAAAAGTCCCATGTAAGTTTTTTGTTTGTTGTATTTAATTTGTTGCAATTGAGTAATATATGCATACATTTATGTATGCTTGTACTTGTGAGAACCGAACATTAAGCCTCGCTTGTCGTGCAACAACAATTAGCCTCAAAAATTATGCCTACACACAGTTTATTTACAATTCGTGATGCTGCTGTTGTTTCTTTTCGTCGTCGTCGTCTTCTTCTTCGTCTTTATTTTCATTGCAAAATATATATTTACAAAGATGTTGCAACAAGACCCTGAACTCAATATGCAACAACAATAACGAGAAGTAGAAGTCCATTTTTTAAAGAGGCAACAATTTAATGAATGAAAAACAAATAGCATTAAATTCTGTAATTATGTGGAAGCTATGGAAGAGATTTTTTTTCAAGTTCCTTCTAAATGGTGGAGAGTATTAACATTTTGGGCCCGGCCGAAAAAAGAGATTTTTTTAAGTTCCTTCAAAAAGGTGGAGAGTATTAACATTTTGGGCCCGGCAGAAGGTAGCTTTACACTTGTTAATTTTTTCAGCTTTAAACACGAATTACGAATTTATATCTGGCCTTTTATTACAAAGCTATACAGGCTGAGATGAAAAAACTGCGACCAACTTCAGACTGCTGTCATTTCTAAGCCAATCGTCCGAAAGCTGTAAAAATTATTAGAATTTAGAATTTTCCAAAAAAAAAACTTATTCGTGATGGAATTCAAGCGGGATAGTGTGATTTCTTTATATTTGGCTAGAAAACCAGAAGTGGCTATCGTTAGAGCACTCCAGCATTTAAATGTGAATAAGTCTTTTGTGTTTCGTACCATCGCTCGTAACCATGATACTGGTAGAGTAGCCCGACATCAAGAATGGGGAAGGAAGAAAACAGCAACATCAACAGAAATGGTTCGAAAAGTAAAAAAGCGACTTGATCGAAACCCACATCGCCGTGGCCGAAAAATCGGCAAGTGAGCTGAACATATCGCAATATTCCATTCGGCAAATATTGAAAAATTAGATCGGGGTGAAGCCATTGAAATTCCAACAAGTAAAAAAGCTGTGAATACCCTCCACAAGTTGGTAAAAATTTAAAAGTTTTCAAAAAAATAAAATCCGTTAAAAATTCTGTTAAAATCTTAAAAATACCGAATGTAGCGTTATGTAAGGGTCTATACGACGACGTGGATCTACATAGGCAACTTTTGTCACAAGCTATTACAAAATTCAAATGCGAAACTTGAAAAAAAATCTGTTTATAATGTAGGTAAAATCATCAAAATACCGAATATCGGGAGGTACCATGGGGGTTATAAAACGCGGACCTGCACAGACAATTTTCTGTCATAGGCTGTAGTATCCATTACGAACTTCAAATACAAAATTTGAAATAATTCCGGTAAATAATGTCGCTAAAATCATCAAAATACCGAATATCGGGAGGTAACGTTATATGGGGGCTATACGAAGACGTGGACCTACATGTCCCATTTTCAATATCAAAAGGCCTGCAGACATAATACACATTTAAGTAAAAGTTTATCAATCTACTTCATTTCGTTCGGAAGCTAGAGTGATTTCCACAGACGGATAGACGGACGGACATTAATAAATCGACATAGAATTGCTGATCAAGAATATATATACTTCGTGGGGTCTAAAATGTATATTCTGAGGTGTTACAAACGGAATGACAAACTTAATATACCCTCCATACTATGGTGGAGGGTATAAAAAGTGCAAGAACTTACACCGCAACAGAAAGAAAATGGACTCAAAAGAGCTAAAGAGTTGCTTCTCTTGGCCGAAAGTGGTGAACTGCCGAATTTGATTTTCTCCGTCTCCGATTAGAAAACATTCATGAACATGATCGTGTTTACTTGCCAAAGAGGTTAGCTGAAAATGTGCACCTTCGGTTGGCCAGCAGAACTCAAGCACCGGCCATGGTGATGGTGTGGGCCGCCATAACAGCCGGTGGTCGCTCTCCGCTCGTATTAATCGACCGTGGCATCAGAATAAATGCCGAATATTATCGCGAAAATATTCTGGAAGGTGTATTAAAGCCTTAGGCACGCAAACATTTTGGCCGTAGAACTTGGACAGGACTCAGCACGCGCCTTCCAAGAATGGTTACAAAATGAGGTTCCTCGCTTTATTTCCAGCGCACAAAGGCCATCAAAATCTCTGGATACCAATCCGATGGACTTTTGTGCTGGAGCATTTATTTTTTAAGAAAGGTTGGCACTAAAAGAGTGTCGATCACCTCAAGCAAGCGCTTCGTCGGGAATTGACTTTTGGTCCGCACCGCCAAATATAAATACCGAATATTATCGCGAAAATATTCTGGAGGGTGTATTAAAGCCGTGGGCAAAGCAAACATTTTGGCCGCAGAACTTGGACATTCCAACAGGACCCGGCATCATCGCACTCAGCACGCGCCACCCAAGAATGGTTACAAAATGAGGTTCCTCGCTTCATTTCCAGCGCACAAAGGCCACCAAAATCTCCGGATACCAATCCGTTGGACTATTGTGTCTGGAGTATTTTGGAAAGCAAGGTTGGCACTAAAAAATAGATCACCGCAAGCAAGCGCTTCGTAGGGAATGGGCCAAAATACCGCAGAGCAGCATTCGGGCAGCTTGTGACGGTTTCGTTGGCCGTTTGAAAGCCATAATTCGTGGACCAATTCGAAAAAAAACTAAACTTATTTAAAAATTTGATGCTCTTTCTGATATTTTCTTGCTTTCCTTCAAAAAAAAAAAATTAAAAAAATGTAAAAATTATGGCTTTTGACTTTGTTGCAGTTTTTTTTATCTCACCCTGTATTAAAGTCTTAAAATCCCTCTATGCAAAATTTCAAAAAAAAAAAAAAAAATCAATAATTCTAAATCAAACGTCATTAGCAATCAATAACTCGCACTTGAGCACTTCCGTTAGGTGGCACGTCACCGATGTGAATAGGTGTGTTCATTCGCCAAAAACACAGCTACGGAAATATGTAGCCAGGTATGTGATTTTATGTTTATTTTCATTTTCCCATTTGCACTTGTAAAGTTCTTTTTCGATTCCCACCCACCTCCCCCACCCACAATTCCATCGACCACAGATACAGTCGAAGGTCAATCAAAACAAAATGTGGAATCACAAACAGACATGTCGATCTATGGATGGGTGGGTGGGTATGGTGGCTGCGTCCATTCGGTTAGTGGCCAAAAGCGTCACGTATTTGCGTTTTAACTCTCCGCTACCACTCTAACCAAAAATACCAGAGGTAAAATAGTTCTGAAACCGCAAATAACAGCAATAAAACAAGAGATTTGTATTGAGTTCATTATACTGACACCCTGCATGAATATGTGTGTGTGTGTGTGTGTGTGCGCGCGTTGCAAATATATCTGCTTTTGTGCCGTTTGCTCAATGATAGTTGGCGGTTTTTTTCGCGATTATTTTTTTTGTTGGTTTAATTTTAAACATTTGCGCATAAATTTTTCTCGAGTAGTGTTTGTTTTTCTTTTGTAGATGTAGTTGAGGTTGTTATTATTTTCCATGTTTGTGTTGTGTGTAGGGAGGGAAGGGGAGGAGGAGGAGGAAAACTACAAAGTATTTGATTGATTTACAGGTTTGTTTTTATTTTCAGTGTTTTGCAAAATATACACTTAGATCGCGATTTGCGTCTTTACTTGACGTAAAAATTGGCAGAGCAGTCTGGTACGGCTTTTTTTAGATGAGAGGATAACGGGACAGTAAAAACCGTTTTTATATTGACTCTAATGAAATCGTCTAAATAAGGATTCAAAAAAAAAAAAAAAAAACTTTAAATCCAAAAAAAAAAAATAAGGTCGGGACCCCTTTCCTTACATATTAAAAAGAGACACAATGATATCTATCTGGCAATGTGGTTAAGGAAGCATGGTGATACCCCAGGCAGTAAAGAATCGTATAAAACTCCGAAACCTAGTGGCTGGGATTACACCTGGACTTCAATCCTCATCGAAGTTTGATGAAAATTCAATGATTTGCAATATTTTGGCCCAAAAGGCAAGCAACCCAAACATCGGTTGTATTTTCATAATTTTTTAGAGGAGATAAAAAAATTCAGCAGTAATGGCATATTGTTTAGTGTGTTGAAATACAAGCTCAATACCAGCAGGGTGAACACAAAAAAGGGGAAAAGAGGGTTCTACAAATAAAATAAACCCTTTATTCCACTTCTTTGTCGACTTTAAGTCGCCCAATAATAACTTCTTATTTCTTATCGACATGTCCAGAAAAAAAGATTTATAGGTTGATCTGTTTTCTGGGAGCCCCTCAACCAAACTGCGCCATTTTTATACCCTACACCACAAGGTGGTCAGGGTATTATGTCTTTGTGTATTTGTTTGTAACAGGCAAAAGGAAACGAGATAGATCCATAGTTCCTTTTGATGATCTGCATAGAATCACATTCTGGGTCGATTTATGCATGTCCGTCCGTCTGTCCGTCTGTCCATGTATTTTTGTAAACAAAGTACAGTTCGCATTTATTGCCCTATCCAGATGAAATTTTGCACAAATCATTTGTTTGGCCCAAGGACGAACCCTATTGAAATAATCGAGATAATCGGTCAAAATTTAGATATAGCTCCCATATATATCTTCGTCCGATTTGCCTTTTATTGTGCACCAAACGTGTAATATCAATCCGAATAGTATGGAATTTTGCCCGTGCGATCATATTGGACCTGAAAATAAGTGTGCCAAATTTGATCGAAATCGGTTCAGATATAGCTATAGCTCCCATATATATTGTCCATCCGATTTGTTATTTTTGTCCTTCGCAGGTGTAAGATGCACTATGTAACAACAATATTTGGGGAAGTATATCAAATGCAGCTCCGAAATACATTTGCTAAATCTTATCGAGATCGGTTCGGATTTGGATATATCTCCCATATATAACTTCGTCCGATTTACGTTTGATTGGGTACCAAACGTCTAATATTTGCCCAAATTGGATAAAATTTGGCACATGCGACCGAATTGAGTCTAGAAGGTAGTATGCCAAATTAGGTGAAGATCGGTCCAGATATAGCTATAGCTCCCATATATATATTGTTAATCCAAGTTGTTGTATTTGTTACCCACAGCCGTAATATGCACTACGTAACAGGGAAATATATCAAATACAGCTCAGAAATATCTTTGCCAAATTTTATCGAGATCGGTTCAGATTTGGATATAGTTCCCATATATATCTTTATATGATTTCAAATTAATTTTGCACCAAATGGGCAATACAAGTCCGAATTTAAAAGATTCAAATGCTTCGGCATATTTAGTCCTTTGAATTTTAAATTATAAATATAATCACAGGGTGTATGATTGAATTCTCCCATAAAAATTTTAATTGTTATGTGGGAAATTAGCAAAGTGGTGTAGGGTATCATAAAATCGGCCCCGCCCGACTTTAGGACTTTCTTTACTGGTTTTTCTGAGAAATGCCGAAATTTAAGCAAAGTCTCACAGTTAATTTTTGATTTTTAAAAAGTCTGACCCCTTTTTGAGGAGCTGGGAATGACAATGGGATCTAAAATTTTAATTCATCAAAAAAAAATTTTATGAATTTTGGCCATTTAAAAGGCACAACACTCTCTAAAGGTTTACTATCAACTCCCTAAGCGTTTGCTATCAACAGACTATCTCTTAAACGATTTTTTTTGACGGCATACCTGTTAAAGGTCTCCTACCGAAAGTAAGTCTTCCATTAAAACAAGACCCGTAAATCTTTTTAGACCTTTAATTATCTGTAGTCGTAAGAATCTCATCTGTAGTAGCAACATAAGAATCTCATAAAAAGAGAAGATCTCTAACTTATCCTATAGAGATAAGGCGCCTCAAAAGTCTTTGGAGAGAGAACCCCATTATAAGATCCTCTGTAGAAGGAAAAACTTTAAAGGTATTCTCAACAGAGCTCTATGCTTCTATAGAGGAAAGATTTTCAATAGACAAAATACCTTTGAAAGGTCTTCCATAGACTGAGGTGTTCTACAAAGTATAATATTGGCAGAATACATTTCGGACATTTTCTAGAGAAAAATACCTTTAAAAGGATTTTTTTCATGGAGGGAAAATCTTTTAAAAGGGTTGGAGAGAAAAATAAATGAAGTCTTCTTTTCAGCGAAGAATTTGTAAAGATCTTATATCCAGAGGCGACTGTTTCAAAGTTTAACTAAAGTTAAGACAATTTAAACATCCTCTTTAGAGAGCATTATTTAAATGTCGTTTGTAGAGAAGTTATCCGTTAAGACATTTTTGTCTTCCATAGAGTGAATACTTCTGCAGGCATTCATCTAACGAGAAATATTTTTAAGTCTTTTATAGGCAGAATTTCTTTCTGTATTAAAACCACCCTTTAAATATCTACTATAGAAAGAATGTAGAGAAGGCATCTAAATCTTTTCTATGAGGAGAGTATGACCTTTGAATGTCTTGTATGGAGAGAGGAGTACTTTTCAAGGTCTTCTTTTGCGATTCTTTGCGAATGTTTACCCTTGTGAAATCGAAATATGTTTAAATGTTGGTATAGGGTGTCTATTTTATGTTTCCAATCGATTTTCGTTTTTCCGATCCCATAAAAAAGTACCATCCGATTTTTAGGTATTATAAAGGTCTTAATCGAAAATTCCAACTAAATAAGCTATAATTCAGAATTATGCATTCTCAGTGTGTACGACAACTCTGTACAAAAAAATCGATATGGGTTCATGTATTGTTATATCCTCCACATAACCACTTTTTGTACCAGGATTAGACATATTTTGAAATCGGTGTTTCTTAATCGGTGATTAAAAACGAAATGGGTCCTCATTTTGGTATCGCCCTAATTCGATTTTTTAAGTTTTCTTCGCATTTGATACAGAGTGTTCAACACAGGTTCATCTTATGATATCGGGAACAGAGTGGTTTAGTAAAAAATCTCGATTTCCCAAACCACAGCCAAACGCCGGCTATACAAAAAAGTATCAAATTTAGAAAACTTTCATCAGCTTGTTAAACTATCTACTTGATCCGAAAAATTTTACAGATTGTAAAACATTTGGAATGGTTAGGGCTATAAATTGGTATATATATTTTTTTCGATCCCCATAATTAACCCTTTTTCTACTTTTTGGGAGTTTAAAAAAATCCAGGTCCAAAAAATCGATAATTTTAACTCCGTTCGGAATAACCTAATCATATGACCACTTCTTGAATAAACTTCCAAGTGAAATTGTCTATATTGGTTTTGTAGATATGATTCTAACCCGGATCCGTCCCCAAGAAAAAATACTTTCTCTAAGAAAAAAAATAATATAAATCGACAGTTTTAGACTTAAGCCCGCTATAGTCTTGTACCCGGATTTCAGGTCAAATATCTGAGTACCCGGGTTCGTCCCCCAAGAAAAAAGGCATACTCGGAATCAGGGTATAAATATTTACCTCTGCAAAAATTTATAAAAAAATCGACAGTTTTTACTAAACTAAAGTTAGGCCTGCTATAGTTCTCAGATCCGGGACTAACTCTGATCTTGTGCCCGGATTTCATGTAAAATATCTGGGTACATGGGCGCGCCCCAAGGAAAAATACTTGCTCGGAATCAGGGTATAAATACCTAGAGCTGGAAAATTAAAATAATGAGAGTTTTTACTAAACTAGAGTTAAGCCCGCTAAAGACTTCAGATCCAGGTCCAACCCGGATTGGATACCACCCGAAATTTTAAAATTTTTATTTTTTTATTCGGAAATATTTCAAATTTTTTTTTTCAATTCGACCCCTTCGCACTTAACTTAATTTCTTATTTATGTAATTTTTGTTTTGGATGCTGATTGGCCATTTTTTCATGCTGTCTTCAAAATTACATCAAGCCTTTATTTTTGTAAAAATATCCACAATTTAATTATTTTCAGGCCCATTTTTCTCTAAATTTCCAATTGCTTATTTCGATTTTTATAACATAGAACAAAAAAAAAAAAAAACAGTGTATGCTTAGATTAATTGCATTCATTTCCCATTGGGTATCTATGCCAAATTTGACAATAATTTATTTGCAAGACCCAAATAATTCCAAAATAATTTTGCCTTGCCTTCAAATAATCTATATGGGTCAAACAGATTCTTTCCAAGTATGCTGCTGCGGTTACTGCTTGTATAAATTTTAAAAATCAAATAAATGTCATAATAAAGGCAAAACATAAATTTTCTTTCATCTCAAACGCAAAAAAATTAGCAACAGCAACTACTTTGGTCTTAACTTGGAAAGAATAACAGAAAAATCAAAAAAAAAAAAAAGAAAACAGAAAAAGAAAATATGACGCATAACGACCCACTGTGCTAAATACCAAATGGACGTAAGGTATTTAAAAGCTTAAGATTTTTATCTCTTTGTGGTGGTTGGTCTGTCGGTTGGTTGGTGGCAAAATTGGCTGGGGGTGTGAGTGTGTGTATTTTTGCCTACTATTTTGATAATTATTTTAAGATAAACATTTCTATTTGCAAAATGAAAAACTATTTATTTGCTACGCAGAAAGTTGCTAGCTACCTAGCTGTGTTTTGTTTGTAATTCTGGCAAATAAAAATTTGAGAAAAGAACGAAAATTAGAATGTTTTCGGCTGAGGAGCTACGACTATACATCAGCATGCTGCTAATGTTGTTGGTAAACAAAAAAACCATTTCTTCTTCTTCGTTTATGCTTTCATTTTGGCCTTTAACTCATAATTGCCTGAGAGGCCACAACCACAACAACGGCATTAATGCTTAGCCATAACGCTGCCGACCAACATTTTGTTGGTAGATTTTTGCGAAAGAATAGTAACAGCGCTTCTCAAATCCCAACAAAACAAACCAAACAAACATTCAGCTGGTCTATTTGTTTGTCGGTATGTTTGTCCGGTTAAATGGTGAAACCATAACGAAAAACCGCTAAATTTGTTTTGAAATGAAAGAAACGCTGAAACAATCTCCAACATAAGCTTTTTATGAAAAAAAAGCAACCAAACCAAAATAAAGCAACATCTCACCGTGAGCAGAGCCCAATAGTGATGCCAAAATATACAAAAAAAACCATCATCAACAACAACAACAACATCACAATCATGCCATCGAAGAAGAAGTAGCAGCAGAGCATGCGAAAAAAACCACGCAGAATGAAATAAAACGGTATTTGTAGTAAAACGGCCAATAAACTATGAACAGCGAGTTCAAGGCTTTTGTTGCTTGGATTTATTTGCAAAACAAAAAAAAAAAAGCGAAGAAACAAAAAAAAAAATATAAAATTCAACACACTTTCATACCTAGCCAGTGTGGTGGTGGTGGTGGTATTCTACTACTACTACTACCACAGCAACAACTACGACTATTCATGCCAACCAAGTGACTGGCTCGCAGTCTGGCACTAAAACTCAAAACTAATGAAAACCACAAGATACGATACTATAGAACACAATAACAACAACAATAGCAACAACAACAAAATATACAATAATAGATTTACACGACTAATTCAAAATAGACACATCCATACATAGCATGTGAATTAATAAATAGAAATTACAACAATAACTATTTAACATCTAAATATATATACGACAACAACAACGACAAAGGCGAAAAAATAATAATAAATAACTAAACAAAATAATAAATTCAAAAATTATTACAAATAAAAAAACACATATATTTATTATCATCTGATCGGCAATAATGTGGGAAATTATGGCCGTAAACAGAGTCTGAGACAGAGACTGAAGAAAAGCTAGAAGCTTAGAAGAGCGGATCAAGTGGTTTTCTGTCTGCCGAGTGATATTCAAAGGTCTTGTGTATGCCTGTAGAGGCATCCCTCTATAGATAAGACCTTAAGATTTTTCATCGACCTTCTGAAGGTCTTATATCCCATATACAAGCTTCCAGAGGTTCTATGTATGTAAAACAACTTAAAGGGATTTTCTGTGCATTGAACTCCTTTTAAAGGTCTGCTTAGGGGGTCAGACGACCTTTAAAGGCCTTCCATGTAAAGGACTATTTTTGAAGTTCTTTTAAAGAAGTCTCTTAAAAATACTCCTTTTAAAGTCCCTTAAGGCCCTAAAAAGCTACTTTGTTTTTATGAGATCTACAAAAAGTATTGTATATATTGAAGACCTTATAGAGGCCTCAATTTCTATGAAGGACTCTCTATAGAAAAGACCTCCATCTTACCTTACAAAGGTAATATGTCTGTAAAAAAAACTTAAAGGGATTTTCTATGCATGGAACCTCTTTTTCAAGGTCTGCTTAGGGATCAGAAGACATTTAAAGGTTTTTTCTTGAAAGCACTATTTTTGAAGTTCTTTTAAAAAAAGTCCCCTAAAAAGACCCCTTTTAAAGGACTTTTTAGGGGTCAGAAGACCATTAAAGGCCTTCCATGGAAAAGATCCCTTTTTGATGTCCTTTTATAGACAGAAGGCCCTAAACAGCTCCTTTGTTTTTATGAGATCTACAAAAAGTATGGTGCATATGGAAGTCCTTATAGAGGCCTCAATTTCTATGAAGGTCCTTTAAAGGTCTTAGACAACCTAAAGAGGTCTTTATCTTTAGAAAGGTCTTATGTTTTCAGACAAATTTTAAACGATTTTTTGTTTTGTTTATGGAATATACTTAAAAGCTCTTATCCATATATGACCTTTAACATGTTTTCTGCTCAAAAACGACAAAGTTCAATAGAAAATATTTTCAAGTTAAATAAAATACCATTCAAAATCTATTACCTCTCTATTACCTCTCCCTTTTTCATAGAAGATTTATAGGGTCCGCCAAAGAATTTTTATAACCTTAGCCATATGGCTGCAGAAGGGTATATATTATTTGATGCGGCCAGAACGTGGCTCATTGAAATATTTTCTAGATCCTAGGTCATTTTGGCCGAAAGCCGTTTGAGGACATTTGTTGTGACCTAGGGGTGTCGGTCTGTCTGTCTGACTGGTGGGCGATAACTTACCCTTAGAAAGTACCCGATTTGGTCCAAACTTTGTAGATCGTAATATATTATGAAACTTAGATTGAGTTCGGAGATAGGAAATATCGATCCACTCCTTTTGGTGCCTCCCTCACCAAAGGCCAACAATCTCAATGAAAATATTTTACTTCATACAACATTAGAGGATAATCAGATTTTGTTCAGCCTGTTCATATTTTTTTCAGTGGTAGGTCAGGTGGGAAAATGGACAATAGCGGCTCATTCCATCAAATACCTCCACCACAAAGGGTCAACATTTTGAAAAACTATAACTCTTATAAAATGTGAAATAAGTGTCCGATTGTCTTCAAGGTTCGAAAATTTCAATATTTTTATTAACCCAAAGTCTGGTAGTTATCGGCCCACATCTTCTGGTACCTTTCCCACAATGGGTCAAAATTTTGAAAAACCAAAACGATCGTAAACTGCGAAAGAAACATCCGATTATCTTCAAATTTCTCACATCCCAATATTTTCACTAACACAAGATCTGGTGTGAAGATGGTAATTAACGGGTCAAAGTTTTGAATAATAATTCTATCTCTCATAAAATGCGAAACAAGCATTCAATCCTTTTTAAACTACACACATTTTAATATTTTCAATAACATAAAACCTGTTGTGAAATAGATATCGGTCCACTCCTTTTGGTACCTTCATTGAAAACAATTTACCTCATATAAAAAGAGAGAATCATTGAGTAATTATAACGCTTAAAATTTGAAATTAGAATGTGATTGTCTTAAAATTTCTCACATCTCAATATTTTTACCAACACACGACCTGGAATAAAGAACGGATCGAAATTGTCGAAAACCAAAAACGATCGTAAAATGCGAATGTTTCATATCATAATATTTGTATCAGTGCTTGGTCAGGTGCGAAAATGGACCATATCGGAATACTCGATCAAGTACATCCCCCACAAATTAAATCCCCAAATTTGGTGTAAATATTGGATACGGCGGACCGTTTCTTCTGGTACCTCCCTACAAACCGTCCAAAAATTATATATATATATATATATATATATATATATATATATATATATATATATATATATATATATATATATATATATATATATATATATACATATATACATATATATATTTATATATATACATATATATATATAGCATTTTCAGATTAAATGAACCCTTTTGCAATTCAAATGAAACTTTTTGCAGCGGGAATGAAACCTTTTGCAGTGGAATTGAAACCTTTTGCAGTGGAAATGAAACCTTTTGCAGTGGAAATGAAACCCTTTGCAGCGGGAATGAAACCTTTTGTAACCGAAATGAAACCATATGCAACCGAAATGAAACTTTTTGCAAATCAAATGAAACTTTTAGATTTTAAGAAGGAAAAATAACAAAACATTTTTATTTTTAGTAGGTTTAATATTAAATCAACTAATTATAACTAATATATAGTTAAAGAGGAATTTTTATTGATTATTAATATTTATGTTTTTATAAAATTTTTTCTTAAAGCTTCCATAAAACACAAGTGTAGATGCAGAAAGATTGAAAAAAGTTTTTCAAGGTATTTTTTTAAGGACCCGAATTAGGTATCTTTTATAATCTCCTCCATGGAAAGGAGGATATATTAAATTTGTCATTCGGTTTGTAACGCCTCTAAATATTCGTCGTAGATCCCATACAGTATATGCAACTATGATCATAGTTGATTTAATGATTTCCACTTATCTGTCTATTGAAATCTCGACTGCTCTATCTCCATAATCAATAAAGCTGCGAAGCGGGAATCCTTTATTAGGTAAGATTAATAGTATACTATAACTATAAAAAATTGTGGTAAAGCTTAATTTCACATTTCAGTCCTGGCATAGGTATGGTATGGCCAAAATTTGTTTAAATTTCTCTTTTTAGCGTTAAGCATTTGGAATTTAATAATATGGAAGCATTTTATATCAAATCAATAAAGAACCATTTGTTATTACAATAATTGAAAATGTAAGAAATAATATAAATAAATGTAGATATTTATAATCAATAAAAAATCCTCGTTGTCAATATATTAGTTATAATTAATTGATTTAATTTAAAAACTACTAAAAATTAAAATTTTTTTTGTTATTTTTTCCTTCTATAAATTTAAAAGTTTCATTTGATTTGCCAAAAGTTTCATTTCGGTTGCAAATGGTTTCATTGCGGTTGCAAAAGGTTTCATTTCCGCTGCAAAAGGTTTCATTTCCACTGCAAATGGTTTCAATTCCACTGCATAGGGTTTCATTTCCGCTGCAAAAAGTTTCATTTGAATTGCAAAAGGTTTCATTTAATCTGAAAATGATATATATATATATATATATATATATATATATATATATACATATATATATATATATATATATACATATATATATATATATATATATATATATATATATATATATATATATATATATATATATATATATATATACACATATATACATATATATTTTTATATATATATAGCATTTTCAGATTAAATGAAACCTTTTGCAATTCAAATGAATCTTTTTGCAGCGGGAATGAAACCTTTTGCAGTGGAATTGAAACCTTTTGCAGTGGAAATGAAACCTTTTGCAGCGGAAATGAAACCTTTTGCAACCGAAATGAAACCATTTGCAACCGAAATGAAACTTTTTGCAAATCAAATGAAACTTTTAAATTTATAGAAGGAAAAATAACAAAACATTTTTATTTTTAGTACGTTTAAAATGAAATAAACTAATTATAACTAATATATAGTTAAAGAGGAATTTTTATTGATTATTAATAACTATGTTTTTATAATTTTTTTTCTTAAGCTTCCATAAAACACAAGTGTAGATGCAGAAAGATTGAAAAAAGTTATTCAAGGTATTTTTTTTCAAAGGACCCGAATTAGGTACCTTTTTATAATCTCCTCCATGGAAAGGAGGAAATATTAAGTTTGTCATTTGGTTTGTAACACCTCTAAATATTCGTCGTAGACCCCATAAAGTATATACAATCATGATCATAGTTGATTTAATGATTTCCACTTATCTGTCTACTGAAATCACGACTACTTTATCTCCATAATCAATAAAGCTGCAAAGCGGGAATCCTTTATTAGGAAAAATTAATAGTATACTATAACTATAAAAAATTGTGGTAAAGCTTAATTTCACATTTCAGTCCTGGCCATACCTATAAAGGCCAAAATTTGTTTAAATTTCTCTTTTTAGCGTTAAGCATTTGGAATTTAATAATATTGAAGCATTTTATATCAAATCAATAAAGAACCATTTTTTATTACAATAATTGAAAATTTAAGAAATAATATAAATAAATGTAGATATTTATAATCAATAAAAAATCCTCTTTGTCAATATATTAGTTATAATTAATTGATTTAATTTAAAAACAACTAAAAATAAAAATGTTTTGTTATTTTTCCTTCTATAAATTTAAAAGTTTCATTTGATTTGCAAAAAGTTTCATTTCGGTTGCAAATGGTTTCATTTCGGTTGCAAAAGGTTTCATTTCGGTTGCAAAAGGTTTCATTCCCACTGCAAAAGGTTTCATTTCCACTGCAAAAGGTTTCAATTCCACTGCAAAAGGTTTCATTCCCGCTGCAAAAAGATTCATTTGAATTGCAAAAGGATTCATTTAATCTGAAAATGCTATACATATACATACATATATATATATATATATATATATATATATATATATATATATATATATATATATATATATATATATATATATATATATATATATATATATATATATATATATATATATATTTATATATATATATATATATATCTAACAACGTGGAGGAATCTATCTGCCGAATCTATCTGGCAAAAGCGACCGATGCTGTTTAACTTGTTTGATGGATTTTAAATCATCATATATTGAGTATACGTTATGAAAATCAGTATTAAGTATACGCCCAAGTGAAGTGTTATTTATAGTCCTGTTGTTATGTCAATCTTGTTCATAGTTTGGTACACCAGTTCCTAAATGTATGACTGATTTCATATCATATACCCAGAATTTTCATAAAACTACCAAAGCCCGTAGATTTTGATAAAGGCCTTTGTCAAATGTAATTCGAAACATTTTAGTTGTATTTAGAGAATTCTATTTGTAATTTGAATCAATCGTATTGTAATTCGAAATATTTCAGTTTTAATTTGAAAATTCCGATTGAATTTCTAATTATTCTATTTGTAACCAATCGTATCTCGAATTATTCCATTTAAAAATCAAAGAAAAAAATATTTTCGAATTACAAATGGAATAATTCGAAGTGGAATCATTCGTATTACAATTGGAACTATCGAATTACAAATGAAATGTTCCAAACTAAATCAAAAAAATTAATAAAAATACTCGATTATTTAAATATATTTTAACTTCTGTTATGATTATCCAAATGTTTGAACTCTATGTTTTAGGTTCCGAAGGAATGGGCCAATATTGTCCATAAATATGATATAAACATTGCGCCGTGCCAGTTTTGGACTATATTAGTTACTTCCTTCCCTTTATACGAGATATTTGATAATTTTTAGAAAACTGTGTGAGAGGTACTTCATCTAATACAGATACAAATATTGTTACGAACAAGAAAATCCAAAATTTTTATCCTATGTTATGTGAAGCTATAAATTCCATATTCATCCCAGGCTTCTGGTTGAGAAAAATATTTAGATATAGCAAGTTGTAGAGAATCGCTGACTCGTTTCGCAAGTTTTTCGTTTTTCAAAATCTTCTAACCTATGTGGGGAAGGTAGCAGAAGAAATGGTCCGATCTCTACCATCTTTATAACAGATGTTATTTTGATGAAAATATTGAGACGTTTTAAGTCACAATGGAATCAAATGTTAATATCGGGTTTTACGAACTTCATGGATATTCAAAACGTTGACTCTTTGTTGGGGAGTTACCAGAAGAAATGGTCCGATCTCTACCATCTTTATAACATATCTTATTTTGATGAAAATATTGAGATGTACCAAGTCAGAATGGAATCGGATGTTATTTTCGCGTTTTATGAGCTTCATAGATATTCGAAATTTTGACCCTTTTCCATTCTCGCATCTGACCTAGCACCGATGCAAAATATTAGGAGTTGCAAAGTCGGAGCAAACTCGAAATATGCTTTTTCACTCTGTACAGTAAAATATTTTTTTGTAAAATTTCGATCTTTTGTGGGTGAGGTACAAGAACTCCAAACTCGATCTAAGTTTGATAATAATATTGCGATGTACTAAGTTTGGATCAAATCGAATATTCCCTTCGAGAGTCATGGTGCGCACCAGCCAGCAAACAGACAGACGGATGGACGACCTCGCTAGATCGCCTTCAAATGTCCCGAAAAAGATTAGGTCCAAAGAGACCTAGGATCTAAAACCGTTATTTCAATGAGGCAAGTTGTGGCCGTATAACCTCTCTGGCCATGTGGGTGAGGGTAAAACAATTCTAATTTATAGGAAAACCCTCTTTTAAAAAAATTAAAATACTTTGTTCCACAGATTGTTTCCCTGTCCCCTAATATACAATTAAACAAATCCGCAAGAAAATGCATGACCAAAAGTTCAAACTAACATCTCCAAAAAAAAAACGACCCTTGAAATATCTTCAAACATCATGCACACAGCCCTTCCACAAAAAGACGGAAAAACGCACAAAAGAAAAGAATGTCGCACACTCGAAGATATTTGCTTTTCTGATACAGGCACGTTGTCTACCCTGGTGTTTGTTGGGCTTTCTTCTTACGTGTTCTTAATAAAAAAAACTAGAGGGGAAAACCAAACAGAAAACTAACTAGCATTACTAAGAAGAAGAAGAGGGAGCAACGAAAAACCAGAAATCTAGTCAGCCATCGAACCTACGACCGAAACTAAAATGGTAACAACCTTAAAAGTTTTTTAACCTTTTTTCCCCCATTCGCATCCGCATTCGCATCTAAGACAACCTGGTAAGCGAACGTCCTGCTGCTGCCATGTCTCTTCTATCAAAAAGTAGTTGGAGCAACCTAAAATACAATGGCAACAACACCAGCAACAACAAGTTGCCTGACTTCCTTGTAACTCTCTAATGCACTCTCTAATGCCTCACGTACCACACACACACAGAAAATGTTGGTTTAGCTGATGTTTTGGGTTTGAGGATGCTGCTGCTTCTGCATCAGCCAGTAGTTGTAGTAACAGGAACTACTAGATTTTCACGAAAACAAAAAAAGCCAACAATAACTTTGTCGTCCGTCTATGCTGATAATAATGCTAAGCGAGTATCTGCACTAATGTAAACTTTTTACAGGCCATGCTCTGATTACTGTGGCACAGCAGCTACGGCTGCTGTTTCCAATGATGATGATGGTGATGCTGTGCTGCTCCTTCTGCCGAGAACTGGTTAGCATCGTTTGGGAGGATGTGCAATGAGGATGTGTCTCTTTGTTTTTTTCTTCTCATTTGTCCCGACAAAAAAGAAAGCGAGAATTTGTTGTTTGTGTCGCATTGTCAAATGGCCAGACAGACGATGTTTGGCTTTTAGAAAGACAACAAAACGACAACAACAAAAAACAGGTTCCTCTTTACATAGCCCAAACACAATGTGTAAAAATAACAAGAAACAACAACAACAACAGTAAAGTTAACCCGGACTGGTGGATATTTAAGGAACAACAACGGCAGCGTCGATGACGATGACGACGTCAGTAACGTCAAACGACAGCAGCCGCAGAAGCAACAGCAACAACTGAAGAGTTACTAAACGATGCAAAAATCTCATTGTAGGGAGCAACGAACCTAACTAACAACAACAACATCGTCATCATCATCCACATCCACATCTTGGTTGCATACCTTTCAAACGTGCATCGCAAGCAGAGGTTGCACAAACAACAACCAACAACAATGTGAAGTGAAGAGGGCAACAATAACAGCAACATCGAAATAATGAAGAAGTTTCTTGGCACAAAATGTGTACTTCTTTTTTTTCTTCTGTTGCAGAACCACAAAAACGAAATGGAAAAGAAAAGAAAATCTAGTGGGGAAGGATAGCCCACAGGAGGGATTCTTCAGGTCTCCTATCGTTACAAGATTTGTCAGAGATCTTCCATGGATGGAAGATTTTCTTCGGGTCTTCTACGGATAGAAAACCTTCTTCAGGTCTTATATGGATATGGCTTCTTCAAGTCTTCCGTGGTGGAGAACTTCCTCAGGTTATCTATAGACAAAATATCCTCTTTGAAAGCCTTCTCCAGGTCTTCTTTGGATAGAACAACTTCGCCAGGTTTTCTATGGGCTGAAGACCCTTTAAGGGGTATTACATGGATAGAAGACCTTATGAGGTTATTTTTGGTATAGATTTTCTCTATAAGGCTATAAAAGGCCTTGTCCAGATATTTTATGGTTGGAAGACCTTCTCTTGGTTCTTCGATGGTTAGAAAATCTTCTGCAGATTTTCTTTGGATAGAATACCTTATTTTGTAGATATGAGACCTTCTTCAGATCTTCTGTAAACAAAAGACCTTCTATAGATTTTCTCGACGACCTGCTCCAGGTCTTCTATAGATAGAAGACCTAAGACTTTTGTGGAGATAATAGCTTCTTCAGTAGAAGGAAGATCTCCATCAGACCTTCTATGGATGAAAGAGCTCAATCAGGTATTCTTTGGATAGGAGACCTTCTCCAGGTCTTCCATGGATAAAATACCTTCCCTAAGTCTTCATGGATAAAACCCCAACACTCTGCAAATATTCAGGTCTCTCCAGGCCTTCTATGGATAGAAGACCTTCGTCAGGTTTTCTATAGACAGAAGACCCTTTGCGGGTCTTATATAGATAGAAGAGCTTATACGGTTCTTTTAGGGATAGATGTCCTCTATAAGGCCTTAGAAGACCTTATCTAGACATTTTATGGATGGAAGACCCCTCTTTTTTCTTCTAGGTTTAAAATACCTTCCTTAGGTCTTCTTTGGATAGAAGACCATTTTCAGATCATCTATACATAAATAACTTCTTCAGAACTTCAGGCGTACTCTAAATAGAAGACCTTTTTCGGGTCTACTGTAGCTAGGAGATCTTTTTAGGTTCTTTTATGTAGAGAATAACTTCTTCAGTTTTTTGTGGAAGGAAGATCTCCATCTGATCTACATAAAATACCTCAATCATACCTTCTTTGCATTTAAGACCTACGCAAAGAGCCTACTTCAGGTCTTCTATGGATACAAGACCTTCTTATTTTCTTCTATGGCTAGAAGACCTTCTTCAGGTATTCTATTAATAAAATGCCTTCCACAAGTCTTCATGGATAGAACAACTAACCTAGGTCCTCCGCAAATAAAATACATTATTCTGGACTTCTATGGATAGAAGACCTTTTACGGATCTTCTATGGAAAGAAGAAACTCTTCAGGTCTTCTAGATACAGAATACCTTTTTTTGGAATTTCATGGATAGTAGGCCTTCTTCAGCTCTTCTATGGACAAAGGACCTCCTCCTGTCTTCTATGAATAAAAGACTTATTAGAAGTCTTATTCTGGGTTTCTATGGATAGAAGTCCTTTATTAGGTCTTCTATAGACAGAACCCTTTCTTAACGTCTTAAGTGGGTATAATGCATCTATCAAGTCTTTTGGGTAGCAGGCCTTCCTCAGGTCTGCTATGGATAGAAAACCTCCATCAGGCTTTTTTATTTAGAGAAGACCTTCATCGGGCTTCTATTGAAAGACTACCTTCTTCAAGTTTTTATGTAGAGAATATCTTCTTAAGGTGTTCTATGAAACTAATGTATTTTACAGAGAGAAGGCCTTCTGCATGACCTCAATGGATAAAATACCTTTTTCAGGTCTTCTGCAGAAAGGCCGTCAGGTCTGTATGCCGTCTGTGGATAGACGACCTTCCACCGGACTTCTAGGCTTCAACAGGTCTTCTATGGATAGAATACCTATTACATGTCGTATATAAATAAAAGAATCTCGTTGGGATTTCTATGTACAAAAGACGCTGATTAGGTCTGCTATGGATAGGGGACCCTCTTTAGGACTTCTATGGATAGAGGACCTTCAGGAGTTCTCCTATGTCATCTATTGAAGACATTTGGCAGGTCTTCTTAGGGTAGAAAACATTTTCCCTTGAATAAACTATTTCCTAGGGATCTTCTCAGGATCAGATTTTAGGAATTGAAGATCGCTCCCAGGTGGGTTTGTTTCCAGAAAAAATACCCTCTATAAATCTTTTACAGGAATAAAACCTTCTATGGGAGTTCTGTAGGTATTAGGGCTTCCCTAGGTCTTCCAAACTGGATGATCTTGTATAGGTTTCTACAGTTGTTCTATAAAAATAATATTTATTATAGGATTTTCCACATTTACTTGGTAGCATGCCTTCCCACATACACATACACACACACACACCCATTCACTCACTTCGTTTGGGCAAAGAGGATATGCAAGCACATATTCAAATGGAGGATGTTTAAGTTTAGAATCTTCAAAAGTTTTGCAGTTCGTCGTTAGCTGCTAAGATGCATTACAAATGCATACACTCACACATACACACACACAAATACATGCACACGTCCTATATCTTTAGTCTTCTTTAGGTGGTCTAACGAGTCTCGGGAGAGTTTATTGGGTTGTAATATCAATTTGGGGAAAATACGTTTTAAAACTTGGATTCTTTGCTTAATACGTCCAGGGCTAGCGCATGTCTGTTAGTTCCTGGAATTCGTAAGACCCAATTTGGTCTGGACCCTAATGACTTGTATTACAAATGAGAACTACTCACACCATACGCCTCAACTTCAATTCTTCCGGTATGTATTAAAAAAAATGTAAGTGTGATCATAAATCTGATAAAATGCAAATATGCGTGAAAACGGGGTATAACGGTGGACTGTTTCTTATACCTCCATTACATCACACATCCAAATGTTTGTATCACATTCAAGTTAGGACGACTTCGGTTCACTTTTACTGGAAGAATTTCAAAAAATGATAAAAAAATATCCCGAAAGTTCCCCAAGTGATGCCCAAATATTTAGAAAATTTCTTTGTATTTTTATATGTAGGTCCAAGGGTTTCTATAGTTTCATATACATCGGTCAATATTTTGAAGGATTTAGCTTGACTTTAATAAAAAGAGGTCGATCGCGTTTGTACTCAAAGCATACTTGTATACAAATCCAGGAATTTAAATAATTTTTATGTAACGGGTAATATTTTAAAGCTTCTAGCTCGACTTTAACCAAAGAATGACGTTCGCATCGAAATCTAAGTCCTGGTTTCTGTCCAAAAGTCGCGAATATTCCCATGTTGGCGGCCAATTATGTAGACTACTTCATGATATTTTTTAATATTTTGAAGATTTTAGCTTAGCCTCAGCCAAAGGAGACCGGCCACTATTTTATAGCAGAATTGCTCGAAAATTCCCATGTTGGCGCCCAATTATATAGAAAATCTCTTCGAATTTATTTTAGACAAGTTTGGTGATTTTTACCGTTTTATGTAATGGTTGGTATTTTGAAATTTTTTAGCTTATCTATGCAGAGGTCGATTTTGTAATAAAATTGGATTCGCTTTTTGTCCAGTCATAACCATTTTTTTTCAGGACAAGTGACTGCAGATTCGTATTTTGGTTCCAAAATAGAAATACAACCTCATGACATTTTTTACACAGTTCTTAGCCAAAGAGGACGTTCTCGCTTTCACATAAGGCACGATTAGCAATATTTTAAATATTTCGATGGTGGCGCCCAAATAGAAAATCTCCATGCATTTTTACCCAGATCCCGGTCGTTTGTTTTAATGGTTCTTAAGGTCGATTTTTGGTCTAGTTCTGGAAATAGGTAGACACTCTCCTCGAATTTAGTAGAAGTGATCGCAGATCCGTATTTGGCGCCCAAATATGTAGATAATTTCATTGCATTTTTAATACAGGTCCTCCTTTGTCATTAGGCAAAGGAGGTCTCGTACGCACATAAGGCATTCCTAACGATATTGTCAATCCCTAAATAAATAGAAAATCTCAATGAATTCTTACACAGATCCAGATCGTTATAACGGTTAATATGTTAAAGGTTCTTTAGGTCAGCTTTTGGTTCTTCCCTGGTCATATTTTCCGGTAGAAGTACCCGTCATATTTACAAGATGGCGCCCAATTAGGTAGACTCCTCCTCGCATATTTTGACAACCTCCTCCAATTTCTTTCATACAAGTCCAGGGATTTGAATAGATCATATAATGGTTAGTAATTGGAAGATAATCAAAAATCAGTGGAAATGATCAGTAGAAATGACCGAAAATTCACGCCCAATTTGGTAGACAACCTCATGGCATTTTGATACAGGGACTTAAAGATTTCCCTATATAACGAGATATATTTTGAAGGTTTTAGCTTACCCTAAGCCAAAGGAGCCATGTCTCGTCAGAATCTAGGCCTTGCTTTCCCTTATCCTTAAGAAAATGTTTTAGCAGAAGTTCTCGAAAGCAACAGTGGCATCCAAATATGTAAATACCTTCCTCATATTTGCATACCCTTCAAATTCATACAAAGTATTGAGGGTATATTATGTTAGTCATTATGTCCGACAATATTTTATCAGCAGGCATGGTGAAGATAGGCTATATCAGTGCACGATATCGTATAGCCCCATTTAAGCATGTCTTGAATTTTTCTGTTTATAAGTTCAAAATTTTGAAAAAATTGTATAAGACGATTAGAATTATGAAGGTTCTAGGTTGTCCTTAGCCAAAGGAGCTCGATCATCGGATTTTAAGGCCTGTCTCGTTAAGTTTAAAAAGAAAAGTTTTTTCGAAGTGCCAACCAATACACCCTAATATCCCTTTAGCCATTAATGCAATGGAGTTACTTCTTAAAATGTTTTTTTTTTCTTTACCAAATCTATATATGTAGATGTGTTTATGAATGTGGATGAATATATGTATGTGTGTGTGTGAGACACATATTTTGGTATGCTTAGTTAGTTAAGTGGAGCAATTCTTAAGATGTGCATACAATGTGCAGCTGGTTGATGGAGATGCATTTTTGGTTCGTTAGATGGATGGATGGATATGCTGAAAATCTCTCTGTATACTAAAGGAAGAAGCAACAGTTGTTGTTGTTGCCAAGACTTTAAAATTTAAGAAAAAATGGGAAATTTCTTAAAATTAAAAAAAATTATTTAAAAATATATTATTTTTAAAAAAATATATAAAATTGCTTACAATTTACCATAAGTCTAATGTTGTCGTTGGGTATTGAAGCCGAAGTATTCAAACTTGGTTTCGGGCGTTTTTTGGTTTCTGGAGCTCTTCTGGCGAGTGCAAGTGCAGCAAAGGCTTGATGGTGTTGCAGCAGGACAATTCTATTTGATTTATGGCTATTTCAAAGGAAACCGGAGTTTCGTTTTCTTTTAATTTTTATTTTTTTTTTTAATTTTTGTTTCAGGTTTATTTTCGTTTGAAAATGAAATTCTTATGAAAAGCGAATGAGGATTGCGTTTTTTTGATTTTTTATTTTTACGTTTTTTTTTTTTGGTCTACGGAGGACGCGTCACGAAAATTTGAAGCACAAGTTTGCTTTTTTTGTTGCGTATGCAAATCACGTTTGAAGGCAGGAGAATACAACAGCAACACTTTTAATACTTTTTTAATTTGTTTGGTTGCCTGCAAGTTCGGTGCGAGCAGAGCGGAGAAGTTGTGTAGCAAAACGCCGGGATATAATGTGTATTTTTATGCTTGCTTTGTTTGTTGTTGCTGTTGTTGTTCTTTGACTGTAAATTTGTTATTTTATGCACTTTGTGGTGGCGGGTATGATTGGTGACTTTGCCTGGCTGCCTTGTTGTACTTCACGTTTGCCTTAACTTTCGGTAGACAGACGTCTCTTCCCTTTTGTCGTCTCGATGGATTTTCTTTTTTTGGTTTTTTTGCAAAAAAAAAATATTCACTTGGCACTTTTGGACGTAATAAAACGAAGGAATGAACGACTGAGCGAAGAAGTTGCAACAGAACACAATCACTTCAGAATTTACTTGCGAGACGTATGTACGAACGAAATAAGAAAAAAAACTGTGAGGTTTTGTTTTATTTTTGGTTGGTTGGTTTGTTTGGATGCAAATCACCAGTCATCAGACAGTCGCATCGACAGTCAGTCAGCCGGTGAGACAGACAGACCAGACCCAGTGCATTTACACTACCGCCGAACACAGTGAGTGAGAATGATACAATGGCTTTTTGCAGGGAAGCTATACACCGAACCGCACAAAATATAATCATGCGAAAAAAACCCAAAATCTGGAGTCCATTCAACTTCACTTTTTTTTGGGATATGTGATATATATTTGTTGATGTTGTTGTTGTTGGTGTTATTTTAATTTTATTTTTTTTTTTGGTTTTTATGTGCGTTTATTCAATGATATTCTTGTTGTTGTTACTGTAATTTGCAAAATTTATTTCATTTGATTTTCAACACATGGACGGCGGACGAGCGAGGGCAAAAATTCGAGATGCATCAACACAAAATAAATTTATTGCAGGCAAATTTTTTCTTAGTTTTAAAAAAAAATCAAAAAATTTTTTATTGCAATTCATAAAAAGGTTTAATAATGGAAGGCTTGGATTTTCTGTATTATGTTAATTTATTATTTTTTATTTTTTATATTAAATGTTTAATACAACTTCAAAAAATTATTAATTGTTATTTTTCTTTTTAAAAATTATTATTTTTTTTCTTTTTTTTGAGATTTCCCTATGAACACTTTTCGCACAGATTTTCGCAACTGGCCCGTGTGAGGAATTTGAATTTTCAATCAAATAAACAGAAGAAAAAATATAACCACCGAGTCGTCTGCAACAGACCTCTTCTACGCCTAAATGGGGGAGACAGAAAAAACACGCAACCGTTTTCAATGAATGACAAACGTTAACTGTTGTGAATGCCGCCGACAGAAAAATCCATCCATCCATCCATCCGACCGTCGAATCCAACAGATACAAATTTTGTACGGCAGTGCTGAGTACACACGACCCAAGTATGCTGGCCCACAGCAATAAACACACGCACACTCGCACTCAATGTGAATGTGCGATGCTCCACATTGGATGTGGTCTCTCTCTCGGTGTTTAATTGCTCTCTCTCTCGCATTTCCCCCCAATAACAAATCAATGCATGGAGAGCTTATGTTGAATGGAATAAAAAGGTAAAGCAAAACTCTCTTAGTGTGATTGGGTGTTTGGTGCTCTCCCCAAACAGGGTTGCCAAAGTTACAAATTTACAAATAAATCCAGTTAAAAGGGGGACAACCTTTTAAAAAATAAAAATTCGAAATAATTATGGAAATAATCACTTATTATGTATAGTAATTATTTCTAATTATTTTTAGGGAATATCCAGATGATTCTGAAAGTGGAGCTAAAACAAGAACACACTGTATGGGCATTTACGAAGTTTACATAGCAAATTATCCTAAATTGAGGGGGGAAATTCATCCTCTTTCATATTTTGACGATTTTAGCCATATTTTTCAATGAAATAATCTGAAAATCCACACGAAGAGTTCTTTCTGTGTACTTTACCTCCTGGAAGAGAATAATTATAGGTCCATAACCTTTTAAAAAATAAAAATTCGAAATAATTATAGAAATAATCACTTATTATGTATAGTAATTATTTCTAATTATTTTTAGGGAATATCCAGATGATTCTGAAAGTGGAGCTAAAACAAGAAGACACTGTATGGGCATTTAAGAAGTTTACATAGCAAATTATCCTAAATTGAGGGGGAAAATTCCTCCTCTTTCATATTTTGACGATTTTAGCCATATTGTTCAATGAAATAATCTGAAAATCTACACAAGGAGTTCTTTCTGCGCACTTTACCTCCTGGAAGAGAGTTGTCTAAATAGGTCCACGATAACGTATATATTTTGATGATTTTGACATCATTTTTTTGTGGAATTGTTTCAAATTTCGTATTTAAAGTTCGTAATGTGTACTACAGCCTATGCCAAATATTGCGTATGTAGGTCCACGCCTTCGTATAGCCTCCATATAACGGCACCTCCCGAGATTGGTTATTTTGATTATTTTAGAGTCATTATTCAGTGGAATTGTTTCATATTTCGTATTTAAATCCCATAATGTTAGTTCACGACTTCGTACAGCCCCCATACAACGATACCTCCGATATTCGGTTCTTTTGATGATTTAGCGACATTATTCACCGGAATCGTTTCAAATTTCGTATATAAAGTTCATAATGGGTACTACAGCGTATGACAAAAAAATGCGTATTCAGGTCCACGTCTCCGTATAGGCCACATATCGGTATTTTGAAGATTTTTGGGGACACTATTCACCTGGAGTGGTTCAAATTTCGTATTTGAAGTTAGGAATCGGTAATGCAGGCTATGACGAAGAATTGTCTAAGCAGGTCCACGTCTTCCTCTCTTTATTCGGTATTTTGATGATATTGGCGACATTATTCACCAAAATTGTTTCAAAATTCGAATTTGAAGTTTGGGATCGGTACTACAGATTATGACAAAAACTTACGCATATGCAGAACCACGTCTTCGCATAGCCCCCATATACAAATTTTATTCCGAACGGTATTTTCCTAAAATTTTAGAATTATTTGATGGACGGTATTTTCCTAAAATTTTAGAATTATTTGATGGACCACCTGATGAAAAAAATTAGGTTTTTTACAATTTTTTTTTTTTTTTTTTTTTTGTGTAAAAGTCCTAATTTTTTTGATCAGGTGGTCCATCAAATAATTCTAAAATTTTAGGAAAATACCGTTCGGTATAAAATTTGTTAAATTAAATTAAATTAAATTAAAAATTACGACTTTTGTAAAGAACTTCTTAAAAAACTTAACTAACCACCGATTTTTTCACAAGGAGATCCTCGAAAATAATACAAATTGTGACCACAAATAAAAATCCCTTTAAACTTCTAAAATAATTTTGAAAAATTTACGAATTTTGTCTGAAAAGACCTTTGAAAAATATATATACATAAAATCCATGATTCCTATATCTAGAGAACCTAGCAAAAAAATTAAAAAATCATCGAGTCTTGAATGTGAAATTTTTGTCAAATATTTTTAAAAACTTCGACATTTTTGCTTTATTTAATAAATTAAAAGAAATATTCGATTCTTGGTCCATACGTTTTGCCATTTTTTTTAAATCTACGATTCTTGGCCAGTAAAATAGTCAATGAACATAATAAAAAAAAAATAAAGATTTTTGGCTCATGCGTTTTTGAGATGTATATATATATTTTTAAAATCTGCAATTATTGTCCTCTCAATTTTCCAAAAAAATATAAGCCTGAGAAGCCCTTAGAAATTATTTAAAAAATCCATGCTTTTTGGTTCATGTGTTTTTGATAATTTTTTTTTATTCTACGATTTTTGCCGGGTATCTTTGAAATAAAGTTTAAAACTCTGCAATTCCCGGTACGTCAAAATTTGACATTTTTTTAAAAAAAAGTTCAGGAAAAAAAAATTTAAAACTAACAAACATTCGTGTCCTTCATAAAATTCCACCAAATGTTGGCTAAGCAGACCTTGAAAAGATATTCTTAAAAAAATTCCTTTACAAGATAGTCGTGCTTAACCCCATCAATGTTTTTTAAAAAATATCTTAAACATTTTGTGAAAAAAATTTAAAAGGACTTCGGTCCATATTTTAAAGAAATGCCCTAAAAGATTTTAGAAGACTATATTTATAAATTTATCCAGGACAGAATATTGTAACCATTTTTTAGAGATTTACATGCAGGATTTCTTGCCTCACTTTTAAAGTGAAATGTTCTAAAACAAGAGGAAATTCGCAAATAGCTCCTAAAATGTATGCAATTCGAAAATTTAGTTTTTTTCATGTGAGGACGATCTTAATAATCTGAAATTTGCAATGAAACGAAGGACCAGACACACATACACATCACAAGCAACATGTTTCACTGTTGGTTATCCACACTAAATATGTCTGTAGTTCGCCAAGAATATTAAAATAATAATATATTGTATCTTCCCTTATATTTCTGAAATAAATCCTTGAATATGTTTTATCTTAATCCCCTTGGTAACCCTGGTGGTTCGTACAACAACGAAAACCTGTTACTTTCTCTGATATGTTTCTCCGTTGCTCAATTGGAGATTTTCGGTACTCTCATACGCTCTCCAATTTCAAAACTCACAGCATTCATCTCCCCCAGCAAAAGATACACACACATACAACGACCATTTGCCGATGTGTGCATTACGATTACAATGGAATGTCGTAAAATGAACAAAAACAGAGAGCTGAAATGAGGGGGCCAAAATTGGCACGTGCAGCAATACAAAAACAAATCTGGGCTAGGGAGAAACGAACGGCAACGAATTTCTCCACGAATTGAGAAATGTGAAAGAAAAACCACAAACAAACAAATGAGAGAGAGAGGGAACCCATGTAAAATGCACCGGTTGAGTGTGGAGAGTAAGAGAGACATTGTCAGTGAGTGCCGTTGTTTTATGTTGTGCTCTCCCCTCCCCCAAAGAAAATTGTGCATAAACCAGTGAAACGAAAAACCACAAATAAAAATGCATCCAATTTTTGCATAGCCACAACAGCAACAACAACAACGAAGCTCGCAGTTATGTTGGCTGTGTGGGGATGGTCGTTTGGTTTGATAGTTTGGGGCCGCAGTGGCAGAGCTAACCGAAAACCAGTTCAATTGTTAAAGTGTGTGGTAATAGTTGGTGTTTGGAAGGCATTTAGGCTGTAAAGGCTCCATTTAAAGAGTAGTTTTGGTTTGTTTTGTTTGTGGTGGTGGGGGAGATAGGGGACATCACCACCACCACACCACCCTCTAACAAAACTTGCTTCTCCACCGGATTAGATGCTGTAGTTGGCAAAGCTTACTTTTTGCTGCTGACACGGTTGATGCTTGTTGTTGCTGCCGCGAGTGTGCGACGTTGCTGCTGATTTTAAGAGGATTGTATAATTTCGCTGTTGTTTTTGTTGTTTCTGCCGATGGGTGAGTGAGCTTTTTTTTGCATTTCCGGTTGAAGAAATGATAGGAGGAAATGTAATCTTCGTTATAATTTCGTGTAATTTCCTGGTTAATGTCGGCTTTCTTTTTGTACTTTACCGAGAGTGAGCGAGTATGTGTTTGGGTGTGTGTCTGTGCGCACAAGAGAGTGCCTGGCCATACCCCCAACTGAAATCTGATATTCATTTGATGTCTTTATTGAGGTTGAATGTTTTCCGAATCGGTACAGATGTAATGGAGATTTACATACAAATGATTTCATAAAATCTTGATGTAATGTTCGGTAATAATAATGTGGACATATGCATATGTATGTATCTGGATATGTAAATATTTATGCATATTGGGGTAATTAAAATGACATTTAAATATTATCAATCACAAGAATTTACGATTCCATATTATTTTAAATTTATTTTTTCAAAGTGGAAAATTTTCCATCAAGTTCAGATCAGAATTGTTGATCCATGGGATTGATTTCCGTTAAAAATCTGCAAAATATTATTGATTATATACAGAAAGTTTAAAATATAATAATTTTTTCTCAATTAAAAAAATTATTTTGTAAAAAATATTAAAAAAAAATAATAGTATCATTCGGCAAAATTACAAGAAAATCGAACATTTATATCCAATTTTATGCGAAATCATAAATTCCCATAAATTCTATATTCATCTCAGGTTTCTAGTTGAGAGAAAAATTTAGATATAGCAAGTTGTAGAGAATCGCTGACTTGTTTCGCACGTTAAAACAGATAAAAGTACTGAAAATCGTGACCCCTTTGTGGGTGAGGTACTAGAAGGGGTTCGCTGATATATATCATATTCACAACAGATATTGTGTTAGCAAAAATGTTTGTATGTGTGAAATTTGAAGAGAGTCGGATGCTTATTTCGCTTTCTTTGAGCGTTTTGGTTATTCAATATCTTAAACCCTATGTGGAGGTACAATTAGAAATGGTCCGATCTCTATCATCTTTATATCAGATCTTGTGTTGATGGAAATATTGAAATATACTAAATCTGTATGGAATCGAATATTAATTTCGCGTTTTATGAGCTTCATGGATATTCAAAATTCTGACCCTTTGTGGGGAGGCACCAGAAGGAGTGGACTGATATATTTCATCTTCACAGCAGATTTTGTGATAGTAGTAATATTGGGATGTGGGAAATATGAAGAGAACCGAATGCTTATTTCGGATTTTATAATCGTTTTGATTATTTAAATCGGACCATGAAACCATGGAAATTCAAAACTTTGACCCTCTGTGTGGGGGGTGTACCAGAAGGAATGGTCCGATCTCTACCATCTTTATAACAGATCTTGTGTGGATAGAAATTTTGAGAAGTGTCAAGTCTGAATGGAATCGGATATTAATTTCGTGTTTATGAGCTTCATAAACATTTAACAATTTTGACCCTTTGTGAGGGAGTTACTAGAAGTAGTAGACCGATATATTTCATCTTCACACCAGACCTTGGGTTAATAAAAATATTGTGATGTGTGTAATTTGAAGAGAACCGGATGCATATTATAATCGTTTTGATTATTCAAACTTTTGACCCTTTGTGGGGGAGGTACCAGAAGGAATGGTCGGATCTTCACCATCTTTATAACAGATCTCGTGTTGATGGAAATATTCAGATGTACCAAGTCTGAATGGAAAGTAATATACATTTCGCATTTTATAAGGTTAATAAATATTCAAAAATTTGACCCTTTGTGGGGGAGGTACAAGAAGGAGTAGACTTACATATACCATCTTCACACCAGATCTTGGGTTAATAAACATATTGCGATATGTAAAATTTTAAGACAATCGGGTACTTATATCACATTTTACAAGAGTTGTAATTATTCAAAATTATGACCCTTTATGTGGGAGGTACTGGATGGAGTGGACTGATATTGTTCATTTTCGCACTTGACCTAGCACTGATGCAAATATTAGGATTCGCAAAGTTGGAGCCCAATCGGGTTATCCTTTCTCTTTCTCTGAGTAAAATATTTGTTTGAAAATTGTTGACCTTTTGTGGGGGAGGTACCCGAAGGTGTGGATCTTAACACCAGACCTTGGTTTTATATAAATATTAGAATGTACCAAGTTTGGACTAAATCTGATATTCCCTTCGAGAGTTATAGTGCGCACCATCCTGTCAGACAGACGGACATCGCTAGACCGACTCCAAATGTCCTGAAACGGATTTGGTACAAAGAGACCTAGGGTCTAAAACCATTATTTCGATAAGGCACGTTTTGGCTGTACCAAATAATATATACCCTCTCTAACCGTATGGCTGAGGGTATAAAAAAAGTGGAACTTTCAAAACGCCGATACACATGTCTGCTATTTTTATACCCTCCGCCATACCTAATATGAAGGGGATATTAAGACCATCATTCCTTTTATAACTCATCAAAATAATATTTTTAGACATAACAAAGTATATTAATTCTTGATAAGACAATTTAGCCCTGTCCGTCCGTCTGTTTGTTGTAATCACGCCAGAGAAAAAAAGAATAATGATAGGAAGCTTAATTTTTGCACACATCAGTCTTTGGTCAGCAGGCAGGTCAAGTTTGAAGATGGCCTATATCGGTCCACGATATCGTATATATAGCAGTTTTTTAGGGTACTTTACCCCCTGGAAGAGAAAGGTCCACGATATCGTATAGCCCACATACACAAAGTTGTCTATGCAGGTCCTCGTCTCCGTATAGACACCTGTATAACAGTTATATTCGGTATTTTTAAGATTTTAACAGAATTTTAACGGGCCGAAGAAATTTAAATGGGTCATGTAGGTCCACGTTTTGGTACAGCCCCCATATAGCGGTACCTCCCGATATTCGGTATTTTGATGATTTTGGCGACATTATTCACCAGAAATGTTTCAAAATTGGTATTTGAAGTTGGTAATGGAAACTACAGCTTAAGATAGAAAATTGTCTGTGCAAGTCCACGTCTTCGTATAGCCCCCATATAGCGGTACCTCCCTATACTCGGTATTTTGATGATTTTTATGAGGCAGGTCCACGTCGTCGTATAGACCCTAATATAACTGCTACATTCGGTATTTGAAAAAAAAAATGAAAACTGTCAAATTTGTTCCAAGTGGTGGAGGGTATTCAAAGTTCGGCCCGGCCTAGCTTTTTTACTTATTAGCTCTATTTTATAAACTGCTGGAATTTTCCTGTGGTTATTGTTTGCGTAATAAAGCTTAATTTTGTAATTACAGACTTGTGCCCTCCAATATTCCATAGCCCCGCTCTCAAACGGAAACGCGTGTTGTTGCATTGATCCAGGCCGATCATATGACTGTTGGCCCTTATTATTATCATACCTATAACTTTATTTTGTTACAGTCTTTCATATCTCGCCACGTTTTCGCTGACAATGCGTTTTCAATTTTCATCTTTTTTTTCGACAAACAAAAATAAAATTCCCAAATTTTTTTCAGCGAACTTTGAATTTGAACTCAGTTTATTACTTCTTGCCAACAAAAAAAAAACGCCGCACGCATGTTACGACGCCTGCATTTTTTGTTTGTTTGTCTTTTCAATATTCGACGATCTCTCAAGACAATGTCAATGTCCCAACAAATCTTTTTTTCGATATGTAAGGATTCACAAAAACAACAACAACAACGGAATATTTTGTATCTGAGAACGTGAAAAGTAAATAACAATAAAAAAGGCGAAGAAAAGAAAAGTAAAAAATTGAAACTTCCAAAACGATCAAAAGACGTGGTATTTTTTTCGGCAATGCAAGCCAGTCAGCCAGACAAAAGAAATTATTGTTCATTATTTTTTTTTTTCATTTTTGGGTTGGTTTGTGGTCGGTGGTGGCGGAATTTCTTCATAAAACCAACAACAACAAATCTGGGGGGAGAAAACATAAAAGAAAAAAAGACGATTGCAAAAAAACTGCAGCACTTTGAAGGTTAAGGTTATATTGATGCACACACACGCATACACATAGCTTGCGCAGTGTCAGGGTGATATGCAGGCGGCAGGCGAACGGGCGGACGTCCACACATAAGCTGAGGTATGGAACGAATAACAAAAAACCAACAAGAAGGTACTTGTTAATTTTACGACAGTGATTAAGCGTTTTAAATTTGGTTTGTTGCCTCCATAAAAATTGTGCAAACAGATGCACATACACACTCACACACACACATACATGTGACGAAATGAAAAAAAATGTCATGCCGACAAATGCTTGCTTACATGACGACGTTGACGCTTCGCAATAATGATGACGACGACGTCGATGGCGACAATGATGAGCAGCTCTTCGTCTGAAGAGCTTCCTGATTACGGTGACCATAAACGCTACAAGAGGCAGACCGACAGGCAGAAGAAGAAGAAGACAAACAACAACAGCAACATGGAACTGCATTGTAACTCTGGCTAGCATAACTCCGTTGACCCTAATGTCCAACTCACACTTCAAACCTCACCCAACCTTGTCCCTCATCCAGGGGTTGTAAAGTAAACATCAGTTTTGAAGCGTAGCTCTAATTCCAAAGAAGCCCATACTGCCTAAGGCCTGTCAATTAAGTCCGACAGACCACTGCTGCTCCACTTGCACTTTTGGGTGATTGGAAGGAAGAAGATAATAAAAACGGAATGATAATAAGGAGACAGAAAGACACTAGTGTGTGTGTGCCGGAATGCAGCCGGGAGTCGTGAATGCATGGAAGTTATAAAATGCATTAATGAGTAATTTACAGTAATGATGGTATGAAAATTGCTGGGGGAGGGGGCGGGGTTGTAAAACTGTGAAAATTGTCATAATTGAACCATAGATAGGAGACATGCCAGAGGCCTTCTATATAGAAGACTCGACTCACAGAACGTGATTTTAAGAGAGTTTGTTTCAAAGGAGCAAGTGACGTGGATTTTTTAATCACATTTTTCATAGGCTCAAAATTTCAGAAACCCGTAAAAGACATCCTTTGAGAAACATTTAAAAATCCTCGTCTGTGGATTAAAAAGGATTTTAAATAATGGATGTCTTTTGAGGAATATTTTGCCAAAAATCTACATCTTTGGACCATTTAATTTTTTTTTCTTAAAAAACCCCATACCAGCTGGTTTTTTGAAAACGTTATTTTTGAATATTCCACATCCATTGAAAATATAAAAATATCCACGTCCTGTAAACAAAATATTCTTAAAAACTCTACGTTTTGGTCCTTTGAAAAATATAAAAATTCACATACTTGGAAAACTCTGCTTCATTGAACATGTCCTTAAAGAAACATATAGAAAAATTACGTCTCTTGAAAAAACTTGTTCTTTAAAAAATGTAAAAAAAATCCACGTGCCTCGAACAAATACCATGTCTGTTGATCATTTGAAAAATATCGTTTTTTTAAATCCATGTCTGTTGATCCTTTGAAAAATATTTTTATTTTAAAAATCCACGTCTATTGATTCTTTGAAATATTTTTTTTTAATTCAGGATTTTTGAAAATATTTTTTTTAAATCCACATTCTTTGAAAAATATTTTTATTTTAAATTTTTTTCCTTTGAAAAATATTTTTATAAAATGTTTTTTTTTTTTTTTTAACAAATCCACGTCCTTTCAAAAACAAAAATCCACGATCTTTGAAAAAACATTTTTTTTTAAAAATCCACGATCTTTGAAAAATATTTTTTTTAAAAAATCCACGATCTTTGAAAAATATTTCTTTTTAAAAAAATCCACGATCTTTGAAAAATATTTTTTTTTAAAAATCCACGATCTTTGAAAAATATTTTTTTTTAAAAAATCCACGATCTTTGAAAAATATTTTTTTTTTAAAAAATCCACGATCTTTGAAAAATATTTTTTTTAAAAAATCCACGATCTTTGAAAAATATTTTTTTTAAAAAATCCACGATCCTTGAAAAATATATTTTTTTTAAAAATCCACGATCTTTGAAAAATATTTTTTTTTTAAAAATCCACGATCTTTGAAAATTTTTTTTTTTAAATCCACGATCTTTAAAATTTTTTTTTTTTAAAAATCCACGATCTTTGAAAAATATTTTTTTTTAAATCCACGATCTTTGAAAAATATTTTTTTTAAAAAAATCCACGATCTTTGAAAAATATTTTTTTAAAAAAATCCACAACCTTTAAAAAATATTTTTTTTTTAAAAATCCACGATCTTTGAAAAACATTAAAAAAACACGATCTTTAAAACAATTTTTTTTTTAAATCCACGTCTTGAAAATTTTTTTTTTAAATATTCCACGTGCTTTGACTAACGTTTTTTTAATAATCCACGTCCTTTGACTAACTTTTTCTTAAATCCACGTCCTTTGAAAAAGGTTTTTTGAAAAATATTTTTTTTGAAATCCACAATATGTTGATTCTTTGAAATTTTTTGTAAAATATTTTTGAAAATATATATTTTTTTAAATTTACATTCTTTGAAAAATATATTTTTTAACAAATCCACGTCCATTCAAAAACAAAAAATTCACGATCTTAGAAAAAAAATTTTTAAAAAAATCCACGATCTTTGAAAAACATTTTTTTAGAAAATCCACGATCTTTGAAAAATATTTAAAAAAAAATCCATGATCTATGAAAAACTTAAAAAAATACGATCTTTAACTTTTGTTTTAATACGCGTCTTTAATTTTTTTTTTTTAAATCCACGTCTTTAAAAAAATATTTTTTTAAACTAATTCACGTCTTTTGAACAACGTTTTTTTTTTAATCCACGTCCTTTGAAAAATATTTTTTTTAAATCCACGTCCTTTAAAATTTTTTTTAAATCCACGTCCTTTAAATTTTTTTTTTAAATCCACGTCCTTTGAAAAATATTTTTTTTAAATCCACGTCCTTTAATTTTTTTTAAATCCTCGTCCTTTGAAAATATTTTTTTAAATCCACGTCCTTTAATTTTTTTTTTTTAAATCCAAGTCCTTTAATTTTTTTTTAAATCCATGTCCTTTGACCAACGTTTTATTAAATCCATGTCCTTTGAAAAATAATTTTTTTAATCCACGTCCTTTAATTTTTTTTTTAAATCCACGTCCTTTAATTTTTTTTAAATCCACGTCCTTTAAAAAATTTTTTAAATCCACGTCCTTTAAAAAAATATTTTTTAATCCACGTCCTTTAATTTTTTTTAAATCCACGTCCTTTAAATTTTTTTTAAATCCACGTCCTTTGAAAAAATATTTTTTAATCCACGTCCTTTAATTTTTTTTTAAATCCACGTCCTTTAAATTTTTTTTAAATCCACGTCCTTTAATTTTTTTTAAATCCACGTCCCTTAAATTTTTTTTAAATCCACGTCCTTTAAAAAAATTTTTAAATCCACGTCCTTTGAAAAATAATTTATTTTAAATCCACGTCCCTTAAATTTTTTTTAAATCCACGTCCTTTAAAAAAATTTTTAAATCCACGTCCTTTGAAAAATAATTTATTTTAAAAATCCACGTCATTTGAAAAATATTTCTTTTTAAAAATCCACATCCTTTGAAAAATATTTATTTTTAAATATCCACGTTCTTTAAAAAATACTTTTATAAAAACCACGTCCTTTAAATATATATATATTTTTAAAATGCACGCCCTTTGAAAAGTATTGTTTTTAAAAAGTTCACGTCCTGTAAAAATGTTTTTTTAAGCCACGTCCTGTAAAAACAATTTTTTAAGCCACGTCATGTAAAAAATATATTTTTTTAAATACAAATATAAGTATAATTTTTTTTAAATGCATGTTCCTTAAAAATAAACAAATCCACGACCTTTGAAAAATATTTTTTTTAAACAAATCCACGTCCTATGAAAAATATTTCTCTAAATAAAAACACGTACTTTGAACTTTTTTAAATCCTCGTCCTTTGAAAAATATTTTTTAAATGGATCCAAGTCCTTTGAAAAAAATAAAAAAACACGTCTTTTATTTTTTTTTTTTTTTAATCTACGCCCCTTGTCCCTTTGAAAAAGAAAATTAAAATATTCTCCATGGAAAAAATTAATCGACGTCAGCGGGTCCTTTAACTAACATATAAAAGACAACGTCCTTTGATTGATTTTTCAACATTACTTTTAAACACCAACATATGTGTTATTTTAAAAAATTTATTTTTTAAAGGACCAACGTATATGAATTTTTCAAAGGATGTTTAAAAAACGTATTTTTCAAGGGCCAACAGAAAGTACAAAAATAAAAAAGTAATAAAAATAAATAAATATAAAAACAAAGGACAAACCGAAGTTGTTTTTTTTTTTAAACCTGCATTTTCTAATAATTATATTTGCAAGGACAAAATGACGTGGATTTGTTACAAACATTCGACTAATTTTAAAAGCTGTGGGACGAGTGGCTTAGAAATGACAGCACTCTGAAGTTGGTTGCAGGTTTTTCATCTCACCCTGTGTGGCTGAAGAGGCAAAAACGATATTTTTGAATGACTATTTTTCAAGGATTTTTAATTTTGACATAATTGACTATTGAAGCCATGAACATTGATTTTTAAAAGAACTTTTCAAGGACTATCAAAGAAGAAAAAAGCTGACTTTTGATATTTTTTAAAGTTTGTTGGGAATATGTTTTTAAATTATTTTTTAAGATTTTTTCATGGAATTTTAAAAATATTTTTTCGAGGATTGTTAGGAACATTTGTTCAAAAATGAGTAGGACCACAAATGTGGAATTTTTAAGAGATTATTTTTCATACATTTTTAAGTTTTTTTCAAGTTTATTTAATAAATATTTTCTCAGGAGCTATCATGTGCATTTTTTAACATTATTTTTTTTTTTTAACAAGACCACAAACCCGGATTTTTTCATAGCATTTTTCAAACGACCATTATAATACAATCCCAACTTATTTTGCTCCAGATTTCATTTTTCCTTTATTTGTCATTCGTCTCCATATCTTCATTTGCTTCTTCCATGATTTCCCATCAATTACTCTTGAAATAAGTGTCAAATGGCCACTTCACTATTTTATTTTATCTACAACTGATCCTGCCTGTCAGATTGCCATCTCCCGCTGTCTGTCTGTCGTCGTTATTATGTGCCATAATATGGCAGAATCAAGCATAAACAATAAAGAAGCATTTAGCCAAAGACCTCAACTAAACTTTGTACTCGCTCTCCACTGCGTCTACCTCTTCCACTTCTTCGTGGCATTTTCCATTCCCAGCAGCATTGTCAAAGGAAATTCCTTTGGACATGTGTAGACTAACAACACACACACATTATTTACACACAGTTTTTGCTTTCTTTCTCTCACTTCTTCTCCTCCTTTTTTCAGTTATTCTCATTTCCCCTCCCTCCATCAAACACCTCCGCCTCCAACAAACGGTGGAGAAAAAAAATTAAACCAACAACTTCTAAAAAGTAACGTTGGAAAACGTTGACCTTTTTCCTCTTTTTTTTGTGTTTGCGAAAATAATTCATGTGCACGGTTGGATGTACGTGTGTGTGTGTGTGTGTGTGCAATTGTGTTTTGTGCAAGTTTATATTTCCCTTTACAGCATTATTTTGCCTTTTAGTCGTCGCCGTCATTGCTTTTGTTGTATCATTTATTGTGGTTGTTGCTGTAATACAAAGGAATGATGTGTTTTTAATAAAACTGACGAAGAGGAAGGAAGGAAGGCACAGCAAACGGGACGGGAAAAGGCATTACAACAACAAGAATCGCAATGACTTTTAAGTGCATTTAACTTTGTTAGACAAAGGCAACAACAACAGCAACAACGAACGAAGAAGAACAGCAAACAAAACAAACAAACACAAAAAACGATAGCAAAGGGACTAAACTGGAGCTACCCAGCAAAGCTTTTGGAGGGCAGTTAACAAAAAGTAGTTCTAAGTTGCATTTCTAACAAAATACCCATTTCGGCGTTTTGCGGATCCTAATCACGCTATCTTTCGAAGAAATTGAGATAGAAGGCTAAAATTTGGCACACATGTTTATTAAGTTCGTAGATGGGCCATGTAGATTCACGTTTTCATATAGCCCCCATATAACGGTACCTCCCTATATTCGGTATTTTGATGATTTTAGCGACATTATTCGTCGGAATTGTTTCAAATTTAATGCTTATGTAGATCCACGTCGTATAGACCCCAATATAAGGGCTATATTCGCTATTTTTAAGATTCTAAAATAATTTTTAACGCATTTTATTTTTTTTGAAAATTTACGAATTTGTTCCGAACTTATTGCTTTTAGACTTGTTTTGTTAAAAAAATCCACGTGTTTAAGACCATGAAAAACATATTCTTTAAAAAATCCACGTCTATTGCTCCTTCAAAAATAAAAAGTATCTTTCGGGTTTACCGATAGAATTCAAGCGTGATAGTATGATTTCTTTACATTTGGCTGGAAAACAACAAGTGGCTATCGTTAGAGCACTGCAGTATTTAAATGTGAATAAATCTTTTGTGTCTCGTGATACTGGTAGCGTAGCCCGACGGAAGTGGACGGAAGAAAACAGCAACATCAGCAGAAATTGTTCGAAAAGTAAAGAAGCGACTTGATCGAAACCTGCGTCGCAGTGGCTCGTGAGCTGAACATATCGCAATATTCCATTCGACAAAAATTTTGAAAAATGAGCTCGGGGTAATTCCATTGAAACTCCAAAAAATGCAAGAACTTACACCGCAACATAAAAAAATAGACTCAAAAGAGCTAAAGAGTTGCTGAAAGTGATGAACTGCCGAATTCGGTTTTATTTGATGAGAAACATTCACATTCGTTGTCCAGCAGTTTGTAAACAAACAAAATGATCGTGTTTACTTGCCAAAGAGGTCAGCTGAAAATGTGCACCTTCGGTTGCGTAACAGAACTCAAGCGCCGACCATGGTGATGGTGTGGGCCGCCACAACAGCGGAGGGTCGCTCTCCGCTCGTATTAATCTACCGTGGCATCAGAATAAATGCTGAATATTATTGTGAAAATATCCTGGAGGGTGTATTAAAGCCTAGGGCACGCAAATATTTTGGCCACAGACCTTGGAAATTCCAATAAGACTCAGCACCATGGCACTCAGCACGTGACACCCAAGAATGGTAACAAAATGAGATTCCTCGCTTCATTTCCAGCACACAATGGCCACCAAAATCTCCGGATACCAATCCCTTGGACAATTGTGTCTGGAGTATTTTGAAAAGCAAGGTTGGCACTAAAAAATACCAAAGTGTCGATCATCTCAAGCAAGCGCTTCGCCGGGAATGGGCCAAAATACCGCAGAGAGCAACATTCGGACAGCGTGGGAAGGTTTCATTGGCCGTCTGAAGGCCATACTTCGTGCCAAAGGTGACCAATTCGAACAAATGTGAACTTATTCTAAAATTTAATGCTATTTCCGACATTTTTGCTTTCATTCAATAAAATTAAAAAAAAAAATGTTAAAATTATGGTGCTTGACTTTGTTGCAGTTGTTTATCTCACCCTGTATTTTAAAAATGTTAAGTTTATTGATCCTTAAAATTTTTGTCTTTAAAAAATCCACGTTTTTTGGTTCTTTAAAAAATGTTCTTTGGAACATATTGTCATTTTGGTCCTTAAAAAATATTCTTTAAAGTGGATCTTTTATCTCCAAATGATCCATAAAAAAACTTCTTGAAAAAGATGTCTCAATACCATGTTTGAAACTCCAAATAATCTTTGAAAAAATATTTTAAACAATTCAGGTTATGGCCTCCAAATAATTCTTGAATATTTTTGTGTGCTTCGCCAATAAGCCTTCCGTAGGTACCCATATTGTACCGGCAGAATTGTCCTGGAAGGCATATTGGCCAATGGAGTTATCGTGTTCCCAGGATACCTCCAGAAATGAACATATACCTCGGAACTGGCCGGACTTTCCTATAATTTTGTTAATGCCAATGGATAGTAGACTTCCTAAGCTTTCCGTAGGTACCCATATTGTACCGGCAGAATTGTCCTGGAAGGCACAGTTTGCTGTAAACTTGTCCTGGCACATATTATTGTGCCACGAGTTAATATGTGTATGTTGCCTTACGATCTTTGGAATATAATTTAATTATGATAATATAATGCATTTTATTAGCGTTTTTATACGATAAGTAGTTAAAAATCAAAAATATTAAGGAAAAAACAATTTTTATGTAGCTCTGTTAAGTTAACATAGCTATGTTATTTTCTCTGTTAAATTCGTGGCTCTAGTTAAATTCGGAATTTATCGTAACGGACCTTACAAAAATCCACTTTATTGCCTAGAAATAGATCTAAAAAGTATATATTTTTAACAATCCACTTTGGTGGCTCCAAATAATCTTTGAAAAAAAAATATTCTTAAAAATCCAAACAAAGCCTCCAAGTAATCCTTGAAAAAAAATCTTAAAAATCCACATTTGTGCCTTCCGATAAATCTTGAAAAATAGTCCTTGAAAAAATATTCCAAAAACTTTAAAAACAATATTCCAAAAATAATAGTCCTTCCAGAAATAATAGTCCTTTAATTTGATGGCTCCCAATAGTCCTTATAAAATATTCTTCAAAATTCTAGTTTGAGCCTCCAAATAATCCTTGAAAAATATTCATAAAATCCAGAATCAACCCTCCAAATCAACCTTGAAAAACATTCATAAAAAGCCTCGGTTGAGTCACCAAATAGTCCTCGAGAAAATATTTCTAACTAATTGGATTAGTGGCTCTAAACATTCCTTGAAAATTATTCTAACAACTTACTTTGATGGCTCCCAATAGTCCTTATAAAATATTCTTTAAAATCCTAGTTTGAGGCTCCAAATAATCCTTGAAAAATATTCTTAAAATCCAGGATTAACCCTCCAAATCAATCTTGAAAAACATTCGAAAAAAAGCCTCGGTTGAGTTACCAAAAAGTCGTCGAAAAAATATTTCTAACAATCCAATTGGTGGCTTTAAACAATCCTTGAAAATTATTCTAACAACTTACTTTGATGGCTCCCAATAGTCCTTATAAACTATTCTTTAAAAACCTAGTTTGAGGCTCCAAATAATCCTTGAAAAATTATTCCAACAAATTCAGGTTTGGCCCTCCAAATAATCGTTTAAAAACATTTTGTTTAAAAATCCTAGATATTCTAAAAATCTTCAGGTTTGAACTCCCCAATGATCCTGGAAAAATATATTCTTAAAAGTTCAAGTTTGATACGCCAAATAATCGTGGAAAAAAACATTTTTTTAAAAATTTAGGTTTGAGCCTCCAAGAAATCCTTCGAAAAAATATTCCAAAAAATTCTCGTTTGAGCCTTCTTATTATACTTAAAAACTAATGTTTTTTAAAATCCAGGTTTGTGCTTCCAAAAACCATACGTCTTGAGGCTCAATTCTTCTTTGGAAAAAAGATTTCTTAAAAAATTCCAGTTTTTTTTTTGTCATTTTAAAATACTTTACTTATTGTTTCAGCTTTTTGTGTGCCTTGACAAATAACAAGACCTTGTCAAATGCTATCTGTCATCTTTGCTTTCCTTAAAAAAACACAGCAAAAAAAAAAAAAAACTAATTCCATCTGACATTGAAATAAAATCTCTAATTAATTTCACTTTTTAATCAGGCTGTCACTTTAGTGTTTCCTCCCAAATAAACGAGGACATCAAAATCTTAAATTTCGGATTAAGAAACTAATAAAATCCCACAAAAAAAGGCAGCAAACAAACAAAATAAGTCAAACGAACAGCTGTAAAATGGAGAATGTATTTTTATAAAACGCTGTAAACCACCAAAAGAAAATTTCCAACCCAACCTCAAACAGGGCAGTAAAAAACCGCAATTACGGTTAAAAATAATTTCCTTGTTTCCCCGTTCCACTAGTGGTGGTGGTGGGGGTTTGGTCATTGGACAGCCGTAATGATGCAGTGCTGACGACGGTGATAATGATGTTGATGATGATAATGGTATTTTTGCACTTTGCCAAAGAGCGAACGATGCGACGATGCAAAGAAGACGACAACAACAACTTCGGCGACGACGCCGCTGTTGAACAGTTTAAAAGGCAAACAACAGCCAGTCAAAAGGAGTCAATGAAATCATTATAAATATATATTATTGTGTGTGTGTGTGTGTTAGTATGTGCATTATTGGTAATGGTAATTATGTGTGATGCAATTGTGTTTGTAAACATGCCGAGTAAATGGCTAATTTGTGTGTGTATGTATGTGTGCTAAGGAAATTATAGACCCGTGAACAATTTCTTTAGGGCCTTGATAGTCCCTTTAAAATATTTTTAAAAATTCGATTCCTTTTATGAATTTTCCTTAAAGGGCTATCTTAGGGTTTAGATTTAAAAATAATGTTTTTCAAGGACTATCTTAGATAGGCGAGGAAATCGTTTTAGGGACTTTTTCAGATTATAAATGTTTTTATAATATTTCTTAAGGACTACATTTTTTTGTGAATTTCTCATATTATTCATAAGGACTTTGTTAAATAGTGAATTTTTCAAAAATGACTGATTTCTAAAAAAATGTTTTCCAAAAATTAATATGATTTAAAGATGTTTATGAAAATATTTTCCATGGCTATATCAAATAGTGAAACTATTAAAAAGGACAGCATATGATAAAATACTGATATTTCAAAATATTTTTTTTTGTTTTTGAAGAAATCAAAAAATGCAGACTGGAATTAATTTCAAATACCTGAAAATGTTTAAATAATTTTCAAGGACTATTTTTTAATTTTTTTTTTTTTTTAAATATTAAACGCGTATCAAAACTTCCTTCTTCACTCCATCCTAGATACATAGAGGGATCCAAAATTAGTAGCATTTATTACCTTCAAATCTTAATCCTCGGTGCCAAGAGAGACCTCAATATAAAATTTCGGGATTCTAGCTCTGTCCCATCACCCCATACCCAATCTAGTACCACTTAGTACTTTTGGTACAAATATAAGACACATTTTCAAACCACCGCCAAATTTCATCACATGGTACCTACAGAGTCAACCTACGAAATATATCACCACTCAGTACTTTTAGAACCATTATAGGGCAATTTCTAGACTCTAGCTCTATACATTTACCCAATACCCAATATAGTACCATTTAGTAAATTTCGTACAATTATGCTACACATTTCAGAATCCACCTCCATATGTCCAAGCTAGACATGAACAGCTACCGTAATAAATTTCATAAATTTCAGATTTCCAGAAAACTAGCTGATAACCCAATACCAAATTGCACCAAATATAACTTTTCGTGCACTTCTAGTACACATTTCTGAAATCACTTTTTTAACACAAACCTACCGCCAACAGGGAACCTTAATACAAAATTTCAAAATTCCACCAAATCGATTAAAATTTAGTACAATTTAGTACAGTTTACACACTTAGTACACGTTCGAGAAACCAACTCCATTTATCAAAATTAATTTATATCCTCCCTTTATATCCTTTATGCCATTTTGGAAGTTTAGTACCATTTTAAGATTTTTCTTAACCTTAAAGTCCGAATTTCCCAAAACCCTTTGGTATTTTTATCCCGCACTCCATCAGTAACTCGGATTCCAAATATCAGAATTCCAGCTCCATTTTTTAAATATTATATACTTTTGAAAAAAAAATCTCAAATTCCGGGTTTAAGTCACCAAATAGTCCTTGGAAAATTAATCTAAAAAACTCCAAGTTTAAGACTCCAAATAGTCCTTTAAATATAATCTTAAAAATTCACGTTTGTGCCCCCAATAAATCTTAAAAAGCTGTCCCCTTTGCTGTCTTCAACTAAATCTTGAAAAAAAATCTTAAAAATCAAGGATTGAACCTCCAAATAATTTTTGAAAAAATATTCGTAAAAATCCAGGTTTAAGCCTCCAAATCATTCTTGCAAAAATAATCTTAAAAGTCCACGTTTGTGCCTTCCAAGAAATTTAAATCCCTCCCCAAAATCAATAATTCTTGAAAAATATACTTATAAATCCAGATTTGAACCTCCAAATAAGCATTGAAAAAATATTCTGAAAAAATCCAAGTTTAAGACGCCAAATAGTCCTTAAAAATAATTGAGAAAAAAAAATTCACGTTTGTCCCTCCCAATAAATCTTGAATACAGAAGGCACCATAGTGGCCTTCAACTAATTATTGAAAAGAAAAATATTCTTAAAAATCCAGGATTGAGCCTCCAAATAATTTTTGAAAAAATATTCGTAATAATCAAGGTTTAAACCTACGAATCATTCTTGTAAAAATAATATTAAAAGTCCACGTTTGTGCCTTCCAATAAATCTAAATCCCTCCCAGTAAATCAAGGTTTAAGCCTCCAAATAATTCTTGAAAAATATACTTATAAATCCAGATTTGAGCCTCCAAATAATCATTGAAAAAATATTCTGAAAAAATCCAAGTTTAAGACTCCAAATAGTCCTTGAAAAAATAATTGAGAAAAAAAAAATTACGTTTGTCCCTCCCAATAAATCTTGAATACAGAAGGCACCAAAGTGGCCTTCAACTAATTATTGAAATGAAAAATATTCTTAAAAATCCAGGATTGAGCTTCCAAATAATTTTTAAAAAATATTCTTAATTATCCAGGTTTAAGCCTCCAAATTATCCTTTCAAAAATTATCTTAAAAGTCCACGCCTGTGCCTTCCAATAAATCTAAATCCCTCCCAATAAATCAAGGTTTAAGCCTCCAAATAATTCTTGAAAAATATACTTATAAATCCAGATTTGAGCCTCCAAATAATAATTGAAAAAATGTTCTGAAAAAATCCAAGTTTAAGACTCTAAATAGTCCTTGAAAAAATAAGATTAAAAATTCACGTTTGTGCCTCCCAACAAATCTTGAAAATCAGTCCACTTTGGTGCCTTCAACTACTTAAAAATCCAAAATTTAGCCTCCAAATAATTTTTAAAAAATTTTCATAATAATCCAGGTTTACGCCTCATTAAAAATTATCTTCAAAATTCATGTTTGTGCCTCCAAATAAATCTTGAAAAATAGTCAAAAAAATTCCACGTTGGTACCTCCAAATAATCTTTGGGAAAATATTTTTAAAAATCCACGACTGAGCCTCCACATAATTTTCGTGCCACCAAATAGTCCTTGAAAAAATATTTCTAACAATCCACTTGGTAGCTCCGACTAATCCTTGAAAAATGTTCTTATCATAAAAATCCACCTTTGAGAGCCCAAATAAACCTTAAAAAAATATTCTAAACAAATAAAAAATCAGCTAAGTTCGGCCAGGTTTAATTTTTAATTCCCTTCATCAGTTTAAAGGATCTTGAAAAAAAATCCGTCGAACAATGCCACTTAAATGAAAACCGTTATATGGGGCATATACGAAGACGTGGACTTACATAAGATTTTTTTTTGTCATAGGCTGTAGTATCGATTCCGAACTTCAAATACGACATCTGAAACAACTCCGGTTAATAATGTCGCTAAAATCATCCAAATACCGAATATCGGGAGGAAGTACTCAGAGAAACTCCTAGTGTGGATTTTCAGACAATTCCATTGTGAAATGTGGTAAAAATCATGAAAATACCGAAAATCGTGAATCTATATCGACAATTCTCATCCAGGGGGTAAAGTAGTCAGAAGGAACTCCTGGTGTAGAAAAATTCCATTGAAAAATGCGGTTAAAGTCATGAAAATACGGAATATCGGGAGGTATCGTGGACCTATATATAGACAATTCTCGTTAAGGGGGTAAAGTACGTAGAAGGAACTTATTGTGTAGATTCTCAGACAATCCATTGAAAAATTAGCTTAAAGTCATCAATATACAGAATATCGGAGAGTACCGTTATATGGGGGCTATACGATATCGTGGGCCGATGGTTTCTATCTTAATTCGTTGTGGCTCAAGTGTCATTACAGCAAACGGTCAGACGAACGGACGGTCAGGGCTAAATCGTCTTAGAATTTTAAGATGATCAAGAATATATATACCCTTTGTTGTGTCTAAAATTATTATTTCGCCGAGTTACAAACGGAATGACGAACTTAATATACCACCTCCACACTATCTATAGTGGAGGGTATAAAAAGACAAAGAAAAAAAATTTGTAAAATATGTAAAAATGTATGGTGCAGGGTATAGAAGTCCAGGTTTGGCCCTCCAAATATAGCTGATGCGATAAAAGTATTTTTTTTTAAATCCTGAGGCAAATTTTTTTCCCAAAGGTATTTTGAAAAAGTTTTCAAGTCAATAATTTTGATTTTTTCCGTTACTGGAACCATTTTCCATTTCAACGCATTTCTTTCCATTTTCCCACCAAACGTAAATTCAAATACAGCAATCCTTTCCTTTCTACAGACCAGTACCTTTGATATGTTCACTATTCCAGTTTATCCGTATTGCCACTGCATATTGCAACATGTTGCATGCCGGAGAGTACATTGGCTCCTCATAATTTTTGCCATAGCTTTATTTTCTGTTTTCCTTTTCTTATTTTCCCTTAGACAAAGTTATGGCCAGCAACCCACCAAAAACTTTGTGCTTACTTTCTAGCCGGAGTCAAAAATAAAAGAAGAACGAAAAAAAGGAAAGATGATTGCCAACATTTACAATTTGGTCTTCCTGGGTCACAACATCACGATGAGCCTGGGCAGAGGCGTTTGTGCAGCCGTTAAGTGTGAGTTAACAAAACTGGTTGGAGTTTTTCTTTTCCTTTCGTCTCTTCTTTTTTGGTGCAAATTAAAGTTGCCTTTGCTGCTGCCGCTGCTCTTTTGATGGATTTGCGTGTCTGTGAACAGTTTTAAGGTTGTTTTTTTCCTTTCTTTTTCTTCCTATTTGTTTGGCGGCAGCCGTCACTACTGCAGTTTTATCCATTTGCCGCTAACTAACGGCATTCCTCTTTTCCATCTTCCTTTGTGGCTAAATATTTTTCTTTTCACGCTATCACGCGAAGGAGGAGGAGGAATGGGGGAGAATAAGACTGGAAATCATTTAAAGCGGGTTTAAATTTTGGTGCCGCGGCATGAGGGTTATTCGGATGTTAAGTGAATGATAATTATTGTACTCCCTCTCTCCCTCACCACACTGGGGCTGTGCTCGTGTCCGTTAGCCTTTCTCACTGTCTGTGTTCATTCAACCAAGCGTTACAAAATTTGTGTACCTTCCGCTCCAACTCCACCCCGCTTTTGAGGTTCCATGAATGGATTTGTAAATTTGCTCTCTTATGTGTTTTGTTTGGAAGTTTACGTTTTCCTTTTCCTTTTCATTTTTTTTTTTTTTTTTGTAGTTTACCAAACGAAAGTGCCCACACCAAGGAAATTGTTGCATGCAACAGTTGTGGAAGAAAATCCCACAACTCTTGCATCTATAAATATTGCATGGACATGCAAGATAATGTTTTTTTTTTTTTGTGTCTTCTGGGGATTTATAAATTGTCAGTTTGTGAATAATGGGAGGTGGGTAAGACCTTTTAAAGTTTATCTTTTTTGGAAATAGACCTTTCACATAATCTATAGAAAACCTGAAAGGCTACTTGAAAGGTTTTGAATGTACAAAATTTAAAAGTAGCTTGGACTTAGTTCCCGTATCATTTTCTCTAAAAATCACGTTATTAAGTAAGGAAGTCCTTGGAACATTTTTCTAACAAGTTAAAAAGTATCTGTCGGTTTTGACGACAGATGTATACCTTCAGCCAATGTACGATTATTTAAAAATATTTTGACTCCTGTTATGATTATTCAAATGTTTAACCTCTTATGGAGCGGAGTCCGAAGGAATAGGCCAATGTTGGTCATTTCGTATCGGACCTAAATAAATATGGTATAAATATTGCGACGTGCCAGGTTAGGAGCATACTGATAACTTCCCTTACTTTACATGACATACAGTGTAAGATAAAACAAGTAAAAAACATTAATTTCGGTCGGTCCAAGCTTTTAATATCTTCCACCTTAGGGTAAAGGAAACATTAGAGCACATTATGACCCACATATTCCAAGGGAAAAATATTCAAGGGAAAATGTGCCAAAAATCAACAAAATTCCGAATATCGGGAAATACGGCTACATAGGGCTATACAAAAACGTGGACCTTTCGCCAAAGGAGCTAGAACCCATTATGACCTACAAATACCAATTTTCAGAGAAATTCGTAAAAATGTGTCAAAAATCATCAAAATACCGAATATCGGGAGGTACCGTTATATGGGGACTATACCAAAACATGGACCTATACATACAATATTTCGCCACACGAACTAGGACCCATTATGACCTACAAATACCAATTTTTAGACAAATCCGTAAAAAATGTGGCAAAAATAATAAAAATACCGAATATCGGGAGGTACCTTTATATGGGGGCTATACCAGAGCGTGGACCTTTACATGCAATGTTTCGCCATACGAACTGGGACCCGTTATGACCAAAAAATACCAATTTTCAGACAAATCTGTGAAAAAATGTGGCATAAATCATCAAAATACCGAATATCGGGATGTACCGTTATATGGGGACTATACCAGAACGTGATTTCAACAGACAGACGGACATCGTTAAATCGACTTACAATTTTATGCTAATTATGAATATACATATATACATTATGGGGTCTACGACGAATATTTAGGGATGTTACAAACGGAATGACAAAGTTATTAATCCCCTTCTTTCTAAAGTGAAGGGTATAAAAACTGCAACAATAATTTTTACATGTTTTTAAATTTTATTGAATGAAAGCAAAAAATGTTGGAAATAGCAACACATTTTAGAATAAGTTTAGATTTGTTCGAATTGGTCACCTTTGGGACGAATTATTGCCTTCAAACGGCCAATAAAACCGTCACACGTTGCCCGAATGTTGATCTGCGGTATTTTGGCTTCTTTACTTTTCGAACCAATTCTGCTGATGTTGCTGTTTTCTTCCGTTTACTTCCTTGACGTCGGGCTACGCTACCAACATCAGCCAAGGTAACGAGCGATGGTACGAGACACAAGAGATTTATTCACATTTAAATGCTGGAGTGCTCTAACAATAGCCACATAACCAAATATAAAGAAGTTTTTTCCTGGAAAATTCTCACCAGAATGCTTTTGTAGGCTTGTAAACAATACAAGGAGCTGTTATTGAAATAATTTTAACAGCTGTCTTAGAAATGACAGTAGTCTGAAATGGGTTGCAGTTTTTTCATCTCACCCCGTATAAGATAAACCATGCCAAGAATATTTAAAATGTTGACTCTTTTTGGGGGAGGTACTAAAAGGAGTGGCCCGATACATTCCATCTTCATACCAGATCTTGGGTTAATAAAAATATTGTGATGTGTGTAATTTCAAGGCAATCGGACTCCTACATCACATTTTATAAGAGTTATGATTTTTCAAAATTTTGACCTTTGATGAAGTGGGCCGATATTTACATTTTTGGGACCTGACTTAGCACTTATGCAAATATTAGGATTTTAAGAGTTGGTGCAAAATCGGATTCTATTTATCTGTCCGTGAAGTAAAATAATATAATACTTTTGTGGGGGATATATCAGAAGAAGTAGACCGATATTACACATCTCCGAACTCTATCTCAGTTTTATAATAATATTACAATGTTATGTTATCGAGAGTTATCGGACATCGCTAGATCGATTCCAAATGTTCTGAAACGGATTTCGTCCAAGGAGACCTAGGGTCTAAAACCGTTATTTCGATGAGTCACGTTTTGGCCATATCAAATTATATATACCCTCTCTAGTCATATGGCTGAGGGTATAAAAATACTTGGTTCTTAGCCAGGATCTAATTTGAACACGTTTTGTTATTTATTCTTAATTTAAATATTCTCCAAAAAAAATTGAATATTTGCCAAACAAATCCACGAATTTTTGGCCAAAAATCCTTAATTTTTTCGAAATCCTCTATTTTTCATCGTTATATCTCCGATGATTCTTTTCTCAAACAGTTTACAAATTGCTTTATTGGTGACCTTGGAAGAATGCTGCCTACGATTATTGTAGAGGAGGTCTTTAAAAATATTTAAAAAGAAACTCATGAGTTTTTCATTTCTGGACGGCATTGAAAACAATAATCGGCTTGGAACAATATTTTAGGAAAAGTCTAAGCAGGAATATAAAATATCCCTAAATATCTATAATTTATAAATTCTTAACAACAATTATTTATATTCTTAAAAAATCCAAGATTTTCCATCAGGAGACCCTCAATAATTACTTCCCAAATACAAAATTTTGGATGTGGGGGTTCTTCAAAATTTTTCCTACGAAAAAAATCTAAGCACATCCTCGACTTTGAGTGAGGACGTTATTGACATTTTTATACCCTCCACCATAGTATGGACGGTATATTAAGTTTGTCATTCCGTTTGTAACACCTCGAAATATACATTTTAGACCCCACAAAGTATATATTTTCTTGTTAAGCATAAAATTCTATGTCGATGTCCTTCCGTCTATCCGTCTGTGAAAATCACTCTAGCTTCCGAACGAATTGAATTAGATTGATAAAATTTTACTCAAATATATATTGTCTGCAGGATTTTTGGTATTGAGAATGGGCCATGTAGGTCCCCGTTTTGGTATGGGCCCCATATAACGGTACATCCCGATATTCGGTATTTTGATGATTTTTTCGACAATATTCATCGGAATTGTTTCAAGTTTGGTATTTGAAGTTCGCAATGGATACTACAGCCTAAGACAGAAAATTGTCGGTACCTCCCGATATTCGGTGTTTTGATGATTTTAGCGCCATTATTCACCGGAATTGTTTCAAATTTAGTATTTGAAGTTCGTAAAGGATACTGCAGCCTAAGACAGAAAATTGTCTGTGCAGGTTTACGTCTTCGCCCCCATATAAGGGTACCTCCAGATATTCGGTGCTTTGATAATTTTAGCGATATTTTTCACCGGAATTGTTTCAAATTTGGTATTTGAAGTTCGTAATGGATGCTACAGCCTATGACAGAAAATGGTTTTTGCAGGTTTACGTCTTCGTATAGCCCCCATATAAGGGTACCTCCAGATATTCGGTGCTTTGATAATTTTAGCGACATTATTCACCGGAATTGTTTCAAATTTGGTATTTGAAGTTCATAAAGGATACTGCAGCCTAAGACAGAAAATTGTCTGTGCAGGTTCACGTCTTCGTATAGCGCCCATATAAGGGTACCTCCAGATATTCGGTGCTTTGATAATTTTAGCGACATTATTCACCGGAATAGTTTCAAATTTGGTATTTGAAGTTCGTAATGGATGCTACAGCCTAAGGCAGAAAATTGTCTGTGCAGGTCCACGTCTTCGTATAGCCCCCATATAACGGAACTTCCCTATATTCGGTATAAAAATAAAAAAATTCAAATTTTGGTCGAATTTTTTTTTCTGAAAAAAATATATGCTCCGTGGTCAGTAAACAAATTAGCAGAATTTTTAAATAAGTCTTATTTCAATAAGAATTCACGTTTATTGGGCATAAAGTTATTCAAAATTGACAGTGGATTTTAGCAAACATTTTTCAAGAGTGAACCAATTAAAGATATATATATTGTGATATTCGATGTCTGAAAAATCGGCGGTTCATTTAACATTTTGGGTGAGGCATAATTATTCAAAATGTTAAACCCTTATTAGAGTGTTGAAATTTCCCTATTTATTTATTTAATATTACTGAGTCAAATTAGTCATCAACAACAGTATATGTCCCCTTATCCTATCGTCAAAAATCCAACAACATTTCCAACCTCCAAAAATACAACAAATCGCATTCAAATCCATTTATAAATAAATTCAAATCCCATCAATCTAATATTCTAGCACATTCCCACAATTCCCGATAAGTGATTCGATGTCGTCACACGTCACAATGCGTTGCCATCGCTTCAACACTCAACGCTTATCATTTCACTCGGCTTTTGTCTTTGGCAATTCCTCATGTAAACACTTGAGCAACTTCCTAAAACGCGTCAGAGTCAGCGGGTAAATGTACTCCGCCCCACATTAAAATAAAAAAAAAAAATTGAAAAAAAAAAATGAAATAAAAACATTCGTCATAGACTTTAGCCACCACCAGCCACTTGACTTTGCTGCATGGGGCAAACGTCCCCACTAAAGTATTTTTCGCCCCACCAACCAGTAAGTGTTGCAGGGTGTGTGGGGTCATTGGACTTTTAGTTGTAGCACCACAGCTAACCATCAACAATGTGGGAATACCATCCAGGAGTAAAGGAGCCAGAGGAGTAGGCGGAGTAGAATGATTTGATTTTATGTAGAATTCCCTGATATTTGCAGAATTTGAGAAATGTGATGCCATTGCAAACAGCACCACAGCCAACATCACTCCCTACCGCCATAATCGCATTATAAACACATTCTGTTATTATTTAATAAACAAATCTTTCTTAGATCTACTAAGCGTGTGACTGTGAGTGAGTGTGTGTGAGTGTGCGAATGGGAATGCTGATGATAAGCAAGTAGGCAGGCAGGCAGCCAGTCAGCTAGTCCGTAAGCTTTGTGGTTTATTTTGCACAATACATTTGTGTGTGAGTGTGTGCCTGTCTGTCTGTCTGTCCCATATCATCTGCTCATTTAATGCCCCGCCCGATTTTCAAAACGAGTAGGCTGGCAGATGTTTGTTTGAAGGTTATAGATCCCGGAAAGAAATTAGAAATGTAAACAAACAGACAAACGATAGCAACAAATAAACAAAGAGATTCCTAAGAAAATTAAATTGAAAACGATAATAGGCACACTTCTGTTAATCAAAAACAGGCTACTTCCCCAAAACTGCCATAATATACTCCTTGAAAAAATACGTTATTTCAGGCTATCTGAGGAGGAAAATCTCCTGCAGCTGAAATGAGGAGAGTCTTTAAAGACGATTTATGGGGATAATTTATAGATGAGCTAAAGGAAATATGCATAAACAAAGGAGGCTTTATATAGGTGCCAAAGAGAGTCGATATAGTCGAACTGAAGGAGTCCCTTTAGACTAGGTAAAAGGAGTCTGAAGAGAGTTTCGATAGACATCCTGGAAGCCAGATGGTGTATTATAGACAAGCTAAATGGAAGCTCTATAGGCGAGTTTAACGGAGACTTTATAGACGAATTCAAGAAAGCATTTTTAGATGATTTGAAGGAGGTCATAGTCAAGCGAAGGGCATCATCGATAGACGAGCTGAGGGGAGTTTCTGCCCTCCCCTCGCTCTCCCCTTTCTCAGTCTCTATCTCTCCGTAGACGAGTTGAAGGAAGTCTTTATAGACGAATTGAAGAGCATTTTTTAGACGAGTTGAAGATTTTATCGACGATTTGAGGAGAATACTAGTATACAATTAAAGGGAGTCTTTGTGGCAGAAGGGACCTGTAGAAGGTCTTCTGGACAAAGAAAACCTGTATAAGGCCTCCTAGAGCTAGGAGACGTATAGGAGGTCTTTTAGCCATACAATAACATAACGTATTCTAGCCTTAGAAGACCATTACAAGGTCTTCTAACCTTAGAAGACCTTTATTACGTCTTCTAGCCTTAGAAGACCTTTACAGGGTCTTCTGGCCTTAGAAGACCTTTACAAGGTCTTCTGGCCTTAGAAGACCTCTATAAGATCTTCTAGCCTTAGAAGACCTTTATAAGGTCTTGAAACCCTAAAAAGCCTGTATAAGGTCTTCAGTCCTAGAAGACCTAAAGATAAACTAGTCATAGAAGACCTGCATGACATCTTTCAGTCCTAGAAGATCTTAATAAGGCCTTCCACTCCTCAAAGGCCTATATAAGGTTTCTAGCCCTATAAGGACTGTACAAGGTCTTCTATCCCTAGAAGTACTGTGTAAGGTCTCCTAGCCTTAGAAGACCTTTATAAGCTCTTCCAGCCCTGAATGACCTGTACAAGTTTTTCTAGCTATAAAAGACCTGTATAAGGTCTTCTAGCCGTAGAAAACCTGCAAAAAGTCTTCCAGCCGCAGAAGACCTGTAGAAGGTCTTCTAACCGTAGAAGACCTGTAGAAGGTCTTATAACTATAGAAGACCTGAATAGGGTCTTCCAGTCATAAAATACCTTTATAAGGTCTTCTAGCACTAGAAGACCTTCCGGCACAGAAGGTCTTGGAAGGTCTTCTGGTTATGGAAAATCGGTCCTCTGGCCATAAAATACCTGTAGAAGGTCTTCTAACCGTAGAAGACCTGTAGAAGGTCTTATAACTATAGAAGACCTGAATAGGGTCTTCTAGCCGTAGAAGATCTGTAGAAGGTCTTCTAACCGTAGAAGATCTTCCTGCCATAGCAGACTTGTGAAAGGTCTTGCGGTCATTAAAGAAAAGTAGAAGGTTTTCCGGCACAGAAGGTCTTTTGGTTATGGAAGATCTGTAGAAGGTCCTCTGGCTATAAAATACCTGAAGAAGGTCTTCTAGCCGTAGAAGATCTGTAGAAGATCTTCTAGCCGTAGAAGGCTTGTAGAAGGTCTTCTAGCCGTAGAAGACCTGTAGAAGGTTTTCTAGCCGTAGAAGACCTGAGTAAGAACTTCAAGCTTTAAAAGACCTGTAGAAGGTCTTCCTGCCATAGAAGAGTTGTAGAAGGTCTTCCTGCCATAAAAGACTTGTGAAAGGTCTTGCGGTCACTAAAGAAAAGTAGAAGGTCTTCTGGCATAGAAGACCTGTAGAAGGTCTTTCTGCCACAGAAGACTTAAAGAAGATTTTCTAATCATTGAAGAAAGGTAGAAGGTATTCTGGTTATGTAAGGACTCTGGTCATTGAAGGTCTGTAGAAGGTCTTCTGGCCATAGAATATCTGTAGACGATCTTCTGGGTATAGGAGAACTATAGAAGTAGAAGGTCATCTGGCATAGAAGACCTGTAGAAGGTCTTTCTGCCACAGAAGACTTAAAGAAGATTTTCTAATCATTGAAGAAAGGTAGAAGGTATTCTGGTTTTTTAAGGACTCGGGTCATTGAAGATCTGTAGAAGTTCTTCTGGCCATAGAATATCTGTAGACGATCTTCTGGGCATAGGAGAACTGTAGAAGGTCTTTCTGTCATAGTAGATTTGTATAAGGTGTTCAATGACTGTAGAACGTCTTCTGGCCACGGAAGACCTATAATAGCTCTTCTGGCCAGTTAAAACCTGTAGAAGCTCTTCGCGCCGTAGAAGACTTGTGGAAGGTCTTCTGGTCATTAAATATTTGTAGAAGGTCTTTTGGTAATAGAAGATCTGTAGAAGGTCTTTTGGTAATAGAAGATCTGTAGAAGGTCTTCTGACCACAGAAAACCTGCAGAAGGTCTTCTGGACAAAGAAAACTTGTAGAAGGTCTGCTGGCCATTGAAACCCTGTATAAGGTCTTCTAGCCATATAAGACCTCTACAAGGACCTTATACAGGTCTTCTATGTCTAAACAATTTCTAATGGTCTCCTTTCTTCCTTTTCTGAGTTTTTGAGTTATTCCTTCTTTTTTTCTCAACAGACCATGGATGACTGCTTTCATTCTAAGTTGTTGTTGTCGCTGCCCGTGCTCCTGCAGCATTAACTAAACGACTGACTGACTTGCTGTGACTGAGTTTGTATTCGAAGGAATAATTTATTAAGTGTCAACGACATGGACGACAAACAATGCGTGTGTTGAGAGCGTGTGAGTGTGTGTGTGTGTGTGACACAGACTATGCCAGGGATAGACAAGGCATGCATGCATGCTTGCGTCTAACTGACTAACTGCCTGACGGACCATCTTCAAGTGCGTACAGACGTGACTCCTAGCCTTTGGAAGTGCGTTGCAATGTAAAGTTTGCCAAAGTCGCAGCAACAACAGTCAGATATGAGGAACGTTGTTTGTCATTGACTTGAGGATCAACAAAAAAACAGGCAGAGAAATTCTCAGCTCATCATTGCTCATTTATGACCACAAATAGTTTTATTTGTTGTGGTTGTAATGGCCGCCTGATGTTGTGGTCGTCGTCGGTGTGGTGGTGGAGCTGTGGATGGTTGTTGTTGCAATTCTTATTGTAATTGCATTATTATTTTGTACTTGTTGTTTTTGTTATTGTTTTCCTTTTTTTTTTTCTTAATAGCTGTGTGATTTTTATTTATTTTTTCTTGCAACGACTCGGTCATTGGCCCTGCATTGCAAGATTATTGCAAACTATTTATGTCCCGATAGCAGCGTTGCAACCCCACCACTACCAGCACCACCACCACCATTGCAAAAATTTACATATGAATGACAAGACACAGCGACAGCAATATTTGCTCATTGCAACAGTCTGAACTTGCTGTAATTTTCTTGCCCTACCGCCTTCATGCCATGCTTGCCACCTCCTCTCCCCACTCTGGAGTTCTGTTTTATTATCGTTCCCACATCACACACTCACTTGCCGTTGCGTCTCACGTTGTAACGCGCTAAAGACAATGATTTATTTGCCATTTACAATGAAGCAGCTCCTCAGCTTTAATAAAAATGTCATTGCTTTGCTTTGGATGTTGTTGTTGTTGTGTGAGCGGTAGAAAGGGAAAGGGTTGACGTTTCGCTTTTGGAGGGAATAAAAAATGACAGTGAGAATTTAATTGAAGACTAATTTCCACGCAAAATTTTCTTGAGATTCCCGGCACGTTTTGGCAATTTGTAGTTAGGCTGTAGTCGATGGGAAGCGATTTGTGCCACAGGGGAGAGAAGGTTTTGTTGTGGGGATTTCCAAATTATTTGAAATTGTCCAAGGTTTTCTAAAGGCTTTGAACATGGATAAGCGTGGATTTTTAAAGAATATTTTTTCAAGGACCAACAATAAGCGTGGATTTTTAAAGAATATTTTTTCAAGGACCAACAATAAGCGTGGATTTTTAAAGAATATTTTTTCAAGGACCAACAATAAGCGTGGATTTTTAAAGGATATTTTTCAAGGACCAACAATAAGCGTGGATTTTTAAAGAATATTTTTTCAAGGACCAACAATAAGCGTGGATTTTTAAAGAATATTTTTTCAAGGACCAACAATAAGCGTGGATTTTTAAAGAATATTTTTTCAAGGACCAACAATAAGCGTGGATTTTTAAACAATATTTTTTTCAAGGACCAACAATAAGCGTGGATTTTTAAAGAATATTTTTTCAAGGACCAACAATAAGCGGGGATTTTTAAAGAATATTTTTTCAAGGACCAACAATAAGCGTGGATTTTTAAAGAATATTTTTTTCAAGGACCAACAATAAGCGTGGATTTTTAAGGAATATTTTTTCAAGGACCAACAATAAGCGTGGATTTTTAAAGAATATTTTTCAAGGACCAACAATAAGCGTGGATTTTTAAAGAATATTTTTTCAAGGACCAACAATAAGCGTGGATTTTTAAAGAATATTTTTTCAAGGACCAACAATAAGCGTGGATTTTTAAAGAATATTTTTTCAAGGACCAACAATAAGCGTGGATTTTTAAAGAATATTTTTTCAAGGACCAACAATAAGCGTGGATTTTTAAAGAATATTTTTTCAAGGACCAACAATAAGCGTGGATTTTTAAAGAATATTTTTTCAAGGACCAACAATAAGCGTGGATTTTTAAAGAATATTTTTTCAAGGACCAACAATAAGCGTGGATTTTTAAAGAATATTTTTTCAAGGACCAACAATAAGCGTGGATTTTTAAAGAATATTTTTTCAAGGACCAACAATAAGCGTGGATTTTTAAAGAATATTTTTTCAAGGACCAACAATAAGCGTGGATTTTTAAAGAATATTTTTTCAAGGACCAACAATAAGCGTGGATTTTTAAAGAATATTTTTTCAAGGACCAACAATAAGCGTGGATTTTTAAAGAATATTTTTTCAAGGACCAACAATAAGCGTGGATTTTTAAAGAATATTTTTTCAAGGACCAACAATAAGCGTGGATTTTTAAAGAATATTTTTTCAAGGACCAACAATAAGCGTGGATTTTTAAAGAATATTTTTTCAAGGACCAACAATAAGCGTGGATTTTTAAAGAATATTTTTTCAAGGACCAACAATAAGCGTGGATTTTTAAAGAATATTTTTTCAAGGACCAACAATAAGCGTGGATTTTTAAAGAATATTTTTTCAAGGACCAACAATAAGCGTGGATTTTTAAAGAATATTTTTTCAAGGACCAACAATAAGCGTGGATTTTTAAAGAATATTTTTTCAAGGACCAACAATAAGCGTGGATTTTTAAAGAATATTTTTTCAAGGACCAACAATAAGCGTGGATTTTTAAAGAATATTTTTTCAAGGACCAACAATAAGCGTGGATTTTTAAAGAATATTTTTTCAAGGACCAACAATAAGCGTGGATTTTTAAAGAATATTTTTTCAAGGACCAACAATAAGCGTGGATTTTTAAAGAATATTTTTTCAAGGACCAACAATAAGCGTGGATTTTTAAAGAATATTTTTTCAAGGACCAACAATAAGCGTGGATTTTTAAAGAATATTTTTTCAAGGACCAACAATAAGCGTGGATTTTTAAAGAATATTTTTTCAAGGACCAACAATAAGCGTGGATTTTTAAAGAATATTTTTTCAAGGACCAACAATAAGCGTGGATTTTTAAAGAATATTTTTTCAAGGACCAACAATAAGCGTGGATTTTTAAAGAATATTTTTTCAAGGACCAACAATAAGCGTGGATTTTTAAAGAATATTTTTTCAAGGACCAACAATAAGCGTGGATTTTTAAAGAATATTTTTTCAAGGACCAACAATAAGCGTGGATTTTTAAAGAATATTTTTTCAAGGACCAACAATAAGCGTGGATTTTTAAAGAATATTTTTTCAAGGACCAACAATAAGCGTGGATTTTTAAAGAATATTTTTTCAAGGACCAACAATAAGCGTGGATTTTTAAAGAATATTTTTTCAAGGACCAACAATAAGCGTGGATTTTTAAAGAATATTTTTTCAAGGACCAACAATAAGCGTGGATTTTTAAAGAATATTTTTTCAAGGACCAACAATAAGCGTGGATTTTTAAATAATATTTTTTCAAGGACCAACAATAAGCGTGGATTTTTAAAGAATATTTTTTCAAGGACCAACAATAAGCGTGGATTTTTAAAGAATATTTTTTCAAGGACCAACAATAAGCGTGGATTTTTAAATAATATTTTTTCAAGGACCAACAATAAGCGTGGATTTTTAAAGAATATTTTTTCAAGGACCAACAATAAGCGTGGATTTTTAAAGAATATTTTTTCAAGGACCAACAATAAGCGTGGATTTTTAAATAATATTTTTTCAAGGACCAACAATAAGCGTGGATTTTTAAAGAATATTTTTTCAAGGACCAACAATAAGCGTGGATTTTTAAAGAATATTTTTTCAAGGACCAACAATAAGCGTGGATTTTTAAAGAATATTTTTTCAAGGACCAACAGACTAATAAGCCTGGATTTTAAAGATTATTTTTTCAAGGACCAACAGACTAATAAGCCTGGATTTTTAAAGAATATTTTTTCAAGGACCAATAATAAGCGTGGATTCTTAAAGAATATTTTTTCAAGGACCAACAATAAGCGTGGATTTTAAAGATTATTTTTTCAAGGACCAACAATAAGCGTGGATTTTTAAAGAATATTTTTTCAAGGACCAACAATAAGCGTGGATTTTAAAGATTATTTTTTCAAGGACCAACAGACTAATAAGCCTGGATTTTAAAGATTATTTTTTCAAGGACCAACAGACTAATAAGCCTGGATTTTTAAAGAATATTTTTTCAAGGACCAATAATAAGCGTGGATTCTTAAAGAATATTTTTTCAAGGGCCAACAATAAGCGTGGATTTTTAAAGAATATTTTTTCAAGGACCAACAATAAGCGTGGATTTTTAAAGAATATTTTTTCAAGGACCAACAATAAGCGTGGATTTTTAAAGAATATTTTTTCAAGGACCAACAATAAGCGTGGATTTTTAAAGAATATTTTTTCAAGGACCAACAATAAGCGTGGATTTTAAAGAATATTTTTTCAAGGACCAACAATAAGCGTGGATTTTAAAGAATATTTTTTCAAGGACCAACAATAAGCGTGGATTTTAAAGAATATTTTTTCAAGGACTATCAGATCCTTAAATGTAGAGTTTGAAGAATATTTTCCAAAGGTCTATCAGATCCTTAAATGTAGAGTTTGAAGAATATTTTCCAAAGGACTGTGAGAGCTTTTAAGGTGAATTTCTTAAGAATGTTTTCTGAAGGACTAACAGATTCTTAAAAGTGAAATTTTTGAAAATATTTCCCAAAAGACTACCTTAGCTTAAAATGCGTTTTTTAGGAATATTTTCTGAAGAACCACCAGAGCCTTAAATGTAGAATTTTTAAGAATGTTTTCTAGAAGATTGTCAGAGCACTAACTGTGGATGTCTTAAGAAAATTTTCTGGAGGACTATCATCCTCCTAAAGGTATAATTTTTGAGAATAATTTCAGAAGGACTATCAGAGCCATAAATGCGTGTTTTTCTTAATCAATTTCTCAAGGACTAATTGTGATTTATTCAATTATTTTCTAAAAAACTGAGATTTGCTTTACTTATTTTACGACCCATAAATTAAAGATCCAACACCAAAATCTGTTTATAATTTGACCAATATTTTCATGCGCATTAAATCATAAAATCTGACACATCACATCCACCATTCGATTGTCTCCTCTTGTCCCCCAAATACCACGTCATGTTGCTCTGCCTCATTGCCACAATCGCAAAAGTTTGCCATTTTCCAAATGTGAAATATTTATTGCCCCGGTAATCAATACCTCTCAGGCGAAACGTAACAAATTGCGAACAATCGCGCTAAATGTCAATCAAATGTAAAGACTTACAGATGGAAAGGCATTCGTCAAGAGAATCTAACGATCGAAGCAAAATTGAACAAAAAAACATTGCTGGAGGGGAGACCCAAGCGAACTGCAGATCTTTGCAACATAGATTTTGGCAGCGGCGAACGAATTGCAATTTTGTTTGCCACCAACATCAATGTGTGAGCAGAGTGAAACAAAAATTAATTTCAAAATCAGTTCCCATTGTTGTTGTCATTTCGGTGTGTTTTCCTCTTCTTCGTCTTCATCTTCCAAGTTTTGTATTACTTAACCCCAAAAGTTGCCACAGACAGTCTGTCTTAACTTCCAAATGCAATTTCGCACACCAAAAATAAAAAATATTTCAACTCAACATTTGTGCATTGCAAAGCATGCGAATGTGAATTACAGAATTGTTGTCGATTGGTTGTGTGTGGCCATAGAATTGTGGGAAAATATACTTCGGCAACGGGAGGTAGAGGTATGACAATTATGGTCCATGGATGCGTATGATTGATATTCATTTGATCATAAATATCCATCATACGCATCTTGACAATATTTTAAATCCTGGTTGATACTACATTAACAGATTCTGTTAATAAAACAACAGTCTCTGTTAATACATTAACATAGGATGTTAATAATTTGACAGTGGTTTTTAATATATGTATGTATGTAGCTGTACATACAGAGGCTGTTAGTATATTAACAAAGGTCGGTAATATATTAACAATTCCTGTTAATATATTAACAGTGACTGTTAATAAATTAACAGAGGCTGTTATTATATTAACATGCACTGTTAATATATTAACCTGCACTGTTAATACATTAATAGAGGCTGTTAATACATTAGCAGTGACTGTTAATACATTAACAGAGCCTGTTAATACATTAACAGAGCCTGTTAATACATTAACAGAGGCTGTTAATATATTAACAGTGACTGTTATTACATTAACAGAGGCTGTTAATAAATTAACAGTGACTGTTAATATATTAACAGAAGCTGTTAATATATTAACATGCACTGTTAATATATTAACATGCACTGTAAATACATTAACAGAGGCTGTTAATATATTAACAGATGCTGTTAATACATTAACAGAGGCTGTTAATATATTAACAGATGCTGTTAATACATTAACAGATGCTGTTAATACATTAACAGAGGCCGTTAATACATTAACAGATGCTGTTAATACATTAATAGAGGCTGTTAATACATTAACAGAGGCTATTAATACATTAACAGAGGCTGTTAATACTGTAATACTGTTAATGTATTAACAGCCTCTGTTAATGTACTAACAGCCTCTGTTAAAGTATTAACAGTCTCTGTTAATATATTAACAGCCTCTGTTAAAGTATTAACAGTCTCTGTTAATATATTAACAGCCTCTGTTGAAATTTTAACAGCCTCTGTTAATAAATTTACAGCATGTTAGCATCTTGACAGTCTCAGTTAACATTTTAGCAATCATAACAGTCTCTACTAACATATTAATGTATTAACAACCTCTGTTAATGTATTAACAGCGACTGTTAATGAATTAATATATTAACAGCCTCTGTTAATGTATTTACAGCCTCTGTTAATTTATTAACAGGCTCTGTTGATGTATTAACAGGCTCTGTTAATGTATTAACAGCCTCTGTTAATGTTTTAACAACCTCTGTTAATGTACTAACAGCCTCTGTTAATCTATTAACAGCCTCTGTTAATGTACTAACAGCCTCTGTTAAAGTATTAACAGTCTCTATTAATTAACAGCCTCTGTTGAAATTTTAACAGCCTCTGTTAATAAATTTACAGCATGTTAGCATCTTAACAGTCTCAGTTAACATTTTAGCCATCATAACAGTCTCTACTAACATATTAATATATTAACAGCCTCTGTTAATGTATTAACAGGCTCTGTTAATGTATTAACAGGTTCTGTTAATATATTAACAGTCTCTGTTAATTTATTAACAGGCTCTGTTAATATATTAACAGCCTCCGTTAATGTATTAACAGCCTCTGTTAATGTACTAACAGCCTCTGTTAAAGTATTAACAGTCTCTGTTAATATATTAACAGGCTCTGTTAATGTATTAACAGGCTCAGTTAATGTATTAACAGGCTCTGTTAATGTATTAACAGGCTCTGTTAATGTATTAACAGGCTCTGTTAATGTATTAACAGCCTCTGTTAATGTATTAACAGCCTCTGTTAATGTATTAACAGCCTCTGTTAATGTTTTAACAGCCTCTGTTGATGTATTAACAGCCTCTGTTAATGTATTAACAGCCTCTGTTAATGTATTAACAGCCTCTGTTAATGTATTAACAGCCTCTGTTAATGTTTTAACAGCCTCTGTTGATGTATTAACAGCCTCTGTTAATGTATTAACAGCCTCTGTTAATGTATTAACAGCCTCTGTTAATGTATTAACAGCCTCTGTTAATTTATTAACAGCCTCTGTTAATCTATTAACAGCCTCTGTTAGTGTATTAACAGGTTCTGTTAATTTATTAACGGCCTCTGTTAATATATTAACAGCTTCTGTTAACATTTTAGCAGCCTCTGTTGAAATTTGAACAGACTCTGTTAATATATTTACAGCCTGTTACCATCTTAACTGTCTCAGTTAACATTTTAACAATCATAACATTCTCTGCTAACATATTAATAGCCTCTGTTATACTGTCAACAATGCTCCCAACATCTGCTACGCTAATTATCACACCACCCCCCTACTGCAACCAAAAAGCCGCAACATTACAAATGTAATACCAGCAAATTGATGAATAACTTAATGCAACCGCCACTACACACTCATAGCCATGCTATTGCCACAATCCGCCAAACTAACAGCAGCGACAGCAACAAAAAGAACCGTCGAGGCAGTTCCACAAAACATCATCGCTAGATTTTTGTGGATTTTACAAATTCGCATTATGTTGGTTATGTTGTGGTTAGTGAACGCAGTCATGGCTCCGTTTCGTTTGGGTTCTCTGTGTTTTTACCTTACCCAGATTTGTTGGCAGTTAGAAGACTGTGGTTAGGAGTGAGAAGTTGCGAGGTTGGTGGGAGAACTATAACAAGACATTTTAAAAATTGAAGAGCTGTGAAAGGCTGATTGGAAAAAAAGCTCTAGAGCGCAAAATGGAAAATTGAAGACAATTCTGAAATCGGAATTGAAGGTTATTTTAAAACCGACATTTAGGAGGTTTTATATGGGGCCAACATCTTAGCCAGCAATGTTTTTCGAAAGCATTTCAGATGAGTATTTTCAATCAAAATATCTAACAACTTGGCATTTCAGAGGGATCCAGCTTCTAGAGCTTCGCCATGCTACGTCCGTGATGGGTATTCTTTCAAATAGTGGAGCTATATTTCTAATTTTTTTATTTTATATTTTTGTACCACTGTGCAACGAATCTGTTCAACTTTCAATGTTTTCAAAACACACAAACATTGTTGTTGCTATTATAATAATAATTATTATAGTTTCGTTTTGTTGTAGTTGCTGCTGCTGCGGCTGTTGATGTAGACGACAAAAGTAGGTCGTCATGCGTCACAAAAAATACAAAATTCGCAAAAAGCCAAAGAGAAGAGGGACGAAATTTATAAAGTAAATAAGAACGCTTATTTTTCGTGTGTCTGAATGGGGGGCAGACGGACAACAACAACAACAGTAGAACTGGCAGCAGTGACTGAAATGGAAACGGCAGCAACCATCCAACCAACGAATCAACCACCACAAATTCGAAAAAATTAACGTTAAAATTGTGTTGAGGCATTCATTAACTGTGCAACGTGTTGCACAGTCACTCGGCAGTTGGGTAGAGGCCTCAGTCAAGAAGTCAGCAAGTCAGTCATTCAGGCTGCCAACCGCTGATTCAGTTCACCAGGCCTAAGCCACGACGTTTGGCAAATAACAAAAATTGAGAATGACACAGCAGCAGACTGTGACTGGCCGTCGTTAATGTTCAGGTTCTTGTTGTTGCTGTTGCACATTACAATTTGGTGGTTTGGTGTTGTTGTTGCTGTTGTAACCATCAACGATCTCTAAATATAACACTTTGTGAAACCCCAAAAAGGAATGGTTACATTGCCACCGCCATCAAACCCCCAGCACCGTCACCACCGCTGCCACCAACAGCCATTCATACCCTCACTTTGCCCGCCACCACCTCCCCGCTATTGATTAAATTAATTAACTGGTTTGTGGTGGTGGCCAATAAAAGAAATCACCAGCCGACAAGAAGAATTAAAAACGCATATTTTTGTGAAAATTGTTGGCTGTTCGTTCGTCTGCGATTTCATGCAGCAGCTTTGAACTACAAACCCACTTTGGTTACAGCTTGGAATTAAGAACACCCATGAGAATTGTTGTTAATGGTTGTTGTTGATTCGAAGTTGTAATGAAGACGAATTTTTTCTAAATGTTATTTGGAATTATTTAGAAAATATGTTTATTTATTAACATAATTAGACGATAAAATGGCTAATTATTGCTAAACCAGGATTCAGTCAGTTTAGTTTGGCAAGAGGGGGAATATATCATTTGATATGGCCAAACCGTACCTCATCGAAATAACATTTTTAAAACCTAGGTCTCTTTGGACCAAATCCGTTTCAGGATCAGGTCGATGTAGCGAGGTCCGTCCGTCTGTCTGTCTGGCCGGCTGGTTCTCACGATAACTCTCAAAGGGAGTATCCGATTTGATCCTAACATGGTACATCCTAATGTTATTACAAAACTTAGGTCGAGTTCGGAGATGGGCAACATCGGTCCACTTCTTGTGGTACCTTTCCCACAAAATGTTAACATTTTTACCCTAAAGGGTCATTGTTTTAAATAAATAATCAGTCTTAGGTCACATACGAATTGGTCAATATTGGTCAACGGCATCGGAACCAACTACCACCCCTCCCCCACATAAAGTTTGAATAGTCATACCTCAAGGCTGGGGGTATACATCTGTCGGACAATCCGACTGATACTATTTTACTTGTTAAATAAAGCTTTTATAACAAAAAAACTTTCTAAAATTTTGTAAAGATAGAAGACTTTCTACACGTTCGATAGTCCATGAAAAAATCACTGGAGGAAGTATCCTTAAAAAAATGCACGTTTATTGACCTGGGAATCCTTGAGAAAATATTCTTAATAAATCCACGTTTATTGGTTTGAAGGTCTTTAAAAAATAAAATAAAAATTATGGTCCTTGAGAAAAACATCCAAAACGAATTTGTCTGATGATCCTTGTAAAATATTCTAAAAAATGGACATTTGTGTTTTTGAAGGTCCTTTAGAAAATATTATTTAGTCTTATACTCTTAAAGAAAATTTACAAAATCTACGTTTATAAATGCAAATTTCTTTGAAAATCCAAATCTATTGGTCTGATAGTCTATGAGAATAAATTCTTAAAAACCTACGATTGTAGGTACGACGAAAATATTGTTAAATATTTTTAAATTAACAAAAAAAATGGGGTGAAAATCCTTAGCCTGAATGTCTATGAAAAATATTCCTCAAAGCTAAATTTTTAAACCCTCTACCTTAAAAAGAAGGGTATATTAACGTTGTCATTCCGTTTGTAAAATCATTAAATATTCGTCGTAACCCCATAAAGTATTTATATATTCATAATCAGCATAAAATTCTATGTTGATTTAACGATGTTCGTCTGTCTGTTCGTCTCTCTGTTGAAATCACGATACAGTCCACATTATTAGACGTAGAGCTTCAACATTTGTTAGAACAATTTGTATTGTGTTGGTAGGATGGTTGGTGTTGAAAATTAGATATATCGTTCCACGTTATGGTATAGCCGCCATATAACAATGCCTCCCGATATTCGGTATTTTGATAATTTTCGCCACATAAAACCACTGATTTGTCAAAAAATTGGTGTTGTAGTTCGTAAAGGGTTCTAGCCCCCTTACCTCCGGATATTTCGATGATTTTTGTCACTTTTTTCACGGATTTGTCTAAAAATTGGTATTTTTAGTTCATATGAATTGAATCCATGTTTTCTTATAGCGCACATGCAACGGTACATACCGATATTCGGTATTTTAATAATCCTAGCCACATTTACCCACAATTTTTTTTAATTTGATATTTAGGAAAATTTGATAGATGACAATCCTTGAGGCATAAATTTGTCTATAGAGGTTCCCGTTTTTGTATGGCTTTAAGGTATTAAGTCTGAATGTCCTTGACAAAAAAAATATAAACATGTAATGTCCATAAGAAAATGTTATTAAAAATATCCAGACTTATTGGCCAGGTGGCCCTTGAGAAAATATTTTTATAAATCCACGTTTATTGGTTTGATGGTCCTTATGAAAAATGTTATTTGGAAAAGATTCTTAGAAAAATCAATTTTTTTGCTGAATGTTCTTGAGAAAATATTCTTTAAAAAAAGTTAAACAGCAAACAATCTAGGAAACTCGTTTATTCGTCCGCCGCGGCTGTCCTTGAAAATATTCTCTTAAAAATTCTGGTTTATTGGCTCTTGAGAACATATTCTTTAAAATATTTGTTGTTGGCAAAAAGATTCTTGAAAACTTATTCCTAAAAAAATTCCTATAAAAATATTATAATGTGTGTAATTTGAAGGCAGTCGGACTTTTACATCACAATTTAATAGAGTTGCAATTATTCAAAATTTTAACCCGTTGTGGGGGAGGTACTTGATGGAGTGGACAGATATTGTCTATTTTTTTGCACCTGATCTAACACTGCTGTAAATATTAGGACTTGCAAAGTTGAAGCAAAATCGTATTATTCTTCCTTTGTCTGTGCAGTAGAATACTTTTTTTGTAAATTTCGACTCCAGAAGGAGAGGACCGATATTGACCATCTCCGAAATAGATATAAGTTTGATAATAATATTACGATTTACCAAGTTTGGACCAAATCGGATACTCATCATGTGCACCAGCCAGACAGACGGACGAACATCGCTAAATATACTATAAATGTCTTGAAACGGATTTGTTTCAAAACGCCCCAGGTCTAAAACCGTTATTTCGATGAGACACGTTTTGGCCGTATCCAATGATGTATACTCTTTCTAGCAATATGGCTGAGGGTTTAAAAACCCAAAGAACCCAATTGGAGAATGGATATGAAATATTGTAAGTTTCGATTCTTACTGTGTAGATCCGAAAATGTGAAATTAAAATATTTCTTTTCAGAAGACTTTCTTAGAAGTCTCCTATAGTAAAAAAAGGCTTTCTTAAGACCTTGTGTCGATAGCAAATTTCCTAGAAGCCCTGTATCGATAGATGACTTTCTAGAGATCTTCTTATTGATAGATGACCTCTAAAGATCCTAAATAAGCAGGCGACCTCGTAAGGTTATACAATAGATAGTGTAACGGTAATGGGTAAAAACCTTTGCAGAGACCTTCCCTATATAGACGGCATTATAGAAATACCTACGGATAAAAGACAGCAGAACTTCAATATATAGAAGACCTTGTAATAGTATTACATATATACCTAGGGGGCTTCCGCATAAGGGGGACCTTCAAGATCTATTTTTTATTCATCTATAGATTTATAGATCTTCTGAAAGTCTGCTATAAAAATAGCATATAAAGCATTTTTTTGTAGAAGACAAATGTTATAGATATAAATTTAAGAAAGATCTTCCGAGGTCTTTTATTTGTAGGGATGTATATTTATGTATTGGGCACTCTTTAGAGGTCCAATACATAGAATACGTAAACAAACTTCTAAAGTTTAAAGAACTTTTCCTGGATTTCAAAAAGTAAATTGCCTTCTATTGCCTTAAAACAGCTACATACTCTGCATCGGCAAAGCATTACCTTCTGAAACACTGACTACTCAAATAATGGACAAATATTAATATAATTTCCTGGTTAAATTTGACTGTTGTACTTTGTACTTTGACTGTTTTTAAAAACCGGATTTCCCGAGTACAGCTAATCTGGATGAAAAATGAACCTAAAGACCTCAAATTAGAAAATTTGGACGTCATGTTTTGTGGTAGTATGCCAAATAATCAAAATTTAGCTTAGAAATTGATGATGAATATGTTTCCACTTGTAATGTCAATACATACACCTTTACCCCATCTGGGTAGTGACATCATTTGTGACGCATTTTTTTGGACATGTCGTTAGAAAAATGCGGCATCGATGAAGAAAAACCTAAGAATATAAACGATGCTCTATCCAAAAAGGATATAAAGTTCCAATGGAGAATTTAGACCAATATTGTTATATTTATTATTATGCACTACGGAAAATACATTATATGAATAACACCTTAATTTTTTCTAAAAAAAAACTTATATTTATCAACCCCATTAAAATATTTCAAATATACAATAACTATTGGCTACTTACAGTCTCGACTCATACCAGCTGATAGACATTTCTTAAAACGACAATACTGGCAGCGATTACGATTGAGGCGTATGACCAAACACTTGCCGTCCCGCAGACAACGATATTCGATTTGTTTTTGGATGCTGCGACGAAAGAAACCCTGCAAGAAAACAATTCTAAATTATTTAAATAATCGAAACAAAGTAAACAAATGTTGTCATACCTTACAACCCTCACAGGACGTAACGCCGTAATGATAACCCGAAGCCTTGTCGCCACAAACTTTACAGGGGACAAAGGATTTGGCCACAGCACTGTTCGAATTGCTGTCGTTTATAACAAAGGGCTGAGATTGGGCCGAAGGATGTTGCTGTTGTAGTGATTGTTGCTGCTGCTGTGGTTGAGATTGAGTTGTCTGTTGTTGCAGAGAATGGTGGGATTGTTGTTGATGTTCTGAAAAATAAAAGAAAAATCATTTGTAAAATAAAATAATGAAAAATATGAAATCAGGGCAAAGGACCTGGTAGTAGTCGAAATAAATTTCGTTGGTTCGATAGTACTTAAAAAATATTTTCAAAACATACCGGTTGACTGACAGTCTTTACAAATGTTGATTTTTGAAAAAATATTTTTAAAAAAGTCCACGTCTTTTTATCCTTGAAAAAATATTATTTAAAAAAGTCCACGTCTGTTTATCCTTGAAAAAAAATTTAAAAAAGTCCACGTCTGTTTATCCTCGAAAAAAAAATAAAAAAGTCCACGTCTGTTGGTCCTTGAAATAATATTTTTTATAAAATCCACGCCTGCCTATCCTTGAAAAAATATTTTGGTTCTTAAAAGATTATTTTTTAAAAGATCCACGTTTGACTATCCTTGAAAAAATATTTTTATCCTTAAAAGATTATTTTTTAAAAAATCCACGTCTGCCTATCCTTGAAAAAATATTTTGATCATTAAAAGATTATTTTTTAAAAAATACACGCCTCTCGATCCTTTAAAAAAATCCACGTCCGTTGATCCTTGAAAAATATTTTTTGTAAAAAAATACGCGCCTGCTGATCCTTTACGAATGTTTTTTTTAAATCCACGTCTGTTAATCCTTTAGAAAAATATTCTTTTAAAAAATCCACGTCTGTTGGTCCTTGAAAAGATTTTTTCTAAGAATCCACATCTGTTGTCCTTGAAAAAAATATTTAATACAATTCATGACGTCGGTTGATATTTGAAAAATATTTAAAAAAATCCAAGTCTTTTGATCTTTGAAAAATATTTAAAAAAATCCAAGTCTTTTGATCTTTGAAAAATATTTTTTAAAAAAATCCAAGTCTTTTGATCTTTGAAAAATATTTTTTAAAAAAATCCAAGTCTTTTGATCTTTGAATTTTTTTTAAAACCAAGTCTGTTGATCCTTTAAATTTTTTTAAACCCAAGTCTGTTGATCCTTGAAAAAATATATTTTTTTATAAATCCACGCCTGTTGATCCTTAAAAAAATATTTTTTTAAAAAATCCACGTCTGTTGATCCTTGAAAAAATTGTTTTTTAAAAAATCCACGTCTGTTGATCCTTGAAAAAATTGTTTTTTTTTTAAATCCACGTGTGTTGATCCTTGAAAAAATATTTTTTTAAAAAATCCACGTCTGTTGATCCTTAAAAAAAAATCCTCGAAAAAATATTTTTTTTAAAAAATCCACGTAGTTTGATCCTTGAAAAAATATTTTTTAAGAAAGCCTCGTCTGTTGATACTTGAAAAAATATTTTTTTTAAAAAATCCACGTAGTTTGATCCTTGAAAAAATATTTTTTAAGAAAGCCTCGTCTGTTGATACTTGAAAAAATATTTTTTTTAAAAAATCCACGTCTGTTGATCCTTGAAAAAATATTTTTTGAAAAATAAACATCTGTTGATCCTTAAAAAAATATTTTTTAAAAAAATCACGTCTGTTGATTCTTGAAAAAATATTTTTTTTAAAAATTCAAGTCTGTTGATCCTTGAAAAAGTGTTTTTTAAAAAATCAACGTCTGTTGATCTTTAAAAAAGGGTTTTTTTAAAAGATCTACGAGTGCTGATCCTTAAAAAATATATTTTGTAAAAAATCCACGCCTGTTGGTGCTTGAAATATTATTTTTAAAAAATGCACGTCCGTTGATCCTTGAATTTTTTTTTTTTTTAAATCCACGTCTGTTGATCCTTGATTTTTTTTTTTTAAATCCACGTCTGTTGATCCTTGAAAAAAATATTTTTTTAAAAAAATTCACGTCTGTTGATCCTTGAAAAAATATTTTTTTTTAAAAAATCCACGTCTACTGATCCTTGAAAAAATATTTTTTTAGAAAATGAAAAATTGGAAAAATCCACTTTGAATAGACCTTTTAACAAAATTACGTTGATTGATCGTCCTTAAAAAAATATTTTTAAAAAATCCGGTCTTTTAAAGGTTCTCTTGTGTCTCTGTTGATGATCGAAAGGAGCTACATCTTAATGTTAACCCACTTATTTTCACAACAACCTTTAATAATACAAAATACCTTTAAAAATACAAATTATGATACCCCCATGCGTCACCTACTTCCGTCCATAAATATCTAAAATTAAAATAAAAAAGACTAAAAATAAATTCCAAGAAAATCCCATATCAAAGCAATAAAGTCGATATCGACATCATAACTTCAATGCAAATACAAATTTGCATTAACACATCCGCATAAATGGGGGAGAGGATGTCGCCTTATCAATTCCCACAAGCCCCGTACCAATAATTGCCAAACTGCATTGCAAATAACTGCCGACTGCCGGGACTGGGAAAAAGACAAACTGCAATTGTCTACTCCCACTCCCATGAAACCCGTCGTTGGTTTAGTAATCCTGGCTGTGAGTTATTCACCCACTTCAGTTCAGTTGCAAATGCATTTCATTGTTTTCCATTCCCGCCATTTCAGAAAGAAAAACGCTTCAAAGACATTATTAACATTTCAAATGTGTCCGTCTCAGCGACGAGGACAACGACAAAGACGAAGACATAGATAGTTATTCAAATCCAATAACCACCAAATATTTATTGATTTCTCCATTGTTGCTCGGCTTCGGAGGACTGAGGGCTAGCCAACAGCTTAGTTGCCTGACAGACCCATAGATCCTCTGTGTGCATTGGGTCTATTAAAAATGCATGCCTCTAACGTGGCAAACTATCCGTTTGATAGGCACACCTAAAACCTGAATTTGAAGTCGACAACAACAGCAACAACAACAATATTTGATGTGTATGACTATGAGTCGGGAGAAGGTATCTGCGTTGCATGCTAATTGAGTACAGTGAGGAAAAAATGGATGAAGAAACCAGTAACTTGAGGTCATCTGAGGATCGAAGGATTCTCAAAGGTTCTTTACAGTTAGAAAACCATCCAAAAGATCTCTAAAGCTAAAACAGTAAGAAGAACTTATGTTTGATATATACGGTAAGAAGCCCTTCTACAGGTCTTCTAAGACTAGAAGACCTTCTACAAGTCTTATACGGTTCGAGGACCATATATATGTCTTATCCGGTTAGAGGATCTTATACAGATCTTCTGTGGGTAGAAGACCTATTCAAGTTTTTCACAGTTAGAAGTCCTTCTAGAGGTCTGCAAGGATAAACACCCTCTTACAGGTTAAAAGACCTTCTACAGGTTCTCCAAGGCTAAAATACGTTATACAGGTCTCCTGTGGCTATAATACCTTCCACAGGTAATCTAGGGAAAAATTCCCATGCAGACCTTCTAAGACTAAAAGACCTTCCACAGTTCTTATACAGGCTAAAATACCTTTTACGGCTCTTCTGAAGTTAAAATACATCATACAGGCCATCTAAAGCCAAAAGACCTTCAACAGATCTTACAAGGCTAAAATACTGTATACAGGCCTTCAAAGGCTAAAATACATCATACAGAACTTCTAAGGCCAAACGCCTTTCTACAGGTTTTCCAAAAGCTAAAAGCCCTCACACATGTCTTCTAAGACGAAAAAACCTCATACAGGACTTAGGCTACAAAAAACCTTATATAGGTCTTTTTAGGCTAAAAGACCTTCTACAAGTCTTCTGTGTCTATAATACCTTCCACAGGTAATCCAAGGCAAAAAAATCTCATACAGGTTCTCCAAGGCTAAAAGACCTTTCACAAGTCTTATACAGGCTAAAATCTCTTATACGGCTCTTCTGAATCTAAAATTCATCATACAGGTTATTTAAGGCCAAAAGACATTCTAGAAATCTTACAAAGCTAAAAGACAGTATACAAGTCTTTAAAGGCTAAAATACATCATACAGAACTTCTAAGGCCAAAAGCCTTTATACAGGTTTACTAAAAGCTAAAAGCCCACACACATGTCTTCTAAGACCACAAGACCTCATACAGGTCTTTTTAGGCTAGAAGACCTCAAACAGGTCCTCTAAGGCTAAAAGACTTTATACAGGTTTAACAAGGCTAAAAGACTGTCTACGGGTCTTAAAGGCTAAAATACATCAAATTCTAAGGCCAAAAGCCTTTCTACAGGTTTTATAAAAGCTAAAAGCCCTCACACACGTCTTCTAAGACCACAAGACCTCATACAGGTCTAAGGTTAAAAAAAACCTTATACAGGTCTTTTTAGGCTAGAAGACCTCATACAGGTCATCTAAGGCTAAAATCCCCTATACTGTTCTTCTAAAGCTAAAATACATCGTACAGGCCATCTAAGGCCAAAAGACCTTCTACAGATCTTACAAGGCTAAAAGACTGTCCATAGGTCTTCAAAGCCTAAAATACATCATACAGAACATATAAGGCCAAAAGCCTTTCTACAGGTTTTCTAAAAGCTAAAAGCCCTTACACATGTCTTCTAAGACCACAAGATCTCATACAGGTCTTCTAAGGCTAAAAGATCTTCTACAGGTCTTCCAAGGCTAAAATACCGTCTATTGATTGTCTATGGCCAAAAATCCTCATAGAGGTCTTCTGAGACTGAAAGACCTCCTTCATATTTTCTAAGGATAAAAGAACTCATACAGGTCTTCTCAGGCCAAAAGACCTCATACAATGCTAAGAAACCTCATGCAGGCCTTCTAAGGCTAAACGACCTTCTACAGGTCTTCTAAGGCGAAAATGTCCTATATAGGTCTTTCAAGGCTAAAATACCTTCTGCAAATATTCAATGGCTTGGGGACTTTTTACAGGTCTTTTGGGGCCAAAATATCTTCTATGACAGAAGGCTCTTTACATGTCTTCGGAGGCTAAAAGACATTCTACAAATGTTCTATGCCTAAAATACCCTTTACAAATCTTCTATGATTAGAAGACCTTCTAGAGCTTATCTAAGGTTAAAAGACCATATGCAGATCTTCTCCTTCTAGAAACCCCTCTATTACCAGAAGTTCTCCTCAATTTCTCTCTGTGTACCGCCAAGCGTTCAATAACTCAGCCGCAAGTAATTCAATATAATCTATTTGATGTTATTTCTTTTTTATTGTTATTTGTTTTCCTTGTTGTTTTTGTTAATGTTGTTGTTGTTTTTTCTATATTGTCATTTTCATTTCAAAGTCTCTATTAAAAACTTCCTTTATTAGGTTTTATCTTCAAGCAGGCATCTGAAGACCAACAAACGACGAGGCACTTAGGCAGATAGGCAGGCAGACGGACACAGTCAGTAACTGCTTCGTTGCATTTAATATGCAAACACATATATCTATTAAAACAACAACAAAAAGCAACAACTATATAACGATATTAGATAGAAGCAACAACCACAACAACAACGGCAGCGGCATAACTTAAAATGCACTCAAAGTGCAAATATATTCATACAATAGCAATTATTAAGGCACCGCTGGTAATGACAGCCATCACCGGCATGGAGGTACCTCCATTGCCATTTATGTTTTTTTTTTTTGAATACATGGGGCCAATCAACAAGACGTCAAGGAGGAAGAGAGGGTGAACATTTATCATAAAAAAAACTTTGACAGCAACACATAAACGACGGGATATAATGTTGTTGCCCACCCACTTGGGAATGTCACAAGATCAGATCGCGATGACTTATAGGGAAAACAATGAATAAATTGGATGTTTTTCTTTTTGTAATTTTCCAAGTCATTTTTTTTTTTGAGAGGGTAAAATATAGGGTGGTTGAATTTTGAATATACAAATGTGTACAATACATACTCACGAGAATGCATGCGGAATTGGCTCTCTGATAGTCCTTCAGAAAGTGAAAACCGGATTAAAAAAACAAAAAGCAAGCCTATTATTGAACCTGGTTTTCTCTAAAAATATTTTTCAAGTCCTATCATTAAGCGTGTTTTTTTTAAATATCTTTTCAGGGCATATCAAACCACTAAACGTGGATTTTTCACAAATATTTTTTCAAGGCCTATAAAAGCTATAAACGTGGATTTTCTAAAAATATTTTCTCAAGGCCAATCAAAGCCCTAAACGTGGATTTTTTAAAAATATTTTTTCAAGGCCTATCAAAGCTATAAACGTGGATTTTTAAAAATATTTTTTCAAGGCCTATCAAAGCTATAAACGTAGATTTTTTAAAAATATTTTTTTTCAAAACCTATCAAAGCTATAAACGTGGATTTTTTAAAAATATTTTTTTCAAGGCCTATCAAAGCTATAAACGTGGACATTTTAAAAATATTTTTTCAAGGCCTATCAAAGCTATAAACGTGGATTTTTTAAAAATATTTTTTCAAGGCCTATCAAAGCACTAAACGTGGATTTTTAAATATATTTTTTTAAGGCCTATCAAAGCACTAAACGTGGATTTTTAAAAAAATATTTTTTCAAGGCCTATCAAAGCACTAAACGTGGATTTTTAAAACTATTTTTTTTAATATTTTTTCAAGGCCTATCAAAGCACTAAACGTGGATTTTTAAAAAAATATTTTTTCAAGGCCTATCAAAGCACTAAACGTGGATTTTTAAAACTATTTTTTTTAATATTTTTTCAAGGCCTATCAAAGCACTAAACGTGGATTTTTAAAACTATTTTTTTTTTAAATATTTTTTCAAGCACTAAACGTGGATTTTTTAAAAATATTTTTCAAGTCCTATCATTAGACGTGGATTTTTTAAAAATATTTTTTCAAGTACTATCATTAGACGTGGATTTTTTAAAAATATTTTTTCAAGTCCTATCATTAGACGTGGATTTTTTAAAAATATTTTTTCAAAGCCTATCAAAGACCTAAACGTGGTTTTTTTTTAAAATATTTTTTCAAGGAATTCTGATGACCTAAACGTGGTTTTTTTTAAAATATTTTTTCAAGGAATTCTGATGACCTAAACGTGGATTTTTTAAAAATATTTTTTCAAGAAATTTTAATGACCTAAACATGGATTTTTTAAAAATATTTTTCAAGGCCTATCAAAGACCTAAACGTGGATTTTTTACATATATATTTTTTCAAGGCCTAATAATGACCTAAACATGGATTTTTTAAAAATATTTTTTCAAGACCTATCAAAGCCCTAAACGTGGATTTTTTAAAAATATTTTTTCAAGACCTATCAAAGCCCTAAACGTTGATTTTTAAAAAATATTTTTTCAAGACCTATGAAGAAACGTGGATTTTTTAAAATATTTTTTCAAGGCCTATCAAGAAACGTGGATTTTTTTAAAATATTTTTTCAAGGCCTATAAAGAAACGTGGATTTTTTTAAAATATTTTTTCAAGGCCTATCAAGGACCTAAACTTGGACTTTTTAAAAATATTCTTTCAACGCCCATCAAAGCCTTAACCGTGGATTTTTTAAAAATATTTTTTCAAGGCCTATCAAGGACCTAAACTTGGACTTTTTAAGAATATTCTTTCAACGCCCATCAAAGCCTTAACCGTGGATTTTTTAAAAATATTTTTTCAAGGCCTATCAAGGACCTAAACTTGGACTTTTTAAGAATATTCTTTCAACGCCCATCAAAGCCTTAACCGTGGATTTTTTAAAAATATTTTTTCAAGGCCTAGTAATGACCTAAACGTGGATTTTTTAAAAATATTTTATTCAAGGCCTATTAAAGACCTAAACGTGGATTTTTTAAAAATATTTTATTCAAGGCCTATTAAAGACGTAAACGTGGATTTTTTAAAAATATTTTTTAAAGCCTTTTAATAACCTAAACGTGGATTTTTTATAAATATATTTCAAGGCCTATCAATGACCTAAACGTGGATTTTTTAAAAATATTTTTTCAAGGCCTATTAATGACCTAAACGTGAATTTTTTTAAAAATATTTTTTTCAAGGTCTATTAATGACCTAAACTTGGATTTTTTAAAAATATTTTTTCAAGTTCTATTTATGACCTAAACGTGATTTTTTTTTTTTTTTTTTTTTTTTTTTGTTCAAGACCTATTAATGACCTAAACGTGGGTTTTTTAAAAATATATTTTCAAGGCCTATTAATGAGCTAAACGTGGATTTTTTAAAAATATTTTTTTCAAGGCCTATTAATAACCTAAACGTGGATTTTTTAAAAATATTTTTTCAAGGCCTTTTAATAACCTAAACGTGGATTTTTTAAAAATATTTTTTCAAGGCCTTTTAATAACCTAAACGTGGATTTTTTAAAAATATTTTTTCAAGGCCTTTTAATAACCTAAACGTGGATTTTTTAAAAATATTTTTTCAAGGCCTTTTAATAACCTAAACGTGGATTTTTTAAAAATATTTTTTCAAGGCCTTTTAATAACCTAAACGTGGATTTTTTAAAAATATTTTTTCAAGGCCTATTAATGACTTAAACTTGGATTTTAAAAAATATTTTTTCAAGGCCTATTAATGACCTAAACGTGGACTTTTTAAAAATATTTTTTCAAGGCCTATTATTGACCTAAACGTGGATTTTTTAAAAATATTTTTTCAAGGCCTATTAATATCCTAAACTTGGATTTTTTAAAAATATTTTTTCAAGGCTATTTAATGACCCAAACCTGGGTTTTTTTAAAATATTTTTTCAAGGCCTATTAATGACCTAAACGTGGATTTTTTAAAAATATTTTTTCAAGGCTATTTAATGACCCAAACCTGGGTTTTTTAAAAATATTTTTTCAAGGCTATTTAATGACCCAAACCTGGGTTTTTTTAAAATATTTTTTCAAGGCCTATTAATGACCTAAACGTGGATTTTTTAAAAATATTTTTTCAAGGCTATTTAATGACCCAAACCTGGGTTTTTTTAAAATATTTTTTCAAGGCCTATTAATGACCTAAACGTGGATTTTTTAAAAATATTTTTTCAAGGCCTATTGATGATCTAAACGTGGATTTTTTAAAAATATTTTTTCAAGGCCTATTAATGATCTAAACGTGGAATTTTTAAAAATATTTTTTCAATGCCTATTAATGATCTAAGCGTGGAATTTTTAAAAAATATTTTTTCAAGGCCTACTAATGATCTAAGCGTGGATTTTTTAAAAATATTTTTTCAAGGCCTATTAATGATCTAAACGTGGATTTTTTAAAAATATTTTTTCAAGGCCTATTAATGATCTAAGCGTGGATTTTTTAAAAATATTTTTTCAAGGCCTATTAATGATCTAAACGTGGATTTTTTAAAAATATTTTTTCAAGGCCTATTAATGATCTAAGCGTGGATTTTTTAAAAATATTTTTTCAAGGCCTATTAATGATCTAAACGTGGACTTTTTAATAATATTTTTTCAAGGCCTATTAATGACCTAAACGCGGATTTTTTAAAAATATTTTTTCAAGTCCTATCAAAGCCATAAACGTGGATTTTTTAAAAATATTTTTTCAAGGCCTATTAATGACCTAAACGTGGATTTTTTAAAAATATTTTTTCAAGGCCTATTAATATCCTAAACGTGGATTTTTTAAAAATAGTTTTTCAAGGCCTTTTAATGACCCAAACCTGTTTTTTTTTTTTAATATTTTTTCAAGGCCTATTAATGACCTAAACGTGGATTTTTTTAAAAATATTTTTTTCAAGGCCTATTAATGACCTAAACGTGGATTTTTTAAAAATATTTTTTCAAGGCCTATTAGTGACCTAAACGTGGATTTATTTCAAAATATTTTTTTTCCAAGCCTATTAGTGACCTAAACGTGGATTTTTTTCAAAATATTTTTTCAAGGCCTATTATTTTTGTAAAAATTTTTTAAAAATATTTTTTCAAGGCCTATTAATATCCTAAACGTGGATTTTTTAAAAATAGTTTTTCAAGGCCTTTTAATGACCCAAACCTGTTTTTTTTTTTAATATTTTTTCAAGGCCTATTAATGACCTAAACGTGGATTTTTTAAAAATATTTTTTCAAGGCCTATTAATGACCTAAACGTGGATTTTTTAAAAATATTTTTTTCAAGGCCTATTAATGACCTAAACGTGGATTTTTTAAAAATATTTTTTTCAAGGCCTATTAATGACCTAAACGTGGATTTTTTAAAAATATTTTTTCAAGGCCTATTAATGACCTAAACGTGGATTTTTTAAAAATATTTTTTCAAGGCCTATTAATGACCTAAACGTGGATTTTTTAAAAATATTTTTTTCAAGGCCTATTAATGACCTAAACGTGGATTTTTTAAAAATATTTTTTCAAGGCCTATTAATGACCTAAACGTGGATTTTTTAAAAATATTTTTTCAAGGCCTATCAGAGCACTAAACGTGGATTTTTTAAAAATATTTTTTCAAGGCCTATCAGAGCACTAAACGTGGATTTTTTAAAAATATTTTTTCAAGGCCTATCAGAGCACTAAACGTGGATTTTTTAAAAATATTTTTTCAAGGCCTTTTAATAACCTAAACTTGGATTTTTTGAAAATATTTTTGCAAGGCCTTTTAATAACTTAAACTTGGATTTTTTAAAAATATTTTTTCAAGGCCTTTTAATAACCTAATGTTATTTTTTTAGTTTTTTGAATATGACTCCACATAAATAAGCCGACTTCATTTACCACAATTACATAATATCAATTTCACATTCTCTTTCCATTTTTATCCCCCTCCCGACTTCAATTCCGATTTCCACACAACTCCAACTGCATCATTAATTTTCATTCGTTTTCCCCTATTTTTTGTGGTGTTATGTGAAAACGGTTTTCTTGGATTTTCCTTTTTTTCGTTTCGCTTGCAGTTTTCTTTCATCTTTGTTTTCCATTTCATTGCAAAAAGCATAGAAATGAATATTACATAATATCCACGAAGCAAAAAAAAAAAAATATTGCAACAACAACAATGGCAAACATTTACCAAAACCACAGCAACAACAAATCTACTGAAAGCAATAGTCTTCGTTCGAATGCAGACTGGCTTGAAAGCCTTCAAAGTAGAAAGGTGAGCATGCGCACAACGTTGCTGGCACCCAAACACGCTTGCACTCACACATACACACACATGCGCATATGAAAAGTAACAACGATCTCACTTTAGCTGTTCGTTCACTTTTCTTGTGGCATTTTCATGCTTTTCCTGATTTGCGGTGATGTTGTTGTTGTTGCAGTTATTACCATTATTGTTGTGTTGCATTACCGCTTCCATGGCTTCAACATCCGAGACTATTACAGCATTCACTTTGTTATTGTTTTTGTTGCTGCTGTTGCACTGGGTGCACAGTTACATTTTGTCTGTCCACTCTGAGTGGCTGTCTGTCTGTCTGGTTGCCTGCATGTTGCTTTCTTGTTGAATGGCGGGAGTTCGATGTTGTTTCCTCATATTTGCAACAAATGCATTGGAGCCATGGCCAACAAACTGAAAGTGAGGAACTCCTAACTGCAACTCCGGCTACATGGGAGTGTAGCTATGTGTGTGTGAGTATGCACCCTATACGACTATGAGGCTTTCTAATAGAGGGAAATTTTGGTCCTGAAATCAAGATTAGATGGTCAGCGCTCCGTATAGCCAAGGAGGTCCTTGAATATTTGCTATAATTTTTAGTGGCTCATAAATGGATTGACCCCATAACCAAGAACGTCTTTCTAATAGAGGGAAATTTTGGTCCTGGAATCAAGATTAGATAGTCAGGGCTCCGTATAGCCAAGGAGGTCTTTGAATATTTGCTATAATTTTTAGTGGCTCATAAATGGATTGGCCAAAGACGTCCTTCAATATTTGCATTTATTTTTGTTGACTAATAAATAGGTTGGCTGTAGGGTGTTGCGAGCAGATCCCAAAGATTTTGGGTACATTTTTTTTGTTTGTTCTCCTCTCCCATAAATGGTTACTAACTCCCAGTTCCATACAATGTTTTAAAAGATTTCATTTGAATTGGTGCCTTGCATTTTCCATTCTGTTTCTTTTCGAAGCGAATCGCTATTCCACCTCCTACCATCTCATTTAAAGGTTGTTACATGTCATGAAATCAAAATTTAATTAACAAATTGCAATTCGTTATTTTCCAAATGCTTTTCATCTCAAGCGTTTGCAGGAGCCCTCATTGCAGCTATCATTATTTCCATGTTGTTGCCACACTACCATTGTAATATGACAGGGCAGCAGAAAACTGAAAAATCCCCCCCAAAAAAATCAAAACCGTTTTTTCGTGACGTTTAGGTTAAAATGTCATGCCACACAATGTTGTCGTACGTGATGTTGGTGTTAGTTTTTCTTTTGTCATAACAGCCCAGCTCCCACCTAACAGGGTTACAATCGCGCAAAAGGGCGGGCGTCTGTTGCCACATTTTGAAATGCGATAGTTGTGAGATAAGTTTTCTGGTGACTGGTACAACAATTGTTAATTAGGACAACCAAATGGATTTTTGTTTGATTTGAGATTTGAAGTTTTTGCGCAACAAAAAGCAAATTTTGACAAATCGCAAAAAGGTCATCGAGGCCAGGCAAAAGTGAACGAAATGTGAAACTTTGTCAAATTTTTAGTTCATTTTGGGAGGTGATATTGTTAACAAAGTTAAACCAGTAAAGAAAGTCTTAAAGTCGGGCGGGCCGACTTTATGATACCCTACACCACTTTGCCCAATCGATGAACCGATCTTCACCAAATTTGGCATACTACCTCCTAGACTCAATTCGGTCGTATGTGCCAAATTCCATCTAATTTGGACAAATATTAGACGTTTGGTGCACAATAAAAGGTAAATCGGACGAAGTTATATATGGGAGCTATATCCAAATCTGAAGCGATCTCGATAAAATTTAGCAAAGGTATTTCTGAGCTGTATTTGCTATATTTGATATATTTCCCCAAATATTGTTGTTACAGAGTGCATATTACGGCTGCGGAGGACAAAAATAACAAATCGGATGAACAATATATATGGGAGCTATAGCTACATCTGAACCGATTTCGATAAAATTTGACATACTTATTTTGAGGTCCAATCTGATCGCACGTGCAAAATTCCATACTATTCGGACTGATATTACACGTTTGGTGCACAATAAAAGGCAAATCGGACGAAGATATATATGGGAGCTATATCTAAATTTTGACTGATTATCTCCAATTTCACTAGGGATCATCCTTGGGCCAAACAAATAATTTGTGCAAAATTTCATTTGGATAGGGCAATAAATGCGAATATATGTAAATCGACTCAGAATGTGATTCTATGCAGATCACCAAAAGGAACTATGGGTCTATCTCGTTTCCTTTTGCCTGTTACAAACAAATGCACAAAGACATAATTCCCTGACCACCTTGTGGTGTAGGGTATAAAAATAGAGTTTTTCAAATGTAAATATTTAAAATTGCTTATAAAAAGTTCCAATGACGTCATTAATTGCCCACGATTCCGAGGCAGCCTTCATAAAAATCTTTCAAAAGAAGATGAGTGCCTCATCCACTGCATCAACAAGGTTATCAAGAGTCCATGCTAAGAATTCCAAACAGGGCTCATAAAAATCCTTTAAAATCCTTTCAAAAATGCTTATTTTAAAGACCAGGTAAAAGGTCCTCAAAAAAAAACGGCACTAAAATTTCACGCTTATTCCTCTCAAGCACTTCCTAATTTTCCTAGGTTAGAAGTAGCAAGACATACCATAAAAGCAAATGCTAGTGTTGGCAAAATCCTCCTTCAAATGCATGCTTAAGGAATTCAGTATGCTAAAAACATCCTTTGAAATCTACAATTTAGGGTTATTATAATTCCTTAAGCAATTCTTCTAAAACCCAATTTCGGGGGCTCAAAATATTTCCCAAATATCTAAGCTTAAATGGTGCTCATAAAAGTCGTCCTTAAAGTCCAGTCTTGAGGAGTTCAAAAAAAACTTCTTTAAAGTCCAATCTTAGGGGTCCAAACCCGTAATGCATCTCAAAAACTTGGGGGTTAAACATTCGCAATAAAGGACTTCAAAAACTCCATAAATCTTCCATGGTCTAAAAGGACGAATAACTTTTCCTAAAATCCACGCAAAAGGATTTTACAGTTTTAATGTCAACGCTGAAATGTTTCAAAAGCCTCCTTAGCAGATTCCCAAAAATACCAAAATGAAAGTTCTCAAATCCAATCTTGAGGATCTCAAAATGTTCCCTACAAGTGAAAGCTTAAATGTCCTGAAATCGTCCCTTAAGATTTGCAATAGCTTCCTTAAAAGTAAGCGCTTAAGTGTCTAAAACTTTTCGAAAATACCTTGCTTAATCTTCTCAAAAACTTCATTAACAGCTCACTTTAAATGACTTCAGAATCCTCCAAATGTCCAATCTAAAGGACAAATATTTCCAAAAAGCCACCCTTAAGAGTTTTAAACTCGTCCTTAGAAGTACTCTAAAAATTCCTTAAATATCTAATATAAGGGGCTCCAAAATCTTCCCTTAAGGTCACGTTTAATGGTTTCAATATCATCCTTAAGAGTCGTAAATAGTCAACAGTGAAGGACTTAAGGTTTCCTTAAAATCTGATGATGATTGACCTCAAATGCTTGCTTTAAAGTCCACGCTTAGTGATTACACGCATTTGTAAAAAAATCGCATTTAAGTTCCTTTTGAAAGTTTCAAATCATCACGGTTAAAAACTCCCAGTAACGCTTCTAAAAATAATGAATTCTTTAGGAGTATAAAAAACGTCCATAAGGACCTCAATGTACCTTTTTAAGAGTCTGGAAAACTTTCTTAAAATTACTTCTTTATGGGCCTCAAAAGCCTCTTCGAAAGTCTACACTTAACACTTTAACTTCTACGAAGAATATTAAAAACATTCTTAAAAATCCGCACTAAAGGCCTTTAAGAACTTTTAAAAATGCCCTAAAAAGCTCTCAAAACGCCCTAAAAAGTCCACGCTCATAAGTATTAGAAAGATCTATAAAAATCCACAGTATTCATAAAGTTGCGCCCGTGCCACCTATGTGGGAATAGTCAATAGAATTAAATTTTAGAAAATGTAATGCCACACTAGTATAGGTGCCTATATTTCTGACCCCTCTCTTGTTATACCCTCCACCATTCTATGGAGGGTATGTAAAGTTTGTCATTCCGTTTGTAACACCTCAAATTATACATTTTAGACCCCACAAAGTATATATATTCTTGATCAGCATAAAATTCTATGTCGATTTAGCAAATGTCCGCCCGTCTGCCCGTCTATTCGTCTGTGGAAATCACTCTAGCTTCGGAACAAATTGAAGATTCGGAAGATTGATAAAATTTTACTCAAATGTATATTAATTATGTCTGCAGAACTTTTGGTTTTGAAAATGGACCATGTAGGTCCACGTTTTGGTAGAGGCCCCATATAACGATACCTACCGATATTCGGTATTTTGATGATTTTAGCGACAATATTCATCGGAATTGTCTATTTGAAATTAAATTTACCATTGGAAGGTCGAAATGGATACTACAGCCTAAGACAGAAAATTGTCTGTGCAGGTACACCATTTGAAGGTCGAAATGGATACTACAGCCTAAGACAGAAAATTGTCTGTGCAGGTACACGTCTTCGTATATCCCCCATATAACGGTACCTCCCGATATTCGGTATTTTGATGATTGTAGCGACATTATTCACCCGAATTGTTTCAAATTTGGTATTTGAAGTTCCTAATGGGTACCACAGCCTATGACAAAAACAAATCGTAAACAGGTCCACGTTACGTATAGTCTCCATATAACTGTTTTCATTTAAGTGGTAGTTTTCGAAAGTTTTTATACCCTACACCACAAAGTGGTCAGGGTATTATGTCTTTGTGCATTTGTTTGTAACAGGCAAAAGGAAACGAGATAGACCCATAGTTCCTTTTGATGATCTGCATAGAATCACATTCTGAGTCGATTTATGCATGTCAGTCCGTCCGTCTGTCCATGTATTCTTGTAAACAAAATGCAGGTCGCATTTATTATCCGATTGAGATGAAATTTTCCCAACAACATTTGTTTGGTCCAAGGACGAACCCTATTGAAATTGGAGATAATCGGTAACAATTTAGATATACCTCCCATATATATCTTCGTCCGCTTTGCCTTTTACTGTGCACCAAACGTGTAATATCAGTCCGAATAGTATGGAATTTTGCACATACAACCAGATTACGCCTGAAAATAAGTATGCAAAATCGAAATCGGTTCAGATATAGCTATAGCTCCCATATATATTGTTCATCCGATTTGTTATTTTAGTCCTCCGCAGCCGTTATATGCACTCTCTAACAACAATACTTGGGGAAATATATCAAATACAGCTCAGAAATACATTTGATAAATTTTATCGAGATCGGTTCAGATTTGGATATAGCTCCCATATATAACTTCGTCCGATTTACCTTTTATTGTGCACCAAACGTCTAATATTTTCCCAAATGGGATGGAATTTGGAACATGCGACCGAATTGAGTCCAGAAGCTAGTATGTCAAATTTGGTGAAGATCGGTTCAGATATAGCTATTGCTTCCACATATATTGTTCATCCGATTTGTTATATTATTACCCACAGCCGTAATATGCACTTCGTAACAACGATATTCAGGGAAATATATCAAATACAGCTCAGAAATATCTTTGCCAAATTTTATCGAGATCGATTCCGATTTGGATATAGCTCCCATATATATTTTTATCCGATTTCAAATTAATTGCGCACCAAATGGGCAATACAAGTCCGAATTTAAAAGATACAAATACTTCGGCATATTTAGTCCTTTGAATTTTAAATTATAATTATAATCATAGCGTGTATGATTGAATTCTCCCATAAAAACTTTTTATTGTTATGTGGAGCTCTACTAAATTAGCAAAGTGGTGTAGGGTATCATAAAATCGGCCCCGCCCGACTTTAGGACTTTCTTTACTGTTTTTTTTTTTTTTTTTTTTTTTTTTTTTTTTAATTTTCAAGCTCCTTCCAAATGGTGGAGGGTAATAAAAATTAGCTGATGTTTTACATGTCTAAATGTTCTTTGTTTCTTTATTTTATTTTAATTATTTTAAATCAAATTTTTATAGGACCATAAACCTTAGTTTTTAACGAATATTTTTTCAAGCATCATCTTTTCGGAAACTTAGATATTTTAGAAATATTCTCAAGGCTATCAGAGCCAAAAACATGGATCATTTATCATTCTTGTGGGTTTTTTATGAAGGACTAACAGAACCACACATTAGATTTTTTTAAAGAAATTATTATAAAGACCATCAGGAACCATGAGATCCAATTTTTTTATTATTTTTAAAAGGACTATTAGAATACCCCTTAGCTGCCCTATGAAATCCCCTCAATAAAGCCATAAATACTTTCCATGTGTATTTTGACTTAACAATTAATAAATCCATTTCCTTAACATAAACTGGCCACATGGTACCCTCTTCCCCCTCTCGTAAAACAACATAAATTGCTGCCTAATATATTTTCCGGTAAATGTTTCTTTTTTCACAAAACAACAACGACAACAAACACAAAAAAATACACCAGTGCAGCAACGAGGAAAATGAGTTGAATAAACTTGATTTGCGGCAACTGGACGATATCGCCAACAGTGCCACATTGCCGCAAACGCTCGCGGTACATTCCACCCACTCAGTTTTTTTTTGCTGTTGATGTTGTTGTGAATCGTTGCTTTTCGTTTCATTTGTTTTTTTTTTTTTTTTGGTTTTTGTGGCAAAGACGATTTGCTGCAGCATTTGTTACAAATGCAACTGCAACATTTAACAACGAGGAAGTAAATTCATGTTTACAACATCAACTGTTACAGGGAGGCAGGCAGTCAGCGAGCGAGCACTGCATGGCAGCGGGGCAGTCAGCCTGGCTGACTGACTGCTGAATGTTGTTGGTGGTGTTGTGGTTGCGGTAAATGTTGCTGAGGCAGGCAGCTGTTTCGTGTTGTTGCATTAGCGAATGTTCCGAGGAATTGTGTGTTGAAAGTCATAAATAACTTTAAGTATTTCATGTTTATCTTTGTCTATTATGTTGGTTGATTTTCGAAGTGTGTGTGTAATGTGTGATTGTAATGATTTCGGAACTTTGGAGATTTGTTTTTAACAGGAATACTTAAATTATTTTGAGAGTTCGTTGATGATTCATACTACGTGGATTTTTTAAAAAGGCCTGATCTAAACGTGGATTTTTTGAAAATATTTTTTCAAGGCCTATCAAAGCCCTAAACGTGGATTTTTTGAAAATATTTTTTCAAGGCCTATCATTAAACGTGGATTTTTTAAAAATATTTTTTTAAGGTCTATCATTAAACGTGGATTTTTTAAAAATATTTTTTTAAGGTCTATCATTAAACGTGGATTTTTTAAAAATATTTTTTTAAGGCCTATCATTAAACGTGGATTTTTTAAAAATATTTTTTCAAGGCCTATCAAAGCCCCAAACGTGGATTTTTTAAAAATATTTTTTCAAGGCCTATCAAAGCCCCAAACGTGGATTTTTTAAAAATATTTTTTCAAGGCCTATCAAAGCCCCAAACGTGGATTTTTTAAAAATATTTTTTCAAGGCCTATCAAAGCCCCAAACGTGGATTTTTTAAAAATATTTTTTCAAGGCCTATCAAAGCCCCAAAAGTGGATTTTTCAGAAATATTTTTTCAAGGCCTATCAAAGCCCCAAACGTGGATTTTTTAAAAATATTTTTTCAAGGCCTATCAAAGCCCTAAACGTGGATTTTTTGAAAAATATTTTTTCAAGGCCTATCAAAGCCCTAAACGTGGATTTTTTGAAAAATATTTTTTTAAGGCCTATCAAAGCCCTAAACGTGGATGTTTTAAAAATATTTTTTAAAGCCTATCAATGAACGTGATTTTAAAAATATTTTTTAAAGCCTATCAATGAACGTGGATTTTTTAAAAATATTTTTTCAAGGACTATCAATGAACGTGGATTTTTTAAAAATATTTTTTAAAGGCCTATCAATGAACGTGGATTTTTTAAAAATATTTTTTCAAGGCCTATCAATGAACGTGGATTTTTTAAAAATATTTTTTCAAGGACTATCAATGAACGTGGATTTTTTAAAAATATTTTTTCAAGGCCTATCAATGAACGTGGATTTTTTAAAAATATTTTTTCAAGGACTATCAATGAACGTGGATTTTTTAAAAATATTTTTTCAAGGCCTATCAATGAACGTGGATTTTTTAAAAATATTTTTTCAAGGCCTATCAATGAACGTGGATTTTTTAAAAATATTTTTTCAAGGCCTATCAATGAACGTGGATTTTTTAAAAATATTTTTTCAAGGCCTATCAATGAACGTGGATTTTTTAAAAATATTTTTTCAAGGACTATCAATGAACGTGGATTTTTTAAAAATATTTTTTCAAGGCCTATCAATGAACGTGGATTTTTTAAAAATATTTTTTCAAGGACTATCAATGAACGTGGATTTTTTGAAAAATATTTTTTCAAGGCCTGATCTAAACGTGGATTTTTTGACAAATATTTTTCAAGGCCTGATCTAAACGTGGATTTTTTGAAAAATATTTTTTCAATGCCTGATCTAAACGTGGATTTTTTGAAAAATATTTTTCAAGGCCTGATCTAAACGTGGATTTTTTGAAAAATATTTTTTCAAGGCCTGATCTAAACGTGGATTTTTTGAAAAATATTTTTTTAAGGCCTATCAAAGCCCTAAACGTGGGTGTTTTAAAAATATTTTTTTAAAGCCTATCAATGAACGTGATTTTAAAAATATTTTTTTAAAGCCTATCACTGAACGTGATTATTAAAAATATTTTTTCAAAGCCTGATCTAAAAGTGGATTTTTTAAAAATATTTTTTCAAGGCCTGATCTAAACTTGGATTTTTTAAAAATATTTTTTCAAAGCCTGATCTAAACGTGGATTTTTTAAAAATATTTTTTCAAGGCCTAATGTAAACCTGCATTTTTTAAATATACAAGGCCTGATTTTAACGTGGACTTTTTAAAAATATTTTTTCAAGGCCTATCAATGAACGTGGATTTTTTAAAAATATTTTTTCAAGGCTTATTATTGAACGTGATTTTTTTAAAAAATATTTTTTTCATTGCCTATCAATTAACGTGGATTTATTAAAAATATTTTTTCAAGGCTTATCATTGAACGTGAATTTTTTAAAAAATATTTTTTCAGGGCCTATCAATGAACTTGGATTTTTTTAAAAATATTTTTTCAAGGCTTATCATTGAACGTGAATTTTTTAAAAAAAAATTTTCAGGGCCTATCAATGAACGTGGATTTTTTAAAAATATTTTTTCAAGGCTTAAAAAAAAATTTTCAGGGACTATCAATGAACGTGGATTTTTTAAAAATATTTTTTCAAGGTATCAAAGCCCTAATTTTATTAACTAAATAGCCTTCGAAATTTAGACCCTTCCTCAAAGGAAGTTTCCCAAAAAAAAAATGCTTGCCTACCTTGTGGTAACTTAACATTGGCCAATGAAGCTATTGACGACGATGTGGATAGCCCTGATGATGAGGACTGTGAATGATTGAGGTTTCCAATAAAATGCTCAGCAGCCAATGATGAGACAACTGCGGCGGATGAGGCTGTGGCAGTTGTTGTTGAGATTGTTCCAAGATTTCGATTGTTTCCGGTTCCACTACTGCTGCTTGGGTTGTTGTTGTTGTGGTTGCTGCTAGAACTACTGCCGCAAATGCTGCTACTATTGCTGGCGATGGAAGAGGTCGAAGAACAGCCGGATGACGATGAGTTCGATTGTGAAAAGTTGTGGAGATTGTTGTTAGTGGCGTATAGCGCACTTCCACCATTGCCAAATTGTGGAAAACTTCCAGAAGCTATGGAAGATGTTCCAGATGCTGTTGCTGCAGAGGATGATGAACCCGAGGCTGGTGTTCCCAGCGAGGATGTGGCAATTAAATTTGATGAATTATTGTTGTTGTTACTAGCTGAAGAACTGAATTGAGAGTTTTGATAGAATTTATGGCACTCACTGACCGTTACCCCAGAGGAGGTACCAACAACACCACCACCAGCACCCGCTAATGTATTGTTGTTGTTGCTGTTGGACACATTTATGCCCGGCGACTCAATTAGATACGACTCAGTCTCCACCGATTCTACCGAGCCGGGATCACTGAAACCACCCTGGGTCGAGGAATCTTCAGGTGTATCGAAAAAATGTAAATTGAAATCGGTATGAGCATCGAAACGCACTTCGGGCAATACCTCGTCGTCGTCCTCTTCTTCCTCCCCTTCCTCCTGTTCGCCGCTGTGCAAATTGTCGTTGGGCCCGGTCGAGCCGGTCGTGCGACACAAATTATTCGGTAGACTGTTGTTGTTGCGCTGCTTTGTTGTTGTCTCCACCAGACTGGAACCGATTTGTGCCTGATCCAAATCTAATTTGAATACATCCATGGTTCGATCAACTCCAGAGCCATCGTCTTTTGTGCAGACATTTTTGTGAGTTTTTTCTAGTCGTTTATCGGTTTCGAAGTTGATATCAAAAATAAATATTGAATTGTTTCAGAGATATGGTTCGGAAAGAGAGTTTCGAGTTTTCAGTTTCAGTTTTCGTTTTTATTTTTTTTTTTTTCGTTTTTTTATGGCGACACTATTTTGACGATGGCAAAATTAATCTATGCGCATTGACTATCAAAGAAAAAAGGCTTTGGAATCTGTTATTTTTTATTGGGACAGGGAGGGGCGAGTGGATTAAATTTGGAATATCTGAGAGTATATTTTATGGTAAACAATGTACAATATTTACAGATATTGTGGAAGAACGGGACAACTACACAGGACGACAAAATAGTTTATTTGACCTACTCTTGTAGGAGATAACCACAGACCTCAACACTCCACTCCATGAGTCTCTGAGAACATCTACTCTGGAGAAAATGGCCTGCGAGCTCATCTACTCTACTGTAGATGACCTATGAGCTCATCTACTCTACTGTAGATGACCTATGAGCCCATCTACTCTACAGTAGATGTCTTCTGACCTCATCTACTCTGCAGTATATGTCTTCTGGCCTCATCTACTCTAGAGTAGGTGTTCTCTGACCTCATCTACTCATGAGTGGATGTCCTCTGACCTCATCCACTCTACAGTATATGTCCTCTGACCTCATCTACTCTACAGTAGACGACCTCTGAGCACATATACTCTAAGGTAGATGACCCCTGACCTAATCTACTCTACAGCAGATGTCTTCTGACCTCATCTACTCTACAGTAGATGTCCTCTGACCTCATCTACTCTGCAGTATATGTCCTCTGACCTCATCTACTCTGCAGTATATGTCCTCTGGCCTCATCTACTCTAGAGTAGGTGTCCTCAGACCTCATCTAGTCAAGAGTGGATGTCCTCTGACCTCATCCACTCTACAGTAGATGTCCTCTGACCTCATCTACTCTACAGTAGATGACCTCTGAGCACAAATACTCTACAGTAGATGACCTCTGAGCTCATATACTCTACAGTAGATGTCCTGTGACCTCATCTACTCTACAGTAGATGTCTTCTGACCTCATCTACTCTACAGTAGATGTCCTCTGACCTCATCTACTCTGCAGTATATGTCATCTGGCCTCATCTACTCTAGAGTAGGTGTCCTCAGACCTCACCTACTCAAGAGTGGATGTCCTCTGACCTCATGCACTCTATAGTAGATGTCCTCTGACCTCATCTACTCTACAGTAGATGACCTCTGAGCACATATACTCTACAGTAGATGACCTCTTGGCTCATATGCTCTACAATAGATGTCCTGTGACCTCATCTACTCTACAGCAGATGACTTCTGACCTCATCTAAACTACAGTAGATGTGCTCTGACTTCATATACTCTACATTAATGTCTTCCGACCTCATATACTCTAAATTTGATGCCTTCTGACCACATCTACCCTGCGAGCTCACCTGCTGTATATCTGAACTCAGGGACACTTCTTTTATAGACGTAAGGGTCTGTGCAAGTTTTTTGTACAGAAAAAAAATTCCTCCTAAACCCAGGGTCTGTTAGGGGTTTTCTATAGAAAAAATCCACCAGACCCCGGAGGTCGGTTAGGGGTTTTCTAAAAAAAAAGTCGGCAGATATTTTTTCATAAAAAAACAGACTACAGGGCCTGTGTTGTTTTTTGTTTTCAACTCCTAATCTATTTGTTCTGCTTGTCGTTGCTCCTATATTGTCGTCCTGAGTTTTAATCCTTATTCCTTTTTTGTTTTTTATTTATTTTTACGATTTCTTGAGGAGACTAGATTTCCAGGATTGGGAGAGTGTTTTTGGGAAGGATAACATATTTTATGCTTTACAAAATGAAAGATATGTGTAAGGATACATCTCTTTTTTAATTTTTTAAGACAACGTTTTTGTTTTTTTTTTTTTTTTTGTAAATTAAAGGCTAAGAGACTAAATAAAATGCACTTCCGTAATGAATTTGAATTTTCAATTTTTCTTTTTTTCTTCTTCTTGATTTTTTCTTAAGACTTTTTTTCTTTTTTGGTCGGTGCAAAATTATTTCTGGGAAATATCTGAGCCACCACCACCACCACACCACAGATCACATTTGGCCGTAGACACCACAACGTATATATGTATGGGTATGAGACACCCGGAGGAGACGGAAGCAGTTGGATTTTTGTTATGATGCAGTTGTTATTGGGGGGTTGGTTTTGTGGGTGTGTTTGCTGACGTTGATGATGATGATGACGACGATGATGATGATGTTGTTGTTAAATTCCTTTTTTTTTTTTTGCTGGATGCGTGGAATTATTTAATCGGTTTCAAAACACAAACAAGCGTTCAAACGCCTTTTTTCATTTCAAAACACACACACAAACAATTGGCACAACTATTTCGAAATCAAACACAACCGTTAAAAGTCCTTTCGTTTCGGAAAAAAAAAACAAAACAAAACACAACAACGTTCAAGGACATTCGCTGCAGCGAAAAAGGAAAACAAAAAAAATCCAGGAAATCCTTTAACGCCCAAACGTAAATATTATTCAATTAAGTCCATCGATCCGTTTCCGTTCCGTTTGGGGGTAGAAAACTACAACGACAACGACGACGTTAGTGTAACACAGCGTTTTGCGGGCCCAGTCAGTTAGTCAGTCGGCTAGCCGCTGCACAAATATCCACGACAAAAAATCCCGACCGTTTGTAAGAACCTTTGGAGCGTGTATAAGAAGAATACAGCGCCGAAGAACTACTCAGCCAGCGAAACTCCCAACTCCCTGCCCAAAGAATAGAACGATCAGTCAGTCAGCCAGCGAACCAGCTAACCATTCCGTATGGCAGTGAACCAGCCAACCGAGAATAATAACAACAACAAATACTCTAACATAGATAGAAACCAACAACAACAACAACCAGGGAATAACTCTGAAGAGAAGCGAGCGCATAAAATGCAAGTTGTGGAGGCCTCTGGTTTTTCTATGGGATAGCTTTTTCTTTCTATTCTGCCGAGCTGGCTGCGCTAGCAGCGCTGCATTTGATGGTGCAATGGTACCACATAGTGTTCCTGATCCGAGTTCGCTCCTCCGCGAATTTTTCAATGTTCTGGTCTGGTCTGACTGTCTGCCTGCCTGCCTGGATGGATGGCTGATTGTGATTGTTGCAATTGCGTTCAACGACGCCAACACAAACAGCAACAACAAAAACGAAGACGAAGACGATGTGTTTAGCAGCAGCTGAAGCACTACCACCAGCAGTTGTTGTGGTCATGGGCATCATATTTGTCTTCTTTATCATGTCTGGCTGGGAAGGAGAAGTGTGATAAGGAATGTCAACTGGAGGAAAATATGCAAAAAGTCTGAGAAGAAAGTGGACTCACTAAATTCACCTCTAAACTCATCTACACTAGAGTAGATGACCTCTGAATTCATCTACACTAGAGTAGATGACCTCTGAGTTCCTTTTCACTAGAGTAGATCGCTTCTGAGTTTATCTACACTATAGTAGATGACCTCTAAGTCCATCTACACTAGAGTAGATGACCTCTGAGTTCACCAACACTACAGTAGATGACCTCTGAGTTCATCTACCCTATAGTAGATGACCGCTAAGTTCATCTACACTAGAGTAGATGACCCCTGAGTTCATCAACACTGCAGTAGATGACCTCTGAGTCCATCAGCACTGCAGTAGATGACCTCTGAGTCCATCAACACTGCAGTAGATGACCTCTGAGTCCATCTACACTAGAGTAGATGACCTCTGAGTTCATCTATACTATAGTAGATGTTCTCAGAGTTCATCTACACTAGAGTAGATGACCTGTGAGTTTATTTACACTAGAGTATATGACCTCTGAGTTCATCTACATAGAGTAGATTACCTCAGAGTTTATCTGCACTATAGTAGATGACCTCTGAGTTCATCTACACTATAGTAGATGACCTCTAAGTTTATCAACACTGCGGTATATGACCTCTGAGTTTATCAACACTGCAGTAGATGACCTCTGAGTTCAATTACACTAGGGTAGATGACCTCTGAGTTCATCAACACTGCAGTAGATGACCTCTAAATTCATCTACACTATAGTAGATGTCCTCAGAGCTCATCAACACTGTAGTAGATGTCCTCAGAGTTCATCTACACAATAGAAGATGACCTCTGAGTTCATCTACTCTAGAGTAGATGGCATCTGAGTTCAATTACACTAGAGTAGATGACCTCTGAGTTCATTTACACTAGAGTAGGCGACCTCTGAGTTCATCTACACTAGAGTTGGTGACCTCTGACCTAATCCACTCTAGAGTAAATGCTCATCTGTTCTCTTGTCCCATTTCCCATACGATCCTCGTTGATTAGAATGGAGAGAGTGTAATTGTGTGTGCTTCTATGGATCGCATTGCTGCAATTGTTGTTGTTGTCAATGACTTTTCCCCATTCTTGGGCATTCAGAGACAACAACTTGAGCAACAGAGAGCATAGAAAACCACAACAACTTTTATTGGTCTATTCCTTTTCTAATCCATTTCGCAAAATTCCTCTCCGCGAAAGTGAAAAACTCAACTCAAGGAAAGCAGCATTAGAAACAGCACACCTACCTAATGCCAATACAACAACAACGACAACAACAAGAAGACTTTTTGCAACAAACAAGGAAACTTCATAGAAAAAACAAAACTCTCAAGAAAATAGAAAATTGTTTTGTCGCTGTTGCTAACAACCAGCAGAAGACGAAGAACGAAGCAAAACAGGCAACGAATTCTTCTGCTACCTTGACAGAGCAATGAACCACTAACGGCAGCAGACAACGTTCATCGTTCATTGCCCAGTGAAAACTCTCTTTCTCCCATATGGGTGTGTGTGTGTGTGTAGCATATGTGTATCATGTGTGTGTGTGTTAAAGAACTTTTTCTTTTGTGGCCATCCGTCGGTTCGCCCGCCCGCCCAAATGCGGTATGATAGTTGCCGTCATCGTTACCGTTGTTGTTGGCGGTGATATTTTCATGGTGTCTTGTTGTTGTTGCTGCTTTGCTTTTCATTTCTAGTATTCCGATGCCACGGCTCTGCTGCAGCCGATCTCATGTGTCATTGTTAATAGTTGCCATTGTAGATTTTCCATTTCTTTTTCGTTTGCAGCCAGTACCGAAGAACTTGCGCCAAGACAACAACAAGAAGAAGCAGCCATCTAGCTGCACTATCTCTATTTTGTCTGTCCATCCGTTTGTCTGTCTGTCTTCCAAGTTACAAGATCAACAGCGTTGGAAAAGCTAGCAAAAAAAAAAAGTTGCAATAATAACAACAAGACGAAGAAGTGCAAGTACTTCTATGGGGGATTGCACAAAAAAAAGAATATGAGGAAAAGTTGCAGTTTTCCTCGGAGTTGATCCACTATATGGTAGGGATCTTATATACTCACTAGTAGATTACATTTGAACCCATCCACTTTAGAGCAGATAACCCCTGAGCTCATCGACTCCACCGTAGATGGCTTTTGAGCTCATCTACAGTAGATGATCCCTAAACACATCTACTTTACCGTAGGTGACCCCTGAGTACATCTACTCCACCGTAGATGACCCCTGAGTACATCTACTCTACAGTAGATGGCCTCTGAGCTCATCTACTCTACTGTAGATGGCCTCTGAGATCATCTACGTTGTATTAGATGGCCTCGGAGATCATCTACGTTGTACTAAATGGTCTATGAGTTCATCTACTCTACAATAGATGTCCCCTAAGCACATCTACTCTCCCATAGAAGACCCCTAAATACATCTACTCTACCGTAGATGATTCCTAAGTACATCTACTCTACTATAGATGACCTCTGAGCTCATTCACTCTACAGTATATGACCTCTGAGCTCATCTACTCTACAGTAAATGGCCTCTGAGATCATCTACGTTGTAGTAGATGGCCTCGGAGATCATCTACGTTGTAGTAAATGGTCTATGAGTTCATCTACTCTACAATATATGTCCCCTAAGCACATCTACTCTACCATAGAAGACCCCTGAGTGCATCTACTCTACCGTAGATGACCCCTGAGTACATCTACTCTAATCTAGATCACCTCTGAGCTCATCTACTCTACAGTAGATGGCCGCTAAGCTCGTCTACTTAGCAGTAGATGACCCCTGAACGCAACGCACAGTAGCTGGCCTGCGAGTTCATCTACTCTACAGTATATGACCTCTGAGCTCATCTACTCTACAGTAGATGACCTCTGAGCTCATCTACTGTACAGTAGATGCCCTCTGAGATCATTTACGATGTAGTAGATGGCCTCGGAGATCATCTACGCCGTAGTAAATGGTCTATGAGCTCATCTACTCTACAATAGATGCCCCTAAGCACATCTACTCTACCATAGAAGACCCCTGAGTACATCTACTCTACCGTAGATGATTCCTGAGTACATCTACTCTACCGTAGATGATTCCTGAGTACATCTACTCTACCGTAGATGATTCCTGAGTACATCTACTCTACTATAGATGACCTCTGAGCTCATTCACTCTACAGTATATGACCTCTGAGCTCATCTACTCTACAGTAGATGGCCTCTGAGATCATCTACGTTGTAGTAGATGGCCTCGGAGATCATCTACGCCGTAGTAAATGGTCTATGAGTTCATCCACTCTACAATAGATGTCCCCTAAGCACATCTACTCTACCATAGAAGACTTCTGAGTGCATCTACTCTACCGTAGATGACCCCTGAGTACATCTACTCTAATCTGGATGACCTCTGAGCTCATTCACTCTACAGTAGATGGCCGCTAAGATCATCTACTCTACAGTAGCTGGCAGCTATGCTCAGTAGTAGGTGACTTCTAGGCACATCTATTCTACAGTAGATGGCCTCAGAGTCCATCTAGTCTTCTTTCGATGGCATCGAGATCAACAACTCTGCAGTACGTGGCTTGAGAGCTCAGCTACACCCCAGTATCCGGCCTCTGTGGTCATCTATCCCATAGTAGTTGATCATGGAAACCCCCATACCCTTACTACTAGTGAAAGAACACATTTACAATAGTTCTATGCTTGACTATTTTTCTTCCTATTCATGGATGGTTCTTATCTCTGGCAAACATACAACATACACACACCAACATACATCCATACAAAATTTATTGGTATATGTGAGAACCGTTAGCAGGCAATGCCTTATAATGAGAAGGCAATGTGTAATTACATCAAGAACAACAACAACTTCGCAAAGGAATACTGAGAACCAGAAGGCAATTTCAGAGAACTTCCAATAGCTATCCAACAGACAATTGCTAAACCCCTACGAGGAGGAGGGAAACGAGGTTAAATAATAAGATAATAGCAAATATGAAAATAGAAGCAAACTATTTGCAAAGATAAACAACAATCGGAGAAAAAACAGGAAAAGTTTCCTTTCACATGACTTGAAAAAATGGGAAAATTAAGTGAAAATAAAAAACAGCAGAAACCGTTTAAGCGAAGTATTTTGACATTTTCTGTTATGTTAATGTCAACATAGAGAAAAAAAATGGAATAGGAAGACAGAAGAAGAAATATTTTTTAAGGTAAATAACAAAGATCAAGAGCATGAGAAGGTTAAGGAAAAGGGGGTTCCTTTCATTACGTTTTCTTTTTTCTATTGGGAGGAAAATTAAAAAACAGTAAGGATATTGATTGGGAAACCTTTTCTTGGGTAACTGTCATGTATGTTTGGACTGAGACCCTTTTCTACAATCAATAGAATGAATTGTTTCAGGTTACCATATCAAATTTTACTTTCCTTCCCAAGAAGGTTGAGTAGGCCTTGAAAAAAATATTTTTAAAAAATCCAAGTTTAGGTCAGGGCTAGAAAAAATATTTTTTAAAAATCCAAGATTTGGTCAGGGCTAGAAAAATATTTTTTAAAAAATCCACGTTTAGGTGAGGGCATGAAAAAATATTTTTAAAAAATGTTAGGGCTTTGATAGGCCTTGAAAAAATATTTTTAAAAAATGTTAGAGCTTTGATAGGCCTTGAAAAAATATTTTAAAAAATCCACGTTTAGGTCAGGGCTTGAAAAAATATTTTTAAAAAATGTTAGGGCTTTGATAGGCCTTGAAAAAATATTTTTAAAAAATGTTAGGGCTTTGATAGGCCTTGAAAAAATATTTTTAAAAAATGTTAGGGCTTTGATAGGCCTTGAAAAAATATTTTTAAAAAATGTTAGGGCTTTGATAGGCCTTGAAAAAATATTTTTAAAAAATGTTAGGGCTTTGATAGGCCTTGAAAAAATATTTATAAAAAAATTCGCGTTTAGGTCAGGGCTTGAAAAAATATTTTTAAAAAATGATAGGGCTTTGATAGGCCTTGAAAAAATATTTTAAAAAATCCACGTTTATAGCTTTGATAGGCCTTGAAAAAATATTTTTAAAAAATCCACGTTTAAAGCTTTGATAGGCCTTGAAAAAATATTTTTAAAAAATCCACGTTTAGATCTTTGATAGGCCTTGAAAAAATATTTTTAAAAAATCCGCGTATAATGCTTTGATAGGCCTTGAAAAAATATTTTTAAAAAATCCACGTTTAGAGCTTTGATAGGCCTTGAAAAAATATTTTTAAAAAATCCACGTTTTGGTCATAAATAGGCCTTGAAAACATATTTTTTAAAAAATCCACGTTTTGGTCATTAATAGGCCTTGAAAAAATATTTTTTAAAAAATCCACGTTCAGGTCATTAATAAGCATTGAAAAAATATTTTTAAAAAATCCACGTTTAGGTCAGGGCTTGAAAAAATATTTTTAAAACATCCACGCTTAGGTCTGGGCTTGAAAAATTATTTTTAAAAAATTTTAGGGCTTTGATAGGCCTTGAAAATATTTTTTTAAAAATCCACGTTTAGGTCATTAATAGGTCTTGAAAAAATATTTTTAAAAAATCCACGTTTAGGTCAGGGCTTGAAAAAATATTTTTAAAACATCCACGTTTAGGTCTGGGCTTGAAAAATTATTTTTAAAAAATTTTAGGGCTTTGATAGGCCTTGAAAATTTTTTTTTAAAAATCCACGTTTAGGTCATTAATAGGTCTTGAAAAAATATTTTTAAAAAAACCACGTTAAGGTCATTAATAGGTCTTGAAAAAATATTTTTAAAAAAATCCTTGTTTAGGTCAGGGCTTGAAAAAATATTTTTAAAAAATTTTAGGGCTTTGATAGGCCTTGAAAAAATATTTTTAAAAAAATTTAGGGCTTTGATAGGCCTTGAAAAAATATTTTTAAAAAATTTTAGGGCTTTGATAGGCCTTGAAAAAATATTTTTAAAAAAATTTAGGGCTTTGATAGGCCTTGAAAAAATATTTTTAAAAAAATCCACGTTCATTGATAGGCCTTGAAAAAATATTTTTAAAAAATTTTAGGGCTTTGATAGGCCTTGAAAAAATATTTTTAAAAAAATCCACGTTCATTGATAGGCCTTGAAAAAATATTTTTAAAAAAATCCACGTTCATTGATAGGCCTTGAAAAAATATTTTTAAAAAATCCACGTTCATTCATAGGCCTTGAAAAAATATTTTTAAAAAATCCACGTTTAGGTCATTAATAGGCCTTAAAAAATGTTTTTAAAAAATCCACGTTTAGGTCAGACATTGTGAAAATATTTTTAAAAAATCCACGTTGAGGTCAGTCCTTGAAAAAATATTTTTGGTGATCCTAAAAATTCGACCACTTTTTCCAAGAAAATCCCCCAAAAATGGCATCTCATTTTCCTTGCCATGTGAAGATCATGGTAGCCCCTAGCCCATAACTGGTTACCAAAGGCAAATCCAGAAAAGTCAATGATCACTAAAGTCATGTTACGTTTCGAGTGGTACTTTAAGTTATGGGCTGGGATGGAATGGCATGGTTGCTTGTTATACCCTCAGCCATATGGCTACAGAGGGTATATATCATTTGATACGGTCAAAACGTGCCTAGTCGAAATAACGATTTTAGACCCTAGGTCTCTTTGGACCAAATCCGTTTCAGGACATTTGGAGTCGATCTAGCGATGTCCGTCCGTCCGTCTGTCTGTCTGTCTGTCTGTCTGGCTGGCTGGTGCGCACGATAACTCTCGAAGGGAGTATCCGATTTGGTCCAAACTTTGTACATCGTAATATTATTGTCAAACTTAGATCGAGTTCGGAGATGGGCAATATCGGTCCACTCCTTCTGGTACGTCCCCCACAAAAGGTCGAAATTTTCAAAAAATATATTTTCTGCACAGAAAGAGAAATGATGATCCGATTTTGCTCCAACTTTGCGAATCCTAATATTTTTGTCAGTGCTAGGTCAGGTGCGAAAATGGACAATATTGGTCCACTCTATCAAGTACCTCACCCACAAAGGGTCAAAATTTTGAATAATAACAACTCTTATAAAATGTGAAGTAAGCGTCCGATTGTCTTCAAATTTCACACATCCCAATAATTGTATTAGCGTAATATCTGGTGTGAAGGTGGAATACATCGGTCCACTCCTTCTGGTACCTCCCCCACAAAAGGTCGAAATTTTCAAAAAAATATATATTTTCTGCACAGAAAGAGAAAGAATGATCCGATTTTGCCCCATCTCTGCAAATCCTAATATTTGTAACAGCGCAAGGTCAGGTGTGAAAATGGACTATATCGGTCCACTCCATCAAGTACCTCCACCACAAAGGGTCAAAATTTTGAATAATTATAACTCTTATAAAATGTGATGTAAGGAACTAAACGTCTTAAAATTTCACACACCCCAATATTTCTATAAACCTAAGATCTGGTGTTAACATTGAATATATCGGTCCACTCCTTCTGGTACCTCCCCCACAAAATGTCGACATTTTGAATACCCATGTGGCTCATAAAACGCCAAATTAACATCCGATTCCATTTAGACTTGGCACATCTGAATATTTCTATCAACACAAGATCTGTTATAAAGATGGTATAGATCGAACCATTTCTTCTGGTACCTCCCCCATACATAGGTTTCAAGATTTTGAAAAAAAAACGCTCAAATAAATAAGCATCCAACTCTCTGCAAATTTCAAACATACAAAAATTTTTGCTAACACAAGATTTGTATATATCTTCGAACCCCTTCTGGCACCTCACCCACATAGTGTCACAATTTTCAATAATTTTATCTGTCATAACTTTCGAAACAATTCAGCAATTCTTTACTAATTGCTATGCCCAAATATTTCTCTCAATAAGAAGTCTGATATGAATATGAAATTTATCGGAATTTATGATTTCGCATAAAATACGAAATGGACAATATTGATCCATTCCTTCGGAACCTGCTGCATAGAGGGTCAAACGTTTGAATAATCGTAATACTAGCCAAAATATATTTAAATAATCTAACGCAGGCTGAGGGTATATATCTGTCGGCAATACCGACTGATACTTTTTAACTTGTTCTTATTCTTGTTTATTGGCGATTCGGTACGTTACTCTAGCTTTCAAATTCAAATTTTGTCATTGTTGGCTTTCTTGTTGATTTGTGTAAAAGTAGGAAATTGAAAATGGCAAATCTTCTGCTCATACCCAACTCCGCAGCTCTCTGACGCTCCAGCACGCACAATTCCATTTGCACATTGCCGCTGTGTCAATGCGTTCATCGTCGTCGCCGTCGTCGTCGATATTTTTCCATGGAGCAATTATACAATAATAAGGAAAATCATTTTCTTCTTCGCAACACAAACCAAACAAAGAAGTAAATAACGAAAATAGACATAATCAAAGACAAACATGTTCAGCAATTCATTGCCTTCCTCCTCCGCTTGCCCCTAATCAATTTCACTTCATGCCACCGCCGCTGAAGGATAATGAATTCAAATTTGTATGACGCTGATTATGAAAGAAGAAGAAGAAGGAGGAAAGGAAAAGAAAAGTTAACCGCAAAAACCACCATTCAAGCCTCCTACATTGTAGCCGATGGTGGTCGGCTGAGACGGAGCTATGATGGCTCCATGCTTATGCCTTGACAGGCGGGCCAAACACACACAGGCACTCCACCATCACCACAAACAATAGCAACAACATGGCCAGTGCCTGAAAATGTCTTTCTTTGATGCAATAATAAATTTTTCCAACGCTTTCCCGGTTTTTTTTTTTTTTTTTTTTTTTTTTTTGATGTTGACTGGGCGAAGTCAAGCGCAAGAGACAAGCCATGGAACAGGGGTTACATGGGGTTTAATATTTAAAAAAAAAACACAAAAGAAGTTAATCCCTATCAATCGGTTTATTTATTTTTTTTTTTTTTTTTTGGAAGGTTGGATTTTTAGAAATTCGTACTAAAAGGGTACCCTTAGTACTAAAATGTACTGAAAATTGAATACTTTTTATTGGACAAACGGAATGAGCAAGATTACTGAAATTTGGAATAAGAGTCACTGATGGAGTGCATGGTAGATGTTATAAAGGTTTTTTGGAAATTCGAACTTTAAGGTTACGAAAAGTTCTAAAATGGTACTAAACTTGTAAAATGGTACCATTTGGTATTATGTGAACGGATAGAGCTATAAACTTGAAATTTGGTATGAAAATCAAGGTTGGAAAGTAAGTTTGACATAAAAGAGGAGGTTTTGCAATTGTGTACTTAGTGTACGAACTGTACTAAATTTGGAAAATTTTGGTTTAGGGTGAATGAATGAAGCTGGAATTTTGAAATTTTTATTTGGGGTCCGTGTTGGTGGTTGGTTTGTGATAAGGTGGTGGTTTTGGAAATGTGTACTACAAGTGCACGAAAAAGTACTAAATAGTACTATATTTGGTACAATTCTTTATAAAATTATAGTGCTGGAAATCTGAAATTTGGTCTAAGGGTCGATGTTCAAGCATAGCCTAGGCATATGGAGGTGGTTTTGGTAATGTGTACTATAATTGTACGAAAAGTACTAAATGGTACTAAATTGGGTCTTCGGTGAAAGGATAGAGATACAATTCTGACATTTGATATTTAGATTACCCATGGTATCTTTGTTTGAGATTTGGCGGTTTTATAAATGTATATTATATTTGTACGAAAAGTACTAAATGGTACTAAATTTGGTATTGGGTTATTGAATAGAACTAAAATCCTAAAATTTGTTATAGATGTCACTGTTGGTGTCTGTGGTTAAGATATGGAGGTGGTTTTGGAAACCCGTACTAAATTGTTCGAAAAGTACTGAATGGTACCAAATTTGGTATTGAAAAGTACTAAATTTGGTATTGGGTGAAGGAATAGAGCTGAAATCCTGAAAGTTGAAGATCACTGTTGATATCTGAGGCTGAGACATTAAAAATGTGTAATATAATTGTTCGAAAAGTACCAAATGGTACTAAATTTATTATTGGGTGAAGGGATAGGGTTGGAATCTTCAAATTTTTATATTGAGATCTCTGAAGTTGAGAGATAGAGGTGATTTTGGAAATGTGTACTAATTTTAGTTACGAGAAGTACTAAATGTTACTAAACTTAGTATTTATTGAATGTAGAAATCAGGAATCTCCAAATTTGATATTAAGGCCCCTATTGGTATCTGCTGTTGCAAATCCGTACCATAATTGTTCGAAAAGTACCAACTGGTAATAATTTTCGATCACTGTTGTTTTCTGGATGGAGAGATGTAGATAGTTTTAGATATGCGTACTAAATGTTAGTGAGTTTGATATTGGGCGTATGTACCGACGTATCACAACGTGCCAAACTTGGACTATATCGACTACTTTCTTCACTTTATATGAGATATGTGAACATTTTTGGAAAAATATTGAAATATGGATGAGGTATCAGATGAAATATTGGATGTGCAAAATTTAAAGAAAATCGAATATTTATTTCAAAGTTTATATCAATAATTGTTAAGAGAATTTAAACCTTTTTTGGCGGAGGTCCCACAAGGAGTAAGACGATAAATTCCATATTAACATCAGTTCTCTAGTTCTGAGAAATATTGAGAAGTTCCAAGTTTGAAGAGAATCGAAAGTTAAGTATTGAAAATTGTGACCACTTTGTGAGGGAGGTACCAGAAGGAGTGGCCCGATATATTCCATCTACACACCAGATTTTGTGTCAGTAGAAATATTAGGATGAGTGAAATTTGAAGGGGATCGGATGCTAAGTTTATGAGAGTTATAATTATTCAAAAATGTTGACCCGTTGTAGGGGAAGTATCAGAAGGAGTGGAGCGATTATTCCGTCTTTACAGAAGATCTTGTGTTAGTAAAAATATTGGAATGTGTGAAGTGTAGAATGAATTCAATGCTTGCTTCGAATTTTATGAGAATTTTGGTTATTCAAAATGTTGACCCTTTGTGAGGTAGGTACTAAAAGGGTGTGGCCGATATAATCCATCCTCGCACACGACCTAGCACTAATAGAAATATTAGGATTTGGGAAATTTCAACAACATTTGGATGATCCTTTCTTTTTGTATGAGGTATACAGGGTTGCCCATATTCGACGGACCTTTGGGCCCTTTGGTCCCATTCCAATCGACGAGGCTTGTGCGCAGGCAACATTCTTTGCGACAATTGAATTTTGTACGGGAACAAATGCAAATCAATGCGAATAATCCGTTGTAAAGTGGACCGAACCATGCCCAACTGCTGAGAACGGCGTTTTTGGGATGTTCTTGGGGACCTCTCAACACTGGCTCGTACGGCAGCGATATTCTCGGCCGATCGCCTTGGTCGACTTTTATATGGCCTCTTCGGATTAGAAAGACCCTTACTAGTCGAAAATTTTTCGTATAAACGCTTAATGGTGTTCTTAGAAGGCGCACTTCTCACATTTTTTAATGTTTTAAAAGCACTTTGAGCTTTCACAATTGACTTCTTGTAAATTTCAACTATTTCAGAGCGCTCGCGTGGCGTGTTTTGACGCTTCAAACGCGGTATGTCATTAAGCGATGTGACATCTCTGTCAAAAGTTATGGCGTTGCCAGATGGGTCCGTCGAATATTGGCAACCCTGTAGTATATTCTGTGAAAATGTGGACTTTTTGTGAAAGAGGTCTCAGAAGTAGGTCACGAATATTGTCCATCTCCCAACTCGATCTAAGTTTGATAAGAGTTATAGTGCACTCTAGCCAGTCAGAAAGACAGACGGATGGACGGAGGCTCATAGAACTACTCCAAATGTTCTGAAACTAATTTGGTCCAAAAGATATCTAGGGTCTTAACTAGTTACTTCGATGAGTCAGGTTTCGGTCGTGTCAAGTGATATATACTCTCTGTAGTCATATGACGGCTGAGCGCAAAAAAATCCTCTTTTAGGATTTTTAAATGTCTTGAAAAATATTTATAACAAATTAATGCAAAAAAATATTTTTTTTAATTCTAGCCTCTCTTTGACCCACTGTGCAACAACGTATGGTATCTATCAATTATTACTGTTGTCGTTGTTGTTGTTTTTGTCTTCGTTTTTCCTTTTTGAAGTTGCAAAATCGCACAAGACAAAAACAAAGAACAAAACTATCTTTGAACCAGGAAGAAAATATTTCAAGTAGAGTGCATTGGTTTATTTGTCGTGAGTTTGTTTTTGTTGTTGTTGTTGTTTTTTCATTTCGCTTTTTATTTCTTTTACTTTTTCGTTGAAGTTGATTTTCTCTTGTTTGTGGTTGATATTTTCTTTGGGTTTTATTTTTTTTTTTGTCGCTTCATGGTAGTAGTGATATTTGTAGTAAAAAGATGTTTTGAGAGGAGGAGGACGACAAGGTGAAGAGTGGAGAGGTATAGTCAGTAGATTGTGTAATAATAAAAAACTCGCCAGAGTTAGGAGAAGTGAAATGTAATGGGTGTGAAGACACACGATCGAGGGAAATCTAAGGCAAAGTAATTTGAATATATAGGAGGGTGTCTAAAATGTTGAAGGGGAATTTCAACTGTTTTTAAGCCTAGGGCCTTCTATAGGTAGAATACCTATTGAAGACCTTCTATCTCTAGAATACCTAGAGTAGGTCTTTATTCATTAAAGATCTTTACGAGGTCTTCTATACCTATTAGACCTTTTGGAGGTCTTCAAAGTATAAAAGCTATTAAAGAGGTTTTCTATCCATAGAACCCATTACCTTACCCATAGAAGACCCTAATTAGACCTCCTCCTCCAATCATCAAAAAACATTGAAAAGCCTTCTGTACATAGAAAAGACCATTATGAGGTGTCCATCGAGCCCCTTTAACATACATTATATCCATAGGTGACCTCAATTAGATTTGCTATCACCAAAAAACCTTTGGAAAGTCTTCTATACATGGAGGACCTTTAGGGGACCATTCCTTCATGGTAGAACTATGGGAGGTCATCTATCCATAAAAGGCCTGTAGGAGTTCCTCTTTATATAGAAGACCTTTATAAGGTGTTCCAACCATAGAGCCTCTTAAACAGACCTAATATCGATAGGAGTCCTTAATTAGAACTCCTATAATCGAAAAACCTTTAGAAAGTCTTCTGTACATGGAGGATCTTTAGGGGTAGAATACCCTTATAAGGTGTTCTATCCATGGAGACTCTTTAACAGACTTTATATCCAGAGGAGGTCTTAATTAGACCTCCTCTCATCAAAAAACACTTAAATGGTCTTCTGAACAAAGATAACCTTTAGGGGACCTATCCATACAAGACCTTTATGATGTGTTCTATCATTCGAGCCTATCCCCAACAGAACTTATATCCATTGTAGTCTTTACTAAAACCTCCTATTATCGAAAAAAACCTTTGAAGGATCTTTTGTACATGGAGGACCTTCAGGTGACTTTTTTCTACAGTATACCTATTGGAGGCCCTCTATCCATAGAATACCCTTAGGGGGTGTTCAATTCATCGAGCCCTATTAACAGACCTTTATTAGACCTCCTATCGTAAAAAAAACCTTTAGAAAGTCTTCTGTACATGGAGGACCTTTGTTGACCTTTTTTTCATAGTAGACGTATAGGGGGTCCTCGATATATAGGAGACCTGTATGAGACGTTCTATCCATATTTCCCCTTTAATAGACCTTATATCCACAGAAGACCCCAATTCGAACTCCTATCATTAAAAAAACCTTTGAAGGGTCTTCGGTACATGAAAGACCTTAAGGAGACCTTTTTTCCATAGTAGACCTATAGAAGGGCCTTTAACATAGAATACCTTTTGGAGGACCTCTATATATAGAAGACCTGTAGGAGCCCCTTTAATAGACGTTATGTCTGCAGTAGACCTCCTATTATCAAAAAACCTTTCAAGGACCTCTATACATAGAGGACCTTTTGGGGACCTTTTTTCCATAGTAGACTATAAAAGGGCCTTTATACACAGAATACCTTTTCTAGAACCTCTATATATAGAAGACCTGTAGGAGCCCCTTTAATAGACGTTATGTCTACAGTAGACCTCGATACGACCTCCTATTATCAAAAAACTTTTCAAGGACCTCTGTACATAGAGGACCTTTAGGGGACCTTTTTTCCATAGTAGACCTATAGAAGGGCCTTATCCATAGAATACCTTTTGGAGGACCTCTATATATAGAAGACCTGTAGGAGCCCGTTTAATAGACGTTATGTCTACAGTAGACCTCGATACGACCTCCTATTATCAAAAAACTTTTCAAGGATCTCTGTGCATAGAGGACCTTTAGGGGACCTTTTTTCCATAGTAGACCTATAGAAGGGCCTTATCCATAGAATACCTTTTGGAGGACCTCTATATATAGAAGACCTGTAGGAGCCCCTTTAATAGACGTTATGTCTACAGTAGACCTCAATACGTCCTTCTATTATCAAAAAACCTTTCAATGACCTCTGTACATAGAGGACCTTTAGGGGACCTGTTTTTCATGAAAGACCTATAGAAGGTCCTCTATCATTTAATACCTTTATGAGGTGTTCTATCCATCAAGCCTAATTTAACAGACCTTGTATCCATAGGAGACCTTAGTCAGATCTTCTATCATTGGAAAACCTTAGAGAGGTATTTTTTCATAGAAGACCTTCTTTAAGCCTCCTATCTTCTCCTTAAAAAGCCTTCTCATAAAAGACCTTTACAAGTCGTCCATCTATGGAAGAAATTTAAAAGTCATGCATCCTTAGGCCTTAAGCTTTTGGGAGGGCCTCCCTTCACAAAAGAATTTCAGAAGGTATTTTATCCATTGAAGTCTCCTAGGAGGTCCTTCACCTATAAAAGAACTTCCTAAGGTGCTTCTAACCGTAGGTCTGTGAAAGATCCCAATTTTCCGTACCCTATGATCTCCGACTTGTTTTTGTTGTCGTATCTACTCTAACTCTGCACACCAGTTCTCTCCGCCCAGCACCGTTATAAAAGGTTGGTGCCAATGAACGTCTTGAAATTCTTGCCTAGTTTTCTATAAACAACATCAAAACAACAACAACAGTGGCAGCAGCGAAAGCAACAGCAGCAGCAGTAACTAAGACAACAACGACGACAACAACAATGTTGGCGAAAAGAAAAACCCCACTTCTGAATGAAGAAACAAGGAACTACAAAACGAACACCAACTACACTCTGTCGTTCAACGAACGACTATGATTTTTTAAGTTCAATGACTCGTTACAACAACAACGTCATGGGCAACAAAAACTAATAACAACAAAAACACTATGACTGCAACTCAATGCGTTATTTGTGCACACACACACATGCATGGCGATAGCAGCAGAAAATGCATCATTCCTCTAAGGAGAAACCAATTGTTAGACGGAAAAGTTGCAACGAGTGAGCGAGAGCTGCAGGAGAGGAGCATCGGAGCGGAGAGTGAAAGGAGACGTTGAAGAAAATTTATTGCAAAAATTTACTTGACATAGACATCATAGTGTTGATGATAGTGAAATGTGTTGTAAACAATTATTGCAAATCAACAACAACAACTCACTAAGAACGATAACAACAAGCTAGCTAGTCAGTCAGCCAGCAGCTATAATAATAAAATAGAAGAAGAAGATTCCCAATAAACAATGAAATGCAGAGAAAAAAAATCATAGATAATTCTTCTAATACTGCTCTCGTCCGACTGACTGTGGCACTGACATCCACAGATGATGTGACTGGCATACATGTGGGAGTAATTTGCCTGCAGTGTTTGCAGGGGGAGTGGGAAGGGGGAGTATAATTTACTTACAACAAACTCGTAAATTTGTAAGAAAAAAATTTATTGGTTTTTCGTTTCTTGTTAAAAACTAAAAAAAAACAGCAATTCCAGAATTTAATGATCAATGAACGTGTGTGCATAATGGCCGAAATGGACAATTCTTGGAAGGTGTAGCTATTAGGACAGGGAATATTAACGAGTTGGAAGCTAGGGAGTTTAACAACTCCTATGAACTTTCTAAGTACTTCTGTAGATACAAAAGCTTCTGAAACTCCTCCATAGATAGAAGAGCTTCTAAAGCTTTTCTATAGATCGAATACCTTCTAAGGCTCTTCTATGGGTAACATACCTCATTTATAGATAGAAGAGCTTCTAAAGCTTTTGTATAATTAGAGGAGCTTCCAAAGCTCTTCTATAACTTCAACTTTTAAAGTTCTTCTATAATTGGAAGAGCTTCCAAAGCTCTTCTATAATTAGAAAAGTTTTTGAAGTTTCTCCATATTTAGATAAGCTTTCAAAGCACTTCTATAATTAGATGAGCTTTTGAAGCTATTCTATAATTAGAAGAACTTTTGAAGCTCTTCTATAAATAGAAGAGATTCGGAAGCTTCTAAAGCTCTTCTACTGACCGAAGAGATTTTTAAGCTCTTCTACTCACCGAAGAGATTTTGAAGCTCTTCTATTGACAGAAGAGCTTATAGAGCTCTTTTATTGGCAGAGTACCTTCTAAAGCTCTTCTATTGACGGGAGAGCTCCTAAAGCTTTTCTATTAACAGAAGAGCTCATAAAGCTCTTATATTGACAGATGAGCTCATAAAGCTCTTATATTAACAGATGAGCTTATAAAGCTCTTCTATACATAGAAGAGCCTCTAAAGCTCTTCTATGGATAGAAGAGCCTCTAAAGCTCTTCTATGGATAGAAGAGCCTCTAAAGCTCTTCTATGGATAGAAGAGCCTCTAAAGCTCTCCTATAGATAGAAGAGCCTCTAAAGCTCTTCTATGGATAGAAAAGCCTCTAAAGCTCTCCTATAGATAGAAGAGCCTCTGAAGCTCATCGACGGATAGAAAAACCTCTAAAGCTCTTCAATAAACAGAAGAGCTTATAAAGATCTCCTATAGACAGAATACTTTCTAAAGCTCTTCTGTAGACATAAAGCTCTTCTACAGACAGAACAGTTTCGAAAGCTCTTCTATAGACAGGAGACTGTAGCTACTGTAGCTCTTCCATGGCTGTAAGACCCGATTAACCTCTTCTCTGACCAGACCTTCTGAAGATTATATGGCTAGAAGACCTTTTGAAGCTCTTCTATGGCTGGAAGACCTTCTGAAGCTCTTCTATGGCGAGAGAACTTTCTGTAGCCCTCCAATGGCTGTAATACCCGATAAACATCTTCAACGATTAGAAGGCATTCGGAAACTCTTCTATGGCTAGAAGTCTCTCTGAAGCTCTTTTATGACCATAGAACCTTCTGAAGCATTTTTATGGCAGGAAGACCTTCTGAAGCTCTACTACGGCTAGAAGATTTTCTAAAGCAATTCTATGACTTAAAGATCTTCTCGAGCTCTTCCATGACTAGAAGACCTTCGGAAGCTCTTCTATGACCGGAAGACCTTCGGAAGCTCTTCTATGACTGGAAGACCTTCTGAAGGTCTTCTGTGGCTAAAAGACCTTCGGAATTTCTTCTGTGGCCAGAAGACCTTCGGAATTTCTTCTATGGCCAGCAGACTTTCTGAAGCTCTGCTATGACCTGCAGACCTTCTGAAGCCGATCTATGGCCAGAAGACCTTCTTCAGCTCTTCTGTGGCTAGAAGACCTTCTGAAGCTCTTCTATGAACAAAAGACCTTCTGAAGCTCTTCTATGAACAGAAGACCTTCTGAAGCTCTTCTTGAACAGAAGACCTTCGGAATCTCTTCTATGGCCAGCAGACTTTCTGAAGCTCTTCTATGGCCAGATGACCTTCTAAAGCTCTTCAAAGTCTACAGTGTGTCCTCTGTCTCGTCTAGCCTTTAACTCGTCTGTATTGGACTCTCTGGCCTCCTCACTTCTTTAAAACTCTCTTTGGCATCCAGCTCGTGTATGACCTGCTACGTCTATGAGAGACTTTCTGGCCTCCATCTCGTATAAGCCCCTGGACTTCAGCTCGCCTGTAAGTGCTTCTTTGGCATCCAACCCTATATAATAGTCTACCTGTCTTTCGACTATGGCTCTAGAGCATATATAATGGACAATCTGGTCTATACTAGACTCCCTGATATCCAGCTCGTATATAATTGACCCTCTGGCTATAGAGCGTATATACTAGACCCTCTGACCTCCAGGCAGTCTTTATTTGATTTTTTGGTCGCCATCTCATCTATACTAGACTCTCTGGCCTCTATTTCTTCCAAAATTGAATCTCTGGATTTAGAGCCCATCTAATGGCCTTTTTAGCCTCCAGCTCTTGTCTATATATAATTTTTCTCTTTCAATTCCTCTCCCATTCGGCTCTCTTCAAGATAATTCCATAATTTAATTAGAAAACCTCAATTGATTGAAAATACACCCCCCCCCCCCCCCATTAAGCTTCCCCTATCTTTATGCCACAACAAATCTCACATTCACATTGGATAGATAGTTAAAGCTGTCAGAGGAAAAACATTTCCAGTGCTGGTGGTGATGATCAATTGTCTTGGCACCCATTCAATTGTAATGCGCCCAACAAAGTGCAACAATGTTGCAAATGCTGCTGCTGCAGCTGCTGGTGTTTTCAATTCTCAGTTCAAATGCTGGTATCTGCTGTTGGATGGGCAGAAAGAGATGTGGCACAACAAAGGAATTCTTTTGATCCCTTCCTTAGAAATGCCATCTATTCCTACTCCTCTACAATTGCAGGCAATTTTAAATGAAGGCTGAACAGCAGAAGGTCTAACTCACACAAGGAAAAGAGTGTGTTTGTGTTTTGTGTGTGAAATCCAACACCAACCAGATACGAAACAAAAACACTCATCACAACAACCATGGAAGAGTAACAACTTATGGATGACTGACTGAATGGATAGTTGGATGGATGGATGACCATTTCCTGGGTCATGGATTTTCGAGAAGTGGAGAGCAACAAAAAAAAAACGAATGCAATCCCAAATGTAATTTATAATCATTCCCAAGGGGTGAAGGAAATGCCATTTCAGAAGCTATGGAGAGAGAAAAAAACAAGGAAAGAGAAAGAGAGTGCCAGTACTTACCTGTTAGTATTACTGATGTTGCTGCTACTGCGGCTGTTGTATCACTGGATGATGCTGGCGATGCTGTTGTCGAGCTTATTGATGTCTGACCATGTGGACTTTGTGATTGCTCCGGCAAACTGATGGGAGTGGGTGGTGTTAACGATGGTGATGATATCTGAGATGATGACGATGACGACGACAGCGAAGATGATAATGACGATGATGATGATGCTGCAGCTGTAACTGCCGATGCCGATGCGGATGCTATTGATGACGATGAAGATGATGATGCCAATGACAATGATGATGATATTCTGTTCGTTTGAGCGGCGGCAGCTGCACTTGATGCTGCTGCAGCTGCGTTTGTTGTTGGTATTGTTGTTGTTGCCACAGATGCCAGAGATGTTGTAGAGCGTATAACTGTCTCCAAATTCGAGGACTGCCCTAGTGCCGTGGATAATTCGCACAATCCTTTGTCTATTTCATGAACAATATCAAAATTGGGATATGAATAGATTGCCACAGTTTCACTGTTGTCACAATTGGCGAGGTTGGTGTTGTTGTTGCTGTTGTCACTGAAAATAAATTGGGATTTTATTAGAAACTAGCTGAACCCGGTGCGCTTCGCTACCCCTTTTGATTTTATATGCATTCAAAATTTTATTTACGAATATATGTTGGATAAAGAAAATCAAATTTAAAAATTAAAAAAAAAAAATATATTGCACTAATTTAATGCGTTAATAAACAAAATCATTACAAAAGCAGTAACATGACATGCATACACGAAGGGTTCGTCCTTTGGATTTATTTATTTCATAGCAAATACCAAGCGTGCAGGAAACTGCTATTTTTTTAAGTAGAGTGGTTTTTCTATCGCAATTAGTGAATTCGAGATAGCAACATACTTCGCCGTAATAAGCGTATTTCAAATAAATTGTTGTGTTGTTTTTTAGTGTTAGCCTAAGGCGTTGTGGGTCAATGGTTCTTATTAAAATAATATCCCAATCTGGTCCGATTTAAATATAATTTAAAAAAAATTACTTTTACACCAAACTCCGCCACACCTTTCATATTTCATTGAAATTGGTGCGTCAAATATGTGAAATCGGCCGAGAATATATATATATATATATATATATATATGGGAGCTATATCCAAATCTTAACTAATTTCCAATTAATTTATCACATTTATTATTATAACCAAATTCCGCCACACATTCTGAATTTCATTGGAATCGGTCATATATATCGTGTTTGGTGCATAATATGTATGAAATCGGCCGAAATATATATGTTAGCTATATCCAAACCTCAACTGATTTCAATATAATTTGGCAATTTTTGCTGGTGCCAGATTTTGTCTCTCTCGCTTTGGGTGCATCAAATATGTGAAATCGGCTGAGTATATATTTGGGAGCTATAATCACATCTGAGCGTATTTGAATATAATTTGTCAAATTTATTTTTGTACCAAATTTAGCCACTCATAATCAAAATCCCGTTACATATTCCAAATTTCTTTGGAATCGAACATACATATCGTGTATGGTGCATAAAATACATGAAATCGGTCGAAAATATATATGAGAGCTATATCCAAATCTGAACCGATTTTAATATAATTTGACAAATGTATATTTGTTTTAATTTCCGCTACACATTCCAAATTTCATTGAAATTAGAGATACATAGCGTGTTTGGTGCATCAAATACATGAAATCCGTCGAAAATATATATGGGAGCTATATCCAAATCTGAACCGATTTCAATTTAATTTGACAAATTCATTTTGGCTCCCAATTCCGTTACTTATTTTAAATTTCATGACAATTGGAAATACATGTCGTGTTTGGTCCACCAAATACATGAAATCGGCCGAAAATGTATATGGGAGCTGTATCCAAATCTGAACCGATTTCAATATAATTTGGGAAATCAATTTTTTAGATAAAATCTATCACACGTTTCAAATTTCATTGAAATTGGGGATACATAGCGTGTTTGGTGCATCAAATGCTTCAAATCGGCCGAAAATATATATGGGAGCTATATCCAAATCTGAACCGATTTCAATATAATTTGACAAATTTATTTTCGGATTAAATCCCGTCACACATTCCAAATTTCATTGGAATCGAACATTCATATTGTGTTTGAGGCATCAAATGAACGAAATCGGTCGAAAATATATATGGGAGCTATATCCAAATCTGAACCGATTACAATAAATTTTGGCAAACTTATTTTTGTTCCAAATTCCGTTACGTATTCCAAATTTGGAGACTGTATCTTCAACCAATCAATAGATATGTGCATATAAAATCTAAATTTTTGGGAGGTACCTCCGATTCTGATGCTATATCTCCAGTTCCAAGTGGAAATTCAAAAATGTATGTAGCCTATGTTACTTTCAGGCGATGTTGCAGTATATATGGAAATTTTCAGGAAAATCTATTCAGCGGTTTTCGAGTCCATAAATTACAAATAAACAAACAAACAAACAAACAAACAAACATACAAACATTTTCCTCTTTTATAGATATAGAAGATAGAAGATAACAAAAGAAGAGATCTATTGGTTTTTAATAGAATTAAGGAATATTAAACCGAAATATCAAGCCTTTAATATTTTGGAGAATGCAAATGAAACCAAATTAAGGTCGCCTTTCTAATCGCCTTGGAACCCCTGCTCTGGTCGCCATAAAATCGACAATCTGTTTCTGGATGTCCTTGAAAACTCTCTTATTTTTCGCATTTTAAGAGTGCTACGTTCCGCTTGGGTTCCGGGTAGGTACATGTTATTTTCCCAAGACCAGATGCATAAAATGAGACTACGAGTCTTTCAGAATGGAGGAGGAATGCCTTATTCAATAATTAACACACGTCTTCACAAAGTTCTCCCGCTCAACGTTTATAAGTCACGACCTGTGTGGCTCTTGCAAGAGACCACCTTTTGTCTCCCTGCCCTCACCTTTAAATACTCATACCTGGCTGGATTTTTTGCCTCACATTTGGTAACCTCACAGGTGGACAATTTTAAAAACCTCATTTAGGTAACTTTTAAAGGCTCCTTTTGGTTGTCTTCAAAGGCTCTTCTCTGGAAGGCTTTAATAATTAGATAATATCTTAAAAAGTCTTCAAGTAACCTTTAAATATTCTATTCAATTCGCCTCTATATATTCCCTTTTGGCTGCCTGTAAGAACTCACTTCTGATCATTTTGAAAGACTCTCTTCTCTTCTGGTCGGATTTAAAATTCACATCTGATCAAGGTTCCATTTCATTCCCATCCTTCAAATAATCCCTCGTTTGTTACCTTTAACAGACCATGTTCACCTTCACCTTTCACTCAGCCCTTTCCCTCAGCTATATGGCTAGAGAGGGTATATATAGTTTGATACGGCCTCATCGCCTCATCGAAGTAACGGTTTTAGACCTTAGGTCTCTTTGGACCAAATCCTTTTCAGAAAATTTGGAGTCGATCTTCTTTCGATGTCCTTCCGTCTGTCCGTCTGTCTGCCCAGCTGGATGGTGCGCACAATAACTCTCGAAGGAAGAATCCGATAGGATCCATACTTGGTACATTGTAATATTATTATCAAACTTAGATAGAGTTCGGAGATAGGCAATATCGGTCCACTCCTTCGGGCATCTCCCCCACAAAAGGTGGAAATTTTCCAGAAATATATTTTCTGCAAAGAAAGAGAAACGGTAATCCGATTTTGCTTCAACTTTGCAAATCATAACATTTGCATCAGTGCTGGATTAGGTGAGAAAATTGACAATATCGGTCCACTTCACCAAGCACCACCCCAACAAAGGGTCAGAATTTTTAATAATTATAACACTTATAAAATATTATATTGTCTTCAAATTACACACATCACAATATTTTTATTAGACCAAGGTCTGGTGCTACGATGGAATATATCCGTCCACTTCTTCTGGTGCCTGCACTACAAATGATCAACATTTTGAATACCCATGAAGCTCATAAAACGCGAAATTAACATCCGACTCCATTCAAACTTCTTATATCCCGATATTTCCATCAACACAAGATCTATTATAAGGATGGTAGGGATCGGACCATTCCTTATTGTACCTCCCCCACAAAGGGTCAACGTTTTGAAAAACCAAAACGATTATAAAATCCGAAATAAGAAGCCGGTTCTCTTAATATTTCACACATGTCTACTAAGACAAGGTCAGCTGAGAAGATTGGATATATCGATCCACTTCTTCTGGTATCTCCCTCACAAAGGTTCAACATTTTGAATATCAATGGCTATCATAAAACGCGAAATGGACATCCGATTCTATTCAGACTTGGTACATCTCAATATTTCCATCAACACAAGATATGTTATAAAGATGTTAGAAATCGGGCCATTTCTTCTGGTACTGGTAATAAGCATCCCACCCTCTTCAAATTTCACACATACAAACATTTTTGGTAACACAAGATCTCTTGTGAAGATGATATATATCTGCGAACCCCTCCTGGTACCTCACCCACAAAGGGTCTGGTAATCTTCGAAAACTCATTTGTAATTAAGACGCAAGATATTGAGGCATAACAAAATGGGTCCAGCTTTAAAAGAATTTTTGAAATGGCTGGAAACCCTTTTTCAATGGCAGGAAGGCCCGCTGAAACTCTTCTATGGCTGGAGGACCTTTTAAAGTTCTTCTATGGTTAGAATACCTTCCAATGCCGCTCTGAAGACTTTTATACTCATCATAATATACTCTCATAATTGTAAGGCTCTCTGGTTCCAGCTGATTTATAATACATTTTTAGGCCTATGATAGCTTATCTGAACTCCAGCTCAGTCTTTAATAGACTTACTGGCCTCCACAGATCTATAAGAGTCTCATTGGCCTTCGGCTCGTCTATGAGAGATTCTGTGGCCCCCGACTCGTCTGGACCCTATATGGCCTTTAAGTGAGTCTCCAACTCCCCTATAATAGTTTGCCTGTCCTGCAGCTCATCTATGATAGACTCTTTGGTACCCAGCTCTGGACTATCTGGACTCCAACTCGTCTATTTTACACTCCCTGATCTCTGGCTCGTCTATAACTGACCCTCTGGCTCTAGAGCAAATATAATGGACTCTCAGGCCTCGGTCTCGGGTGTACAAAACTCTTGGGCTGCGAGCTCGTCCATACTAGTCTATCTGGCCTCCGTTTCGTCCTAAATTGACCATCTGGTTCTAGAGCGTATATAATGGACTTTTTTATTCATATATTCATCAAAAGTACCGAATATAGGGAGGATCCGTTATGTGGGGTCTATACGAAGACGGGAACCTACATAAGATATTTTCTGTCATAGGATGTAGTATCTATTAAGAACTTCGAATTCCAAATTTGAAGCATTTACGAATAAAAGCGTGACACAAATTATCAAAATACCGAATATCTTGTGGTATTGTTATGTTGGGACTACACCAAACTTCCAGTTCTACTCAAGGACGCTTTTTACTTAATGGGAACTCTACACCAATTTTATGAGAAATCATAAATTCTATATTCATCTCAGGTCTCTGGAGGAGAGATCGATGCCTTGTTTTGCAAGTTATAACAGATGGATGAGGTACCAGAAGGGGTTGACAGATATACATCATTTTCACAACAGATCTTGTGTTAGCAAAAATGTTTGGATGTGTGACGTTTGAAGTGAGTTGGATGCTTATTTCGCTTTCTTTGAGCATTGCGTTTTTCAAAATATTAAACCCTATATGAAGGACCAGAAGAAATTGTTCGATCTCTACAATTTTTATAACAGATCTTGTGCTGCTAGAAATAATGAGATGTGCCAAATCTGAATAGAATTGGATGTTAATTTTGCGTTTTGTGAGTTTTTCGGATATTGAAAATGTTGACACTTTGTGGGAGAAGTACCAGAAATAGTGGACCGATCTCTACTATCTTCACACCAATAAAAATATCGTTATGTATGTAATTTGAAGACAATCAAAATTATTCAAAAATTTTGACGCTTCGGAGTGGGTTTCTTTAGGGAGTGGAGCAATATTGTCCATTTAAGCACCTGATGTAGCACTGATGGAAATATTAGGATTTGCAAAGTAGGGGCAAAATTGGATAATCCTTTCTCTTTTTTTTTTTTTTTTGAAAATTTCGACCTTTTGTGGGGGAGGTACCAGAAGAAGTGGACCGATATTCCCCATCACCGAACTCGATCTAAGTTTGATTATAATATTACGATGCGCCAAGTTTGGACCAAATCGGATACTCCCTTCGAGAGTTATCGTGCACACCAGCCAGCCAGACAAACAGACAGACGGACGTATATCGCTAGGTCGACTCCAAATGCCCTGAAACGAATGTGGTCCAATAATCGTTATTTCGATGAGGCGCATTTTAGCTGAATCAAATGATATATACCCTCTCTACCATGAGGCTGAGGGCATATCCAAATGAAGGTATATACTAAAAAGTTGTCTCATCTGTTTTCTTTGAAAAAAAGTACTTCAATAGATGTCGTTCATGCTGCGAGAGAGCTTAAGTCTCACTGAAATTCACTGTACTCCTCAATCTACAAATGGGTTCACTCAGCGCATCCTTGCGTTTCACCGAAGTAGTAGTTATAAGAGTCTATCTTGGCCTGCCAAATCAATGGCAAATAAAAATTGAAAAAGAATGTATGTCTTCGTTCATACTTTTTTCATTCGAGGCTGCTCATAGCTGATCCAGAGCAATCATACCATGCAATGTCTCTCAGATAAAAAAAGGTCAAAGAAATACAAACCTTTCATTCTGCTATGTCGTGGGTAATACTTTGATGGCCATATTAGGGGAAATGTTTAGGGTTCGACGAAAAAAATTTATTTGCCATGATTCCAGTTTTAGTATCTCCGTTTAATGAATTCGAGTGTGTTTCACTCTTTGTTCTAATTCGAGCGATTCTTCGGAAGTCTGCTTCCTACATCCGTTGCTAACAGAACAGCTCGGGGCGGGTGCTATTGCAAACCCGGTTTTGACCAAATGAATATTATCCAAGTTGTTTTTAAATGGAAAAAGGTAGAAAAAATGATGTTCGTAGCCCTTAAATGTCCTGGGAAGTTTTTTGTAGAGGATTCAAGGGATTTGTCAGAGTTTTTAACGTTTTGGCTATCTTAATTCCAGCAACTCCGAAATGGACTAAAATGTTCACAGCCTTTGGATTATGATCGGAAGAGAAGATCATGAGTGGATATATCAGCATCATATCACCGATACGAATCAACAAAACCATGGCACGGAGTTGGTCGCCATCCTGGCTTGTACTACAAAGAATCCGGTTCTAAATTTCATCATATCCGGAATGCACTGACTTCCTCATCGACGTAATGATCCTTTTGCTGTACTCCCCGAAACGTAGTAAAACTGAGACCTGAGATTCGTCACTTCCTCGCCCCGAAACCAAAAGAATCTCAACCAAGTATATCAAGGAATATTATCCTTAAATTTGAAAAAATTAAATCTTTCTCCGCATTGCTGCGATTTGCCCTTCAATGTCCGAGAAAGTACATTTTATGAGAGATAAGAGATATATAAGAGATTCCTAAGACTTATAATTGATTCCGTTGTTGTGGTATTTGATTGTCCTTTGACTAGCATGTACTTTACTAACTCAGGCCCGGGATTTGATGTTTTCTGGCAGTCCAAAGAACTCACCCCGGAGTTTTTCCCTTGATAGCCATGATGGTAGGAGGCATTTTAAATATTTTCAATTTTACTCTAAAACAAGTAAAAAAAACATTAAGTTTGGCCGGGCCAAACTTTTAATACCCTCTACCTTAGGGTAAAAGAAACATTAGAAGAAATGTGGCAAAAACCATTAAAATGCCGAATATCGGGAGGTACCGTTATATGGGGGCTACGCCAAAACGTGGACCTATAATTACAATGTTTCTCCACACGAACTAGGACCCATTATGACCCACAAATACCAATTTTTAGACAAGTTCGTGAAAAAATGTGGCAAAAACCATCAAAATACCGAATATCGGGAGGTACCGTTATATGGGGGCTATACCAAATCATGGACCCATACTTGCAATGTTTCGCCACCGGAGCTGGAACCCATTATGACCAACAAATACCAATTTCCAGACAAATCCGTGAAAAAATGTGGCAAAAATCATCAAATTACCGAATATCGGGAGGTACCGTTATATGGGGGCTATACCAAATCATGGACCCATACATGCAATGTTTCGCCACCGGAGCTGGAAACCATTATGACCCACAAATACCAATTTTTAGACAAATCCGTGAAAAAATGTGGCAAAAAAAGTAAAATACCGAATATCGGGAGGTACCGTTATATGGGGGCTATACCAAATCATGAACCCATACATGCAATGTTTCGCCACCGGAGCTGGATCCTATTATGACCAACAAATACCAATTTTCAGACAAATCCGTGAAAAAATGCGGCAAATATAATCAAATTACCGAATATAGGGAGGTACCATTATATGGGAGCTATACCAAATCATGGATCCATACATGCAATGTTTCGCCACCGGAGCTGGAATTACGACCCACAAATACTAATTTTTAGACAAATCCGTGAAAAATAAAATACCGAATATCAGGAGGTACCTTTATATGGGGACTATACCAGAACGTGCACCGATATATCTCATTTTCAATACCAACCATCCTAGACACAATGCAAAATGCTCTGCTAAATTTTGGCACTCTACGTCAAATAATGTGGGCTGTATCGTGATTTCAACAGACGGACGGACAGACAGACAGACGGACATCGTTCAATCGACTTAGAATTTTATGCTGATTATGAATATATATACTTTATGGGGTCTAAGACGAATATTTAAGGATGTTACAAACGGAATGACAAAGTTAATATACCCTCCTTTCCAAGGTGGAGGGTATAACAACGACATATGATTATCTAGAAATGCAGATCATATCAAACCGGCTAGCATCACTTTAACTGGTTAATAGAGGTCCCAATATTTGCAATACAATTGATATAAAATTTATGTATGTGGGTATATTGATGAAAAATTCTCAACTTACCCGATTAAAAAATTATTTTCAGAAATTTCATCAATTAACGGAGTTCCCGGATACTCCATGGATTGATGCCAACCCTCAGTGGGGCGGGTCTTGAGACCATTCGATGATTAATATGCATTTAAGCTGATGTCGATGCTACGATAATTTTCAATTAAATGAAAACCAGACGCTGAATAGCAGCAGCAGCGGTAGATAAATCTGTTAATGCGTTTGACGAATGCCTAAATGGGGACACGGCACGAAGTTGGTAGGTATTTGCACGTTTTCTTTTGTTAATGCAATGCGAGGAGATAATGTATAATTTTTCAATTTTCTTAAATAATGACAATATTTAAATTTGTATTTTTTTTACTCTTATTTTCAAAATTTATTTTAGATTCATTAAATTTCCAACCGGTTTAAAAAGAAATATCCTTCTTATTTCCACTTTGTATCTCACTGTCACTGTATGCGTGCCCGAAAAACTTTAATATGACCGCATTTATCATATAAATTTTTTTACTGGAAAAAACAAATCCGCTATTGCACTTTAATGTGGTGGCGAAGAAAGCTTTCGGTTCTTCCTTTCGTTTGCTTTGGCCTGTCAAATGCACCACTTTGTTTTATTTTATTTTCCCATTGGGATTTCCCTACTTCTCACTCACTCTCTGCCTCACACTCTTTTGTTTTTGTTATGTTCTCTCGGTTGTCGGTTCTCTTCCTTGCACTTCTCACTCTCTCATGCACACATTGTTATTGGTTTTTTAACTTTCCTGTCAACATCATCCTGTTGTGCACCGTTATAAAACTTCATATGGTTTTGTTGTTGTTGTTTTTTCGTTTTGTTTCTTTTTTTCCTTTGGCTTGGCCTACTCTACTCTTGTGGCAGTTTTTCTGTTGTTGTTATTATTATTGTTCGTTGTGTGTTTTGACCGGTCGGAAAGCCCATTCTTTGGTCGGCATGATACTGCAGCAGCAAACGAGTGTTGCTGTTTTATTTGTTGTCAAATGTTTGTTGCTGCTGTTGTTGTCAAGTTTCTCTCACGCTGGCGTTGCTCTTTTTCTTTAGTTTGTCACTGTTTATTTTTTGTTTGCTGGCATATGGCTGTGCCGGGTTTCAATTTATTTACCGTTATTTTTTAATGCAGGCAGCCAGGCTGGCCAAGAGGATAATGGGAGGTGAGTTGGGCGACACAAACACACACACATGCACGCGACATCAGCCGCACAAGGAAATACAGCTTTTTTTGTCAGGTTCTTCAAATGAAAATGAGCCGAACTAGGATTTTTCCAACACTTTTGCTCGTTTCTTGTTCCTATTATTTTCTACGGAAATTATTGATATTTCAATAATTTAAAATGCCGGATTTAAGACTGGATTTTATATAAACTTTCACAGGATATTGGTAATTTAAGAATAATACAGCACAACATCTGAGAATAGTTTCGTTTTCATTTGCACCACTTTTTTAATTTCCAGAGAACTTCTTCGAAACTTTTTTTCATTATTTCATTTGAAGTTTAATTTTTATGCTCACTTTTTAGTTTGCTTTGTTTATTTTTTATTTAATTAATAATTATATTTCTTCTATTCTTTTTAAAGAAATCACTATATTTTTTAATTTTTATTTTCCGTTGCAAAAAAATCCTTTTGCGACCACCAAAAACACATTTGTCCACTTTGCACTCGTTGTCGCGTTTAATGTCCACACACACACTCACGTCAATGGAAACTGCATTAAAAATTCATTTTGACATTTATTTCAATTTGTGTTACTCTCCTTCCTTCTTCTTCTTCTTTTTTTTTTGCATGTTTTGCATTGTTTCTTCTCATCTCATAACCCACATTATAACAGGCAAGGCAGTATATCTCTGCTTCTTCCTTGTTGTCTCCTATTTTCTGTTTTATTGGAACACTTGTACTAAATATCAGGCTGGCTTGCAACAGCAACAATTTTACATATTTAATAAAACAACAAGAACAACAACAAAAACCACTTCATCCCCTTTAATATGACACACCAACACACATTTAAATGAAAGCTAACTTAAAAAAGCTTCCCGACATATTGCACCATTGCAATTTTAAGAGCTGTGTCATTAAAAAGAGCGTATATGTGTGTGAGAGAGAGAGAGGGAGAAAAAAGCATGCAGGTGTAACACCGTAACACTTGCAAACGGCGTGTCAATGCAACAATAACAAGGAAATGCAGGACAAATGTAAACAGAGAGCCAGTTTTGCAAAGAGAGAGACAGAAAGAAAATAATTGCGTTCAATAAAATGAGAGTCCTTCACTGAGATAAAGAGAAGTGTGGAGATGCCATATTAATAATTTTGCTTGGTTTTATTGTATTTCCGTTAGAATTTTATTTCCGTTTCACACCGTCTTAATTGATTAATTTATGATAGGTTTACACCAGACCAATTTAATAAATGTTAATTGTTCAAAGCATACGAGAAGTTTTTGCACTCAGTAGGTATTTACATGGTTAAATAAAAATTGTATTGCCGACAAACAGCAGCGAATATTTTCCGAGAATGGCTTATTTTGTTTGTATAAAAAAATATATAAAAAATTTATATAGGAAATTTTAATTGCAGATCATACATAGGAGACATTGAGAAGGCTTTTCATCACAGCTTGGACAACCCTCGGGTGCCTTAAAAAGTCTACACGGTGAGATGAAAAAACTGCAACCAACTTCAAACTGCTGTCATTTCTAAGCCACTCGTCCGACAGCTGGTAAAATTATTCCAGTGACAGCACATTATGTTTGTACGCTTGTAAACAAAAGCATTTTGGTGAGAATTTTCCAGTAAAGAAGTTATTCGTGATGGAATTCAAGCGTGATAGTGTGATTTCTTTATATTTGGCTGGAAAACCACAACTGGCTATCGTTAGAGCACTCCAGCTTTTAAATGTGAATAAATTTTTTGTGTCTCGTACCATCGCTCATACCGTGATACTGATAGCGTAGCCGGTTGCGACGTCAAGGAAGTAGACGGAAGAAAACAGCAGGAATGATTCGAAAAGTAAATAAGCGACTTGATCGAAACCCACGTAGCAGTGGCCGAAAAATAACTCGTGAGCTGAACATATCGCAATATTCCATTCGGCAAATATTAAAAAATGAGCTCGGGGTAAAGCCATTGAAATTCCAAAAAGTGCAAAAACTTACACCGCAACAGAAAGAAAATAGACTCAAAAGAGCTAAAGAGTTGCTTCGCTTGGCCGAAAGTGCCGAATTTGGTTTTCTCCGATGAGAAAACTTTTGTTCTCCAGCAGTTTGTAAACAAGCAAAATGGTCGAGTTCACTTGCCAAAGAGGTCAGCTGAAAATGTGCACCTTCGGTTTGCCACTAGAACTCAAGCGTCTGTCATGGTGATGGTGTGGACCGCCATAACAGCCGATGGTCGCTCTCCGCTCGTATTAATCGACCATGGCATCAGAATAAATGCCGAATATTATCGCGAAAATATTCTGGAGGGTGTATTAAAGCCTTGCCGCAGACTTTGGACATTCCGACAGGACTCAGCACCATCGCACTCAGCACGCGCCACCCAAGAATGGTTAAAAAATGAGGTTCCCCGCTTCCCCAGCGCACAATGGCCACCAAAATCTACGGATACCAATCCCTTGGACTATTGTGTCTGAAGTATTTTGGAAAGTAAGGTTGGTACTAAAAAATACCAAAGTGTCGATCGCCTCATGAAAGCGCTTCGCCGGAAATGGGACAAAATACCGCAGAGCTACATTCGGGCAGCGTGTGACGGTTTCATTGGCCGTTTGAAGGCCATAATTCATGCCAAAGGTCATTAATTCGAACAAATCTAAACTTATTCTAAAATTTGATGCTTTTTTCGACATTTTTTTGCTTTCATTTAATAAAATTTAAAAAAAAAAATAAAAATAATTGCGTTTGACTTTGTTGCAGTTTTATTTTTTATTAAACGGGTGCAGTTTTTTTTTAAAAAACCAAATAATCAAAGTCTTACAGGTATGAACACTGAAAAAAGAACTCAACTTTTCTAGCAGGACCGCAATTTTATTTTTGTTTAATTTTGAGACTTTCTTCACCACTTGAACCACATTCTATTCTTTTCCAGTCGATCATAATTCCGTATTAGCAGCAAATACAACGAATACATAAGCTTCACTCACACAATTGACTTGACGAACAAAGGAAACACAATGCATCTACACGAATACTGGTCAAATTTACATATTACCGAAAATTTCCTTTAAACTTAACGATTTTCCGTTTTCGCGAATAGACTGGGTTAAAAACCTTTGCATTTTCGTAGCATTTTGCAACTTAATTCTAAGCTTTTTACATTAATTTCTAAAAAAATGCGGGACATCAAACCGAAATGCAATTGAAAACTGAATGTCATTGTCAAAAACTATGAGAGTCAAAATACGTGGGAGCGAAGAGAGAACATTATGGGGAGATGAGAAAAAAAAACACGGAATAGAGATCAAACAAAGGTAAATTAACTGGATGGAGCATTCTATTCCGTTTATATAAATGAAAGACAAAATTGAAGGCTTATGAATCAAGCCTCTTAAGGCATGGACAATAAAATAGGAACTAATTTTTACCTCGCAGGATGGCGCTTATATTTTTCAAAATTTTTGTTTAATATTTTACACTTTGTCGTCCAAATAAGCCACACACACTCTATAACTTTGTATTGGCAACAAATACAACAGCACACGCATAAACTTCATTCACACACAATTGACTTGACGAACAAAGGAAACGCAAGGAATCTTCATAAATACCGACAAAATTGACAAATTACCGACAATTTATTTAAAATATAACAATTTTCCGTTATAATGATTGACCGTGATAACATTTTTCGTAAAATTTTGCAATTTAACATCAAATTTTACGATTTTTATATTAATTGTTAAAAAGTGTGGGGAAAACGTTGCCATCAAACAAATGTAATAAAAAACTGAATGTCATTGCCAAAATCAATCAAGAGAGTCCTGATACTCCGGAGAACCGTTGGAGCGAAGAGAGATTTGTTGGAGAGTAGGAGAAAATAGAGCTGTGATTAGGAGATGATTTATTCATAAAACAAAGGTGAATAAAAAAAGTTGATGGAGATTAGAATTGAGTAAGCCAACATCTTTACTCTCTGAGAGTTTTTTATACTCTACACCACATAGTGGCAAGGGTATTATGTATTTGTTCATTTGTTTGGAACATGGAGAAGGAAGCGAGATAGACCCATAGTTACTTTTGAGGATATCCATAGAATCTCTTTCTGTGTTGATTTATCCATGTCAGTCCGTCTGTCCGTCCGTCTGTCCATGTATTCTTGTGAACAAAATGCAGGTCGCATTTATTATCCGATTGAGATGAAATTTTCCAAACAACATTTGTTTGGCCCAAGGACGACCCTATTGAAATTGGAGATTATCGGTAAAAATTTTAGATATAGCTCCCATATATATCTTCGTCCGATTTACCTTTTATTGTGCACCAAACGTGTAATACCAGCCCGAATAGTATGGAATTTTGCACATACAACCAGATTAGACAGATATAGCTATAGCTGCCATATATATTGTTCATCCGATTTGTTATTTTTGTCCTCCGCAGCCGTAATATGCACTCTGTAACAACAATATTTGGGGAAATATATCAAATGCAGCTCAGAAATACCTTTGCTAAATTTTATCGAGATCAGTTCAGATTTGGATATAGCTCCCATATATAACTTCGTCCGATTTAGCTTTTATTGTGCACCAAACGTCTAATATTTGCCCAAATGGGATGGAATTTGGCACATACAACCGAATTGAGTCTAGAAGCTAGTATGCCAAATTTGGTGAAGATCGGTTCAGATATAGCTATAGCTCCCATATATATTGTTCATCCGATTTGTTATATTTGTTACCCACAGCCGTAATATGCACTCCGCAACAACGATATTCAGGGAAATATATCAAATACAGCTCAGAAATATCTTTCCCAAATTTTATCAAGATCGGTACAGATTTGGATATAGCTCCCATATATATCAAATGGGCAATACAAGTCCGAATTTAAAAGATACAAATGCTTCGGCATATTTAGTTTTTTGAACTTTAAATTATAATTATAATCACAGCGTACATGATTAAATTCTCCCATATAAACGTTTAATTGTTATGTGGAGCTCTACTAAATTAGCGAAGTGGTGTAGGGAATCATAAAGTCGGCCCCGCCCGACTGTAAAGGGCTAAGTACATAAGAAGCCTGAAGTCATGGCTAGGCATATTAATGTCAAATTATAATGGAAAACGACGGCTGGATTTTAGTGCGGCTCTGTAATCCCTTTGTGAAATGTTACAAAATATGCCTAACCATGACTTCAAGCCTCTTATGTACTTAGCCATTAAGACTCTCCTTACTGTTCTTTTCAATTACTTGTCATGTATAGAGGAAGAGAACTTATAATTCATGCATTTCTGACATGACATTTAGTCTTATCATAGACAAATTAAGGTATAGACTAAAAAGTTTTAAAATTTACCCCTTCCGGCAGATGTCACTATGGTTGATCTTGGGCCAGTTAAGTCACTCAGGGCTAGTGAAGTCACTCGACTTCGAAAACAATTTATTCATTTTTCTGCTATTTAAGTTCTATATTTTTATATTTCACGACATAGTTGGGTAATGTCAATGTAAACAAAGTCACTGTTTCGTTTTTAATTGATAAATATTAAAGTATCATAAAAATATTCAATATTTTGTATAGTGAGAGAATTGAGTGAGTCTGCTGAACCTCTCTTACAGCATGAACGACATCTATTGAAGCACTTTTTTCGAAGATAACAGATGAGACAACTTTTTAGTCTATACCTTAATTTGTCTATGGTCTTATTACTTTACAGGCCATTTGTTGTGTGAGTGTTGATGTGGATTGGAATGAATTCATCTCAAATTTATGTGTTTTCTTTTTGAAAAAAAATCCTATATCTCTTAGGAAATCACCCTTTTCATGGGAGCCATAGCTGTATTTGAAACGGTTTTCACCAACTTTGAAGAAATAGCTTCTGGGTTAAATTCTGTCGTATGTTCCTAATGATCATAATTGGGCTTATATTACACTTTGGTTCATAGTAAACTCGAAAACGTACGAAATTAAAAATGGAATTGTTTATCCGTGAATATTTAAAGTAAATAAGTATATGGTAAATGTCTCTAAGTGTATACAAAAAATCTTACCTTTCATAATATTTCCAAATCCACATCAACACTCACACAACAAATGGCTTGAGTCACATATTTTGTTTTATTACTTGTGAATCATTAATCTAGATCCTTAAAACATTTATCAATTCATTGGCATTTTTTATTAAAATTGCACGCATCTACTCACATCTACAGTCACACAAAAGCCACTTAGAACGCCAAAGAAATAATAGTAAAGACCATTTTTATAGGCATTTAAATAACTATATTTTGCTTTTAGATTAAAAGATTCACTTAAATAGCGCCTTTCCACATTGTTTTTTTTTATTTTTACATAATATTTTTCACACATTTTACATTAATTTTATTAAAAACTCCGGAAAACATATTTACACTACGAAAAGTAATTAAGACTAAATGCCATTGTCAAAAATACATGAAGTAGATGCTCTCTGGTCAATAAGTGTCAATTAAAATAACTAGGAATCTCCCTGAGAGTATTCACATTACCCCCAAAAAAAGTCGTTGGCTTACACAATTCTAATCAACTTCAATTTTTTTTTATTTTTTTATTCACCTTTGTTTTATGAATAAATCATCTCCTAATCACAGCTCAATTTTCTCCTACTCTTCAACAGATCTCTCTTCGCTCCAACGGTTCTCCAGAGTATAAGGACTCTCTTGATTTGTTTTGACAATGGCATTCAGTTTTTGTTAACATTTCGGTTTGATGACAACGTTTTCCCGCATTTTTTAACAATTAATGTATAAACTGTGAAATTTAGTGTTAAAAGTCAAGAATCAATTATTACAATTATTACAACGGAAAATCGTTAAATTTTAAATAAATTGTCGGTAATTTGTCAATTTTGTCGGTATTTATGAAGATTCGTCGCGTTTCCTTTGTTCGCCAAGTCAATTGTGTGAGTTAAGCTTATGCGTGTGTTGTATTTGGTGCCAATACAAAGTTATAGAGTTTGTGTGGTTTATTTGGGCGACAAAGTGTAAAATATTAATCAAAAATTGTGAAAAATATATGCGCCATCCTGCGAGGAAAAAAATAGTTCTTATTTAATTGTCCATGCCTTAAGAACCTTGATTCATAAGCCTTCAATTTTGGTTTTCCTTTACATAAACGAAATAGAATGCACCATTCAGATAATTTACCTTCTTTTGATCTCTATTCTGTGTTTTGTTTTTCTCATCTCCCAACTGTTTTCTCTTCGCTCCCACGGTACTCCGGAGTATATTGACTCTCATTTTTGTTTTTTTGACAATGACATTCAGTTTTCAATTGCATTTCGGGTTGATGTCAACGTTTTCCCGCATTTTTTAGAAATTAATATAAAAAGCGTAGAATTAAGTGGTAAAAAGCTAGGAAATGCAAAGTTTTTTAACCCGGTCTATTCGCGGAAACGGAAAATCGTTAAGTTTAAAGGAAATTGTCGGTAATATGTAAATTTGGCCAGTATTCGTGTAGATGCGTTGTGTTTCCTTTGTTCCCCAACTCAAATGTGTTAGTGAAGCTTGTGCGCGTGTTGTTTTTGTTGCTACTACAAAATTATGGTCGATTGGAATACAAGTGGTCGACAAAGTATTAAAAATTAACGAAAATTGTAAAATATATAAATGTGGTCCTGTGGAGAAAAATTTAGTTAGTTTTCTAATATTCATACTTTTCTAATATTTCATCTTTGATTGTTAAGTCTTCAAAAAATATTCTATTTTCGTTTCTAACCGTTTAGTAAACTTTTATTTGATATCCATTCCGTGCTTTATTTTCCTCCTATCCCCATCTCTCTTCGCTACAAGTGCAAAAAATAAATAAAAAGTATGAAAAAAAACGCGATCGTGTTATTTTTCTAATATCCATAACTCAAAGTCTTTTGTTAAGTCTTCGAAATAGTTAAGTTTAATAGTCCTTTATTTCACCTGTATTCCGTGCTTTATGTTCCTCGTCTCCTCATCTCTACCAAAATGTATTTGATTGTCTTTTAATTTTTTGATAAAAAAACATTTCATATCTTTTTTTTTTTGGTTTTTGGATCAATACTTTATTTTTTGCATTAACCCAAAAAAAAACTCCCTTCGCTCCCATATTTGCTCCTCTTCTACTACTAAATTTGTGGACTCTCTCAGTTGATTTGACAATTACATTCAGTTTTTATTGCATTTCGGCATCGTTGACAACCTTTTCCCGCATTTTTTAACAATTTATAGAAAATATCTGTGCCATTTAGTGCTAAAAAGCTTAAAAATGTGAAAACTTTAATTCCGTTGAAATATTGAAATGGAAATTCGTAAAAGTTTAAGAAATTTTCGGTAATATACCTGTTTTTTTCCGTTTCCCTTGTGCGCCACATTAATTGTCTTCGTGTAGTTTTTTTACGCGTGTTTTTTTTTTTTTTTTTTGTAAAAAAGTCATTAATTGTGTCAAAGTCTTTCATTGTCCTTTTGTTAATACAAAAAGAATTCACAAATCAATAAACTCATTTATCTTTGATCAGAGCACCTTGTTTTTCTTAACTCCCCAAAAAATCTCTCTTCTATCCCATATTTACTCCCCCTTTGCTCTTTAATGTGGGGAGAACTCTCAGAGTTGATTTGGCAATGACTTTTAGTTTTCATTTACATTTCGGTAAGTTGTCAATGTTTTCCCGCCCTTTTTAACTAGAAGTTATATAAAATCAGTTCAATTTAGTGTTAAAAAACTGGTAAATGCGTAAATTGTTATTTCGGTCAACTATTGTAATAGAAAATCGCGAATGTTTAAAAAATATTCGGTAAATGTCCACTTTTCCGTTTCCCTTGTTCGCCATATCGACTGTGTTCGTGTAGTTTTACGCGTGTGTTTTGTTTTTGTTTTTTGTAAAAAAGTGATGGTCGGGCGTATATAATTTAAGTTGTTTTTTTGAATTTGTCAAAGCCTTTGATTGTCCTTTTGTTTTTATTAATACAAAAATAATTCACAAATCATTAAGTTCATTTATCTTTGATCTAAGCGCCTTGTTTTTCTCAGCTCCCCAACAAATCTCTCTTCTCTCCCATATTTACTCCCCATTTGCTCTTTAATGTCCCAGCGGATTTTTTAGCACATACATCTTCCATCTGAGACCAATGACAATGTAGGTGCGACCCATCCAAAGCCTGTATACAATTTCTACTTACATTTACACAGCGATGGCCTAGGCCGTCAGACGAGTCCGAAATCTACCGACAATGTAAGCGAATGTTGGATGGGTCCGAAATCGACCGACAACGTAAGCGAATGTTGGATGGGTCCGAAATCTATCAACATTGTAAGCGAAGGTTGGATAGGTCCGATTCCACCGACATTCAATCAATCGCTGTATTAATGTTAGATTGTGAATCTTAAATTTCTGCTGTTTTTTATTAAAATACACAACACAACACTTGCTATATTGTTATTTTATTTACTTATGTTGTTTTATTTTATCAATTTATTTTGAATATTAACACCACTTGCACTTTCAAAAACACTTCACAGAATAAAATTTTGCTTCAAAAAAGAAAGAAGCATCAAAAATGAAGAACGGTACAACACCAGCTGCAACAATAAACAAAAAAGTTACAAAACAATACAAAGGCATCCGATTCAGATGCAAGTGCGATGGGCACTTTTTATTGTATTTTGTTTTGTTCTTTAATTCTAACATGGATTTTGTTTCACAGTGTAATAGCAATACGACTCATCCGATTCGGATGCTAGTTGTATGCTATTAATCACTGTTATTTCATTTTTTCCTATTGACAATATAGCATACATTTGGATGGGTATTAAATTGTAATGGCCAGCGGACTGCTGGGGTGGGGAGAACTCTCAGAGTTGATTTGGCAATGACATTCAGTTTTAATTTACATTTCGGTTTGATGTCAACGTTTTCCCGCGATTTTCTAACAATTAATGGAAAAAGTGTTAAAAAATAATAACAGAAGGAAGATAATTGTAAAAGCTGTGTGCCCTGTCTAGTGATGTAAAGGAAAATCGTTAAATTTAAAGAAATTTTTTGCTAATAGTTGATTTTTTCCTTCTTTCATAGAATTTGTTTGTGCTTTCCTTGTTCGCTAAGTCAGTTGTGTGAATGTGTTGTTAATGCGAGTTTTTTTTTCTGTCAATGAATGAAAAGAAATGGAATGGGTTCCAGTGATCAACAAAATATGAATTCCCAGGGAAAAAAGAATGAGAAAAAGTGAAATAAAGATAGTTCCAAATGTTGTAGTTGCAAATTGTTAGTTCTATGAAAAGTCAGTTGTGTATGTATGTTGTTAGAGCGCGCCTTTTTATGTTGTCAGTGAATGTAAAGGAATAAAATTGGGTCCAGTGATCCACAAAGTTTTAAAAAATGTAAAAATGTGAATTCCTACGGAAAATAATGAAAAAAATATGCAGCCAATTGTTGTAGTGGTAAATCTTTTAAGTTTTATTAAAATGTCGGTTTCATCGCGCGCTGTTTATGTGTTGTTTAATAAAAGGTAGCCAATAGAAAAGCCAAAATAAAGCATGTGTGGTGAATTAAATAAATAAATAAATAAAAATCTTTCAAGTTTTATGAGATCGTCGGTATCATCGCGCGCTTTTTATATTTTCTTTCAAGGTGGCCAATTGAAAAGCCAAAATAAAGCAAGTGTTGTGAATTATATAAAAATGTTTAATAAATAAATGAAAAGTTTACAAATGTCAAATTTTTTTGTAACGGAAAATCGTAAAAAATAATGAAATCTCCTGGAAATTTGATGAGTTTCCTGTGTTGTGTGAGTGTAATTAGTTTTTTAATTATAGTCCATGAATGATATAGAAAAAATAGGCCCATTGGTTCTAAAAAAATAAATTCCTACGGAAATGGAATGTGAAAGTGCCAAAAAATTATGTAGTCAATTTTAATTGCAAATCGTAAAAAAATTAAGAAAAATCTCAATATGTCGTCAATAAAAATGTGGTCAATTTGGAAAAAAATTAAAATTTTTGCATCTATATCCGAAATATATAAAAAAGTTTAATTAAGTGCGAAAAAATGTATTAAAATCCATAAAGCCAAATTATTTTATTTTACCAAAATTTTCAAAAAATGGTCAATATCAATAGCCAATTCTTTTGAAAATCATATCTGGAAACATCAACCGCTCCTGGTATAAGGTAAGTCCTTAAACATCTACTATTTATAAACATTATAATTCAATTACGTTCCAAATTAATCTCAAATAATTTTTTTAAAACCCTTCTTTCAACAAGTTCAAAAGATCAATGTGCCACACTTCATACTTCATGGCAGAAGCTTTTATCCATTATTCGTCAACCATTATTCATTTTATGAAAACCAAAATTTCATGCCGGACAGGGTTAAAGAAATTTCATCCTGTCCCCTAAAAAAAAATCTCGAAAAATCAACTTGCTTCTGTGCTGTGTTCGATGGGATGTGCCGAAGTCGATCCCATTATCCGAATATTCGTCAATATTATACAATTGAAATCAGACGAAGAGATATATGGAAGCTATATATTAATAGTGTTCGCCCTTGGACCAACAGAATGATTTGTGGAAAATGCCATCTCAATCGGACAATAAATACGACCTGTAGTAGTTGTTTACAAAAATACATGGGCAGACGCATTGATTTACGGACATGCATAAATCGAATCAGAATATGATTCTGTGGAGATCATTAAAAGAAACTATTGATCTATTTCCTTTCCAAAGAAATGCACATAGACATATGACGGTTTACCACAGTGTGGCGTAGGCTATAAAAATTGTGGGTCAATTCAATATGTGGTGTCCGTTGGAATTGCAATTTTGGAATTTCGAAAAAAGCAAATTCAGCACAGGAATTGTACTAGGTTTGTTCTCAATTGACCCGTATTTTTCAAATTCGAAAAAAAATTTCTGAGACATTCGAAAAAAATTTTTTTCGAAAACATCGGGGGGAATTGCAATTTTCGAAAAAAAATTAAGTTGTGCTGAATTGTACTTGGTTTGTGCTCATTTGTGCCGTTAATTTTTTCTCAATATCTTCAACCGTTTTCGATATATGACAATTTCGAAAAAAAACTGTATTTTTCAAAAAAAATCCTGTAGTTTTTGTAAAAAGTAAAGGGACGATACGAGTGTATGGACGTACAATGATGCTAAGTAAGCACAATTTACCGCATCTCGATATTTCAATTTTTACAAAAACTACAGCGATTTTTTTTTTTTTTTTTTTGAAAAAAACTGGTTTTTCGAAACGATATTCGGAAAAAACAAGTAAAAAATTTGTAAGTTCACTTGGGCCGAGATTTGAATGCACTCCACCATTTGGAACCAATTTGGCAATTCCAAAAAAAAAAAAATCCGCTAAAAATTCTTTTAAAATCTTGAAAATACCGAATGTAGCCGTAAATTAGGGACTTTATGACGACGTAGACCTGCATAAGTTGTTACAATATTCAAATGCGATATTTAAAAAAAAAAAATCGGTGAATAATGTCGCTAAAATGATCAATATACCGAAAATAGGGAGGGCTATACAAAAATATGGACCTGCACAGACAATTTTCTATCGTATCCATTACGAACTTAAAATATCAAATTTGAAACATTTCCGGTGAATAATGTCGCTTAAATCACCAAAATACCGAATAGGGACCATTATATGGGGGCTATACCAAAACGTGGACCTACATGACCCATTTTCAATACCAAAAGTCCTGCAGACATAACATAAATTTGAGTAAAAGAAAATGCCAAGATAACTAAATCATTCAAAACACATACATCGTGCCGATCATGCTCCGGAAAGACTGCAGCAAACTGTATTACCAAATTTCTGCAAAGCTTTTCAGCTACCGAAACAGCAATATAGCGAACTTCGACCAAAATATTTGAAAATCAAGACCATAATTACAAATTGTACCAGATCAGGCAGCAAACTTTAGGTAAGATATTAAAGACTTAAAGTGCGAATAAGGTGATTTGATGAAAATTTAGTTTAGACCTCCAAAGTAAGTCATGTCAGTATGTAGCTTGCCTTAGCCGCTTATTTAAGCTATTCGTACAAATATTTGGATTTCTTCCACTTTAGGACTCAGAAGGGCCTTGTTTAGTTAAAATCAATTACATGTTTAAACGCCTAATAAATTGCTCATATTTCGTTTTTTATTTGAATTCCATATTTAAATGCATTTTCAAACCTAACGGCCTATTTTCCACTTCACATGGATGAGATGTGAATCATTTCCTTGTGTGGCCTATCTCAACATTCAAAAACTTGCCCCTTAAGAGTAACCATCATTCTCTTCCTCAACACAAAACTTTTTATCACACACAAATGCGGCGGTCTTTTGTTTTTCTTGCTTTGCCAACTCTCAATGCCGTAAAGTAGGTCAGGGACGTTGTGCTCATTTTGTGCGATAAACAAACACAAAATGCAAAAGAAAACAGGAACATACAATAAGACTCACTCCACTTGCTTCGCAAAGCTAAGAGCTTTTTCTCTCTTTGTTAAGGATGGCAATGTGATTCCCATAAAACGTAAGTTCTCTCAAAGGACTAAAAAGCTCGACTACCATCCCCCATATTTAAATTGCGGCCGGCAGGGAAATGCAGTTTTTTATTGTTTGTTTTGGTTATTTTTATTTGTTTTTCTTTATTCATTATAAAAAATATAGTTAATATATTGGCGTTGTTGATTCTTCATTATTAAATATTAAAACTCTTTTAATAAACATTAAAAAAAATATAAATACAAAAAAATACATTTATTTTAAGCTTAATTATCAACTTCGGCTCCATGGTTAAGAGTTAAAGGGGAGTAAGAAAAATTCTTGAAATTTGTTAGATTAACAAATCGTTAGTAAAATAAAAACGAGCACCGTTTTTGGAAAACACACACACAGAAAGAAATAAAATCCCTAATTTATTACAAAATATATTCGTTTCTTCTTCTTCTACATCCGCTTTAAGGCACATTTGTTCCTTTCTGGGTATTATTGCATAAAAACACACACACACATGCTTTGTAAAAATACATAGATGCATATAAATAATAATTTGGCAAATATAAAATATCATTTATCGACCGAAATGAAATCAACGTTTCATTTTCTCCAAAATCGGCACCACCATATCGAATTTGGGCCGCTTGCCAGGATCTTCATTCATACAAATGTTTATCAGTTTCGACATGTGTGGCGATGTGCCGGGTGGTATCTTCACACGCAAACCTTCTAGGGCAATTTTCATGCCACACTCCATGGGTGACCATTCGGCAAAGGGTATTTCACGGGTGGTCAATTCCCATAGCAGCACTGCAAAACTCCACATATCACTGGCCTCCCAATTACGATCGGCTGGTTTCTTCTGCAAAGCTTCGGGAGACATCCAGGCTGGTTGATAGATACGTCCTCTTTCTTGGAAGGAGAATTTGGCATCGCCCATATTGATGCGGGCCGTTAAATCTTCATCGATCTGAAATTTGGAAAAAATAAGAGATTAATTTTAGGAAAATTCTTTGCATGGAGAACTCATAAAGATCTTCTGTTGATACGAGACCTACTTGGGGACTTCACTGAATAAAAGTGTTTTAATGTCTGAATAAAATACCTTAGGTCCGCATAGAAAAACTTTTAAGGGTCTTATATGGAAAAAAATCTTTAAATGGAATTCCATTAATAAAAGATCTTCTAGAGGTCTTCTGAACACCTCTAAAATCCTGCTACAGATAGGATACCATTCATTTTGGATATTTTGGATTCTGTTGATAAAAACCCACCTCAAAGTCTTTTGAGGATAGAAGACCTACCAGAGGTCTTTCATGGATAAAAGATCTTTTAATGGTCCCCAATGGATAGATCACCTTCAAAAGATCGTCTATGGATAAATAGACCGTCTGGAGATGCATAGTGGGTGTAAAACCTTCTAAAGGTCTTCTATGGACAGAAGACCTTCTAGAGGTCTTCCTTGGATAGGATAGATTCACAAGGCTTTTTTTATGATTTATGGCTTGCGGAAGATCTTACATGGATAGAAGACTATCTAATCTACCTATCTATCTTTTAGAGATCTAAAGGTCCTCTATGACACAAGACCCCATAAAGGTCCTTTAAGACAAAATGCATCCTAAAGCTCTTCTGTGATAGAAGACCTTCTAAAGGACTTATATGGAATGAAGAACTTCTAAATGTCTTTTTTGGATAGAAGGCTTTCGAAACGTCTGATTTCATAGATCTTCTATATACAGAAGACCTTCTTAATGTCTTCTCTCACTGGTCTTCTATAGAGAGAATCCCTCCCATGTATCTTCTGTTGACAAAAACCTTCCGCAGGTCATCCATTACTACATAATTTTTGATACTTTTTCTATAGATGGAAGACATTCAATTGGCAGCTTTTCGATAGGCATTTTAGATAGAACACCTTCAACGGGGTTTCTATGGACAGTAGACCTTCAAAGATGAAGAAAGGCTTTCGACTGGTCGTTTTTTAGCAGAAATCTTTCCCGTGTTTTAGATTTGATTCATATGACCTGCTCATTTCTCCATTCTCTTCAAACTCACCATAACATGATGACTGTTTAAGTTGTAGGTTGGTATAATTCTTTCCAGTGAATGTAGATAGGCCATACCTCTGGCTATATCCAAGGCGAAGTGGACAGCTTGTGATGTATCCACAACTACACCGGTGGCTCCATGTAGCAAATGGAACAATGAACCTCGAGGCATAAACTAAAAGAAAAAGTAGGCATTTTAGAAAATGAAAATCACAATTAAGTTTTATACACTAACCTGGCTAATGACAATCAAATTTGGTGGAGAGTTACACGCTCCAATAATTGGCAAAATATTGGGATGTGAGAAAATTCTCAACTTTGGGAATTCTTCATTAAAATCACGCGATATTCTTGAGGTACATTGGCGTATGGCTAGAATTTTCGCAATAACATCATTCTTTTGCCAACGACCACGCCATGTCTCGCCGGATGGTGTTACGGCCACTTTTGTATGCAAATCCAAATCACCCATACTAATGCCTTTGAATCGTGACAGTGTGGCATCTCGTGATCTTGTCTTAAAGCCCATCCAGTTTTGTTCCTTGAAACTGATTTTCTTCATTTCCTGACCGTTACGTTCGGCTAAATCTTGTAGACGTTTGGCTAGTCCCGGCTTGGCTTTATCCAATGGCGTGTGATCATCTTTATTGGCAATTGTTACTGAGGCTCCAGAATTTACCAAATCTTCACAGATCATATCGTAACCCCAAAAGCAGGCATAGTGAAGGGGGGTGTTGCCATGTTCATTGACGGCATTGACGTCGGAACGTTCACGCAACAGCATTTGTACAACATCACGATGGCCATGGGCAGCTGCCAGATGTAGGGGGATATCATCACCCATATTTGTGGCATTGACACGAGCTCCTCTTTGCAAGAGGGTCTCAACCAATTTTGTGTGGCCCTCCTTGGCACACCAATGCAATGGACTGAAGCCGTGGTCATCACTAAAAGGACACAATAAAACTCAATATTAATCACTTTATTTAATGTGGTCATAAATTATATAAATCATAAGTTTATCAAAATTATGCACGTCTGTGTTTGCGTCTCAGTGTTACTTCAATGATTTCTGGTTAGTTTACATTGAGTGCCTACTTCATTTACTGATCTTACTCTCTCCATACTCAGAGGCACTTTCTCAACGGCAGCTCTCTCACCAAGCAGTCATCATCATTTGGCAAAATAACATCACCCCAACAACATTCCACACACACTGACACATGCATATAATAATAAAAGTAGGTGTATGCTGGCTGGCTTTCAGACAAATTCAGACGGCGGCAGACACACTCGTACATATCTACATACACACAATAATTCTAATAACACCAATCTTTTGATATTCAAATTTAAGATAAAAATAAAAACATGACGTCATAGATTTTGCACAACAATTGCCACTAGATTGGTGAGGGTCATAAATTGAGACTTGTTGTTGTTGTTTTTGTTAAAGATAACTTGATTTTGCATAACTTTTCTTAACTATGCGATCAATAATTTCTCCCATATCTCACAAATGTTTTTATTCCATCAGGAATTCTTCCATCAAACTTTACCCTAAATTCATGTCATGTTCCACATCGTCCAGCCATAGACGAACTTGTATCGAATTTCCCTCGCGACACCAATGGAAAATATCCTCCATTTTATTTGCGATTCGTTTTATAAAGTCTTGCCGATTAAATAGTAATAGTGTTCTAATTAAATTGTATGAACTTTTAATAAATTTAATGAAAATAAAAACAGATTGCCAATAAGAAGAAATGAACACAAATCACAAAATACCCAGAAATTCTGATTAGTAAGAAGCAGAGTGGCATTCACTTTGCATTGATAACTCTTGGGAAATGTCAAAGAGGTAATTGTGTGTACAGTACTAAAAGTGATAGGTCGTTTTTACATTAGATTATCAACATAGAGATGGCGCTAAAGTACAAAACGAGAAACGGTTGAGGAATTTTGGGAAAATTAATAAAATCACAATACCTGACAACAAAATTCCAAAAAAGAGCCATAATAAACACGAAAGAGGATAATTTTAACACTAAATTCCAACATTCAGCTGTAATCATATAAAAAAGAACAATTATAGATTTAAGCAATTGCTGCAATTTTTTGTCATTTTGCTTGTAACTCCTCGACATACTCATGCCAGACCCAACCAAGTAGATATATTCTTGATCGGCATAAAAATCCAAATCGATTTAGCTATGTCACAAATGGGTTAGGCAGGTTCACGTTTTCATATATCCCCCATATAACGGAACAAAAAAGTGTCTATGCAGGTCCACGTCTTCATATAGCCCTTATATAACTGTACCTCACAATTTTCGATAGGGACCAGAGGGCTGCAACGAGTATGCCAAAATTCAAGCATACTCGGTTTCTTACCTGATTTTTGTTGATGCAGTCGTTTAGTTTGATCTGAATGAAATGACCGTTTTCGCTTCGGATCGAATCGAACGCTCAGTTTGAATCACTTCACTCACAATCAAACATGAGCGTTCGAGACGGTTTGATGTGTTCAGCAACGTGAGTTGATTGAACACATGAATGTAAATGAGCAATCACAACCGTGATTGTCTTCTTTGAATCGAGTTCGCTCAGCGTCATTGTTTATTCAACCATTTAATCAAGTTAGGACAGTTTATTTTGACTTTTTTAATATTTGAAATGGAAGAATATTGTGATAGTGCGAACGAAATTGTTGCAAGTAGAAACTACACAGGTGTAGGTAAACGAAGAGGTCGAAGTTTGTGAAAAATCTTGACCAATATTGTAAAATAAAAAAAATATTTAAACATTTTTAGTTTTCTAAATACCAATGATGCGTTTCTTTACTAAAAAAATTTAATTTTTTTTTTAAATAAGTCACTGAAGTCTAACACACCAAAAAACCAAATAAAACGAAAACATTGTTTAAATATAATTTGCACCAATTTTTTATGGGGACAGCTTTTAGTTATGAAATCCTTTGTAAAATTACAATCATGATTTCGCTCAGTTTCGATCATTTGTGTTTTAATCAAATCAAATCACTCACTTAACTGGGATGAATCAAACCGACAAGACTCCTCATAGATGATCGACCCGTTATGAACAATTCAACATAAGTTCGTAAACAAATAACTCATGTGAGCTGTTTGATTGCGATCACAAAACTTCGATCAATACATGTTTGATCACAACTTTTTCGTTTGGCTTGAGTAACTCGAATGAACATGTTGCATCTGACCGACTGATTGAGTTTGATTGTATTTCCACTGTGTGTGATCAAGCCTACTCGATCATACTCATTGCAGCCCTCTGATAGGGACATTTTTACCGGAATTTTTGGATTTAAAGTTTGGATTTAAAGTGAGTTCTACGAGGGCGGTTTGGAAACTCTATCAATGAAAGGGAATAGTTAGTTTTTCAGAACTATTTTTATTTTTTAGTATAATCTCCTAAAACTTCAATACACTAAGTCCAACTAGTCTAGTCTAGCAATTCTATCCCTTGATTAAAATAGTTTTCTTCAAAAAATTCAAAATTGTGGTGGTCAAGCAACTCGTTCTGTAATTCGTTGATTTTAGCCATTGTTAAAACACTGTGCGCTGGTGCGTTGTCTTGATGAAAAATTATTTTTTTTTGTGTTGTAAGCCAGGACGTTTTTCTCAAAATTGTACATTGATCCAAAAGTTTGCAATAGTACTCTGAATTTATTGTTTTACCCTTTTGCAGATATTCGATCAATAAAATACCTTTGAAGTCCCAAAAAAAAACCCGTTGCAATAGTAAGGTTATAGCCGATTGAATTGTTTTTGCCTTCTTTGGGGCCCTTCCTCCAGCTTCACTCCATTGTTTTGATTGTTCTTTTGTCTCTGGAGTACAGGGTGAGATGAAACAACTGCAACAAAGTCAAACGCCATAATTTTTAAATTTTATTTTTAATTTTTATAAATAAAAGCAAAAAATGTTGGAAATAGCATCAAATTTTAGAATAAGTTTAGATTTGTTCGATTTGGTCATCTTTGGCACGAATTATGGCCTTCAAACGACCAATGATACCGTGACACGCTGCCCGAATTGTGCTTTGCGGTATTTTGGCCCATTTCCGGGGGAAGCGCTTGCTTGAGGTGATCGACACTTTGGTAATTTTTAATGCCAACCTTGCTTTCCAAAATACTCCAGAAACACTAGTCCAACGGATTGGTATCCGGAGATTTTGGTGGCCATTGTGTGCTGGAAATGAAGCGAGGAACCTCATTTTTTAACCATTCTTGGGTGGCGCGTGCTGAGTGCGATGGTGCTGAGTCCTGTTGAAAAGTCCAAGGTCTGCGGCAAAAATGTTTGCGTGCCCAAGGCTTTAATACATCCTCCAGAATATTTTCGTTATAATATTCGGCATTTATTTTGATACTACGATCGATTAATACGAGCGAAGAGCGACCATCGACTGTTATGGCGGCCCACACCATCACCATGGCCGTCGCTTGAGTTCTGGTGGCCAACCGAAGGTGCACATTTTCAGCTGACCTCTTTGACAAGTAAATACGATCATTTTTTTATTTACAAATTGCTGGACAACGAATGTTTTCCCATTGAAGTAAACCAAATTCGGCAGTTCAACACTTTCGGCCAAGTGAAGCAACTCTTTAGCTCTACCGCTATTTTCATTCTGTAGCGGTGTAGGTTCTTGTACTTTTTGGAATATCAATGGCTTTAGCCCGAGCTCATTTTTCAATATTTCCCGAATGAAATTTTGCGATATGTTCAGATCACGAGCCATTTTTCGGCCACTGTGACGTGGTTTTCGATCAAGGCGCTTTTTTACTTTTCGAACAATTTTTGCTGTTTTCTTCTGTCCACTTCCTTGACGTCGGTACTGAGCGATGGTACGAGACTGAGCGAAGGTACGAGACACAAAAGATTTATTCACATTTAAATGCTGGAGTGCTCTAGCGATAGCCACTTGCGGTTTTCCACCCAAATATAAAGAAATCACGCTTGAATTCCATCACAAATAAGTTTTTTTCTGGAAAATTCTTCGATTTTTCATATCACCCTATATGTCAAATTCCATTGAACCGAAGACATTAAAATGTCGAATATATGAAGGTTTGGGCTATACGAAAACGTAGATCTCTATGAAATATTTTCTGAAAGAAATATAATTAGCCATTTTGAACTTAAAGTGCCGTATTTCTTTGAAAAATTGAACTAAAATCGAAAAAAAAAAAAAACAAAAAAAAAATTTTTTGTGGGTACTATTAAATTGGGTCTATACAACATAGTAGTCTTGAGTAGCCTGCCCATAAAAAGATCTTTATACGAAACACTCTCTTCCTACCCCAATTCGTTTGGACGCGAAATGGTAAAAAAATGTACCACCACTTCCTTATTTAAAGGTTAACTTTTCATCCGAAACATGTTTCCTTATGTAAAATAACAGCGTACCTTTAAGGAGGGCAAATAGTACTTTATCTGCTTTTAATGTCATACAGACATTTGTTTATATTCGTACCCTGGTTTCACATGAAAATACAAGCGCCATCTGTATGATATTTGCCCACAACATATCCCATCGTCTCGTAATGTACAGTACTTTGCAAAGCAACACTGTGCCATCTCGATTTGTTTACCAAAAATTTATTTATTGACAAAAACGTGCTCCTTTGGCTTTAGTTGGCTTTGATAAATCCTCGATTTTTAAGTGAAAATGAAGTTAAGCACCTATAATTTCCTTACCTCCAAGGCCATTAAGGGCGTCAAAGTCGGCTACCCCTTGAAATTGACGGTAAATATCAAAAATGAGTTTCTTTCTGTGTGTCCAAACTTATTTATACGATTTGCTCCTCCCTTAGATTGCCAAGAAAGATGTTGTGGAAACAGAATTTAATCCCACCTTTATTGAGCGACTGTTGCCAAAATTGGATTGGAATACCGTGTATTTGGCAGCACAAACTGTATGTTAATAGGGTTTTGTAGTTTTCCCAAGATTTTTCCACGAAAAAGTTTTTGTTTCATTGCTGTTTTCCCTCAAACAGGTCGACTTAGCCGATGACATACCCCAGGAACAGCCAGCCGCCGTTGCAGACAATGAAGAGCTCTTGCAAAGACTACATCATCTCCTGCTGGAAATTGATGTCTTGGAGGGACAATTGGAATGCCCTGAAACGGGTCGAGTATTTCCCATAACAGATGGCATACCAAATATGCTCTTGAATGAAGATGAAGTTTAGTTGCGCATAGTCGCCGTTCGGCATTTAAATATTTGTAGAAGATTTGTTACATTTTAATTACCAATAAGTTAAGGATATTAATAGTGAATCATCGAAAGGACATTAAATTTGGTTTTATTGATGTATTTGATGAAGCAGTGCAAATGAGGATATGTGTGTGAGGATGATGTCATCATGGAATGAGACAGTTTAGTTTACAAGGAAAGACAAAGTCGTAAGTGGATCGAAGGAGCAAGTAAAATGAAAAAATATTCCTACATGGTTGCAAAGCAATACAATATCGGTCCCCTCAGCCAGTGAGGCTGAAAAACGTTAGGCGCAGTAGCAATGAATATCCTTAATAAAATACAGAATTGTTTTGCAGAAATTTCGTGATAAGGTGATTTTACAATGGTCTGCATCGTTTTTGGTTTGAAGATGGTCTCTAATTAAACAGTAAAGGACTATTTTCGCTACCACACATGCCACAAAATCAGCTGCAATATGACATTAAAGGCTATTTATGGTTAAGCTCTGCTCTCGCAGTATCTCCGGATATTCTCTACTTTGGCATTTATTTGGTTTATGGGATGAACATTTACATAAATTTTTAATTTTGGTCCGACCGTTTTAACCTCTCAAGCGAAGTGGTTGTAATTTGGTATTTTGAGAAGTTAGTGGAAAATAAAACAATCACCCATAGCTTTTTTCAATTTAGGTCGAGATATTGGAATTTCCTCGCTGAACGATTCCTACACCCCAATTATAGCCATTTTGAAGGTCCTAACAATTTGTTCAATATCAAATGTAAGAATTTGACACTTTTAGTCCAAACTTTGACACAAACTTCTAAAAGTGGCACTCACCGTCCGATTTAAAATGCTTTAAGCACATGTCCATGTCGAAGCGGCTTTAATTTGTTATTTAAAAATCTTAGTGAACGGATACCATACTGGCAAAATTTGTTCAATTAATGAAGAAATTTTTCGTACAAACATAGGACGTATTTCCGAAACCATCACCAGATACCAACAGACACGTCAATATTAAGTTTGCGGTAACCCACAACAAGATATCAAGACCAAATACAACAGAGACCTCACATCAAATTTGAGAATTCCATCTGTTTCCCTTCACCCAATACCAACTAAGTACCACTTGGTAATTTTCGAACAATTATAGCAGACATTTCCGAACCCACCTACATACCACTGACACCAACAGAGACCTCAATATCAATTTTCGGGATTCCAGCTCTTCCAACTCCAGATACCAACAGAGTCCTCACATCAAATTTGAGGATCCCAGCCTTATTCCTTCAACCAATACCAAATTTAGTACCATTTAGTAATTTTCGAGTAATTTTAGTATACATTTCCAAACCCACCTCCATATCTCAACCACAGACACCAACAGAGACCTATATATCAAATTACGGGATTCCAGCCCTATTATTTCATGCAATACCCAAATAAGTACCATTTATTTTATTTATTCATTAAATAAATACCGAAATAGCCCCTCAATTATTGGTATCTTCAAGGTTCTAGCCATATTATCCAACTGGAAATTAAAGACATCTAATTTGGCAATTATTTATATTTGATCATAGTTGATAGTATAAAAGGTTATTCTCTGCCGATTTTTTATATCCTCCACCATAGTATGGAGTGCACCGTTTGTAATACCTCGAAGTATACATTTTAGACCCCACAAAAATATATATATCTTGATCAGCATAAAATTCTATGTCGATTTAGCGATGTCCGTCCGTCTGTGGTAATCACTCTAGCTTCCGAACGAAAGGAATTAGATTGATTAAATTTTACTAAAATGTATATTATGTTTGCAGGACTTTTGGTATTGGAAACGGGCCATGTAGATTCACGTTTTGGTATAGTCTCCATATAATGGTACCTCCATATTTTCGGTATTTTTAATTAAGCGACATTATTCACCGGAATTGCTTCAAATTTGATAGTTGAAGTTCGTAATGGATACTACTGCATATGAGAGAAAACTGTCAGTGCATATCCACGTCTTTGTAAAGCTCCCAAATAACGGTCTCCCCTATATTCGGTATTTTTGTTTCAAATTTGGTATTTGAAGTTTGTAAGGGATATAATGGTACCTGCAGATATTCGGTGTTTTGATGAATTTAGCTACATTATTAACCAATTTTTTTCGCATTTGAATGGCTTATGACCAAAGTTGCCTATGTAGGTCCACGTCGGTATTTTTAAAATTTCTACAGAGTTTTTAACCGAATTTTTTTTTTTGAAAATTGCCAAATTCGTTCCAAATGGTGGAGGGTATTCAAAGTTCGGCTCGGCCGAATTTCATCCCTTTTTATTTTTTTTTTAATTTTCATTATTTGCGTAGGAGGTCCCAGAGGAAGAAAAATCGGTGACATTTTCATATTTTATAAGAGTAATGGATTTTCAAAGATTTAATCCTGCGAGGAGTAGGAAATTTAATCAGGCAATTTCTTACACTTTTTTTCGTGTATGACTTAAGAGAAATTGACGATTTGTCTGTGAAGTACCACAAAGAGTGGTCAGATGTATTACATTTTTACAGTGGTTTTAAAATAGGCAAATATGTAGGAATATACTAAATTCTATAAAAAAAATCAAGCTGTAGTTTGATCTTTTATCGGGAAGGGAAGATCAGGCTACATATATTTCCCATTTTTTGGACATAAATTTCACACAGATTTTTCAACCTCTTACCGGCCGCTTAATATTATACCTTTAAGTATTGTTCGTTCTCTTTTAGTTCGAAATTTAATCCGGCTGTCAGTTTGTTCGTCAACCTTACGTTTTTATTAATATGGATTATTTTGTGTAAAATCCAAAATATTTTTAACATACAAAAATTATGTTTAATCGCAACAATCTATGAACAATACAAATTTTTACCATCTAGGGCAACCAGAAGTAACAACTTTACATCGCGATAACATTAAATTCACCGGAAATGGTCTAATGCACAACCAATTGTGACAACGAAGTCTTCGATAGGCCTAATACCCCACTAAACCACATTTCCATAAAAGTTACTGTTGAAACACCTTCCATTGATCCATTTTGATCGAATGCGGAAGAGTTTGTGAATGAATTTTGTGGTGCTATCAAAAAAAGCCCTTTACAAAAAAATCAAGCCTATTGTCTAAGTGTTTTTTTTTTTTTTGGTTATTGTCATTGACTGTGTTTATTGTCAAATTAACATGTCATCTACTTCATTGTGTCACTTTGAACCATAAAAGGGCATAAATAATTCTAATTGAATTTAAAAATGAATTAATGAATGGACGAATTAGTTAGCTAGGAAGGCGTGTTTCAGACGACCTTTAAGACTTGCTTTTGCTATGGAAAGACACAAGTTGGGGTCTTCAAAAGCCTTCAATCTCTTTGAGACTTTTATGAGATGATACAAATAATAGAAGGGCTTTAAGAAGTTATATTATTGCATATAGTTTTACAATAAGTTTTAGCTATTTTAGCCTGAAGAAGGTGTTATTTGAGATTTCATGTTAATTGAAGGCCTTCATGAGGGTTTCAAGGAGTATTTACCAATTGAATACCTTCAGATAGTTATCTACCTAAATAAGCTTTGTGCGAAGTTTTCATACCCTCCAGCATAGTATGGAGGGCATATTAAGTTTGTCATTCCGTTTGTAACACCTCTATATATACATTTTAGACCCAAAAAGTATATATATTCTTGATCAGCATAAAATTTTATGTCGATTTAGCGTCTGTCTTCCCGTCTATCCGTCTGTGGAAATCACTCTAGCTTCCGAACGAAATGAAGTAGGTTGATAAAATTTTACTCATATATATATTATGTCTGCAGGATTTTTGGTATTGAAAATGAGTCATGTAGGTCCATATTTTGGTATAGCCCCCCTATAAGGGTACCTCCCTATTTTTGGGATTTTTTAAGCGACTTTATTTACCGGAAATGTTTCAAATTTGGTTTTTGTAGTTCGTAATTGGTACAACATCCGTGCAAGTCCACGCTTCGTACAACGGCACCTCCTGATATTCGGCATTTTAATGATTTTAGCGACATTATTTACCGGAATTATTTTAAATTTAGTATTTAAAGTTCGTAATGGGTACTACAGCCCATGAAAAAAAAAATTCGTAAGCAGATCCACGTCTTCGTATAGTTTCCATATAGTCTCCATATAACAGTTTTCATTTAAGTGGTAGTTTTCGGAAGTTTTTTTTTGAAAATTTTCAAAAGCCCAGGCGAACTTATCTGTTTTTATACCCTCCACCTTTGAAAGGAGGGTATATTAACTTTGTCATTCCGTTTGTAACATCCTTAAATATTCGTTATAGACCCCATAAAGTATATATATTTATAATCAGCATAAAATTCTAAGTCGATTTAACGATGTCCGTCTGTCTGTCTGTATGTTTGTCCGTCTGTCTGTCTGTCCGTCTGTCTGTTGAAATCACGATACAGCCCACATTATTTGACGTAGATCGCCAAAATTTAGCAGAGCAATTTGTATTGTTTCTAGGATGGTTGGTACTGAAAATGAGATATATCGGTCCACGTTTGGGTATAGTCCCCATATAACGGTACCTCCCGATATTCGGTGTTTTGATGATTTTTGCCACATTTTTTCACGGATTTGTCTTAAATTTGGTATTTGTTGGTCAAAATGGGTGTAGGTTATAATGGGTCTTAGTTCATGTGGCGAGTCATTTGGTATAGCCCCCATGTAAAGGTAACTCCCCATATTGGGTATTTTGCTTATTTTTGCCACATTTTTTCACTGATTTGTCAGAAAATTGGTATTTGTAGGTCATATGGGGTCCTAGTTTGTGTGGCGAAACATTGTATGTATAGATCAACGTTTTGGTATAGTCCCCAGATATTCGGTATTTTGATGATTTTTGCCACATATTGTGACCAAATATCGTGATATATATATATATATATATATATATATATATATATATATATATATATATATATATATATATATATATATATATATATATATATATATATATATATATATATATATATATATATATATATATATATATATATATGTTTCATCCGATTTTGTTTTTAAGTCTCCTACACCCGTAAAATGCTCCCCACAATAACGATATTTGTTCCCAGCTATCAAATGCAACATAGAAATTCCTCTGCTAGTTTTTTTTATGGAGATTGGTTCAGATTTGGATATAGCTCCCATATATGTATATCATCATCCGATTTCACTTCGTGCCTATAAAGCTGAAATAAGATGGTTTTGATGAATATGGGCTCAGTACGTCAGATTTAGTAGAAATCGATTTAGAGTAGGATATACTTCCATATATTACTTCCTTTCGGCTTTAAATGATATCTGATTCAAAGCCACAGCTCTGGGTTAGCTCTACTAAATATAAAAATTGGTGTAGGGTATCATAAAGTCGGTTCCGCTCGACTTTGGACCTTACTGGTTTTATTTTGTCTTATAAGGATTTTAAAATTGCAACATTTTTGCCCCTAGGAAATGAGAAATATTTAAAACAAATAAGCAAAGGCTATAGTGGTGCGGGGCCGACCATGTGACATCCTACAACACTACAATATGTTCGAAGTCCCCTTATATCCAAATCCATTTTTGGAAGATTTAGTTTTTGAAATAATGCCAGAGAGATCTGCCCAGAGTTTGCCCTTAGGTTTTGGACCCGGAGAATTTGGCCAAAATTTACGCACTCCATAGTGTTGTTAAGTATTCAAAATAATTCCACACGAAAATTGTGGTCCATTTTACAGCTAAACATAATCTAATGGCCATCCAACATGCTAGACTTCTTCCCTGCCCTAAACTCTCTTCCGATGCGAAATTCCATGTCGATTAGTTTTCAATTGTGGCCTATAGAGCGACTACAAATTACAAAAAATTAAATTTTTTAGTACATCATAAGAACATTAGGCTTCAATTCCGACGCTACCCCCATGCAAAATTTCGTGAGGATCGGACGATAATTGCGACGTAGATATAATACCCTCAGAACGTAGTGTTGGGGGGTGTAAAAATTTAGAAAATTTAAAATTGTAAATCAAATTGAAAAAATCGCATGCGATAAAAAATATGACAGAAATGGCAAAAAATGAAAGAAAAGATATAACTTTTTTATTGGTATATTATCCCGCGATTTTTTTAGATTTTATGCTTTCCTGGCAAGAGACCATTCCGAATTGATGGGAATTGTGAAAATCGGCCTAGCGGTTCTTGATTTATAAGCCGAATAAATAAGATCAATATTTATACATATATATTATACTAATTTTGCTATATATCCGATTTCTTGGCTATTGGCATCACTTAGTGGTCAGAAGTGATCTTTTAATGTATTTGTGATTTGGCTGGGATTAAAAATATTCGCGGTTTAGTGGAAATTTTTCTATTTTCTAACATAAACTTAGGGTCTATTTTACCCGCTAATTACTGTCCGATGACCGCCCAAATTGGCAGGTTTCTGCCAGTCCCAAACTCTAACTCCATGTAAATTTTCGCGTCGATTGGTTCATAATTGTGGCCTATAGAGCAACTGCAAAATTAGGAAAATTTTCTGTTTTTGGTTCATTTTAGCCCCTAAATATCGTGCAATCATCTCCAAAAACAATAGGGTTCTATTCTGACCCTAACCCCACCCCCATTTTCAATTTCGTGAGGACCGGTTCATAATTGCGACCTGTAGCTTGATTATAAATTAACATGGACATATGGACGGACATGCATATCCAGATCGACTCAGCTCGGCGAGATAGGCAGATCCATATATACTTTCCTATGTGGGAAACCAATATTTCGAGGTGTTACATAATTTTTGGCCCAATCAAACTTATGATACCCCAACACATAATGTTGTAGGGTATAAAAAATCATATTCCAAAACAATACATATTTAAATAAATAGAAAAAATTCAACACAGTGTTTTTTTTTGGTTTTTATTTCATTTGAAATAGATTTTTATTTAAAATTTTATTTTTATTTTTCATAAATTTTTGCTTTTTGTTTTCTTTTTTTATAATGAGCTTAACAATTAATAAATTTCTGCGATTTAGATACTGATTACAAGTTGCTTGCTTTGTTTCTGTTGTTTTTTTTTTCATATTTCCATTGGACATACATACATATATTTGGAAAAAAATACATACATACATATATAGCTTTGAATTTGGGTTTTCCCACTTTTCTTTCGAGGCGTAAAAATGTGATATTTTTAATTTATTTGTCAAAAATTCCAATGCCAGTAAAATAGAGTTTTGTATATAAAAAATATTTGATTTCTTTTTTTTTTTTGTAATTTTATATTCTCAAAGAGATTGGTATTAATTGTCTGTTTGGTAGGTTTATTTTTTTTCATTATTTATTTATTTTAATTATTACTTAAATTGTAGAGCTTATTTAAGAACAGAAAAACGAAATTCTATAATTATTAGTTTGGTAAAAAAGGAAATAAAATACACAAAAAATATATCCATTAAAAATAATAATTAACTTGTAAAAAAATCTTTTGTAAAAAAATAAAAGTAATAATAATAATAAAAAAATATTATAGATGGCAGACTATTTGAACACAAATAGATGTTTTCTGGTTGTTTGATTGTGGGGTTTTCATTTTTTACTGTTTTAGGGGGAAATATGGGGTATTTGGTTATTTTTCTTTCACAAAAACGGGGAGAGGGGTTGCTATTTTTTTATTAAAAAAAAAAATCAACTATAAAAAATATCTTAAGTTCCGTTATTGAAATTGTAACAGTTCAAAAAATTAGTTTGTGTTTTTATTTTTAAATGTAAAAAAGATTTAGAATTTTAGTTTAGTATAGCAATTCGTCCCAGAATTGTTTTATGGGAGGTTGTCTCATTAATATTACAGGGCCAACATTGCCCGGTGCATAGCATTCAAAAAATAAAGCGCATAACATCACGTTCTTCTCAAAATAACAGAAAGAAGTCAAAGAAGTCGAAACTCTAAAGTTCTTTCGGACGGTCTTCTATAAAAATTTTACCCTCCATTGGATTTTTGCAGGTCTTCTTCTCTTTGTAGACTTCTGGGGGTCATTGAATACATAAAACTCCTTCCAAAGACTCCGGTTATAGAATGAATATTGAGAGTATTTTTTTTACTCATGGAAAACTTCTTGAGGGTTTTTAATCACAAAGGACCACCTGAGGTTTTTCCATTCTAAAAATGGAAGAACGGTGGACTTCTATTCTCCGACCATGCCTTAAGAATGGCTATTCACTGAAACCCTCTTACGAGTCTTATATTTACTGAAAGCCTCTCGGAGTTTTTTTTTTTCAGAAGGCCTATTGAGGATCTTCAATTCTCAAATATATCTTCTGGGCAATCTCATCTTTTGAAGGTCTTCTCTTCACCGGAAAACTATTTTGGGCCTTCTATTCACAGAGGGGTAAGTTTGTGTTCGTCAATTAGAAGAAATCTTAAAGAATTTCTACTTATAGAAGAGTTCCTTCGACCCTGTTAAACTTTAACAGATAGATGAACTTCAAAAACTCTTTTAGCTATAGGAGAACCTCAGAAACCGATGACGCATTTCTGCAGATTTTCTGGAATCTTCTACTTATGGAAGAGTTCCTTCGACCCTGTTAAACTTTAACAGATAGATGAGCTTCAGAAAGCCTTCTAGCTATAGGAGAACTTCAGAAACCTCTGAAGCCTTTCTGCAGATTTTCGGGGGACCTGGGCAGAAAGAGGAGGTCCATAGACCCATATGTAATTAGAAGGTTCTAAAACTCTACTAGAAAGATAAGAGCTTCGGAAGCTTTTGAGGTCTTTCGGCAGATGGAAGTATTCTTTAGGTTCTTCACTTCTGAAAATGGAACAATGGTGGTCCTCTATTCAAAGACCAGCTCTTAAGGGTGGATATTCATTGAAAGCCTGTTAGGAGTCTTATATTTTTTGAAAGCCTCTCGGGTTTTCATTTCTTCACAGAAGGCCTATTGAGGATCTTCAATTCTCAAAAATATATCTTCGGTGCCCTCTCATCTCTCTTAAGCGTCTTCTTTTCACCGGAAACCTATTATGGCCCCTCTATTCACAGAAAGTCTCTTGGGGGTGTTTTTGGGTATAAAAAGCTATGTTCGTAAATTCGAAGAGATCTTAAAAACCTCTATAGACAGAAAAGTTCCTAGGACCCTTCTATGCTTAAAGGAAATTCTATTACGCTTAAATAGATATATGAGCTTCAGAATCTCTTCAAGCTATAGGAGAACCTCAGGAACCTCTGAAACCTTTCTGCAGATTTTCTGGGGATCTTCGAAGCTCGACTGTGTATAGAAAAACACCTGAATACCACAAATGGAATAAAGGAGATTTTAAAGTTCTTCTTAAAATATAGCAGCTTTAAAAGCTCTTTTGTAAATAGAAGATTTTATAAGGCTCTTCTGTAAATAAAAGAGCTTCTAAAACTGTTCTCTAAATAAAATAACTTCTACAGCTCTTTTATAAAAATATGAAGTTATGAAGCTTTTTACGAACAGATGAGCTATTAAGACCTTACTACGCTTTAATGGATAGATGAGTTTCGGAATCTCGTCTAGTTATATGAGACCCCCAGGTACCTTTGATGCTTTTCTGCAGATTTTCTGGCGATCTTATGTAGGTGAGGAGGTCCAGGGTCGCATATGTAGTTAGAAGAGCTTCTAAAACTCGACTAGCTAAAAAAGAGCCTCGAGAGCTTTTTAGGTGTTTCTACAGATGCAAGTTTTCCTGAGGTTCTTGCATCAGTAAAAGAGGTCCTGAGGCATATCTGTAGTTAGCAGAACTTCAGAAGCTCTTCCAGCTATAGAAGAGCTTTCCAAGCTCTCCTGTGTATAGAAGAACTCCTGAATATTATCGATGGATAAATGGGATTCTAAAGCTTTTAAAAAATATAGCAGCTTTGAAAGCTCTTCTATAAATATAATGTTATCCCAGGAAAGCTCTTTCATAAATAGAAGAGCTCCTAAAGCTCTTCTAAAAATGCAGGAGCTCTGAAAGCAATTTTGTATGTCGCGAATCTCTACTAAATTTTAAGAAGTTTTTGTAAGCTTTCAATGTCTAAAAAAGTTCATGGATAGAAGCTTTTTTATACCCAAACGATTTTATGGCCAGAAGGGTTTCAGAAGCTTTTGTATGTATAGAAGATTTTGTGAAGCTTTGGATGGATGCAAGATCTGGAGAAGCTCCTTAACATTTCTAAGCTGCTATGGATAAGGTAGTCCTCAAAGCTACCTTATAGATAAAAGCGTGTCTAAGAATCTCCATTAGAGTTTTTGTAGACAGGAAGCCTCCTGGAGAACTTTTATTCCTTTAGATCCTCCTCTATAGATAATATATCTCTTGAAACTTCTACATGTAGGGGGACCTCATCCACGTTCCAAGGTTGCCACATTTCTGAAGTTCTATAGACAGAAAAAGCACATAAAGCTTATCAATAGATAGTAGAGTTCAAAAAGCTTTTTTAGATAGAAAAGGTTAAACAGTTATTTTAAGGAAAAATAAAACTCTCATAAAGCTTTTCTATATATAGAAGTCCGTATATAGCTTTTCCATAGATACAATAACTTATAAAGCCTTATCCATATGGAAAAGCTGATGATGCTCTTCTTTAAATGGAAAAACTTGTTAAATAAATAAAATAATAGATAAGCTCTTAAAGCTCTTGTTTCGAAAGAAAAGCTATTGAAGCTCTTTTAAAAATAAAAGGGCTCATAACGCCTTTTTAAAATAGAAAATCTGATAAAGCTCGTCTCAAAGAAAAAAAGCTCTTGAAGCTCTTCCATAGATGAAAAGTATCTCTCTTTGGCTCTCTTATTCTATTCTATAGATAAAAACCGTCTTCCACCTTGCCTGGGTACAAAACCCCTCCTGAAAATTCTACGATAGATTAAAAGTCTACTCCAGCTTTTCTATTTATCTTGAAGCTTTTTTAGGAACAGAAGACCTCCTGCAGCTTTTCTATTTTTGTTTTCTAAAGGAAGTTTTCCTGAAACCTATTTTTTTGAGATATATGAGATATATAGAGCGCCTATCGACTTCCTTGACCTCCTTCTCTAACTTATTTTTTCCCTCTTTAAAATCTTAAAAAACAAAAAAAAAAAATATTTCTTCTTATTTTAATGTATTGGTGGTCTCTGTGTATGTGTGTGTATTTGTTGGTTTGTATGTTTTGTATGTTTCTGAGTGTATGGGTGGATGGTTTGCATTCTGTAGCTTAAATAGTTTGTTTTCTTTCTGGTCTTAATTATTAAATTATTATTTAATATCTAAATTGTCCCTTCTTTCCGCGTTCATTGTGGTACACACGTAGCGGGGAATAACTGCTGCCATTGCCATTGCCGGGAGCATTTAACACACCGGCGGTGCTGCCATTACCGCCGCCACCCGCACCATTGGCAAACGTTTGGGAGGCTGAGCCAGACATAAGATCATCGAGATGGACCGGTTTGGCTGCACATCTGGGAGCCAATATCAGATTGTAAATGACAAAATAGGTAAGGGCCACAATGCAGGCCACCACGGCCAACCATTCGAATTTAATGCAATCATCTTCGGTGTAGAAACTAGACTCATCTTCATGGACCAAACTGATGAGGGCCCCAAAACCTTTGCCCAGACCAAAGAAAGCCACAATGGCAATGGCCTGGCCTGTGGCTGTGAGTTTGCGTGGCATGGCATGACGCATATACAGGATAATGGTGATCCAAATAATGCCAATGATGACGGGTTCAAAGATTTCCATTAGATTCGTCAACCATTTAGTGTCCACACTGGCAAAGGCTGTGAAACGGATGATATACATGGCAAAACCGGCAATGAATATGTTCGAATGGCCACAGTATTCAATGAATTTATCCACATTCAGGAAGAGTACCAAAACCAGCAGCAAACTGCCAAAATAGACTGCATACTCGCCAATGAAGGACCAATACAAATAGGCATGAATGCTACCCCAGAAGGTACCAAACAAAATGGCCACCAGGGTCAGGACAAATATCTCCGGGCTATATTTTCGTATGGCTGACATGGGATATACCAGCATGCCGGTCTTGGTGTGCCACCACCACTCGGGAGGACTCAAAGGCATTTGAGAGGCAAACAGCAGGACAGCAGAACCAATCAGGAAGCAGATGATCAAGACAATTAGGACAATATCCACTCCATCAATGTCATCGAAGATCAATTTAAGGGGACTGAAGAGAAGGACATAGCCCACAGCACCCCAGGCATATTGGCGACACACTTCACCACGTCCCTCGGAGGTTTCACGTACAGCAATCACAATTGCGGTGTTGAGCAGGGTAAACGAGGCCAGGGCAAAGATGTCACCCAAAATCCTAATGGCCATGTAGCCACCCATGGTGACATCAATATCTCCCGCAGTGCTGACACATTCGGTGTGGGCCATCAGACCACCCTTGGTGTGATAGGGATTCCTCACCTGGCACTCAATCATGGGGGTGCAGTCGGAACCATTCTTGACCTCCAGCATGTAGTTGACCTGTTGTGTGGGTATGTGGCACTGGAAGCCCTCTGAAAAAGAAAACGAAAAACAATTAATTTTTGTTCTCCCCCTCCCCATCTCCCCTGAACTTACCCAAAGGATAATGGCACCACTCCGCCGAATGAGTCTCATTCTCGACATTTGTGGCAGCATGCATGACAGTGTGGACATTAATGCTCACCGTATCATCCGTATAGACATGACAGTTCTTAATATAATCATTACCACTCTCATCCTTGGCGGTCATACAGATGTGAGGTGGTTCGACATATACCTTACTTGGAGCCGATTTGGCGGCCCTTGTCTTCCTGGCATTTACCTCAGCACTAATCAATTCTCCACCTCCAAATTCCCCAGACTGCTCAGCACTACGCCTGGAACGCAAACTCTCCGTAACCGCTGTCGAGGCATCATCTTCATAATCAAACTCCGAACTATGTTCCGTCGATGGCGAGGGGGTGGGTATACTCTCCAGCCAAGGGGTGTACATATTCTCATATTGATTGGGATTTTGACAGGTATACGTGCAATTGGTCAGATCCAAACTACCAACTTTCTTATCCCAATGACGACAGCTGGATTCACCGCCACAACTTTCCTGGAACATCACCGCACCATTGGAATCGCAGGCAAAACTCACTGGAGGCAAATGATCCTCCTGACGAGCCACATTCGGCACCGCAATAAGACAGGCATAAATTATACTCGTAATAATCAGGCAGATTGCGGTGAGAATGCGTAGGAAACGACCAAAGCTATTGGGATTTTTGGCCGCTACCCGATCGGCCAAGGGGCCAACAATTAGAGGTCCTATAATCGCCACAAAGGAGGCGATAATTGTAATCTCACGATACTCGGAGAAATAGAGACCCAATTTCAAGGGTTTCTGGCTGTTCACAATGTGCAACGCGGTGAGACCTGAAATGAAAGGGGAAGAGGTGAGAATTCCGCAGTTATATCAGAGACTTTTTAATCAAACATTAAGGATTTTCGGTACAATATTTTAAGGATTTTTTCTGCAATAATGGAAATATGGAAAATTATTTCATGGGCCTGCTCATATTTTAAGAATTTTTCTTTCAGAGATCTCCTAACCAAAAACTGCAAATGTTTTTAGGAAAATCATTTCCAGGAAATTCTGAGGTATAATCATACATTTTTAATAATTTCTTTTTAGGAGACCCTCACACTAATCGTAAATTTTTATGCCCTCAACCATATGCCTACGTAGGGTATATAATTTGATATGGCCAAAACGTGCCTAATCGAAATAACGGTTTTAGACCCTAGGTCTCTTTGGACCAAATCCATTTTAGGGGATTTGGAGTCGATCTAGGAGTGTCTGCCTGGCCGGCTGATGGCCACGATAACTCTCGAAGATAGTATCCGATTTGGTACATTGTAATATTCTTATCAAACATAGATCGAGTTCGGAGATATCGGTCCAATCCATCTGGTACCTCCCCCACAAAAAAAAAAAAAAAAAAAATCACAGAAAAAATATACCTTGAAAAACAAGAAAGGACCATCCAAATTTTGCAAATCTTAATATTTGTGTCAGTTCTAGGTCAGGTGGGAAAATGGACAATATCGGCCTATTTCTTCTGGTATCTCCCCCACAAAGGGTCAACATTTTGAATAATTATAACTCTTATAAAATGTAAAATACGTGTCCAATTGTCTTAAAATTTCGCATATCTCAATATTTCTGCTAAGGAATGTATCGGTCCACTATTTCTGGTACCTCCCCCACAAAGGGGTTAAAATTTTAAATAACCAAAACGCGAATTTATTGAGGAATATGCGTTAGATCCTTTCTAAACTGTGCATATATCTATATTTCTATCAACACAAGGTCAGATATGAAGAATGAAGAGAACGGACCTCTCTCTCTGGTACCTTCCCCACAAAGGAGTCAAAATTTTGAATTATTTTGAATTGTCTTCAAATTTTACACATCCCAATATTTCTGCTAAAACCAGATCTTCCGTGAACATGGGATACATTGGTTCAGACTTTCTGGTACCTTCCCCACAAAAAGGATAAATAGCAATAAATCTCCTAGAACACGAAAGATGCAACCGATTCCTTTTTAAAATCAGCACATACATTTTTAACAAGACAAGATCAGGTATAAAGATGGAATATATCGGTCCACTACTACTGGCACCTCTCCCACAAATCTTGAATCACCAAAACACTCAAAACATGCCAAATAAGCAACTGATTGTTATCCAATTTCACACATCGCAATATTTCTTCGAAAACAAGATCTGATGTGAAGATGATACATATCTGCCCACCCTTTCTGGTACCTCCCCAACAAAGGGTCCTAATTATTAATAGTGACTGATTGAAAATCAACGCCTAGACGAATGTGTACTATGATGTGTACTATAATTGTTCGAAAAGTACCAAATGGTACTAAATTTGGTATCGAGTGAATGAAATCCCGAAATTTGATATTGGGATCACTGTCGTTGGGTGTCTGTGTCTGAAATGACAGCAGTCTGAAGTTGGTTGCAGTTTTTTCATCTCTCTCACCCTGTATGTACTATAATTGTACGAAAAGTACTAGTAGTACTCGTGAGCTGAACATATCGCAATACTCCATTCGGCAAATATTGAATAATCAAAAATTAGATCGGAGTAAAGCCAAGGAAATTCCAAAAAGTTCAAGAACTTACACCGCAACAGAAAGATAATAGACTCAAAAGAGCTAAAGAGTTGCTTCGCTTGGCCGAAAGTGGTGAACTGCCGAATTTGTTTTTCTCCGATGAGAAAACATTCGTTGTCCAGCAGTTTGTAAACAATCAGAATGATCGTGTTTACTTGCCAAAGATGTCAGCTGAAAATGTGCACCTTCGGTTGGCCGGCCATGGTGATGGTGTATGCCGCCATAACAGCCGATGGTCGCTTTCCGCTCGTATTAATCGTCCGTGGCATCAGAATAAATGCCGAATATTATCGTGAAAATATTCTGGAAGGTGTATTAAAGCCTTGGGCATGCAAACATTTTGACCACAGATCTTGGACATTCCAACAGGACTCAGCACACGCCAAACAAAAATGGTTACAAAATGAGGTTCCTCGCTTCATTTCCAGCGCACAATGTCCATCAAAATCTCCGGATACCAATCAGTTGGACCATTATGTCTGGTGTATTTTGGAAAGCAAGGTTGGCACTAAAAAATATCAAAGTCTCGATCACCTCAAGCAAGCGCTTAGCCGGGAATGGGCCAAAATACCGCAGAGCAACATTCGGGCAACGTGTGACGGTTTCTTGGGCCATTTGAAGCCCATAATTCGTGCCAAAGGTGACCAATTCGAACAAATCTAAACTTATTCTAAAATTTGATGCTATTTCCGACATGTTTTGCTTTCATTCAATTTGAAAAAAATGTAAAAATTATGGAGTTTGACTTTGTTGCAGTTTTTATACCCTCCACCATAGCATGGAGATTAAGTTTGTCATTCCGTGTGTAACACCTCGAAATATACATTTTAGACCCCACAAAGTATTCTTGATCAGCATAAAATTCTATGTCGGTTTAGCGATGTCCGTCCGTCTATCCGTTTGTGGAAATCACTCTAGCTTCCGAACGAATTGAAGTGGATTGATAAAATTTTACTCAAATGTATATGTCTGCAGGACGTTTGGTATTGAAAATGGGCCATGTAGGTCCACGTTTTGGTATAACCCCGATATAACGGTACCTCCCGATATTCGGTATTTTGACGATTCTAGCGATAATATTCATCGGAATTGTTTCAAATTTGGTATTTGAAGTTCGAAATGGATACTACAGCCTAAGACAGAAAATTGTCTGTGCAGGTCCACGCCTTCGTATAGCCCCCATATAACGGTACCTCCCGATATTCGGTATTTTGATGATTTTTGCCACATAATTCACCGGAATTCTTTCAAATTTAGTATTTAATGTTCGTAATAGATACTACAGCCTATGACAGGAGATATTCTGTGCAGGTCCACGTCTTCGTATAGCCCCCATTTAACGGTACCTTCCAATATTCGGTTTTTTTTATGATTTTGGCAACATTATACACCGGAATTGTTTAAAATTTGGTATTTGAAGTTCGAAATGGATACTACAGCCTAAGACAGAACATTGTCTGCAGCTACATTATTCACCGATTTTTTATAATATATGTGACAAAAGTTCCATGTCGTCGTATAGACCCTAATATATCAGCTACATTCGGTATTTTTAAGATTTCAACAGAATTTTTAATGGATTTTATTGTTTTTAAGAATTGCCAAATTCGCTCCAACTGGTGTAGGGTATTTAAAGTTCGGCCCGGCCGAACTTACAGCTTTTTTTCTTGTTTTATCTCACCCTGTAGCTCTCATATATTTTTTTCATTCGATTTCAAGTTTATTGTGTTTATTAAACTTTTTCAATTAAAAAAAATATTTTTAAAAATTTTTTATTTTAAATTGAAAATTTTTTATATTACCAAAATAACTTTTAATTATAAAAAAAATCAAGAAAATATATTTTTTTTACTTACCACTCAAAACAAAGAATGCCACGACCTTGAGGGATATAAGAGTCTTATTGACTCTGGGCTTTGTGGCTCCCATGATGAAAGCTATGCTGTCTTGGCTTTTACTATGCTCCGATTTCAATAACTAATTTAATAATTGGACTTAAATTGGTTGGAGTTTGGTAAAATGGAAGAGAGTTACTAGCTCTCCTGTTGGTGATTAGGGGACAATTTGGGGAATTAGTAGCTCTTTCGTTTCGGTGGTGCTGTGTAAATTGCTTTCATTCAAACGTTCCGAATAGAAAATCTGCAAAGAGAGGGAAGAAAAGAGTTTGTAATTAGTAAGGTATTCAAAAGGGAGATTTAATATGTTTAAAATTAGGAAGAGAAGGAGAAAGCACTTATATAGGATATTATAGTAATAGAAGAGGTATAGCTCTAAAGGAAGGTCTATAGATGAATTATTTCCATCTTTAAAAATCCTACTAAAGGTCTTATTCTGATAGAATACCAATCGAAATTCTATCATAATTAAGATATCTTCTATTCAACAAAAATTGCTATGTTCCATAAAATTCCCCCTTCGACACCCTTTCCATCACCCCAATTTTTATACCCTCCACCCTACTATGGAGGGTATATTAATTTTGTCATTCTGTTTGTAACTCCACGAAATACTCATTTCAGACCCAAGAAAGTATATATATTCTTGATCAGCGTAAAATTCTAAGACGATTTAGCCATGCCCGTCTGTCTGTCTGTCCGTCTGTCTGTCTGTTGTAATCTTTCGAACAAATTGAGAAAGAAGGCTAAAATTTTGCACCCATGTATATTTTGCCAGTCGACAGGTTAAGTTCGTAAATGGGCCATGTAGGTCCAAGTTATCATATAGCCCCCATATAACGGTACATCCAAATATTCTGTATTTTGATGATTTTAGCGACATTATTCACCGGAATTGTTTCGAATTTGGCATTTGAAGTTCGCAATGGATACTACAGCCTAAGACAGAAAATTATCTGTGCAGGTTCACGTCTTCGTATAGCCCCCATATAACGGTACCCTCCGATATTCGGTATTTTGATGATTTTAGCGACCTTATTTACCGGAATCGTTTCAAATTTGGTATTTGAAGTTCGTAATGGATACTACATCCTAAGTCAAAAAATGAGCCATGTAGGTCCGCGTCTTTATATAGGCACCATATAACGGTACCCCCCGATATTCGGTATTTTAATGTTTTTAGCGACATTATTTAACGGAATCGTTCCAAATTTGGTATTTGAAGTTCGTAATGGATACTTCAGCCCATGCCAGAAAATTGTCTGTGCAGGTCCACGTCTTCGTATAGCCCCAATGTAATGGTTCCCCCTTATATTCGGTATTTTGATGATTTTAGCTACATTATAAACAGATTTTTCTTCAAGTTTCGCATTTAAATATTGTAATAACCTATGACAAAAGTTGCCCATGCAGGTCCACGTCGTCGAATAGGCATTCGGTATTTTTAAGATTTTAACAGAATTTTTAACGGATTTTATTTTTTTTTTTTTTGGAAATTGCCAAATTTGTACCAAATGGTGGAGGGTATTAAAAGTTCGGCCCGGCCGAACTTACAGCTTTTTTAATTGTTTAAATTCTAATTGAATATTTATTTAAAACTTTTTTTTCTAAAATTTTATGACCTCATGATTACAATCTCCTAACAAATTGTTAGCTGCTGTTTCTGTTTTTGTTATTTACATTGTTCCACGAAGCTACGAACTTCATTCACAGTTCCAGCTTATGATTTTCAATAAAAAGTTGGTGGCATTACGTAGCTTGTTTTTTTCTTTCTGAAAGTCATTAAAATGTTACTGTCATTAACCATCCGGTATAACTATGTATGTAGGTAGGTAGTTAGGCCCCCCACTATCACATCTTCTAGGTGTGTGTGTTTGTGTGTCTGTATATTTGTGTCACTATCACGCGTTTTCTAACAAAGTGACAAAATGCGCATGCATATTTTATTTGTTGCAATTCATGGCGTGAAACCGCACAACTCCCACTCCCCTCTTTTGTGAATTAAGTTTAACACATTGTAACTCCATAAGTCAACTGCAATTTAGGCTGTTACAACAAAACAATTTTGTTTTAATGCCTTCACGCATGCTTAGTAGCGACAAAAAAAAAACTAAAACAAAAACTATAGCAAATTAAAGAAAAACAAAGTAGGTGTTCATGTAAGCGCTATACTTTTTTAAAAATATTTTTTTAAATGTGGATTCTTTAAAAGTATTTTATCCATTAAAATCGATTTTCCAAAAAAAAAAAAAAAAAAAATAGAACTGTCGGCATTAAATTATGGAATTTTTAAAAATATTATAAAAAATAATATTAGGCATCAATTTTTGTTTTGAAACATTTCTTCTAAGACTATACCTATATTACCTTAACCATATACTCTTTAAAACTATTTTTTTTTCATGGACGACATATTTAAGTATTCATATTTAAGAATACTTAAAAATATTTTTATATATTTAAAAAATATATTTCAAGGACTATCCATAAACGTCGATTTTCTAAAAATATTTTTTTTAAAATGTTATGGATTAAAACAAGTAAAATAGTATCAATCGGTTTTGCCGACAGATGTATACCGCCAGTCTGATATGAATATTACAACGTGCCAGATTTAATCTACTTCCTATACTTTATATGAGATATGTGCAATCTTTTTGGGAAATGTGGGGGAAAATGCGTGAGGTACCAGATATAGCGGACCGAAATATTCCATTTTCATAATTCCTCTAATATCGGGTGAGACAAAAAAAAAACTGCAACAAAGTCAAATACCATAATTTTTACAATTTTTTAAAAAATTTTATTGAATGAAAGCGAAAAAATGTCGGAAATAGCATCAAATTTTAGAAAAAAGTTTAGATTTGTTCGAATTGGCCACCTTTGGCACGAATTATGGCCTTCAAACAGCCAATGAAACCGTCACAATGTTGCTCTGCGGTATTTTGGCCTATTCCCGCCGGTATCCATTCCCGGTATTGGTATCCGGATATTTTGGTGGCCATTGTGCGCTGGAAATGAAGCGAGGAACCTCATTTTCTAACCATTCTTGGATGGCGCGTGCTGGGTGCGATGGTGTCCTGTTGGAATGTCCAAGGTCTGCGGCCAAAATGTTTGTGTGTCCAAGGCTTTAATACACCCTCCAGAATATTTTCGCGATAATATTCGGCATTTATACTGATGCCACGCTCGATTAATTCGAGCGGAGAGCGACCATCGGCTGTTATGGCGGCCCACACCATAACCATGACAGGCGCTTCAGTTCTGGTGGCCAACCGAAGGTGCACATTTTCAGCTGACCTTTTTGGCAAATAAACACGATCATTTTGTTTGTTTACAAACTGCTGGACAACGAATGTTTTCTCATCGGAGACGGAGAAAACCAAATTCGGCAGTTCTCCACTTTTGGCCAAGCTAAGCAACTTTTTTGAGTCTATTTTTTTTCTGTAGCGGTGTAAGCTCTTGCACTTTTTGGAATGTTAATGGTTTTACCCCGAGCTCAATATTTGCCGAATGGAATATTTCGATATGTTCAGATCACGAGCTATTTTTCGGCCACTCGAATAATTTTAAGAGCTGTACAAATTTGCCAAACGACCTCCATATCTTAACCTTAGACACAAACAGTGACATGTATATAAAATGTCGGTATTCTAGCTCTATTCCTTCATCCAGTATAAAATTTTCTACTATTCAGTACTTTTCAAAAAACCACTTTCATATCTCAATTCCAGATACCAAAAGAGATCACAATACCAAATTTGGGGATTCCAGCTCTATTCCTTCATCCGATACCCAATATAGTACTATATAGTACATTGCGAAGAACTAAAGTACACATTTCAAAAACCGCCTCCATATCTGATTTTCAGATATTAACAGAGAACTAAACACCAAATTTGAGTATTCTAACCCCTATCCCTTCATCCAATACCGAATTTAGTACTATTTAGTAATTTTTGAACAGCTATAGCACGCATTTCCATATACTCCTTTAAATCTGAACCTCCGATACCACCAGTTATATAAATATCAAATTTCAGAATTGTATTTCTATCGCATTAACCAAGTTCAAATATAGTACCAATTAGTACTTTTCGGACTATTATAGTACTCATTTCCAAAATCATCTCCATATCTTCAGGCTACAAATGAACAGCGACTCTAATACACAATTTCAGATTTTAAGCACTATTTGTTCACCCAACAACAAATTGTACCAAATATAGTACTATATACCCAATTTAGTATTTTTTGTACACATTTCCAAATCCAGTTCCATATCTCATTTTCAGACATCAACAGTGACCTAAATATCAAATTTGAGGATTCTAGCCCCTATTCGTTGAGCTAATACAGGATTTCCAAACCCACGCATTTCCAAACCCACCTTCAAATCTCAACCTCCGATACCAAAAGTTATCTAAATATCAAATTTCAGAATTGTATCTCTATCCCATCAACCAAGTCCAAATATAGTACCAATTAGTACACATTTCCAAAATCAAATCTAGTACCATTTAGTACTTTTCATACCAAATTTAGGACGCATTTCCAAAACACTGCCAAAATTCCACCATAGATACCAACAGGTATCTAAATATTAAATTTTAGAATTTTATCCCTATCGCTTCAACCAAGACCAAAAATGGTACCATTTATTACTTTTCGTACTATCATAGTACACATTGCCGAAACTACCTCCATTTGTCAAGCCTAGGCATGAACCGCGACCCTAACTCCAATATTCAGATTTCAAGCACTGTATTTTCACCCAATAACAAATTGTACCAAATATAGTACCATTTAGTACTTGTCGTACAAAATCACCTCCATATGACCAGGCTACATATGAACAGCGACCCTAATACAAAATTTCAGATTTCAAGCACTATCTGTCCACCCTATACCAAATTGTACCAAATATAGTACTATTTCGTACCTTTCGCGCACTTGTAGAACTGATTTCCAAAACCTCTACCATATCTCAATTCCAGATAACAAAAGAGACCTCAATATCAAAATTTAAGGATTCCAGCCATATTTCTTTAACCAATACCAAATTTAGTATAATTCAGTACTTTTCGTACAATAATAGTACACTTTTCCGAAACCACCTCCATATTTCCAGGCTTCATATGAAGAGCGAACCTAATACCAAAAATTTCAGATTTCAAGCACTATCTGTCCACCCAATACCAAATTGTACCAAATATAGTACTATTTAGTACTTTTCGTGCACTTGTCTGCACGTATGCATTTCCAAAACCACCATGGAACCCAAATGCCAACAATTCAAATTACCAGCTTTTTCCGTTCCAAATTTGTATCCGTACCACACGGTTACGAATTTGCACACTCTGTACACATTTGCAAAATCATCTTCCCAAAACATCCTTTATTTGCCAACATTGATTCTTATACGAAATTTAAAGTTTTAGCTCCATCCGTTCAGAATATCTCAGAAGTTACGCAGTGTTTCGAAGATACATTATTTATGATTCCCCAAAAAATTACTGTTTCGAATGTTGCCCCCTAATCCTCATCATAAATCATAGCATCTCAACCTCACCCAATCTCATTCATTCATTTATTCGTCTAATTTTCAATTTTAAATTTTTTTTTTATTTTTTTGTTTATTTTTTTTTTCGTTTAAATCTCCTCTTATTTGGATAGCGGGGGGTTAGGGGTAAAATTGACAAATGGGCATATCATTCAATTCGTGAGCCATATGCAAAAATCGTTTACTGCGTGTAAACTAATGCGTCTCTTCGTGGACGAACAGACAGACAGGCCTATTTGACTTTGTCGATTGAATGTTAGATTCAATATTAGATACAAAATTAAAAAAAAAAAACTACAACAACAACAACATTGCCATTAACCGGCCGCATAGGCAGCCAGCCAGCCAAGCAGGCAGGCAGGTAAGACAACAAACTTGCACACCTTGAATACAAATTGTTCAAATGTTGCTGCATATTTAAATATTTATTATTGTCGGTCAGTTGGTCTGGCGTGGTGGCACAAAAAGCCAAAGAGGACAAACATACTTGCATTTTTTTACAAATAGAAGAAATACTATAATAAAATATAAATAAAAACTAATTATTAAAAAATACTAACTCTCTCAAGAACAAAAAAATACAGTGGATCCTTTTTAAAAAATTGATTCTAAAGGGTTTTTTATTTATGGATCATTGGTCTGTTCCAGAACTGCAAGTATATACAAATGTTTACTACGATAACCGATTTTCCCATAATGATATCTACGGGCTGAGATAAAAAAACTGCAACAAAGTCAAACGCCATAATTTTTACATATTCTTTTTAAATTTTATTGAAAGAAAAAAAAACAGTAAAGAAAGTTTTAAAGTCGGGCGGGGCCGACTTTATGATACCCTACACCACTTTTCTAATTTAGTAGAGCTCCACATAACAATAAAAAGTTTTTATGGGAGAATTCAATCATTCAATTCACATTTAGATTTGTTCGACTTGGTCACCTTTGGCACGAATTATGCCCTTCAAACGGCCAATGAAACCTTCACACACTGTCCGAAAGTTGCTCTGTGGTATTTTGGCCCATTTCCGACGAAGTGCTTGCTTGAGGTGATCGACACTTTTGTATTTTTTAGTGCCAACCTTGCTTTCCAAAATACTCCAGACACAATAGTCCCACGGATTGGTATCCGGAGATTTTGGTGGCCATTGAATTGAATTGAGGTACCTCATTTAGTAACCATTCTTGGGTGGCGCGTGCTGAGTGTGGTGGTGGTGAGTCCTTTTGGAACGTCCAAGGTCTGCGGCCAAAATGTTAGCATGCCCAAGGCTTTAATACATCCTCCAGAATATTATATAATAATCGGCATTTAGTCTGATATCACTGTCGATTAATATGAGCGGAGACCAACCATCGGCTGTTATGGCGGCCCACACCATCACCATGGCCGGCGCTTAAGTTCTGGTGGCCAACCAAAGGTGCACATTTTCAGCTTACCTTCTTGTTTACAAACTCCTGGACAACGAATGTTTTCTCATCGGAGAAAACCAATTTCGGCAGTTCACCACTTTCGGCCAAGCAAAGCAACCCTTAAGCTCTCTATTTTCTTTCTGTTGCGGTGTAAGTTCTTGCACTTTTTGGAATTTCAATGGCTTTACCCCGAGCTTATTTTTCAATATTTGCCGAATGGAATATTTTTCGGCCACTGCGACGCGGGTTTAGATCAAGTCGCGTCTTTACTTTTCGAAACATTTTTGCTGATGTTGCCGTTTTCTTCCGTCCATTTCCTTGACGTCGGGCTACGCTACCAGAAATCACGGTAACGAGCGATGGTACGAGACACCAAAGATTTATCCACTCTTAAATGATGGAGTGCTCTAACGATAGCCTCTTGTGGCTTTCAAGTCAAATATAAAGAAATCACACTATCACGCTTGAATTCCATCACGAATAACCTTTTTTCTGGAAAATTCTCACCAAAATGCTTTTGTACGCTTGTAAACAATATAATGAGCTGTGACTGGAATAAATTTAACAGCTGTCGGACGAATGGCTTAGAAATGACAGCAGTCTGAAGTTGGTTGCAGTTTTTTCATCTCACCCTGTATATGCGACTCAATTTATGTTGATGACCCATGGATGTATAGACACCCAAAGTCACTTCTTTCTTTCCCCCTTTTACCTCAAGCACACTTTACAGTTTTCCACATTGTTACATTGTAATTTGCATATTTTTCTTTGCCTTCATTTTTATTGCTTTTCATTCTTTCACTCCATATTTATCACTCAATTTGTAAAATTGTCTGGACAATTACCGTTGATTTCATTTAATAATTTAATCAGTCGTCGCGGTGCAGTTTTTTTTTACAAAACTTCAACTTCAGTCGACATTTAAATTGACACCTACTCCGTCCACGACTGCCAACGTACGCTGAAGACTCGCAGAAAACTCTACTCTAGCCGTTGTCTGTTGGAGCGACACCGAACCGATGGTGATGATGATGATAACGTCACGCTGTTGCTGCTGCTGCTCAACAGATAATGCCCTAACTGGCAATGCAATTACGAGTATGAAAAAGGCCCACGCATGCACACGAACAAATAAACGCCCATCGGAGCTATGGATTTATTTAATGTAAAACCTTTAACTTTGAAAATGAAACTTTGACAAAAAAAAAAAAAAAAAAAACAGAAAAAACGCCGACGACGAAAACAACAGACCCACAAATCGTTAAGCCAGCTTTAGAGCTTGACATTGGCAAGCAGAGATCAATTTCGATTTGAGACTGAAAATAATTGAGAATGGGAGGGAGATTAAAGTTTAAGTACAAATGGAGGCTGTAGACGAACAATCTTATAGAAATTATTGTGTTTCTGAAAATTTGATCCAAAATGGATTAAAAATGTACGCCGGAATCCTGCAATCCTGGTTTATATGGACGTAATGCGCCCCATATCTGGGAAGTCAAATCAAAAGGTCACTAAATGTTCCGAGAACTTGAAGTTCTTCTTCTTGAAGTTTTGGATTATGATTTATTGGGAATTGGTACATACAGGGTGAGATGAAAAAACTGCTGTCATTTCTAAGCCACTCCACTCAGACAGCTGTAAAAATTATTGCAGTGGCAGCTCATTATATTGTTTACAAGCGTACAAAAGCATTTTAGTGAGAATTTTCGTGAAACAAAGTTATTCGGGATGGAATTCAAGAGTGATAGTGTGATTTCTTTATATTTGGCTGGAAAACCACAAGTGGCTATCGTTAGAGCACTTCAGAATTTAAATGTGAATAAATATTTTGTGTCTCGTACCATCACTCGTTACCATGATACTGGTAGCGTAGCCCGACGTCAAGAAAGTGAACGGAAGAAAACAGCAGCAACATCAGCAGAAATGGTTCGAAAAGTAAAGAAGCGACTTGATCGATACCCGCATCGCAGTGGCCGAAAAACGGCTCGTGAGCTGAACATATCGCAATATTCCATTCGGCAAATATTGAAAAATGAGCTCGGGGTAAGGCCATTGAAAATCCAAAAAGTGCAAGAATTTACACCGCAACAGAAAGAAAATAGACTCAAAGAGCTAAAGAGTTGCCCAAAGTGGTGAACTGCCGAATTTAGTTTTCTCCGATACCCTCCACCTTGGAAAGAGGATATATTAACTTTGTTATTCCGTTTGTAACATCCTTAAATATTCGTCGTAGACCCCATAAAGTATATATATTTATAGTCAGCATAAAATTCTAAGTCGATTTAACGATGTCCGTCTATCTGTCTGCCTGTCCGTCTGTCTATCTGTCCGTCTGTCTGTTGAAATCAATATACAGCCCACATTATTTGACGTAGAGCGCCAAAATTTAGCAGAGCAATTTGTATTGTATCTAGGTTGGTTTTGAAAATGAGATATATCGGTCCACGTTCTGGTATAGTCCCCATATAACGGTACCTCCCGATATTCGGTATTTTGATGATTTATGCCACATTTTTTCACGGATTTGTCTGAAAATTGGTATTTGTAGGTCATAACGGGTCCCTGTACGTGTGGCAAAACATTGCATGTATAGGTCCACGTTTTGGTATAGCCCCCATATAAAGGTACCTCCCGATATTAATTATTTTTATTATTTTTGCCACATTTTTTCACGTATTTGTCTGAAAATTGGTATTTGTAGGTCATAATGGGTTCTAGATCCGTTGGCGAAACATTGCATGTGTAGGTCCACGATTTGGTATAGCCCCCATATAACGATACCTCCCAATATTCGGCATTTTAATGGCTTTTGCCACATTTCTTCTAATGTTTCCTTTACCCTAAGGTGGAGGGTATTAAAAGTTTGGCCCGGCCGAACTTAATGTTTTTTTACTTGTTTGGCTAACATTTTCGACAAAAATATTCCCCGTATTTTTCTCGGCATTATTGACACTATATACCTAACATACATGAATTTCGAGGAGCCTTATTCCGAACATTTCTAAAAGTGGGGAAGAGGGGGTAACTGGCCCCGTTTATTTGGATTACTTTGCGATTTAAACTTTCAAAAGTCCCTCCCATGCGTAATATGCCCTCAATTAGAATAATATTTTCTATCGGACATCAAATACAGCTCTGAAATACCTCTGTAAAATTTTATCGAGATCGGTTCAGATTTTTTTATATACCTTCGATATACATCTTCATCCAATTTTTTTTGGTTTTTTTCCACCATACCTGAAACGTCGCAATATTTATCTCATATTAATTTAGGTCCGATACGGAATGGACCATATTGGCCCATTCCTTCGGAACCTACTCCATAGAGGGTCAAAAATATGAATAATCATAGCAGAAGTCAAAATGCATTTAAATAATCGAATATTGGCTGAGGGTGGTTATACGCCTGTCGGCAAACCCGACTGCCGACTTGCTTTCAAAATGTGTTAAAATTCACTCTTCATATTAAACCAGTAAAGAAAGTCTTAAAGTCGGGCGGGGCCGACTTTATGATGCCCTACACCACTCTGCTAATTTAGTAGGGCTCCTGATAACAATTAAAAGATTTTATGGAAGAATTTAATCATACACGCTATGATTATAATTTAAAGTTTAAAGGACTAAAGATGCCGAAGCATTTGTATATTTTAAATTCGGACTTGTATTGCCCATTTGGTGCACAATTAATTTGAAATCGGATAAAGATATATATGGGAGCTATATCCAAATCTGGCAAAGATATTTCTGAGCTGTATTTGATATATATCCCTAAATATCGTTGTTACGAAGTGCATATTACGGTTGTGGGTAACAAATATAACAAATCGGATGAACAATATATGGGAGCTATATCCAAATCTGAACCGATCTCGATAAAATTAAGCAAAGGTATTTCTGAGCTGTATTTGATATATTTCCCCAAATATTGTCGTTACAGAGTGCATATTACGGCTGTGGGTAACAAATACAACAAATCGGATGAACAATATATATGGGAGCTACAGCTATATCTGAACCGATTTCGATCAAATTTGACATACTAGCTTCTAGACTCAATTCGGTCCTAAGTGCCAAATTCTATCCCATTTAGACAAATATTAGACGTTTGGTGCACAATAAAAGGTAAATCGGACGAAGTTATATATGGGAGCTATATCCAAATCTGAACCGATTTCAATATAATTTGGCAAAGATATTTCTGAGCTGTATTTGATATATTTCCCCAAATATTGTTGTTGCAGAGTGCATATTACGGCTGCGGAGGACAAAAATAAAAAATCGGATAAACAATATATATGGGAGCTATAGCTATATCTGAACCGATTTCGATCAAATTTGGCATACTTATTTTCAGGCCTAATTTGGTTGTGTGTGCAAAATTCCTTACTATTCGGGCTGATATTACACGTTTGGTGCACAATTAAAGGCAAATCGGACGAAGATATATATGGGAGCTATATCTAAATTTTGACCGATTATCTTCAATTTCAATAGGGTTTGTCCTTGGGCCAAGCAAATGATCTGTGCAAATTTTCATCTGGATCGGACAATAATTCGACGTGTACTTTGCATAAATCGACTCAGAATGTGATTCTATGCAGATCATCAAAAGGAACTATGGGTCTATCTCGTTTCCTTTTGCCTGTTACAAACAAATGCACAAAGACATAATACCCTGACCACCTTGTGGTGTAGGGTATAAAAATGGCTCGAAGGCTCAAAATATATACAGCTTCCATAATATTCTGACAATGCCTCCATATTTTTAACATTCTTTTTTTTCAAGCCTAACTTTAAAACAATTCTAAGGAGAATAAATTTCTGTTAAAAAACATATAACCGGTTCCCTAATAACGTAAACTAAACTCCGATCTTAAAAAAAAAGTTTGTCGATTGCCATGAGATGGATATGACATCACTGATCGACTGACTAATGATGTCATCATGCAAATGATCAAAACATGAGGCCATAACACCGCCACCGCCGCCGCCTCTGGGATCGTATAATAGCAAACACGACAATAAAAGCAACAACAACGACAACAACAAACATTCCAAGATCACTGAAAATTAAACAGAGCATCAAATCATAAACGTAACAAATAAACAACAACAACAACAAAATAAGAATGGCAATTACGCATGAAAGAAACGCGCTTTTCATCGACAGCAGCAGTTTCACACACTCGGGGCAGAGCTGAGCATTTAAAACTAGGCTTGTGAACGAACATCCATCAAAAAGTTACGCCCTACAAAAATAAAAGAGCGATGATGCCAAGAATGAATTGAATGGAAACTATGGAAATGCCAATGACAGCCCCGGCGAACGCTGATCTAGGCAATCTTCAAACAATGACATGGCATGGAAATAAAAATACTGAAACTAAGCTCTGAGGAATTGATTTTTATGATTGCCCGGCAAAAACTTCGAAGAGACAGACAGAGTGGATGCTGTTGTCGGATCTTCATAGATCTGCTCTGCGAAAATTTAGCATAGTTCTGCATATTTTTTTTTTTTTGTTACTACACCGCGCCATGGCATTGTAAACCTATCTGCAGTATCAGATAGAATAGCCATCCGACCACAAAATAAATCTCTAGAGACGATAAATTATTCTACTTCTGATTTGTCTTTGTTGTTGTTATTGGTGTTGTTGTTGTTTTTGTATGAATGCCAATTGCCTATGGTGTATGGAAATTGAAAGTTATAAGAGAACTTCAGGGTTATGGTGGGTGGAGAACAAACAAAAACAAGAACACAATTTGCAGAATTGAATTTACATTTTAAGCTGTACAATTTTTTAACGATCTCTTTGGCTGACAAGAGATTTTGTCGACTTCGATGATAACCTAGAAATTTAGAAATGATGAAATATTTGCTGAAGTCGAAGGCTTTAAAAAAGCAAGAGCTTTTATAGGTCTTCTAGGGATAAAAAAGAGTTTTTATAGGTCTTCTGTGGATTCATTTGCGGGGCCTACATTGCTTTAGAAGCTTTTATTCTTTCTAGCCTTATAAGACGAGTTTTTGCAGATCTCCTTTTATTTTCAAATATAAGAGTTTTCACAGTCTACAAAGTTTTTAGGACAATTACAGGGTGAGATAAAAAAACTGCAACAAAGTCTAACGCCATAAAATGTCGGAAATAACATCAAATTTTAGAATAAGTTAAGATTTGTTCGAATTGGTCAACTTTGACACGAATTGTGGCCAAACGGCCAATAAACCGTTACACGCTGCCGGAATGTTGCTCTGCGGTATTTTGGGCCATTCCCGGCGAATCGCTTGCTTGAGGTAATCGACACTTTGGTATTTTTTAGTGCCAACCTTGCTTTCCAAAATACTCCAGACACAATTGTGCGCTGGAAATGAAGCGAGGAACCTCATTTTGTAACCATTCATGGGTGGCGCGTGCTGAGTCCTTTGGGAATGTCCAAGGTCGGCGGCCAAAATGTTCGCGTGCCCAAGGCTTTTATACATCCTCCAGAATATTTTTGCGATAATATTCGGCATTTATTCTGATGCCACGGTCGATTAATAGGGGCCACGGGCCACACCGCCACCATGGCTGGCGCTTGAGTTCTGGTGTCCAACCGAGGGTGCACATTTTCAGCCGACCTCTTTGTCAAGTAAACACGATCATTTTGGTTGTTTACAAACTGCTGGACAACGAAAGTTTTCTCATCATCAGATCGGAGAAAACTAAATTCGACAGTTCACCACTTTCGGACAAGCGAAGCAACTCTTAAGCTCTTTTGAGTCTATTTTCTTTCTGTTGCGGTGTAAGTTCTTGCACTTATTGGAATTTCAATGGCTTTACCCCGAGCTCTTTTTCCAATATTTGTCGAATGGAATATTGCGATATGTTCAGCTGACAAGTCATTTTTCGGCCACTGCGACGCGGGATTCGATCAAGTCGCTTTTTTACTTTTCAAACCATTTCTGCTGATGTTGCTGTTTTCTTCCGTCCACTTCCTTGACGTCGGGCTTCTCTTGCAGTATCACGGTAACGAGCGATGGTACGAGACACAAAAGATTTATTCACATTTAAATGCTGGGGTGCTGTGGTTTTCCAGTCAAATATAAATAAATCGCACTATCGCGCTTGAATTCCATCACGAATAACTTTTTTCTGGAAAATTCTCACCAAAATGCTTTTGTACGCTTGTAAACAATATAATGAACTGTCACTGGAATAATTTTAACAGCTGTCGAACGAGTGGGTTAGAAATGACAACAGTCTGAAGTTGGTTGTAGTTTTTTCATCTCACCCTGTATACCCTCTGATATATACTGAGGGCATAAAAATAGCTTCAACAACTCTATAATTGTATCATGGGTCGTCCTTCCAAGAGGAATTTAATGCCAGAAGAACCTTTAAAAATTATCCTGAAGCTAGAAAAAATGTAAGGTCTATGATCCTATACAGATTTTCTTCACAGGAATACCTTTTACAAGTCTTTAGTCCTGTTAGAGGTCTTCTCTGAAAGGTCTTTCAAAGCTAGAATAAAAATTTCAGGTATCCTATGATCAGAAGATTTTTAAAACAAAAGACTTTTACAGGCTAAGAAGACTGATTTTTTATCCGATTGAGATGAAATTTTCATTTGTTTGGCCCAATGACGAGCCCTATATCAGTTGGTAAGAATCGGTCCAAATTTAGATATGTCTGACATATATATCTTCGGTTAACAACATTGATTTTTGGTACCTGATATCGGATACAGCTCAGAAATACATCTGCCAAATTTTATTAACATCGGTTCAGATTTGAATATAGCTCCCATATATGTATATCTTTATCCGATTTTCGGTTAATGGACACCAAAAGGTTAATATCAAATGGAGTGTTTTTGAGCACATGCTACCGAATTCTGCCAAGTCCGTCACTTTTGTAATATGCACTGATATTTGGTACCAGATATCAGCCACAGTTCAAAAATACCTCTGCTAAGTTTTATCGAGATCGGTTCGGATTTTCATATATATCTTCATCCGATTTTATGGTTATTGTGCACAGACCCAACAACGGATATATATTCTTGATCAGCTTAAAAATCTTTCGAACGAACTGAAGTGTAAAATTTTGCTCACATGTGTATGTTGCCAGTAGGCAGGTTAAGTTCGTAAATGGACCATGTCGGTCTCCGCCTTCGTATAGCCCCCATATGACCTCCCGATATTTGGTATTCTGATGATTTTAGCGCCATTTTCACCAGAATTGTATCAAATTTCTATTCGAAGTTCGTAATGGGTATTATAACTACTAGACCTGTAAGACTTTTGCTATCACAAAACATTTTACAGATCGTCTAAGGCCTGAGGACAGTTCGCAGGTCTTTACGATCAAAAAAAAACCTTCTACAAAAAAATTTTACAACCTTTCTATGTCTAGAAGTTCTGTTACAGGTATTCTCTGACAGAAACCCCTTTCATTGCTGTTATAAAGTTAGAAGATCTCTTGCTGGTCTTCTATGGCTAAAATGTCTATTCCTCCTCAAAAAATTTTGAAGAAGGACTTTGTTTTGTGTCCCATCTACATAGGCTCTCATTTCAACATTCTATTTAAAACCCATCAACTTTTACGAGTCCCTGACCCGATTCCATTAACCCCTTTCTTACAATCGGTCTATGACGAATGTGTGTCGTCTGATTATTTCTAGTTCTACTTGGTGGCAAATTTCAAAATTTCCAGCGTTTTCGTGAATGTATAATTAACAATTGAATGCTTTTTGTCATGAATTACAACACAGAGCGTCTAACATTAAGTCTAGGCGTTGGAGAGTCACACTTCTTCCCCCTCTCCCGCCAATGGAAAATTGATTCTTGAACGAAGAATACAATGTAAAGGCTGTTTGAAAATAATATAACACCAATGACTACAAAAACTGCCTGACTTTTAAGACGACCTAACCTAACATCAAAGGCAACACAAACGAACCGAAGCTAATGTCGGAACATAATTTATGTTAGTTGAACTACAAAAAATAAACGCTGCGGCATTCTTTTTTTTTGCCAAAGCCATTGTCGTCGAATGACAAATGACTTCATTTAATTAACCCAACAACTAAGGCGCTCTCAGTGCAAAGACGAGCCGATGAGGAAAACTGTTTTTCTTTTGTAATGGCATAGCGATTTTTTGTTGAAGTAACTTATGCAGATTTTGTTGAAAAAGTGTAGGGGTTTTTCCGACCTTATATAACAATACCTCCCGATATTGGTTATTTTGACGACTTAAGCCATATTTTCAAACGGAAGTGTTTCGAATTCGGTACCTAGCGGTTGTAATGGATTCTAACTCCTTTATGACAGCTCCATGTTTTCTTGTATAGGCCCATGATTTCTTACAGGGTCCATGTTTTTTCATTCTAACCACATTTTTCAAAACAAAAACCAGTAAAGAAAGTTTTAAAGTCGGGCGGGGCCGACTTCATGATACTCTACACCACTTTGCCAATTTAGTAGAGCTCCGCATAACAATTAAAAGTTGTTATGGGAGAATTCAATCATACACGCTATGATTATAATTATAATTTAAAGTTCAAAGGACTAAATATGCCGAAGCTTTTGTATCTTTTAAATTCGGTCTTCTATTGCCCATTTGGTGCACAATTAATTTAAAATCGGATAAAAATATATATGGGAGCTATATCCAAATCGGAACCGATCTCGATAAAATTTGGCAAAGATATTTCTGAGCTCTATTTGATGTATTTCCCTGAATATCGTTGTTACGGAGTGCATATTACGGCTGTGGGTAACAAATATAACGAATCGGATGAACACTGTGCATGGGAACTATAGCTATATCTCAACCGATCTTCAAATTTGACATACTAGCTTCTAGACTCAATTCGGTCGTAAGTGCCAAATTCCATCCCATTTGGCCAAATATTAGACGTTTGGTGCACAATAAAAAGTAAATCGGACGAAGTTATATATGGGAGCTATATACAAATCTGAAGCGATCTCGATAAAATTTAGCAAATGTATTTCTGAGCTGTATTTTCTATATTTCCCCAAATATTGTTGTTACAGAGTGCATATTACGTCTGCGGAGGACAAAAATAACAAATCGGATGAACAATATGTATGGGAGCTATAGCTATATCTGAACCGATTTCGATCAAATTTGACATAATTATTTTCAGGTCCAATCTGATCGTACGTGCAAAATTCCATACTATTCGGAGTGATATTGCACAATAAAAGGCAAATCGGACGAAGATATATATGGGAGCTATATCTAAATTTTGGCCGATTATCTCCAATTTCAATAGGGTTCGTCCTTGGGCCAAACAAATGATTTGTGCAAAATTTCATCTAGATAGGGCAATAAATGCGAGCTGTACTTTGTTTACAAAAATACATGGACAGACGGACGGACGGACATGCATAAATCGACTCAGAATTTGATTCTATGCAGATCATCAAAAGGTACTATGGGTCTATCTCGTTTCCTTTTGCCTGTTACAAACAAATGCACAAAGACATAATACCCTGACCACCTTGTGGTTTAGGGTATAAAAAAATGTTTCAATTTTTGTATTTGAATCTAGTAATCTATAAAAACTTCTGTAGCAGGAAATTGCCCATGTACTTTCTCATTTTGGTGCAGCCCCCATTTTGTGGTATATTGAAGACTTCTCCAACCGATTTTACTGGTAAAAGTGAAATTCGCTCGAATATTAAAAATTTTTCCAAGCCTTTATGGATTTGGATTTTTGGGAATATTTTTTGAAACCTTTATGAGACCCGATTTTTTATATATTGCCTCTGTCCATTTTTTTCTGTAACATGGAGAAGGAAGCAAGATAGACCCTTAATTACTTTTGAGGATCTTTATAGAATCATTTTCTGAGTCGATTTATGCATATCAGTCCGACCGTCCGTCTGTATTTTATTGAAAAAATGCAAGTTTGCATTTATTATCCGATTGAGATGAAATTTTCCAACCAATCATTTTTTTTGGGCCAAGGACGAACCCTAGTGAAATTGGTGAGATTTAGATATAGCCCCCATTTAGGGTTAATTGTGCACTAAATGGCCAATATCAATCCCAATCACCCCAAAATTTTGGCACATCCGACCGAATTCAGTCTAGAAGCAAGTACATTTAATTTGGTGTAAATCGGTCCATAGCTGCCATATATATGTTTTATCTGATTTGCGGTTTAAAGTTCCTCACATGCGTAATATACCCTCCAGAAGAATGATCTTTGGTACCAGATATCAGATACAGCCCAGAAATACAATTTTGTCAAGATCGGTTTCAGGTTTATTGTGCAGCCCAAATGGACTGAATTTTGGCACCTCTGACGGAATTCAGACTAGAAATAAGTACTTCAAATTTTGGTGAAATTCGGTTCAGATTTTGATAAAGCTTACACATATAGGCTTCATCCGATTTTGTGTTAAGGTCCTTCACATTCGTAATATGCACTCCACAACAATGCTATTTGGTACCTGATACAGCTCTGAAATAAGTGTTTCAATTTTTTTTTTCAAGATCGGTTCAGATTTGAGTATAGCTCTCACATGTCTCTTCAACCGATTTCGGGTTAATTGTTCCCCAAATGGCCAATATCAGTCCAAATGACTTGAATTTTGGGACATCCGACAGAATTCATCCTAGAAACAAGTACTTCAAACTTTTGGCGGAAATTGGTTCAGATGTAGCTATATCTCCCACATATAAGTTTTATCCATTTTGGTGTTTAAGTCCCTCACAAGCGTAATATGCACTCCACAACAATAATACCGGACATCAGATACAGCTCTGAAATAAGTGTTTCATTTTATCTAGATCGGTTCAGATTTGGATATAGTTTCCATCTATATCCTTATCCGATGTCAGGTTGTTTAGTGTACCAAAGGGCTAACATAAACCCAATTGGACTGGATTTTTGCACGTCCCATGATGTTCAGCATGCACTTCAAATGTTAGCGAAAATCAGTTCAGATATATCTATAGCTCCCATATATACGTTTCATCCCTTACATGCGTAATATGCACTCCACAACAATGATATTTGATGCGGGACATCAGATGCAGCTCGAAAATACCTCCTGAAAATTATATCGAAATCGGTTCATCGGTTCCGATTTTAGGGTTAATATTTAATATCAGCCCAAATTGGATAGATTTTTTCATATTCAATCGAATTTTTCAATTTGGTGAAACTCGATATATCGAAGTCACATCATGTACTATATAGCTGTGTTATTTGGTACTAGAGGTAGCAAAGCCTTCATCAAATTTGTTGAAAATCGAATCAGAGTTGGATGTAGTTCCCAAATTGTGACTATTCTAAAACCTTGACACGCATTCAAATCAGATTCATAGTTGGTATAACTAATATAACATATAAACTTTTTTGTTACGGGAGCTCTACTAAATACGCATAGTGGTGTAGAGTATCTGAAAATCAGCCACGCCCGACTTTTCACCTTTCCTTTCTGTTTAAGTATATTTTTCCCCAGCCTTTATGAAATGTTTTTATACCCTCCACTTTGGAAAGGAGGGTATATTAACTTTGTCATTCCGTTTGTAACATCCCTAAATATTCGTCGTAGGCCCTATAATGTATATATGTATATTCATAATCAGCATAAAATTCTAAGGCGATTTAACGATGTCCGTCTGTCTTTCCGTCTGTCTGTCTTTTGAAATCACGATACAGACCACATTATTTGACGTAGAGCGTCAAAATTTAGCAGAATAATTTGTATTGTGTCTGGGATGGTTGGTATTGAAAATGAGATATATCGGTCCACGTTTTGGTATAGCCCCCCCCCATATAACGGTACCTCCCGATATTCGGTATTTTGATGATTTTTACCACATTTTTTCACGGATTTGTTTGAAAATTGGTATTTGTAGGTCATAATGGGTCCTAGTTCGTGCCCCGAAACATTGTATGTATAGGTCCACGCCTCCATATAAGGGCATGTTCCGATATTCGGTATTTTTATGGTTTTTGTCACATTTTATCCCGGATTTGTCTAAAAATTGGAATTAGTTGGTCATAATGAGTTCTCCGAAATATTATACATATAAGTTCACGCTTTTGTATAGCCCTATATAGCGGTACCTCCCGATATTCGGTATTTTGAAGATTTTTTCTAGATTTTCCCACGAATATGTCAAAAAATTGGTAGTCATAACTGGTTCTAGTGTTTCCATTACCCTAAGGTGGAGGGTATAAAAAGTTCGGCTCGGCCGAACTTAATGTTTTTTCACTTGTTTTTTTTTTTAAGAATATAATTTCAAAGGTTTTTTTTCGCATATATTTTTTTCAAAGCTGTATTTTTTTAAAATATTTTTTAAGAGGACGTGGAACTTTTTTTAAGAATATTTTTTTTTTCCAAATTCCCCAAGAACATTTTCAATTACATGTAGATTTTTGAAAAATATTCATACATAGTCTGCTACTAATAGTCCGCACATGTAGTTCATGTCCATTCATCGTTCATTGCAAACTTTTTGTATTTTTTTTTTTTGTAAATTGAGTTGGATTTTTTTCACAAATTTGAACAAGAAGAAGTGTGCCAATTATCATTTCCTTTTTTTCTTATTTTTTTTGCTTTGCATCTGACAAATGTTCATGAAAAATAGTTTGTTTCTTCTGCCCGTCCGTCTGTCTGTCGATATTTTTAAATTCAAATTGTCGACATCATCGATAATTCGGGTATGGCGACATAAACGACCCACATCTGTTAGTTGGTTGTGTGTGTGAAACTTTTGGCCAAAAATAAACAAATCTGAGAGAAAATTAGAAAAACTTGAGAAAATTGTTAATAGAAATTTGTTTTTCAGTAGATCATTTCGTTTTTTTATTGCACAATTTTGGTGGCAAAAGAAAAATTTTAGAACGATATGATTTTTGTAAATTTATAGTTGTTTACAGATTTATGGAAATATATTTTTTTTTTTAAATAGAAGAATTGCAAATGACATTTGGTGTGTTCATAGAAAAAAAAATACAATTTTAAAATTTAAAAAATAAAATAATAAAATAAATATTAGATTCTGGTTCTGAAAAAGGGAAATTATTATTTCGAATTTCCTTACAGTGTTTTTTAATTTTTTTAATAATTATTGGAAAGTCTATGTGATTTTTATTCAGTGCTTTTTTTATTCATCCATTCATCAAATCCATGAAAGTACTTTACACTCGACATATCACCAATTGTCGATGTCTTTGTCATAATCGCTGATGATGACAAATGCCCAAGAGTGTTAATTGCGAATTACTCATACCTCAAGTTCAAATTGAATTAATTTAATTATGGCACTTGTTTCGCCAAGCGAATGAAGTCAGATATTTCCTTAACTGTAAAAAAAAACGAAAAATTCACATAACAAAATAATAAAAAAATAAACAATGGGCGGAGCCAATGTTAATAAATATATTTTCTAAAACTTGATTTTTTTAAGAATATATTTTTTAAGCCATTATTAGGCGGAGATATTTAATTAATATTTAATATATAATTATTTTTTCAACAGAATATATATTTTAAAAGAATATTTTTCCTTAGTCTCACCAATATCTGGTTTTTAATAAAAATGTTTTTTTAGACTATTTGGACATAGATTTTTTAGGAATATTTTTTCAAACTTTAGTGAGGCTTGGATTTTTTAAAGAATATTTTCCCTTAGCCTTTCTGATATCTGAATTTCTGTTTTTTCGAAGATCTTATTAGACGTAGATTTTTTTTTTGGAATATATTTTTTCAAGATGCGGATTTTTAAGAGAATTTTTCATAAGCCTTTAGAAGTGTAGGATTTTTAAAGATTTATTTGTTAAATCCTTTGAGGTTTTTATTTGATAATTCTTTTTATAGGCTTTATTATTTAGGGATATATTTTTTACATTTTTTTTATAAAACCAGAATTTATTTTTCAATTTTCCTATTTTTTAAAGACTTTATGAGGCGAAGAATTTTTCTATGAATATTATTTTCGAAGCCTTTATTAGACGAGGATTTTTTTTATTAAAACCAGGATTTAAATTTATTGGACGTAGATTTTTTAGGGATATTTTTTCAAACTTAGTGAAACTTTGATTTTTTGAACAATATTTTTCCTTGGCCTTTCAATATCTGAATTTCTGAGAAAATGTTTTTTCGAAGATCTTATAAGACGTAGATTTTTTTTGGAATATATTTTTTCAAGATGCGGAATTTTAAGATAATTTTTCATAAGCCTTTAGAAGTGTAGGATTTTTAAAGATTTATTTTTTTAAATCCTTTGAGGTTTTTATTTGATAATTCTTTTCTTCTTTATTATTTAGGGATATATTTTTTATTTTTTTTTTTATAAAACCAGGATTTATTTTTCAATTTTCCTATTTTGTAAAGACTTTATGAGGCGAAGAATGTTTCTATGAATATGATTTTCGAAATCTTTATCAGACGAAGATTTTTCATAAAACCAGTATTTAAAAAAATATTTTTTAGACCCTTTTGAAAAAAAAAAGTGAAATACTTCATGAGGAGCGGATTTTTAGGATTTTTTTAAAGTCTTTATTAAAACAGGATTTGGATTTTTTAAAAAAAAATTTCGAAGTCATTATCAGACCCGAATTTGTTTTTAAAAAATGTTTCCTTTGCCTTGATGGGACAAAGATTTTTAAGAATATTGGTCTGCTTCTTCTGGTATCTCTCCCACAAAATTGTTGCATCAGTGCTAGGTCAGATGTGAAAATGTACAATATCGGTCCACTCCATCAAGTTAATCCTAAAGAATCAAAATTTTGAATACAAAAGAGTAGTAAAAAAAAACTGACTGACTCAACCAACACACAGTCGAAACAGCTAAAGCTAGAATCTTGAAATGTTGCACGAGGACCCAGTCTTGGCGTCTGATAATTTTTTTTTGTAAAATCGTAAAAGGGTACGCAATCGTATAAGGGTGCAAAAAATACTTAAATGCTCTAAAAATGGAATATTTTGTATGGAGAGCAGGCTAGATGTACGGAAGATTTTACACACTTTACTACTCTTCTAAAAAGGTGCCATTTGGAAACTTGAAATTCGGTGTGAGAATCAAGGTTGAAACGTAAGTTTGATATTTGAAGTTGGTAGTATAGTACTATATTTGATACAACTTGGTATTGGGTGAACAGATAGTGCTTGAAATCTTCAATTTGGTATTAGAGTCGCTATTCATGTGTAGCCTAGAAATATGGAGATATTTTCGGAAATGTGTACTAAATTGGTATTGGGTATTGGGATGGCATATGTGTCTGAGATTTGGCGGTGGTTTGGAAATGCGTACTAAATTTTGTATTGGGTGAATCGATAGAAATGGAATCTAAAATTTCGATATTGAGGTTTCCTTTGACATTTGGTGGTGGTTTTGCAAATGTGTACTTATAATTGTACGAAATGTACTGAATGTTACTATATTTGGTATAGGGTAAAGGAATCTAGATAAACTTCTGAAATTTGATATTTAGATAACTGTTGGTGCCTATGGCTGAGAATCGGAGGTGGGTATGCAAATGCACACATTAATAGTTTGAAAAGTACTATATGGTACTGAATTTGGTATTGGGTGAAGGAATAGAGCTTGAATCGGAAAATTTATATTGCGATAACTCTTGGTGTCTAGGATGGAGATATGGAACGGTTTTGCAAATGAGTACTAAAATTTTGCGAAAAGTACTATATGTTAGTAATTTTAGTACTGAGTTCATATGTAGAGATATAATTCCGAAATTTTATAGGAAGATCTCTGTTGATATCTGGTGGTAGGTTTCCAAATGGGTCCTGTATAAAGGTACTAATTTTCGGTCACCGTTGATGTCTAGAATGTAGAATTTGAAGACTTTTTAATGAAAAAGGATAAAATTTTCCTATTATTCTTTTCGAAAAAAGGAAAAAATTGAATAAATTATAAAAACTTGAAAATTTAGTACGATTTATGAGGTTTTGATAAAAAATTTTGTCAAACAGAACAAATTGTGGATTTTGAATATTAAAGAGACCTAACACAAACTTTCTAACTTGTTTTTGTTTTTTCGATTTTTCCAATAACTATGAGTTACGGATTTTTTAAAATTATTTTTAAAGCTTTTTCAGTGCCTTTTATTTTTTAAGAAAAATTTTTTAATATTTTTTGAAGACTTGAGAAAATTGATTTTTTAGAATAGAAATAAACAAACATTAGCTGAAGTTATACATCTGTCGGCAAAACCGACTGACACTTTTTAACTTTTGTTTATTTTTTCAACTTTTTGCAATGACGTTATTTTTTTTTTAATTATTATAATAATTTTTTCAGTGTCTTTATTTAGAATACTTTTTTATATTTTTCAAAACTAGTTTAGGCGTTAATATTTTAAGATTTTTTTTTTAATATTTGGTAAAAACTCCTTAGGATTCTTTAAGAATATTTTTTTTAAAGTCTTTTTGCGACGTTAATTTTATAACACTTTTTTAAAGAATAATTTCCAAAAAAAAAATTTTTTTGAAGCCTTATGAGACGTTGAAATTTTTTATATTAAAAAAATGTATAATATGTGACCTCATAAATTAGTAATGCATAACTGGTGCCTGATACTATCTCAACAATTTTCCTTACAACCTACATTTACCATGACATCATAATTTGATGAATAATTGCCCTGCTTTGAAATATTGTTGTTATTTTAGAAATTTGATTTTTCATTGACGCCTAAATGAAATTGTTCTCCAGATGAAAAATTTCATTGAGGAATCATAAAATACATGGCGCGAAAACAAGTCTCAGCTGTCGATTGGTAAATATTTTCAGATTTTTTGTTTTCATAAAGAAAAACATGAGCAAAATAACAAATAAATAATAATAATAAATAAATAGAACAAAGTGCAAGACAAGTCACACGTCGGTTTGCAAAAAAAAAATCCACTTCTGATTTGAATATTAATTTGGAGCAAACAATTGCGAATTTCTATGGCATATTCAAACCTATTGTGAGATAATCCAAATTTTTGATTTTGCCAAATTTTTTGGTTGCAGACGACAATGAACAGGAGCAACAACAAAAATTATTCTCCTCAAAAACTAAATGGGGTGATAAATTTAATGAACAATGTTCTAGATTTGCATTTATTTTGCGAAAAAGAGATTTCGAATGTTTATGGGTTAATCAAACTCATTCAACACTCAGCAGCAGTCATGGATTAGTTGTTGTTGTTGTTGCTGTTTCTTTTCAAGTGTAGCGCCATCAATTCGTAGACTTAGCAACAACAACAACAACACAAATTCTTATCACTGCAACCAAGTTCACATGGTCAGCGTTTCATGATTCGCAAAATGTAGGTGAATCACAAATAGAAAATTGAGATAAGTACCGTGCGGTAACTAATTCCAATGTTAGAATGGAAATTTTGCAAAAGCAACAACAAAATATAGAATTGGTCTACAAGCCCTAGGAGAGCTGTAACAGGTCTTCTGGCCATAGAAGAGCTGTAACAGGTCTTCTGGCTATAGAAGAGCTGTAACAGGTTTTCTGGCCATAGAAGAGCTGTAACAGGTCTTCTAACCATAGAAGAGCTGTAACAGGTCTTCTAACCATAGAAGAGCTGTAACAGGTCTTCTAACCATAGAAGAGCTGTAACAGGTCTTCTAACCATAGAAGAGCTGTAAGAGGTCTTCTGGCCATAGAAGAGTTGTAACACGTCTTCTGGCCATAGAAGAGCTGTAACACGTCTTCTGGCCATAGAAGAGCTGTAACACGTCTTCTGGCCATAGAAGAGCTGTAACACGTCTTCTGGCCATAGAAGAGCTGTAACAGGTCTTCTAGCCCCAGAAGAGCTGTAACAGGTCTTCTAGCCCTAGAAGAGCTGTAACAGGTCTAGCAGCCATAGCAGAACTGTAACTGGTCTTCTAGCCCGGCAAGAGCTGTAACAGATCTTCTAGCCCTACAAGAGCTGTAACAGGTCTTCTAGCAATAGAATAGCTGTAACGGGACTTCTAGCCCTAGAAGAGCTGTAACAGGTCTTCTAGCCATAGAAGAGCTGTAACAGGTCTTCTAGCCCTGGAAGAGCTGTAACAGGTCTTCTAGCCATAGAAGAGCTGTAACAGGTCTTCTGGCCATAGAAGAGCTGTAACAGGTCTTCTGGCCATAGAAGAGCTGTAACAGGTCTTCTGGCCATAGAAGAGCTGTAACAGGTCTTCTGGCCATAGAAGAGCTGTAACAAGTCTTCTCGCCCTAGAAGAGCTGTAACAAGTCTTCTCGCCCTGGAAGAGCTGTAACAGGTCTTCTAGCCATAGGAGAGCTGTAACAGGTCTTCTGGCCATAGAAGAGCTGTAACAGGTCTTCCGGCCATATAAGAGCTGTAATAGATATTCTAGCCCTAGAAGAGCTGTAACAGGTCTTCTGGCCATAGAAGAGCTGTAACAGGTCTTCTGGCCATAGAAGAGCTGTAACAGGTCTTCTAGCCACAGAAGAGCTGTAACAGGTCGTTTGGCCATAGAGGAGCTGTAACAGGTCTCCTGGCCATAGAAGAGCTGTTATAGGTCTTCTGGCCATAAAAGAGCTGTAATAGGTCTTCTGGCCATAGAAGAGCTGTAACAGGTCTTCTAGACATAGAAGAGTTTTTTATTTCCAGATATTAAATACTTATAATAAAGAAATCCGCAAATTAAACGGACACGTACCTCAATTTTATTACCACAAATAAATGAATTGGCTTTTCGCTCGCCCACCAAATGCGTATAAAAACCATTTAAAAAGAGATTTTATTTTTATTAGTGTTATTGGATGAATACCTCCCCCCACCCCAAGAAAATATAAATAAATACAAGAAAGCACAACAAAAATATTTCAATAGCTGAGCAAAATTTTAATTTGCAAAAAATTTTTTTTAACAAAAAACAATGAAATGGAAATCAAAAGTGTTTGCCGACCCAGCACCTTCTAAGGAGTCAATCAAAAAAGACAAAAAAAAAAAAAAAAAACGGCCTCATAAAACATTGAAAACCGTATTTTACGATTTTACGTGACAGCTTACAAATATGGTCTAATTTCATGGTACTAACTTGAAATTTTAAATTTTTGTATTATTTCGACAACAAAAAATAGTATTTGCAAAACCCAAAGAAAAAATATTAAAATTTTTAGCACATCACCCCACAGAATTAGGCATTAGTAAAAGTTATGAGCAGTAACTTTGCTTCGCCAAATGGCTGACCAGCCACTTGGGCCCCCCGAAACAAATGCCCATTTGAAAATTTACAATAGATTGTTAATTGCATTTTAATTAATTGCTCAATTAACCAAATAATGAGTTTCAGATGCTTCGCAATGTTACAGCATTTTAACAGCGAAACTATTTGGGTTTAATTAGTTGGGCTTTAGTTTCGAATAACAACTTTTGGGGAGCTTTAGCTCTATGTAATTGAGTCATTGAGCAAATTCCAAAATATTTTCGAGATAAGAGATCTTAAAGAATTGAAATTAATAGAAATTCTTAGACAACAACAACAACAACGTTAACAACAAAAAGAAACTATAAAATAGTTTCTATTTAACAAATGTGCCATAACATATTTTGCCATCTGCCATTGGAGGAATTGAGGCGTTTTTCTCTATGGCATGTGGGCATTGTTGTTCGCTATGGCTATGGTATGTATGGACGCCATGTATCTACGTTGTGTAGCGACAAGCAACAGCGTGTTTCCAAACTTGGCCTTCATCATTTATAGAAAATAAGTGAAATATTGAAATAACAAAACAAAAAAACAATGGCACCCAATTTAGCAACGTGGCCATTTTGGGTGGGTATTTTACGTGTTACAAGAATCTTAGAAGTGTGGGGTTCGCAATGCGGGCATTTTAACAAAGAAACATTTTATGGGGCCTTAGAAGTCCTGAAAGGTTCCATGTGGAAAAATTGAAAAATATCTTCGATCTATGGTATACTTACAGAAGTTATCAGTTTCATACAAGGTCTCCCTTAAAATAGAGCATCAGGAGGCCAGCTTCTCACAGAAGACCCCTTAAATGGTTTTCTGTCTTATGATGACTTACAAAATTATTCTGCCTGAGTAGAGGTCCAGACAGAAGTCCTCTGCAAGTATTTGAAAAACAGAAACCCTTTCCAGTTCTTCTAAGGAGAACATACATTTTGAAGCTATTTTATCGAGAAAAAAACCTTTTACAGGTATTTTAAAGGTAAGAAAACTACAGAAGGTATTTCATAGTCAGAAACAATTTTATCAGTTTATCTATAGACAGAAATTAATTTTCTATCATTTTAGTAGATATAATAGGCCGTATAGGCCTTTCAGAAATATAAGACTCATTACAGCTCTTTAATATTCAGGGTGGGATGAAAAAACTACAACCAATTTCAGACTGCTGTCATTTCTAAGCCACTCGTCCGAAAGCTGTTAAACTTATTCAGTGACAGCTCATTATATTGTTTACAAGCGTACGAAAGCATTTCGTTGAGAATTTTTCAGAAAAAAAGTTATTCGTGATAGAATTCAAGCGTGGTAGTGTGATTTCTTTATATTTGGCTGGAAAACCACAAGTGGCTATCGTTAGAGCACTCCAGCATTTAAATGCGAATAAATCTGTTATGTATGGGGGCCCTACGAAGACGTGTCTCCTAACATCGCTCGTTACCATGATACTGGTGGCGTAGCCCGATGTCAAGGAAGTGGACGGAAGAAAACAGCAACATCAGCAGAAATGGTGCGAAATGTAAAGAAGCGACTTGATCGAAACCCGCGTCCCAGTGGCCGAAAAATGGCTCGCGAGCTGAACATATAGCAATATTCCATTCGACAAAAAATGAGCTCGGGTTAAGGCCATTGAAATTCCAAAAAGTGCAAGAACTTTGAACTTGACTCAAAGAGCTAAAGAGTTGCTTCGCTTGGCCGAAAGTGGGGATCTGCCGAATTTGATTTTCTCCTCTCCGATGAGAAAACATTCGTTGTCCAGCAGTTTGTAAACAAACAAAATGATCGTGTTACTTGCCAAAGAGGTGAGCTGAAAATGTGCACCTTCGGTTGGCCACCAAAATTCAAGTGTCAGCCATGGTGATGGTGTGGGCCGCCATAACAGACGATGGTCGCTCTCCGCTCATATTAATCGACCGTGGCTTCAGACTAAATGCCGAATATTATCGTGAAATTATTCTGAAGAGTGTATTAAAGCCTTAGGCACGCAAACATTTTGGCCGCAGATCTTGGACATTCCAACAGGACTCAGCACCATCGCACTCAACACGCGCCACCCAAGAATGGTTACAAAACGAGGTTCCTCGCTTCATTTCACAATGGTCATCAAAATCTCCGGATACCAATCCCTTGGATTATTGTGTCTGGAGTATTTTGGAAAGCAAGGTCACCGATCACCTCAAGCAAGCGCTTTTCCGGGAATGGGCCAAAATATCGCAGATCAACATTTGGGCAGCGTGTGACGGTTTCATTGGCCGTTCGAAGACCATAATTCGTGCCAAAGGTGACCAATTCGAACAAATCTAAACTTTTTCTAAAATTTGATGCTATTTCCGATATTTTTTGCTTTCATTCAATAATTTAAAAAAAAAAATGTAAAAATTATGACGCTTGACTTTGTGGCAGTCTTTTTTATCTCACCCTGTGTTAGCAAAAATGTTTGTATGTGTGAAATTTGAAGAGAGTCGGAAGCTTATTACGATTTAAATGAACAGAACCTGATACTTATTTAGGATTTTATGAAAGTTTTGGTTATTCAAAACTTAGACCCTTTGTGGGGGAGGTACCAGAAGAAAAGGTTCGAACTCTACCACCTTCAAAACAGTCCTTGTGTTGATAGAAATATGGAGATGTGCCGAGTCTGAATTCAATCGGATGTAAATTTCGCGTTTTATGAGCTTAATGGATATTCAAAATGTTGACCTTTTGTGGGGGAGGTACCAGAAGGAGTGGACCGATATATTCCATCTACACACCAGACCTAGGGTTAATAATAATATTGGCATGTGTGAAATATAAAGACAGTCGAACTCTTACATCACATTTTATAAGAGTTGTAATTATTCAAAATTTTGAGCCTTTATGGGGGAGGTACTTGATTCATTGGACCGATATTGTTCATTTTCGCACCTGACAAATATTAGGATTTGCAAAGTTGGAGCAAAATCGGATTATCGTTTCTCTTTCTGTGCAATAATTTTTTTTGAAAAGTTTTCCCTTTTGTGGGGGGAGATGCAAGAAGAAGTGGATCGATATTGCCCATCTCTGGAGAATAATATTAAGATGTGCCAAGTTTGTATCAAATCGGATATTTCCTTCGAGAGTTATCGTGCGCACCAGCCAGACAGACAGATTGACGGACATTGCTATATCGACAAATGTCCAAATGTCCTGAAATATATTTGGTCCAAAGAGACCTTGGGTCTAAAACCATTATTTCGAACAGGCACGTTTTGGTCGTAGCCATATGGCTAAGGGTATAAAAAGTACTCGGGTTAATAGGAGAGACAAATTAATTCGAGAGGGTCTAAAAACTTGAAATGGGCACGGATAGGTGGGTGTTAAGGGGGTGATTTCGTAGTATAAGGTACTAAAAACCACATCAATATTTCATATAAATCGGTGCTTTTGAAATCCGTACTAAAAAGGAATTAAGGCGGCACAAACCTTACCACTTAAGCCAGTTATTATTCAAACCCTCTATTATTCAAACAAATTCGGGATTTTTTTGAAGGGAAACTTAGAAATTGAGTTATAAAAAATCCACCATTCAAAAATCCACGATTTTGGCTAGAAGGTCCTTGACAAAAGTATTTCGTAAAATACTGGTAAACAATCCTAGAATTTTAGTATGAATGTTCTCGACAATTTTTCATAACATAACAACAATTTCTGGCCTGTGAGCACCTAAAAAATACTATTTTTGCGAGGAAACCTTAAAAACAATAAAAAACAAGACCTGTTAAAAATATTAATTAAAATCCATCGTTCTCCACTAAGGAAATTGTTGAGAAGTTTTCGAAAATACTTGACCTATAACCAGGAAATCCTATTCTTAAAAAATCCACATTTTTAATGTAGCCGGGGTATCCTTGAAAAAAACCCATACTTGAAAAATATTAAAAAAACTAATATTCTTCACCCGAAAACATTTAAAATAGATTCTTAAACATTCCATATTTTGGCAACTTTGTTTTCTAAAAATATCCACGACTTATGACCAAAAAATTTTTATCTGGGATGTCCTGGAAAAATCTCATATTATCAAAAAGTCCACATTTTATATTCAGGCGGGAAGTCGATGAAAAAATATGTAAAAAACTCGATTTTTGACCAAGAACTTTTTGAGAATTTTTTTTTTAAATATACGATTCATAACCCGGAAAATTCTTAAAAATTTTTAAAAATGTTCTAAACATAACCCCTAGAAGTTTCCATTAAAAATCCAAAATTTAGACCACATCAAGACAGCTTAAAACGAAATTTATGATTTTTCAAAAAAAGTTATCTATTGTGGGGAAGACAGTGGGGAAGAAATTGGCCTGCAATTATTCATTTTGAAAAACCTTCGCCTGTATTGTATAGGAATTTTATACTGATTTATATAAGAATTACAATTTTTATCACTTTAACGATGACCTTTACCGGACCCTCAATTTTTATTCTTTTATTTATTATTTGACTAATTTGTTTTTATAAATTTTCATAATAAATTTAATAATATCAACCTTGGTTCTTTTTCAGAAAACGTTGGAAAAAATTTGGTAAGTCAATTTTTACAAGAATTTAAACCCAGGCCTCTTCTATATTAGTTAGAAAAGGAATCGAAACAAGCATAAGAATTTCCGATATATTTAAGCCTTCACCCACCTAAGGTCAAGCACCCAGCCATCTCATTCACACATCACCGACCTATGCCAAACACATTCAACTTAACTCACTTTATGGTCACGTACAAACATTATTTTTACATAATTACTTACAGAGACGCTTAACTATTCCTCCCTTCGCAAGTAATCCCCAATAAAAAAATGTATCTCCCTTTAAAAAGAGGTAGACATGTAAGAGCTTTTAAATATTTTGTTGTTGTTTATATCCGGTACAATTTACATGCATATCAACATACCTGCATACATACAAACATTCATTTAAATACCAATCAAATGTTCTTTATAAGGTTACATGGCTGTCAAACCTGTTATTAGCATTTGAATTTAGAAACAAATTACATTTACATTTTTTCTACAACAACAGCAGCAACAATTTTTTTTAACTAATACAACAACTTACAACAAGAACTTCGAGCGGCTATCATTGTTTGACAAATGATGTCATTATTACAGAATTACAAAATCTGAAGTCGGCAGTGATGTTGATCGCTTACCTAGAAGAAAAGGAGAAAAAATTTAATTAGTAAAAAAATATTTTCAATATATTCTACAATGTAATTAGAGGAGTGTTTATATATTACTTGTGATAGATTAAAAAAGTCTCTATCTACTACAATTTTTTTGATTTATAATTAAAACAAGTTAAAACTAGAAAAGAAAGACTTAGAGTCGGGCGGGGCCGACTTTATGATACCCTACACCACTTTGCTGATTTAGTAGAGCTCCACATAACAATTAAAAGTTTTTATGGGAGAATTCAATCATACACGCTATGATTATAATTATAATTTAAACCTAAAAAGACTAAATATGCCGAAGCATTTGTATCTTTTAAATTCGGACTTGTATTGCCCATTTGGTACACAATAAATTTGAAATCGGATAAAAATATATATGGGAGCTATATCCAAATCGGGACCGATCTCTATAAAATTTGGCAAAGATATTTCTGAGCTATATTTGATATATTTCCCTGAATATTGTCGTTACAGAGTGCATATTACGGCTGAGGGTAACAAATACTACAAATCGGATGAAAAATATATATGGGAGCTATACCTATATCTGAACCGATCTTCACCAAATTTGACATACTAGCTTCTAGATTCAATTCGGTCGTAAGTGCCAAATTCCATCCCAATTGGACAAATATTAGACGTTTGGTGCACAATAAAAGGTAAATCGGACAAAGTTATACATAGGAGCTATATCGAAATCTGAACCGATCTCGATAAAATTTAGCAAATTTATTTCTGAACTGTATTTGCTATATTTCCCCAAATATTGTTGTTACGGAGTGCATATTACGGCTGCGGAGGACAAAAATAACACATCGGATGAACAATATATATGGGAGCTATAGCTATATCTGAACCGATTTCGAACAAATTTAGCATACTTATTTTCAGGCCTAATTTGGTTGTATGTGCAAAATTCCATACTATTCGGGCTGATATTACACGTTTGGTGCACAATAAAAGGCAAATCGGACGAAGATATATATGGGAGCTATATCTAAATTTTGACCGATTATCTCCAATTTCAATAGGGTTTGTCCTTGGGCCAAACAAATGATCTGTGCAAAACTTCATCTGATTCTTCATCGCATTTATCGCGATCTGTACTTTGTTTACAAAAATAAATGGACAGACGGACGGACGGACATGCACAAATCGACTCAGAATGTGATTCTATGCAGATCATCAAAAGGAACTATGGCTCTATCTCGTTTCCTTTTGCCTGTTACAAACAAATGCACAAAGACAAAATACCCAGACCACTTTGTGGTGTAGGGTATAAATATCAGTCGGTTTTGCCGACTGGTGTATGCCCTTAGCCAATGTTCGATTATTTAAATATATTTTGACTTCTGTTATGAGTATTCAAATTGTTGACCCTCTATGAAGTAGGTTCCGAAGAAATGGGCCAATATTTTTCATTTCGTATCGGACCTAAATAAATATGAATTAAAAATTGCGACGTACCAGCTTCGGGCTATATTGGTCAACACCTTCACTTTATATGAGATATGTGATAATTTTTAGAAAATGTTAAAATTTGTGTGAGATACCAGAAATATTCCGTTTTCATACTCCATCTAATACAGATAAAAATATGGTTAAAGGCAAAATTACTAGAAATTCGAACATTTATATCCAATTTTATGCGGAATCATAAATTCCCTATTCATCTCAGGTTTCTGGTTGAGAGAAATATTTAGATATAGGCAAGTTGTAAAGAATCGCTGACTTATTATGACAAATAAAGGTGTTGAAAATTATGAACCTTTGTAGGTGAGGTACCAGAAGGGGTTCGCAGAGATATATCATCTTCACAGCAGATCTCGTGTTAGCCAAAATGTTTGTATGCGTGAAATTTGAAGAGAATTGGATGCTTATTTCGTGTTCTTTGAGCGTTTTGGTTTTCAAAATCTTGAACCCTATGTGGGGGAGGTAGTAGAAGAAATGGTCCGATCTCTACCATCTTCATAACAGATCTTGTGTTGAGGGAAATATTGAGATGTAACAAGTCTGGAATGGAATCGGATGTTGATTACGCATTTTTGAGCTTCATGAATATTCAAAATTTTGAGCCTTTGTGGGTGAGGTACTGGAAGGAGAGAACCGATATATCCCATCTTCACAACAGATCTTGTGTTAGCAGAGATAATGAGATGTGTGAAATATGAAAATAACCGGATGCTTATTTCGGATTTTATAATCGGTTCTGTTATTCAAAACTTTGACCCTTTGTGGGGAAGGTACCAGAAGGAATGATCCGATCTCTACCATCTTCACAGCAGATCTTGTGTTAGTAGACATATTGAGAAATACCAAGTCTAAATTAAAACGGATGCAAATATGGCGTTTTATGAGCTTCATGGATATTCAAAATTTTCATTTTTTGTGGGGGAGGTACCGGAAGGAATGGCCCGATTTCAACCATATTTATAACTTATCTTATGCTTATAGAAATAATGAGATGTGCCAAGTCTGAATGGAATCAGATTTTTATTTCGAATCTCAAGCGCTTCATGGATGCTTAAAATTTTGACCCTTTGTGGGGGAGGTACCAGAAGGAGTGAACCGATATATTCCGTCTTACTACCAGATCTTGGGTTCATAAAAATATTAGAATGTGTGAAATTTAAAGACTATCGGATTCTTACATCATATTTTATAAGAGTTACAATTATTCAAAATTTTGATCCTTTGTGGGAGATGCACTTGATGGACTGAATTGATATTGTCCATTTACTGACCTAGAGCTGACGCAAATATTATGATTTGAAAAGTTAGAACAAAATTGCATTATTGCTTCCCTTTCTGTGCAGAAAATATTTTTTTTTTTTTTTTGAAAATGTTGACATTTTGTGGGGGAGGTACCAGAAGGAGTTTAACAACATATTTCATTTTAACGCCAGACCTTGGGTTAATAAAATCATTGGGAAGTGTGAAATTTGAAGAAAATCGGACACTTACATCACATCTTATAAAAGTTATAATTATTCAAAATTTTGACCCTTTTTAGGGAAGGTACTTGATGGAGTGGACCGATATTGTCCATTTTCGCACCTAACCTAGCACTGATGGGAGTATTAGGATTTGCAAAGTTGGAACAAAATCGGATTATCCTTTCTCTTTCTGTGTAGTAAATTTTTTTCTTTGAAAATTTTGGCATATTGTGTGGGAGGTACCAGAAAGAGTGGACCGATATACTCCATCTTAACAACAGACCGTGGGCTAGTAAAATTATTGGGATGTGTGAAATTTGAAGAAAATCTGACACATCACATTTTATAAAAGTTATGTTGACCCTTTGTGGGGGAGGTACTTGATGGAGTGGACCGATATTGTCCATTTTCGCAACTGACCTAGAACTGATAGAAATATTAGGATTCGCAAAGTTGGAGCAAAATTGGATTATCGTTTCTCTTTCTGTGCAGTAAATTATTTTCATTGAAAATTTCGACATTTTGTGGGGGGATACCTGAAGGAGTAGACCGATATTGCCCATCTCTGAATTTGATCTAAGTTTGATAATAATCTTACGATGTACCAAGTTTGAGGTAAATCTGATACTCACTTCGAGAGTTTTCGTGCGCATAAGCCAGCCAGAAAGACAGACATATGTCGGACATTGCTAGATCGACTCCAAATGTCCTGAAATGGAGTTGGTGCAAAGAGACCTAGGGTCTAAAATCGTTATTTCAATGAGGCACGTTTTGACGGTATCAAATGTATATGTATACCTTCTCTAGCCATATGGCTGAGGGTATAAAAAATAATTGTTAACACAATAAACATAGACAAATGATAGTAGATAGTTTGATTGGCGCCATCTGTATTACAGGTATATTTTCATTCTTAAGTAGCATGTTTTTGAATTAATTTTAGGCTCAAAATAAATTGTTGGAAATGAATAACTAATGAATTTTGAAAAATGTTAAAAAATAATCCTAAAATTACTTTTTAGTGGTAAAGATGACACAACGAGAAAGGGTAAAGATGTAGGCAAAACGATTTATATGACATTTTTAGAGCAGCGCCACCTGTACTTCAAGTCTACTACTGTCCTTGTGTAAAACATTTAAGTTCGAGTGCATATCTTTGGTCTTAAGGTAGCTTATATCGATAGTAGCTAATATGGACTTTAAGAAAAAATATTCATAAGTAGATATCGCTAAATGGTTGACCATTGATAGACGACGTGTTCTATTAGTATCAAAATCCATGTATTAGCTTCCAATATTCAATAACAATAACATGTTGTACTGAATTTATTCCATGATATTGTTCTCCAAGTTTTAAAATTATTTAAATTAAAAAAAAATTCAAATATATATATTTTTTTTTAAATTTACGCTGCATGTTATTGGGTACGCCATCTATGCTTCAAGTTTTCCATTGTCTTCAGTAACGCATTTTATTTTGAGTCCATACAACTGATCTCGATAAATACTTTGGCATAAAGTGGACTTCACTACTAAATGTTCACAGGTAGACGTCGCCAAATCACGGTCCATTGATAGACGAAATCTCTCTGTTAGTCTTAAAATTCATTCGTAGCCTGCTTGGGTTTATAGAATAATAATTAATACCTTCATTATCATGCCCTCGCTTCTATTATTCAATAATTATTAAAAGGCGATACAGCATTTATACAATGTTATTGTTGTTAACGTTTATCTTAAAATAATTAATCTTTATGGGCAATAACTAATGTTTGCATCACGAATGCAATTAATTTTTATGTAACCCTCCCTTTTATAATGGTGGGTAGTAATGGAGAGAGGTTTCTCATAGTAAAATTTGAAATAGTTTGTCTTTATTTCAAATGCACTGACATGAGTTTAGAAAATGTTTTTAAGTTCAAAAAAAAAGTTGTATATTAACTCTATGTTATAGGAAGCACACGAGCCATCTATACTTCAAGTTATCTTGTAATACAGTCTGCTTAGTTTTGAGCCTTGAAAAAAATTACAACTAGATGGCGTTTAACCAATGTCCAACGGTGGCAATTGTATCATCGTCACATATAGTTCATAGGCAGACTGTCTTTCAATATAGGGTGAGGTAAAAAAACTGCAACAAAGTCTAACGCCACAATTTCTACATTTTTATTTAATTTTATTGAATGAAAGCAAAAAATTTCGGACATAGCGTCAAATTTTAGAATAAGTTAAGATTTGTTCGAATTGGTCACCTTTGGCACGAATTATGACCTTCAAACGGCCAATGAAACCGCCACTCGCTGCTCGAATTTTGTTCTGCGGTATTTTGGCCCATTCCCGGCGAAGCATTTGCTTGAGTTGATCGACACTTTGGTACTTTTTAGTGCCAATCTTGCTTTCCAAAATGCTCCAGACTCAATAGTCCAACGATTTGGTATCCGGAGATTTTGGTGGCCATTGTGCGCTGGAAATAAAGTGAGGAACCTCGTACGATGGTGCTGAGTCCTGTTGAAATGTCCAAGTTCTGCGGCCAAAATTTTTGCGTGTCCAAGGCCTTAATACACCCTCCAGAATATTTTCGCGATAATATTCTGCATTTATTCTGATGCCACGGTCGATTAATAGGAGCGGAGAGCCATCGACCATCGGCAGTTATGGCGGCCCACACCATCCCCATGGCCGGCGCTTTTGGTGGCCATCCGAAGGTGCACATTTTCAGCTGACCTCTTTGGCAAGTAAACACAATCACAAACTGCTGGACAACGAATGTTTTCTCATCGGAGAAAACCAAATTCGGCAGTTCTCCACTTTCGAAGCAAATCTTTCTAGAAGAAATGGTCCGATTTCTACCATCTTCATAACAGATATTGTGTTGATAGAAATTTTTAGACGTGCTAAGTCTGAATGGAATCGGAAATCAATTTCGCATTTTATGAGCTTCCTGGATATTCAAAATTTTGACCCTTTGTGGGGGAGGCACCAGAAGCAGTGGACCGATAAATTCCACTTTCACACCAGACCTTGGGTTAATAAAAATATTGTGATGTGTATAATTTGAAAAAAAATCGGACACTTAACTCACATTTTATAAAAGTCATAATTATTCAAAATTTTCACCCTCTCGATGAAGTGGACCGATATTGTTCATTTTCGCACCAGACCTAGCACTGATGGGAATATTAGGATTTGCAAAGTAAAATCGGATCATACTTTCTCTTTCTGTACAATAAAATATTTATTTTTGAAATTTTTAACATTTTGTGGAAGGGGTGGACGGATATTGACGATCTCCGAACTCGATCTAAGTTTGACAAAAATTTTACAATGTACCATGTTTGAACCAAATCGGATACCCCCTTCGAGAGTTATCGTGCGCACCAGCCAGACAGACGCACGGACGGACGGATATCTCTAGATCGACTCCAAATGTCCTGAAACGGAATTGGTCCAAAGAGACCTAGGGTCAAAATGAGGGTATAAAAATGCGACCCCTAGGTTCTCTAAAAAATTGTATTGTTTGACAAATGATGTTATTTTTCTTCATCCACGATTATTGTTAAAAAACTTACAACTCAAACAAAAAAAATCCAGACTCGATCTTCAGTTATCTTTCAAAAAATATATTTATTTAAAAATCAATTACTGTAACCTTTTAGAAATTTTATTTAAAAATCACTGATTAAAGCCTCTATGGTCCTTCAGAAAATATTTGTTATACCCTCAGCCATATGGCTACAGAGGGTATATATCATTTGATACGGCCAAAACGTGCCTAGTCGAAATAACGGGTTTAGACCCTAGGTCCCTTTGGACCAAATCCGTTTCAGAACATTTGGAATCGATCTAGCGATGTCTGTCCGTCTGTCTGTCTGTCTGGCTGGTGCGCACGATAACTGGGCAATATCGGTCCACTCCTTCTGGTACCTCCCCCACAAAAGGTCGAAATTTTCAAAAAATATATTTTTTGCACAGAAAGAGAAAGGATAATCCGAATTTGCTCCAACTTTGCAAATCCTAATATTTGCGTCAGGTGAGAAAATGGACAATATCGGTCCACTCCATCAAGTACCTCCCCCACAAATGGTCAAAATTTTGAATAATTACAACTCTCATAAAATGTGATGTAAGAGTCCGATTGTCTTCAAATTTCACACATCCCAATATTTATATTAACCCAAGGTCTGGTGTTAAAATGGAATATATCGGTCCACTCCTTCTGGCACCTCTTCCACAAAAGGTCGACATTTTCAAACAAAAAAAAATATTTTCTACACAGAAATAGAAGCGATAATTCGATTTTTCTCTAACTTTGCCAATCCTAATATTTGCATCAGTTCTAGATCAGGTGCAAAAATAGACAATATCGGTCCACTCCATCAAGCAACTCCCTCACAAAAGGTCAACATTTTGAATAATTATAACTCTTATAAAATATGATGCAAGAGTCCGATTTGTCTTCAAATTTCACACATATCAATATTTTTTATTAACCCAAGGTCTGGTGTTAAGATAGAATATATCGGTCCACTCCTTCTGGTACCTCCCCCACAAAGGGTCAACATTTTGAATAACCTTGAAGCTCATAAAACGCGAAATTAACATCTGATTCCATTCAGACTTGGCACATCTCAATATTTCTATCAACACAAGATCTGTTATAAAGGTGGTCGAGATCGGCCCATTTCTTCCGGTCCCTCCCCACAAAGGTTCAACGTTTTAAATAACCAAAACGATCATAAAATCCGAAATAAACATCAAATTCTCATTATATTTCACACATCCCATTATTTCCACTAACAAAAGATCTTTTGTGAAGATGGGATATATCGGTCCACCCTTCTGGTACCTCACCCACAAAGACTCAACATTTTGAATATCCATGAAGCTCATAAAAAGCGAAATTAACATCCGAATCGGACTTGGCACATCTCAATAATTCCACCAACACAAGATCTGTTATAAAGATGGTAGAGATCGAACCATTTCTTTTGCTATCTGCCCCACACACGGTTCAAGGTTTTGAAAAACAAAACGTTCATAGAAAGCGAAATAAGCATCCTACTCTCTTCAAATTTCACACACACAAACATTTTTGCTAAACCCTGAATCTGTTGTGAAGATGATATATACCTGAGGAAACCTTCTGGTATCTCACCCACAAAGGGTTACAATTTCCAACACTTTTGTCTGTTATAACTTGCGAAAAGTCAGCGATTCTATACAACTTGCTATATCTAAATATTTATCTCAACCAGAAACCTGAGATGAATAGGGGATTTGTGATTTCTCATTAAATTGGATATAAATGTTCGATTTTCTTGTAATTGTGCCTATACCAATATTTTTATCTGTATTGGATGGAGTATGAATATGGAATACTTCGTTCGACTATATCTGGTACCTCACGCATATTTTAACATTTTCTAAAAATTATCACATATCTCATATAAAGTGAAGGTAATAGTCTATATAGTCCAAACCCGGTACGTCGCAATATTTATATCATATTTATTTAGGACCGATACGAAATATACAATATTGGCCCATTCCTTCGGAACTTACTCCATAGAGGGTCAACAATTAGAATAATTATAACATAAGTTGAATTATATTTAAATAATCGAACATTGGCTGAGGGTATACAAAACCGATAGTCTAACAAGTAAAAAAAGCAGCTAAGTTCGGCCGGACCGAAATTTTAATACCCTCCACCATTTGGAAGGAACTTGAAAAATTTTCAAAAAATTCGAAAACTATCACTTAAATGAAACCCGTTATATGGGGAACCTGCATACGAATTTTTTTTTCATAGGCTGTAGTACCCATTACGACATTTTAAACAGTTCCAGTGAATAATGTCGATAAAATCATTAAAATATCGAATATCGGGAGGTACCGTCATATTGGGGCTATAAGAAGACGTAAACCAGCATACGAAATTTTTTGCCATAGGTTGTAGTACCCATTAAGATCTTGCAATACTTAACCTGCCTATTTTACGCTGATCCAGAATATATATACTTTGTAGGGCCTATTATGAATATTTCGAGCAGTTACAAACGGAATGACAAAGCTAATATACCCTTCATAAAATGGTGGAGGGTAAAAAAATGTGTTTTCCAAATCACGATTGTAGCCTATTTCAATCCTTACTATAGCCGTGATTTTCCTTAAAAATATAATTTTTTTAAAATCCAAAACAATGGTCCCTTTGGCCCATAAAAAATGTTCTAAAAGGTGCTTAACTGCAGTTCTAAAAGTCTTCCAAAATTTTTGATAAAAGTTAAACTCTAATAGATCATGCTATTAGGCCTTCTAATCCCTCACGAAAAAGTAAAAAAAAAACAAAAACACTTCAAATAAATTTTTACATCATTTATCCCATCACAAGCCAAGCTAATCACGAAAATGTCAACATCAAACATTTCCTCCAACTTCAACAATTATTTCTTAGAACTTGCAACTCAAAAGCAATCATTGTTTCACCCTTTCATACTAAGATCCAGGTTTGGTGTTTGTTTCACTTCTTTCCTTCTTTTTGTTTTTTTTCTTCGTAATGGTTCCTGCCATGGATGCCATCACGTCCATTGTGTATCCTTTTTCTTTCTTTGATATGCAACAATTGGCGCAGACAATAATCGACCGCATCAAACAACTGAAATCCGGTTATAGCAATTCTATGCTTCTTCCTCTTCTCTTTTTTTCTCTCTCTCTTGACACTTTCAAATACCCCCACTAAACAAAGAGGGCAGGGGTAATGCGTTCGTTGTTGTGATTCAACGCCAAGAAGAACAAAAAAAGCCCATTCTTACAATGGCTCAATGATGATGGGTACAGCCTTTAACCTCTGCAAACTCCTTTTTTCAAATTGTTGTCGTTGTTTGTTTCGTTTTTTCTTTAACAAGTTTCAAGTTATTTGCCATTGTCTTTGGCCATTGTTTTTTGTTTTTGTTTTGTATCTCTCCTTTTGGAGAGGGGTAATGTTTTGAAAACATTATTCGTTCTTTTTTTCAAGTTGAAGTTCAAAATCATTTCATGAGAATAAATAACAATAACAGCAACAGCTGCAGTGGAAGCCGAAGCCGAAGCAACAATGACAACAACAATACAATTGTCAAACAGCCAATGGCCATAAAAGAGTGACATACAACAACAACAACAAGAAAAAAAAAAACAAGTAACGACCAAGTTTTCTGGCCTCCAAGTATGACACAAAAAATAAAAGAAACAAGAAGACAAGCAGAACTGTCAGAGCAGCAGAAAAACACAAAAAAGGAAAATTGTAAACAAAAAACTCTTCTTTTAATATGGGGTACTACGAAAATGGGGTAAGTGTTTGGGACCTGTTATAAAGTTGGAAATTACCTTTAAAACTCCAAAATGTCCAAATGAAAAAAATGTGTTCCTAGAGACATGGAATCTAAATCCAAACTTAAAACATAGAAAAATTGTTATCAAAAGTATTATATATCCGTCCATTTCTTCTGATCAATATAAATTATATAGGAAATCTCTTCCAAGGTGAGCGGATACCACCCTTAACGCGTCGTAACATTTTTAGCAACACCTAACTTCATGTTCCAAGATAGGTTATGTCAAAGAAGATTTTGTGTCACCTTGTATTTGAAGGTTTTATCCCTCTACAAAGACTCCATCCCCACTGTTGGTTAATGAAGTCTCCCTTCTCTTCAGGTCGTCTATGAAGACTCCGCCTTCAGCTTGTCTATCAAGACTCCGCCTTCAGCTTGTCTATCAAGACTCCGCCTTCAGCTTGTCTATGAAGGCTTCGCTCTCAGCTCGTCTATGAAGGCTTCGCCTTCAGCTCGTCTATGAAGACTCACCATTCAACTCGTCTCTGAAGACTTCGCCTTTAGCTCTTCTCTGAAGACTTCGCCTTTAGCTCTTCTATGAAGTCTTCGCCTTCAGCTCGTCTATGAAGACTTCGCCTTCAGCTCGTCTATGAAGGCTTCGGCCTCAGCTCGTCTATGAAGGCTTCGGCCTCAGCTCGTCTATGAAGGCTTCGGCCTCAGCTCGTCTATGAAGGCTTCGCCCTCAGTTCGTCTATGAAGGCTTCGCCTTCAGCTCGTCTATGAAGGCTTCGCCTTCAGCTCGTCTATAAAGCCTTCGCCTTTAGCTCGTCTATGAAGGCTGCGCCTTAAGTTAGTCTATGGAGGCTTCGCCTTCAGTTCGTCCATGAATGTTTCGCTTTCAGCTGTTCTATGAAGGCTTCGGCTTCAGCTCTTCTATGAAGGCTTCACCTTCAGTTCGTCTATGAAGACCTTCAGTTCGTTTATGAAGGCTTCGCCTTTAGTTCGTCTATGAAGGTTTCGCCTTTAGTTCGTCTATGAAGGCTTCGCCTTTAGTTCGTCTATGAAGGCTTCGCCTTAAGTTCGTCTATTAAGGCTTCGTCTTCAGCTTGTCCATGAAGGCTTCACCTTCAGCTCGTCTATGAAGGCTTCACCTTCAGCTTGTCTATGAAGGCTTCGCCTTCAGCTTGTCTATATAGGGCTTCGCCTTCAGCTCGTCTATGAAGGCTTCGCCTTTAGCTCGTCTATGAAGGCTTCGCCTTTAGTTCGTTTATGAAGGCTTCGCCTTTAGTTCGTTTATGAAGTCTATGAAGACTCCCTCTTCAGCTCGTCTATGAAGACTCCGTCTTCAGTTCGTCTATGAAGACTCCGTCTTCAGTTCGTCTATGAAGGCTTCGCCTTTAGGGTGCAAGTACATAAAAGGCTTGAAGTCAAGGCTAGGCATATTAATGTCAACTTATAATGGATAATGACGGCAGGATTTTAGTGCGGCTCTGTACTTCCTTTATGAAATGTTACAAAATATGCCTAGCCATGACTTCAGGCTTCTTATGTACTTGCAGCTTCAGTTCGTCTATGAAGGCTTCGCCTTTAGTTCGTCTATGAAGGCTGCGCCTTTAGTTCGTCTATGAAGGCTGCGCCCGTCTATGAAAATTTCCTTTGCAATGGAACCCCTTTCCTTCAATTTGTCTATAAAGTCTCCCTTTCCTCTGCTCGTACGGAAATACGGGGAAGGAGTTTGCTTCTCAATGAAGACCCCTTCCTTCGACTCGTATATGAAGACTCCCTCTTCAGGTCTTTTATGAAATCTTCCTTTCTCCTGCCCGTGGGCGCAAACTTCCTTTCATCTGTTTGTCTTTGAAGACCCTCGTTTATGAAACCTTCCTTCTCTCTGCTCATCTATGAATCTCCCTTTCCACTATTCTCTCTCCGTCTGCTCGTCTATGAAGACTCTTTTCCTTGGGTTGTATATGAAGATTCTTTCACTCTGTTCGAGCATGAACTTCCTCCTTCAGCTTGACTATGAAGACCCCCTTCCTTTGCTCGTCTATGACGACTCCCTCCAGTTCGTCTATAAAAACTACATCCAGCTCGTCTATAAACACCCGACATTTAGCTCACCTATAAAATCGTCAGCTCCTCTTCATTCAGGACGTCTTTAAAGACTACTTCCAGCTCTTCTAAAAAGACAACCTCCAGCTAGTCCTTAAAGATCACCTCCAGCTCGTCTATAAAGACTATCTATGGCTCGTCTATGAAGACTATCTATGGCTCGTCTATAAAGACTACCTACAGCTAGTCCTTGAAGACTACATCCAGCTCGTCTATGAAGACTACCTATAGCTAGTCCTTGAAGACTGCTTCCAGATCGTCTATAAATACTACCTACAGCTCGTCTATAAAGACTCATCATTTAACTCGCCTATACACACATCCTTTAGCTCGACTCCCTTTTTGGCATCTTTAAAATCTTCCTCCAGCTCGTCTATAAAGAGTACCTCCAGCTTGTCTGTAAAGACTCGTCATTTAGCTCGCTTATAAAATTTTCAACTCCTCTGCCTTCAGGACGTCTTTATGACATCCCACAGGTAGCATCTAAAGACTACCTCCAGCTTTTCTATAAAGACGAGCTGGAGACAGTATTCAAGGACTAGCTGGAGGTTGTCTTTATAGTCTATCTACAGCTCTTCTATGAAGACTACCTACAGCTAGTCTTTGAAGACTACCTCCAACTGGTTATTGAAGACTGCCTCCAGCTCTTCTATAAAGATTACCCACAGCTTTTCTAAAAAGACTCCCTCCAGCTCGTACAACAACAATTAACAACGTACAACAGGCAATTAAATACTAAATCAAGCTCCTCTGTAAAGACTATCTCAAGCTCGTCTTTAGAGGGTCCCTTCAAGACTTTTATAAGGGCTCAAATCGGTTCGTCTATAAATACTCCCTTCAGGGCTTTTATAGGCTCCACTCAAGGCGTAAATAATGACTCACGAAGCGAGTTTTTATAGACGTCCCTAACTATAAAAACTCGCTTCGGGGCTTCTATGAAAATTAAGAGGCTACCTTCAGCTCGTCTAGAAATATTTAATTTAATATTTCTATGGTACGGTAATATTCCTTGGTACGAAATTTAGTACCAAATTTTCAAATGTAGTACTATTTTCCCTATTAATTTTACCTTATCAATGCATTCGCTACAAATTATATCAAAAGCACACGTTTTGGTACTACCCTCGCCATCTTGGCAAAAATGACAGATTTTTGGTACCCTCCACTTGTTTCATACGTTTTATCTGAAAAGCGTTTTCAAAAAATGTACTCCCCAATCAAACTAGCTCAAGTTTCAAAATTCCCATCATGTTGTTCGAAGTTTGCTCGTCTGTCATTATCACCCAACCCCAAAATAGGGTACCTCTAAGTCAACTTAGGTTCAGCCGACACCTAAGCTTGAATCGCTTCATTTTGCGCTCACTCTCAAAAAAGTAGGTAAGAACTGGTTATGACCATATTAGACATTTAAGGAAATTCACACAAGTTTTTGTGTTTGTTGTTGTTTATGTGGTTGTTGTTGTCGTTTTGTTTTTATTGGAGTATCTTCTGTGTGCCACTACTTCAGCTATTAAAGTTTCCTTTCGGTTGGCTTGTTAAGATGTGAGCGATGCTGCAGATGATGATGACGACGACGATGACGTTATTGTGTGTCTGCCATTGATGCTACCTCCCGCTAAATGACGACGTATCGAGGAAGCCTCTATGACACCACAAAGCATTTGATGAGCGTTTGAAGTACATTAATGACAGCAACAACAAAGGCAATTACAACAAACAACAACAAATAAACGGAAAATAATGTTGTGCCTTAGAATTCTGGTTTTTTGTATTGTTTTTGTGATGGGGGCAAAAAAAAAGCGAGTTTCGGGACGCTTTGCTTTGTGGTTGGAACTTTTTAATTAGCTTGGGAATTGCCTTTCATCACGGCGTTTGGAAGATGAGATTTGAAATGGTATCTTTTCTGGGGATTAAACCTAATGATACTCAATTATGAGATGTTTTTGAAAAAAAAAATCAAATTTGATTTGGGTTTGGAGAATTGTTTTAATAATTATTTTTTTTTTGTGGTGGATAGCGTCATGGTATCTTTCCCAACCAAAGCGAAATCAACAACGCTTTTGGAGTAAAAACAATGAATGGTCTTAATTTTTAACAGGATGCATGAATCAGGATTCGATAAATGCTGAAGAATGCTCATCCGAAATACTGATTCATGAAAATTTCCTCAGAGCAATCTCTCATCTCCGCATAAATAGCCAATAAATCTCCTGTCCTTCATAAATCAACAAAAAATTCTGCCTTTCTTTTTCCTTCATCTTCAAAAACTCATTTTTCCCTCTGACTCACCGCCAAGTAAAATAAATATATTATCAAAGCAATTTCCTCTTTTTTACTTCCTCTTCCTTCCACCGCCATTCATGTTGCCCTATACCCCGCTGGAATGTGTAAACAGCAAAAGAAAATGTCCTAGTTTTTCCGAAGAATTTTGTTGTGTCTTCGATTTCCTTGTAATTTTGTCCTCCAAGCAGTCTGACTGGCTGAATGACTGACTGACACACTAAACTATAAAAACAAGGAAAATAATTTGGAATATTAATGGTCGGAGTAGACACTGCGTCGCAATTGTGTTTTCTTACGACGAGCAATGAGGGTCGTTTTCACATTTGTCTTTGGCATAGTTTGTTATGACGGAGCAGTAATGCTAAGGGATGTTTAGGATGACTAAGGTTGTGGTGAAGGTTATTTGGGGGTAGGGTGTCATGTTACAAAGGATAAGCCAGGACATGAAGCTCACATACTCAAGGATAAGATTACAAAATTGGAAATAAAACTTGAAATATATTTCACATACATTTCTTCTAAAGGAGGACTTTCTGGTCTCCTAAAGAAACACCCTGACCTTTTCGGACTATAAGAAGACTCTTCGGTCTTCTATGAGAAAAAATTCTGGTTTTCTAGGTGAAAAACTCTGGCCTCTAATAAGAAGATCTTCGGATCTCCTATTAGAAGTCCTTCTGCTCTCTGCTCTTCTATTAAAAGGACTTTGATTCTTCTACGACAAGAGTTTCTGCTCTTCTATAAGAAGTGCTTGTCTGTTCTTCTATGAGAGGAGCTTGTCTGCTATTCTATGAGAAGAGCTTGTCTGCTCTTCGTGAGAAGAGCTTGTCTGCTCTTCTGTGAGAAGAGCTTGTCTGCCATTCTGTGAGAAGAATTTAACCTCTTCAGTGAGAGCACCTTTAGCTCTTGTGTGAGTCTCTTGTCTTCTATGAGAAGACATACAGCTCTTGCCTTCTATGAGAAGACCTTCTGGTCTTCTTTGAGAAGACCTTCTGGTCTTCTTTGAGAAGACCTTCAGCTCTTCTATGAGAAGACCTTTTGGTCTTCTTTGAGAAGACCTTTTGGTCTTCTTTGAGAAGACCTTCAGCTCTTCTATGAGAAGACCTTCAGCTCTTCTATGAGAAGAAGGCCTTCAGCTCTTCTATGAGAAGAAGACCTTCTGGTCTTCTATGAGAAGAAGACCTTCTGGTCTTCTATGAGAAGAAGACCTTCTGGTCTTGTATGAGAAGAAGACTTTCTGGTCTTCTATGAGAAGTTGACCTTCTGGTCTTCTATGAGAAGAAGACCTTCTGGTCTTCTATGAGAAGAAGACCTTCTGGTCTTCTATGAGAAGAAGACCTTCTGGTCTTCTATGAGAAGAAGACCTTCTGGTCTTCTATGAGAAGAAGACCTTCTGGTCTTCCATGAGAAGAAGACCTTCTGGTCTTCTATGAGAAGAAGACCTTCTGGTCTTCTATGAGAAGAAGACCTTCTGGTCTTCTATGAGAAGAAGACTTTCTGGTCTTCTATGAGAAGATGACCTTCTGGTCTTCTATGAGAAGAAGACCTTCTGGTCTTCTATGAGAAGAAGACCTTCTGGTCTTCTATGAGAAGAAGACCTTCTGGTCTTCTATGAGAAGATGACCTCTGGTCTTCTATGAGAAGAAGACCTTCTGGTCTTCTATGAGAAGAAGACCTTCTGGTCTTCTATGAGAAGAAGACCTTCTGGTCTTCCATGAGAAGAAGACCTTCTGGTCTTCTATGAGAAGAAGACCTTCTGGTCTTCTATGAAAAGAAGACCTTCTGGTCTTCTATGAGAAGAAGACCTTCTGGTGGTCTTCTATGAGAAGAAGACCTTCTGGCGGTCTTCTATGAGAAGAAGACCTTCTGATGGTCTTCTATGAGAAGAAGACCTTCTGGTGGTCTTCTATGAGAAGAAGACCTTCTTGTGGTCTTCTATGAGAAGACCGCCTTCTGGTCTTCTATGAGAAGACCACCTTCTGGTGGTCTTCTATGAGAAGAAGACCTTCTGGTGGTCTTCTATGAGAAGACCGCCTTCTGGTCTTCTATGAGAAGACCGCCTTCTGGTCTTCTATGAGAAGACAACCTTCTGGTCTTCTATGAGAAGACCACCTTCTGGTCTTCTATGAGAAGACCACCTTCTGGTCTTCTATGAGAAGACCACCTTCTGGTCTTCTATGAGAAGACCACCTTCTGGTCTTCTATGAGAAGACCACATTCTGGTCTTCTATGAGAAGACCACCTTCTGGTCTTCTATGAGAAGACCACCTTCTGGTCTTCTATGAGAAGACCACCTTCTGGTCTTCTATGAGAAGACCACCTTCTGGTCTTCTATGAGAAGACCACCTTCTGGTCTTCTTTGAGAAGACCACGTTCTGGTCTTCTATGAGAAGACCACGTTCTGGTCTTCTATGAGAAGACCTTCAGCTCTTCTATGAGAAGAGCTACTCTGCTCTTCTATGAGAAGAGCTACTCTGCTCTTCTATGAGAAGACCTTCTTGTTTTATATGAGAAGACCTCTTGGTCTTCTATGAGAAGACCTTCACTATGAAAAAACCTATTGGTCTTCTATGAGAAGATCTTCTGGTCTTCTATGAGAAAAGAAGACCTTCTGGTTTACTATGAAAAGAAAAGACCTTCTTGTCTTCTATGAGAAGACCTTCTGGTCTTCTATGAGAAGACCTTCAGGTCTTCTATGAGAAGATCTTCTGGTCTTCTATGAGAAGACCTTCTGGTCTTCTATGAGAAGACCTTCAGGTCTTCTATGAGAAGATCTTCTGGTCTTCTATGAGAAAAGAAGACCTTCTGGTTTACTATGAAAAGAAAAGACCTTCTTGTCTTCTATGAGAAGACCTTCTGGTCTTCTATGAGAAGACCTTCAGGTCTTCTATGAGAAGATCTTCTGGTCTTCTATGAGAAGACCTTCTGGTCTTCTATGAGAAGACCTTCAGGTCTTCTATGAGAAGATCTTCTGGTCTTCTATGAGAAAAGAAGACCTTCTGGTTTACTATGAATAGAAAAGACCTTCTGGTCTTCTATGAGAAGACATTCTGGTCTTCTATGAGAAGACCTTCGACTGTTCTATGAAAAGACCTTCTATTCTTCTATGAGAAGACTTTCTGGTCTTCTATGAGAAGACCCTCTGTCCTTTTATAGGAAGACCTTCTGGTTTTCTATGAGAATACCTTCTGGTATTTTATAAGAAGGCCCTCTGGCCTTCTATGAGAAGACCTTCTGGTCATCTATGAGAAGATCTTCTGGTCTTCTATTAGAAGACCTTCTGGTCTTCTATTAGAGGACTTTCTGGTCTTCTTGTGAAGTTTTGTTTTAAGTTTTCTAAATGTTTTGTGCTTTCATGCCACTGTGTACCAAATTCCAACCCTATATTATTTTGGGAAAGGATTATTTAATATGTTTTTATGACTGCGCAATTGATATTCTGGGAAACTTTTTTCTGTAAAGGGTTACTGCACTTGTTGGAAATATAAGGTTATTCGAACCTGGAGTTTCTACTGCAATACAGGGATTTTTTATGTTTGAACTTTTTTATCAACAAAGACTTTGTTGACTTAAGTGTTTGTTTTCTCTTTCGAGACGAGCTTAATGATCTGAAATTTGCAGTGAAAAGGAAAGCCAGATAGACACTATCACACACTCACCACTATGCGACGCGTTTCGCCGTTGGTTAAGCGGCTCATCAGGCATATTTGGTGTGGATGATGGCTTACAAGGGCCGTTCTCTGGAAAGTAGTATATATTTCGAACTTATTGCAAATTAGAATATGCGAATTATACACTAGAAACTCTCCAGGTTCGACTCAAGTTCTATTGGCAGATCTTTTTCACAGCAAAGTTTTGTTTTTGTAGTGATGGATTTTTTGTCCACAAGTTTTTTTTAGTAGTAAGTTTTTCTTTCTCAAAACCTATTCGAAAACAAAATGAATCATATCAAAGTGTTTTCTAGGATTCAAATCCCTTTAAAGTTATTCAGTGTTTTTCGAATAAGTTTTATTTTCTGGTCTAGCCCTATTTCTTTCCCCCTGCCATTCTGCTACCCCCCAGTTTGTTTGTTGTTATGCCATTAGGATATATTGATATATTGTTGTTCTTGTTATTCTACGTCTTATTTTGTTGAATATATTTGTTTTTGTATTAATGAATCTGATGGTATTTTGTGTGTTTTGTTAGTTTCGGTTTTGATTTGTTTTCGTTTTTTTCGTTCTTTGGCATGGCGTCTCATCCCCGTTGTTCAAACATTTGCCCAAGTTCCATATATACATATATTGTTTAATATTAATAATATGATTTTATTTTGGCATATATAGATATGTATATTTCGAATGTGGTCTATGGATTGTTGTAACCGTGGCAACAGAAAAAAAAAAACGAAAAACCAAAATAAAAACTAAAATCGAGTCAACCATGCCAAAAAAACCATTCAAGAGCGAAAAAAAACAGCGAGCGTCTATCTATGTCTCGTTGGAGGTGTCAGTAGTTGCGTGTGGCGTTGTTGTTTTTGGTGTGTGTTGAATTATGATGATGATGATGACGCGGATGATGTCATCCACATTTGGATACAGGTCTTGCCAAACGATTCTTCTATTCACCAAACAACCAAAGCGACAACGGCCTATGCTCGTTCTATTCCTGCCTGCCTGCCTGGCGGCCTGTCCAACTGCCTACTCTAATGTAATATTCATAATTTTTATCAGCTGCCAACATCAGCTTTTTCATTTTTTTTTTCGCTCGCTTGCTAAACTTATAATGGTTCAGTGATTGTTTAGCGTTTTTCATTGTCAAAATGTAATTTGGTATTTAGTTTTTTTTTTCTTTTTTGGTTTGAGTTCCGGATTTTGTTTAATTAATTCGGTTTTTGTAATTTGGTTTGAAGTTATTTTTTTTTTTGTTTTCTGTAAATTGTCAAGTCATTAAGGTAACAATGGTCTTTAGATAAACAAATGGTCTGCTGAAATAAAAAACGCAGGGCGGTGTATAAAGAGGAATTTTGAAGTTTATGGTTTGGTTTTTACAAAGAAAATATTGTGGTATTCTTTAATAATACCTTATTGTATTCTGTGAGAAAATATCATAGGACCTCACCCGGTCTTCTCATAGAAGAGCTTTTCTTAGAAAATCATAGCAAAAAGTCTTCATTTAAAAAAATAAAGTGGTCTTCAAATAAACGACTAAAAGTTCTTCAAAAAGAGCAGTCGGGGAAAAAACACTAGGTTATCATCCCTAATTACAAGGACTTAAATGTCTTCTTAAAATGTACCGCAAAGAAGAGCAGTAGATCTTCCCCTAGAAGGCCCGAAGATCTTCTTACAGAAGATCTTCGCCATAGAAGAGCAGAAGGTCTTCGCCATAGAGAGCAGAAAGTCTTCGCCATAGAAGACCAGAAGGTCTTCGCCATAGAAGACCAGAAGGTCTTTTTCATTGACGACCAGAAGGTCTTCTTCATAGAAGACCAGAAGGTTTTCTTCATTGACGACCAGAAGGTCTTCTTCATAGAAGGCCAGAAGGTCTTCCTCATAGAAGTTCCGAAGGTCTCTTTCATAGAAGACAAGAAGGCCTTCTTGATAAAAGACAGAAGGTCTACTTCTTAGAGAAGAGCAGCTGATGGTCTTCTCCCTAGAAGGTCAGAAGGTCTTCTCCATAGAAGGCCAGAAGGTCTTCTCCATAGAAGGCCAGAAGGTCTTCTCCATAGAAGGCCAGAAGGTCTTCTCCATAGAAGGCCAGAAGGTCTTCTCCATAGAAGGCCAGAAGGTCTTCTCCATAGAAGGCCAGAAGGCCTTATCCATAGAAGGCCAGAATGTCTTCTCCATAGAAGGCCAGAAGGTCTTCTTTACAGAAGGTTTTATCATAGAAGGACAGAAGGTCTTCTCATAGAAGGGCAGAAGTTCTATTCACAGAAGACCAGAAGGTCTTCTTCATAGAAGGCCAGAGGATCTCCTTCATAGAAGACCATAAAGTCTTCTTCAAAGAGGACCAAAAGGTCTTCTTAATATAAGTTCGGAAGGTCTTCTTTATAGAAGGCCAGAAGGTCTCCTTCACACAAGGCCAGAAGGTCTTCTTCATAGAAGAAGGATCACATGGCATCCATCATATAAGCCACCAGAAAGACTTCCCACAGAAGAAGACCTGAAGATCTTCTCCTAGAAGACCAGAAGGGATTTTTATGATTCGGACTATAAGCTCCCCAAATCGAAGCCACTAGTTGTTCTTTAAAGAAATGTAGCAAGAAATTATTTTACAGAAGACTTGACTTTCTCCTCATAGGTGACCAGAAGAAGATTTTTTTCATCTGAAGAAGGACTTCTCACTGTAGGCAGGAAAAAATGTATCTTATGAAGACCAGAAGGTCATCCATCGAATACCAGAGGAAGGTGTTCCCATAGAAGAACAGCACATGATCTCTTCATGGAAGAAGTTTATAATAAGGTCATAGAAGACAGAAGATCCAAATATTTTCTTAGAGAAGACCCCAAAGACTTTTGATAGAAGAGCCAAGTATTATCAGGTCTTCTTCCATGAGGAGAACTTTTTTCTTTTTCCTTTCCCTAAGAATGCCTCCTTGTCTTCTACAAATTATAGAATGTCTTCTATAAGAACATATTTGGGTTTCTATATGAATACTGTTTATGGAAACCACATCAGGTCTAGCCTCCTTTGGAAAGAATAATTTCTGTTGCTTGAGAAAATATTTGGCTCTTTTTGACAGCTTCTTGTGAAGTCCCATGATAACTCATTTATATTATTTAGGACAAGAACTTTTGGTCTTCTGCGGGAATATTGTTAGGTCTATCTTCTATGGGAAGATCTTCTTGGCTTCTAAAGGAAAACCACGTTATCTTCTTTAAAGGAAAGTTATTAGCATCTATGAGAGGATAAAATGCCCTTTTAAAGAAGATCTACTGGTAATCTTGGCAGAAAACCTACTAACCTTCTTCGGCAAGAAGACCTACTGATCTTCTATAGGAAGACTAAGTTGTCATTGAGTTTGATTTGCTATATCCGTTTCATAAAACTTGCACTGCAACTGTTCTTCGAAATGAAAGTGCATTCTGTGCTTGAAATACAAAACCGACCCATGCGCATGCGCAGCCTAACTTGGGAGAAAACACGTCGTTAATGCAACACCAGTTATCAACACATTTATTGTTCTGCGCCAGAACTTTACGTGCCTTGATTTCAAAATTGATTTGCATTCGACGAAAGGCCCATTCTATGTACATCTGTCAGTTACTACTTCAGACGAAAGTGCGACGCATTTTTTTGTTCAACAGAATGACAATTTCAGATGGGAATCAATTGTAAAAGCTGAACTCCAACGTTGAACTACATAAACAAACAACAACAATGGTTTTTGTTGTTAGTGTGTTTTTCAGTGGCACCAAAAATTCCGAAATAAATTAGAATAATTTTATTTATTTTTTAGACATCGCGATTTGTAGACATGTTTGTCTATCGCGTAGTTGGAACTGTTGAAGAAGAGGCGAGACCGAAGAGCTACAAATAAATGTTTTTTGTTGTCTGCAATAGTGTCGTCGTTATTTAGTTGTTGTTCAATTAAATCGGCTCTGACACACCCTCATGACCTAATCTGCGGTCAATTAATGAACGCACATTTCCATGCTGTTTTGAATTCTTTTTGACTGACTAAAAAGCGCACGGAAATGGTGGTGTGATTTTAAAGAATGTATGGGAAACTGTGCATGGTTTTGGGGAGGGGATTTTCCATAGTTTCTTTGAAGGGGACAGGTGAGGTGAGATTCGAAACGAAATTTTCCTCAATTTGGAAAGTATCAAAAAAAGGAAAGGTGAAAACTTGTTGGTCATCAATCAGAAAACGCCATTAAAAACTAGAAGTTTCTCTTATATGAGAGCAACAGTTCTGCAATTGTGTACAAACTTTAACAGTAGCCACCCTGTTTTAAGCTTCACTTTCCTTCCCATCCAAAAAAATATCCTTAAAATTCCACCTCAAACGCTATGCCTTCCCCGGCCCATTCAAAAGTTAGTAAAGTTTTTGACAAAACAACGAAACGCACTCGGAATAACTTTAGTGCGTAACATTCTTTTATGTTCTGCGTTTTTTTTTTTTTGCATTTTAAGGGTTGTTGTTGTCCGGCCAGACACCGGCTGTTTTGTTGATAAGAGGACACTCCCGTGTTTCCCCACTCCCCTGATGCACATTTCTAATTGCGTTTGCCAGGATATGCCGATTGTCGGCAAATAAGGGTTGTTCACAGGAGTCTTTCGTTTCTGGAATGTAAATGAATTCGATTTATAACAATCCGACACGTTATGGAACGGTTTGTGGCGGGGAGGAAGACTTCCGTTACTTTTCCTGGTTTTAATTGCAGTCGAGCTTTTGATGTCAGCCAGACGAATGGTAATGTTTCAAGGGAATTTTTGTGGCTAAATTTGATTAACTGCATTCCATTAAAGTTTCGTTTGAGGGTTAAGCATTTGATAAGGTATGTGAAGCAATTTGGAGTTTTGGTAGAGGGATGGAAACTACAAGGTGTTAGGGGATGAAATTCCCAATACAAAAAAAAAAAAAAAAATCCAAAATTCTGGAGATCTTCTTATAGAAATAATCCACTGGTCTTCTGAAAAGATCCCCAGTTCTTCTATGAGAAGACTTCCTCGTCATCTATGAAAAGACCTCCTCGTCTTCTATGAAAAGACCTCCTCGTCTTCTATAGGAAGACCTCCACGTCTTCTATGGGAAGACCTCCTCGTCTTCTATGGGAAGACCTCCTCGCCTTCTATGAGAAGACCTCCTCGTCTTCTATGAGAAGACCTCCTCGTCTTCTATGAGAAGACCTCCTCGTCTTCTATGAGAAGACCTCCTCGTCTTCTATGAGAAGACCTCCTAGTTTCTATAAGAAGACCGCCTCGTCTTCTATGAGAAGACCTCCGGAAGACCTTCTGGTGTTCTATGAAGAAGACCTTCTGGTGTTCTATGAAGAAGACCTTCTGGTCTTCTATGAAGAGGAACTTCTGGTCTTCCACGAAGAAGAACTTCTGGTCTTCTATGATGAAGACTTTATGGCCTACTATGAAGACGACCTTCCAGTCTTCTACAAAGAAGACCATCTGGCCTTTTATGAAAAAGACCATCTGGTCTTTTATGAATAAGACCAGTTCTTCAATAGCAGAAGACCTTCTCGTCCTCTATAGAAGAAAACCTTCTCGTCCTCTATAGTAGAAGACCTTCTCGTCTTCTATAGAAGAAGACCTTTTCGTCTTCTACAGAAGAAGACCATCCGGTCTTCTATAGCAGAAAACCCTCTGATTTTCTATAACAGAAGGCCTTCTAGTATTCTATGGCAGATGACCTTCTGCTCTTCTATGACAGAAGATCTTCTGTTTTTCTATGGCAGAAGACATTTTGCTCTTCTATGTCAGAATACTTTCTGCTCTCCCATAGTAGAAGACCTTCTGCTCTCCAATAGCAGAAAAAGAAGAACTTCTTCTACAAAGAAGACTCGTATTCTATAAGAATACATTCTGGTCTTCTATGAAGAAATCCGCCTCGTATTCTGTTAAGAAGACCTTCTGGTCTTCTATCAGAAGACGTAGTGGTCTTCTATGAGAAGACCTTCTGCTCTTCTATGAAAAGACCTTCTGGTCTTCTGTTAATAGTCCTTCTTCTGGACTTCGATGAGGAGACCTTCGTTTGGTTTTCTATGAGGGGGCCTTCTTAGAGTCTACTCTGAGAAGAACTTCTTCTCGTCTTCGAAAAGAAGACCTTATTCTAGTTCTCTATAAGAAGTCGACCTTCTGACCAATGTTTCTAAGACTTCTAGGTCTTCTCCGAGAAGAAATCTTCTATGAGAAGACTATCTGGGTCTTCTATGCTCTCCAATACCTGAAGAAGGTCTTCTGATCTTCTATGAAGAAGACCTCCTCGTCTTTTTATTATGAAGAAATTCTGGTCTTCTATGAGAAGAACTTCTAGTCTTCTATGGAGAACACCTTCTGGTCTTCTATGAAGAAGATCTACTATGAAAAAGACCTTCTGATATTCTTTATAGAAGAACGCCTGGTCTTCTGTGACAAACTTCGACGAGGAGATCTTCGTTTGGTCTTCTATGATGGGGCCTTCTTTTAGTCTTCTCTGAGAAGAACTTCTTCTAGTTTTCGAAAAAAAGACCTTATTCTACATCTCTATAAGAAGACGGCCTTTTGGTCAATGTTCTGGGAGGAAACATACTTCTTATCTGCCATGAGAAGAAAGCCTTCTGATCATCTATTAGAAGAGGACATTTCGGACTTCTGTGGAAATAGATCCTTCTGAAGAAAAATTTGGTGTTTTTATGTAAAGACCTTCTGGTCTTCAATGGGAAGATTTCTTCATCTTCTATGGGAAGATTTTTTGGTCCTCTCCGAGAAGACCTTATTCTCTTCTCCAAGAAAACCTTCTGAATCTTCTAAAAAATATGTTCTTTGTCTTCTATGAGAAGAGCTTCTGATGTGCTATGAGAAGTCCTATTCCTCTTCTTTGAGGAAATTTTTCGCTCCTGTATGAGAAGACCCTCTGGACTTCTGTGAAGACATCGTGTCTTCTGTGTGAGTGCCTGTATATCTTCTATGATAAGACCTTCCGGTATTCTATGAGAAAATATTCATATCTTATTTTGGCTTATACGAAAATACCTACCTACTTCTATGAGAAGACTCACTGATCTACTGTGAAATATTTTATGTTTCTTAACTTACAACCCATCATGTTTTGGCCATATGGTTCCGATTTCCCAATACATAATGGATATTCCTACAGAATAACTAATAGTTTAAATATTTAAAAAATTAAGAACCAATTTCAATTTCTCACTTTCAAATGCTTCAAAGACACATCTTCAAGGCGTTTACCCTTTCAAGAGGTTCTTTTTTTAAAGAAAGGGGAAATTTCCTCTAAACGTTTTCCATGAATCATTCGCTGTAAGTCATTCGAGTTGAATACCTCCTCCGAATTAATGTTCCATAACAAGATTAGATTTATATTCAAAAATTATTTTTAGTTTTCAATATTTTCGATTGTATTTTGAATTTTGTTTGTAGGGGGAGGGAGTGGATAATGTTTGGCGTGTGTTACGCCTTGCAATGGGGAGTGGTGTTCCGTATCTTTTAAAATAAATTATTGTAACCACACAGGGTTACAAAATCTATAAAATTTGTCTAATAAATTACAACCGAAAAAATAGTCAAAACACAGACACAAAATTATTTTTTTTTTCGTGTTTTGTTTATTTCTTGTTTTAGTTTTCGTTTACTTTTGGGTGTCTCCCCCTAATGTAGGTGGTATTTTTTTTGGGGTTTGTTGTGTGCTTCAATGTAAACAAATTGTTGTGTGTTGCAATGCCCTCTGAAAGACAAAATTCAAAACCAAACATTTAATTGATTTTGAATGGATTTAAATTTAAAATTTTGCTGTAATATAAACATGTGGTTTTAAATTTTGGTTTCTTGAACATTTGTTGGAAAATGAGGGAAATAGGGCTGAACGAAATCAGGGGAAGTGTTATAGTGGGTGAATTGTTGTATTTAGTAAAAATAAGGAGACTAGAAGGTCTTCTTTTAGGAGATCAGAAGGTCTTCTTATAGGAGACCAGAAAGTCTTATTATAGAAGACCAGACGGTCTTCTTATAGAAGACCAGACGGTCTTCTTATAGGAGACCAGAAAGTCTTATTATAGAAGACCAGAAAGTCTTCTTATAGAAGACCAGAAAGTCTTCTTATAGAAGACCAAAAGGTCCTCTTATAGAATACAAGAAGGTCTTCTTATAGAAGACCAGGTGGGCTTCGTATAGAAGACCAGGTGGGCTCCTTATAGACGAGAAGGTGGGCTTATTATAGAAGACTAGGTGGGCTTCTTACAGAAGAACAGGTAGGCTCCTTATAGAAGACCAGAAGGTCTTCTTATAGAAGACCAGAAAGACTAATTATAGAGGACCAAAAAATCTTCTTATAAAAGACCAGAAGGTCTTCTTATATAATACCAGTTGCTTTTCTTATAGAAGACCAGATGGGCTTCTTATAGAAGAGCAGAATGTCTTCTTATAGAAGACCAGGTGGGCTTCTTATAGAAGACCAGGTGGGCTTCTTATAGAAGACCAGGTGGGCTTCTTATTGAAGACCAGGTGGGCTTCTTTAGAAGACCAGGTGGACTTCGTATAAAAGACCAGGTGGGCTTCTTATAGACGATCAGGTGGGCTTTTTTATAGAAGACTAGGTGGGCTTCTTATAGATGACCAGAAGGTCTTCTTATAGAAGACAGGAAGGTCTACTTATAGAAAACTAGAAGGTATTCGTATAGAAGACCAGAAGGTCTTCTTATAGAAGACCAGAATGTCTTCTTATAGACGACCAGGTAGTCTTCTTATAGAAGACCAGGTAGTCTTCTTATAGAAGACAAGAAGATCCTCTTATAGAAGAATAGAATGTCTTCTCATGGAAGACCTTATAGGAGACAAGGGGTCTTCTTATAGAAGACCAAAAGGTCTTCTTACGGTCTTTCTATCTTCTAAAAAATTACAAATTCCGGAATGACGTATAGAAGACCTGGTGGTCTTCTCATAAAAGAGCTGGAGGTCTGGTCTTCTCATAGAAGACCTGGAGGTCTTCTCATAGAAGAGCTGGAGGTCTTCTCATAGAAGAGCTGGAGGTCTTCCCATAGAAGAGCTGGAGGTCTTCTCATAGAAGAGCTGGAGGTCTTCTCATAGAAGAGCTGGAGGTCTTCTCATAGAAGAGCTGGAGGTCTTCTCATAGAAGAGCTGGAGGTCTTCTCATAGAAGAGCTGGAGGTCTTCTCATAGAAGAGCTGGAGGTCTTCTCATAGAAGAGCTGGAGGTCTTCTCATAGAAGAGCTGGAGGTCTTCTCATAGAAGAGCTGGAGGTCTTCTCATAGAAGAGCTGGAGGTCTTCTCATAGAAGAGCTGGAGGTCTTCTCATAGAAGACCTGTATGTCTTCTCATAGAAGAGCTGGAGGTATTCGCATAGAAGAGCTGGAGGTCTTCTCATGGATGAGCTGGAGGTCTTCTCATAGAAGAGCTGGAGGTCTTCTCGTAGAAGAGCTGGAGGTCTTCTCGTAGAAGAGCTGGAGGTCTTCTCGTAGAAGAGCTGGAGGTCTTCTCGTAGAAGAGCTGGAGGTCTTCTCGTAGAAGAGCTGGAGGTCTTCTCGTAGAAGAGCTGGAGGTCTTCTCGTAGAAGAGCTGGAGGTCTTCTCGTAGAAGAGCTGGAGGTCTTCTCGTAGAAGAGCTGGAGGTCTTCTCGTAGAAGAGCTGGAAGTCTTCTCGTAGAAGAACTGGAAGTCTTCTCATAGAATACCTGAAGGTCTTCTCATAGAAGACAAAAAAGGTCTTTCTACGGCGAGTTGGTGTTTCTATTTTCTTCCAAAAAATCACAAATTCCGCAACGATCCCAATTCCAAAAATAATTTTTAATCTTTTCTCAAAAATCGTTGAATTTCCATTTATTTATCATTTTCTCAATTATTGATATCATCAAAATTTGTCGCTATTTAAAGCAATGGCGTTTTGGTGCAGCAAACTAAAATTCATTTTTTAAACTGACGCCCCAATCGCCACAAAACTGTGCCAAAAATTATTGTCAAACTTTTGTGAGTCATTCCCTGTAACCCAAAAAGAAAAGCACAGACACAAACACACTCGAAAAGTGTTCACTTTATGCCAAAGTGAATTAAAAAACCCAACAACAACAGAAGGAAAAAAAACAAAAATAAAAAGCAAACAAAAAATAAACAAAACAAAACTTCAATGAAAAAAGTGCAGCAAACAGACGTTGTTGCATTTGCATGTTGCACGATGATACAATCAGAGGTGGCACAACCACAGCCACAAACATCAACACCAACTGCAACCACACTCTTATACCAATGTGCTGTAAATGGAAGGCAAACAAACATGAAAGGAGTATTTAAAGTTCTTCAATAAAAAAAGGAAAACATTTATGTTTCAGAAACATTTTGAAGAGAAATCCCCGTTTCCTTTTTTCTCTGTGGCTCTCCATGAAACTATACCACCTCTCCCAGCTACTCCACTAACAATGTCCTTGAATGCTGTGCGTAGCTTTCATTTAGTACTTCTCCCTTTCGTTCATCTTCCTCTCATGGCCCCTCCAATTATTGTTGCCCACCACAACTTTCAAGTTGTCCTTGCCCCATTGTCCCGGAGACTGCATGTCGGATGCGCCACGATTATTAAGCAGGATTCTCAATGCTATTGGAAAGTGGCATATGAAGTCATCCTCACATAATTTTTGTTGTTTTTTCTTTTTATTTTCGGTTTTATTTTATTCTTGCATTTCGTTGATTACATCATGGCATGGTGCATAGCATGATATAGTGTGTGTGCGTGAGTGTGTGTGTGTTTGAAGAGAGAGAAGAACGAAAGAGGACGAAGTGTGCATCAATAAAATGCACTTTCATTTGCGGTTGGTGTAACCACAACAACAACAACAACTTTTATATTCATTCAGATATTGGGTCGAAGAAGAAAACAATAAAAACAACAAATTAATTGAATTAAATCACACAGAAATAACAACTATAACAACTACTTGACTCTAATTAAAAAAAAGTTCATGGAGAGTAGTTTGCCTAAAGATCGGAGGCGGTAGAATTACTGTCTCTTTCAGAAGTCTTCTGGAAGAAGTCGTATTGGTCATTATAAGAATAACTTTGGGGTTTTTATAGGAAGTTCTTAAAAAAAGACCCTTCACAGATCACCTTTTTATACCCTCCACCTTGGAAAGGAGGATATATTAACTTTGTCATTCCATTTGTAACATCCTTAAATATTCGTCGTAGACCCCATAAAGTATATATATTCATAATTAGCATAAAATTCTGTGTCGATTTAACTATGTCCCTCTGTCTGTCCGTCTGTCTGTTGAAATCACGACACAGCCCACATTATTTGACGTAGAGCACCAAAATTTAGCAGAGCAATTTGTATTGTGTCTAGGATGGTTGGTATTGAAAATGAGATATATCGGTCCACGTTATGGTATAGTCCCCATATAACGGTACCTCCCGATATTCGGTATTTTGATGATTTATGCCACATTTTTTCACGGATTTGTCTAAAAATTGGTATTTGTTGGCCATAATGGGTTTCAGCTCCGGTGGCGAAACATTGCATGTATGGGTCCACGATTTGGTATAGCCCCCATATAACGGTACCTCACGATATTCAGTATTTTGATGATTTTTGACACATTTTTTCACGAATTTCTCTGAAAATTAGTAGTTGTAGATCATAATGGTTCCCAGTTCTTGTGGCGATTCATTGTAATTATAGGTCCACGTTTTGGTATAGCTCCTATATAACGGTACCTCCCGATATTCGGTATTTTGAAGATTTATGCCACATTTTTTCACGGATTTGTCTGAAAATTGGTATTTGTAGGTCATAACAGGTCCCTGTACGTGTGGCAAAACATTGCATGCAGAGGTCCACGTTTTGGTATAGCCCCCATATAACGGTACCTCCCGATATTCGGTAATTTGATGATTTTTGACACATTTTTTCACGAATTTCTCTGAAAATTAGTAGTTGTAGCTCATAATGGGTTCTAGCTCCGTTGGCGAAACATTGCATGTGTAGGTCCACGATTTGGTATAGCCCCCATATAACGATACCTCCCGATATTCTGCATTTTAATGGTTTTTGCCACATTTCTTCTAATGTTTCCTTTACCCTAAGGTGGAGGGTATTAAAATGTTGGCCCGGCCGAACTTAATGTTTTTTTACTTGTTTCTAACAGAAAGCGGACCTGTAGATTCCTCACAAGATAACATTTTTTAATACCCTGCGGCATAGTTTAGAGGATATATTAAGTTTATCTAACTTCGAAATATACATTTTAGAACCAACAAAGCATACATATTCTTGATCAACATAAAATTCAATGTCGATTTAGCGATGTCCTTTCGTCTGGCTGTCCGACTGTGGAAATTACGCTAGATTCCGAACGAAATGAAGTAGTTTGATAAAATTTTACTCAAATGTGTGTTTGATCTGCAATACTTCTGGTATTGAAAATGGGCTATATAGGTTCATGTTTAGGTATAGGTCCCATAAAACTGTACCTCCCCACATTCGGCATATTGCTTATTTAAGCGACATTGTTTACCGAAATTGATTCAAATTTCGTAATGAAAGTTTGTAATGGGTACTACAGTCTATGACAGAAAATTGTATATGCAAGTCCAGGTTTTCCTGTAGCTCCTAAATATCGTTACCTTCCTATATTCGGTATTTCAAATTTCTTTCAAATTTGCCCTTACTTATGGGTACTACAGCCTGTGACAGAAAATTGCCTATGCTTTTCCAGGTCTTCGCATAGCCCCCATATAACGGTATCTCCTTATTCTGGGTATTTTTATCGTTTTGCGGATTTATTCACCGGAATTGTTTCGAATTTCGTATTTGAATATTGTATAATATAGAACCCAATATAGCGGTAACTCCCTATATTTGGTATTTTCAAGATTTTAACAAAGACCCCTTGTTCTAGTTGCAAAAAAAAAAAACTAGATTTCAACAGTAGGCGCCAACAGTGAGATCCATATTAAAATTCAGGATTTAAGCTCTATTTTTTACCCAATACCAAATTTAGTACTAATACCCCCTTATCTCAATTCCATATACCAAGAGACGCCATTTTAAATTTGAGAATTCTAGCCTTCTGAGTGAAGGGTTACCCAAATTGAAGGGTTATCAAAATTATTACCATTTAATACAATTAAAAGTACTCATATCCAAAACCAGTTCCTTCACTCAACCACAGGCACCAACAGTGACATCCAATCAAATTTCAGGATCACAGCTATACTTTTTAATCCAATACCAATTTTAGTACTTTTCGTACATTTCCAAAACTGCCTCCGTATCGCAATCCCAGATACCAAAAGAGACCTCAATAATCAATTTCGGGTTTCCAGCTCTATCAAAATTATAGTAAACGCCAAATTTAGTACCATTTAATACAATTAGAAGTACCCATATCCAAAATCAGCTCATTCACTCAACCACAGGCACCAACAGTGACATTCAATTTAATTTCAGGATCACAACTGTACTTTTTAATCCTCAAGAGACCTCAATAATGAATTTTGGGTTTCCAGCTCTATCTCTATACCCAATTTAGTACTTTTCGAAAAATTATAGTAAACATTTCCCAAAACTACCAACATATGTCCAGGCTACACATAAACAGCAGCCCTAATACCAAATTCCAGATTTCAAGCACTATCTTTTCACCCAATCCCAAATATAGTACTATTTAGTACTTTTTGTGCACTTGTGGTACACATTTTCAAAAATCACCTCTTTGCCATAAACCTACCACCAACAGTGATCTCAATACAAAATTCCCAACATTTCAGTACCATTATGTACAGTTCGTACACTTAGTACACATTTACAAAGTCACCTTTCCAACATTGATTCTCCTACCAAATTTCAAGTTTTTAAACTCTATCCCTTCACATAATACCAAATGGCACCATTTTAGAAGTTTAGTACCATTTTAGAACTTAAAGTTGGAAATTTCAAACAGCGTTTGTGTGTCTATCCTGCACTCCATCAGTGACTCTCACTGCAAATTTCAGAATTCTAGCTCATTCCCTTTTCCCAGTACAAAGAATTAAATTTTTAGTACATTTTAGTACCCTTTTAGAAAACCGAGGGGTCTTCTTATAGAAGACTAGAAGGTCTTCTTATAGAAGACCAGGTGGTCTTCTCGTAGAAGACCCAAGTGGTATTCTTATAAAAGACCAAAGTTGGTCTTCTCATAGAAGACCTCAGGTGGCGTTCTCATAGAAGGCTCTATGCGATCTTCTCATAGAAGACTCCATGTGTCCTTCTTATAGAAGACCTCAGGTGGCCTTCTCATAGAAGACTCCATGTGGTCTTCTCATAGAAGACCTCAGGTGGCCTTCTCATAGAAGACTCCATGTGGCCTTCTTATAGAAGACCCCAGGTGGTCTTCTCATAGAAAACCCCAGAGGGTCTTCTCTTAGAAGACGCCAGGTGGTCTTCTCATAGAAGAAGCCAGGTGGTCTTCTCATAGAAGACTCCATGTGGCCTTCTTATAGAAGACCCCAGGTGGCCTTCTTATAAAAGACCCCAGGTGGTCTTCTTATAGAAGACCCCAGGTTGTCTTCTTATAGGAGACTCCATTTGGTCTTCTCATAGAAGACTTCTTGTGGTCTTCTCATAGAAGACCCCAGGCCTCAATCAGTCAATCAGGTACCCCACTACGCCTTTATATGTAGATATCGGTTATTATATTGGCATATTTTAGGGTCCGGACCACAATCTCTCAGCCGGAAAGCCTGGAGCATCATATTATGAAATTGTAGTAAGTGTAGATCCAGTCTATGAAGTGGGACCCCATAGAACAATACACCCAATTATAGGTGTTTTAAAGGACCTGATGACATTTTTAACTGAATGGGTACCTTGAAGTTCGTAATAGGTAGACATTTACTGACGAAAATACTCCGTATTTTCTCTAAGTTTGGCACATGAGCCCTTGAACTCTATGCCATACTATTTGGCCATAATTTCAGTTTTCACATGGTGGAGGGCAAAAAAAGTTCGCACGACCGAACTGAATTCCATTTCTCAAGTTTTTATTTTTGTCCGAATCCTTTTTATTTCATTGAATGAATGAACTTCCCCATAAAAAAGCAACTCTTGCACTTCTGCTCCCTTTTTGGCATGGTTCCGAAGCAGCTCGACACACAACCCTTTCCAGCAACATGTGCTACCTAAAAATATATGTTTATTTTTTTTCATCTTTTGCTTCTGCTTTATGCTCCATTAATTAGGCGGGCTTATTTGCTGTCACTCAATTCCAAGAATTTTTTATTTCAAAACGAAAAAGAAAAACACGAAAAAAGGGATTTTGAAATACCCAGGCATTTGAAGGTCATTTTTTGATAGTTTGGAAAGAAGAACATTTGTTAATTCCATTAAAAATCAGATTCAGATTCAAAATCCTAAACATATAAATACATTTGAAAATTTATATTTCAATTTCTATATATTTCAAAACAACTGCATTTTTTCTTGTTCTGCATAACATCTTTATCATTAACCATAAATCATAAGTTTTGTTGGTGTTTTTTATTTTCAATTCTTTATTAATTTTAAAATTAGCTCCCAAGAAATCACAAAATTTGAATATTTCTTTTGGGGGAGGACCGATTTTTTTCTCCACACATATTTTTGTCTCATTTCACTATTTTCTGTTTTTTTGGTGTGTGTGTGTGTGTTTGTTTGGTTTCTGTTTTTCTTCTTCTAATAAATACAAAAAAATCTTCATTTTTAATTTCTTTTTTTCAAAATTCACCTTTTATTTTTGAATTCTTATTTTAAGAACACCCAACGACCACTATTTGAGAGATTAATGTATTCCTCAAATCAGCAACAACAATATCCACAACACTCGTTTATTTTTGTTTTTCTTGTATTTTTTTTTTTTCTTTTGTTTTCTTCTTGTTTCTTATTAGCCAAAATTCAAAAAAAAAATATTTTTTGTTTTGACCAAAAAATTCGTTCAACACTCAACGTTCGTCGGCCAACTTCACTCGCACACGTCCGTCTTGCGCCAAATTCAAAATTCAACTAAATTGAAATAAGCCAACATTTACGCTGCACAGTACTAGCCGGTATTTTTGTGTTGTTGTTTCGTCGTCTTTTGCAAATAGCTAGCCAACGGAAATAATGGTTGATGGAAAAACCCCTATTCTTGGGTGGTGAGTGTGTGCGACATCTATTGGTGGAATGACATGCATGTGGGGTGTAATTTAATGAGAAATTCACCACGGTTAGTTATTCTCACACCATGGACACAATAGCCGACAATTTGGCTGATAGTTGGCACAGTGTCTCTCAGCAAAGGAACATTTGCAAAGATGGACGGTGAAGTGTTTTGAAATGAAAAAAAAAAAAAAATCAAATAAAATAAAAAAATTCTAATTTGTTTTAATTCTAGAATTGTTTATATTAAAATTAGGTTAGAGTATTTTAATTTATTTATATATTCCAATTTTATTCGAGGTTCAATTCTAGGCATTTCCAAAGTTTTGGGCCACATCTTCAAGCCGAAGATTCCGAAAGTTTGTGTTTTGTAAACATTTCTCAAATTTTGGTACTCTAAAAATCAAATAATAATATTTTTTTATACCCTCCACCATAGTATGGAGGGTATATTAAGTTTGTCGTTCCGTTTGTAACACCTCGAAATATTCATTTTAGACCAGCATAAAATTCTATGTTGACTTAGCGATGTCCGTCCGTCTGTGGAAATCACTCTAGCTTCCGAATGAAATGAAGTAGGTCGATAAAATTTTACTCAAATGTCTAATATGTCTGCAGGACATTTGGTATTAAAAATGGGCCATGTAGGTCCACGTTTTGGCATAGCCCCCATATAAAGGTACCTCTCTTTTTTCGGTATTTTAGGGATTTTAGCGATGTCATTCACCGGAATTCTTTCAAATTTGATTTTTGAAGTTCGTAATGGACAGTACAGCCTAAGACAGAAAATTGTCTGTGCAAGTTCACGTCTTCATATAGCCCCCAAATAACGGTACCTCCCGATATTCGGCACTTTGATGATTTTAGCGACATTATTCACCGGAATTCTTTCAAGTTTGGTATTTGAAGTTCGTAATCGGCACTACAGCCTATGACAGAAATTGTCTGTGCAAGTTCACGTCTTCATATAACCCCCATATAACGGTACCTCCCGATGTGCGGTATTTTGATAATTTTAGCGACCTTATTCACCGGATTTGTTTCAAATTTTGGGGTTTGAAGTTCGTAAAGGATACTACAGCCCAAGACAGAAAATTGTCTGTGCAGGTCCACGTCTTCGTATAACCCCCATATAGCGGTACATCCCGATATTCGGTATTTGACTTTAGTGACATTATTCACCGAAATTGTTTAAAATTTGGTATTTGAATTTCGTAATGGATACTACAGCCTAAGACAGAAAATTTTCTGTGCAGGTCCACGTCTTCGTATAGCCCCCATATAACGGTACCTCCCGATATGCGGTATTTCGACGACTTTAGCTATATTATTCACCTATTTTTTTGAATATTGTAATGGCTTAGGACAAAAGTTACCTATGCAGGTCCATGTCGTCGTATTGACCCTAATATAACAGCTGCTTTCGGTACTTTTAAGATTTTTAGAAAATTTTTAACCAATTTTATTTATTTATTCATTTTTTTTTTTTTTTTTTTTGAAAATTGTCAAATTCGTTCCAAATGATGGAGGGTATTCAAAAATTGGCCCGGCCGAACTTATAGCTTTTTTATTTTTTTTTGTTTAAAAAGTCCTTGGAAAATCTCTCGGAAAAAAACCCGACAATTTTTGTTCAAGATTTCATTAAAAAAATTATTAAAAAAATGTTTGTTAAAAATGTCGGGAAGTCCTTGAATAGAATTGATTAGGATTCCTCAACAATTTTTGTATTAGGAAAATTTTGTTGAAACTGCAACGATTTCTAGTCAGAAGGCCTTGGAATAATTGTTTTTTTTTTTGTTTTTTAACAGGATTTTTGGTCCGGAGGTCTTTAATTTAACAAGATCTGGTAATTAGTTCCTAAAATTATTTTTTGTAAAATATCCGCTATCTTTGGTTCTAGAAAAATTTACTCATAAATACAAGGTTTCTGGTTATGAGGTCCTTGAAAAATGCTACTAGAAAAATCACTGTAAGATCCCTAAAAAAATTGTATTCAGGAGAACCTTGACAATGTCGTTAAAAAGTCGATTTTTGGATTTTAAAAAAAAAATTGAATCTTTGGCCAGATGTCCTTGAAAAGCTTTGTTGTCTGGAAACCCTTGGAAAAAATTAGATTTTTGGTCAAGAGGCCTTTTTTTTGGCGAGGGGGTCCTTGAAAAAAATTCTTAAAAAAAATCTTAAAAAATTCTTAAAATTTTTTAAAGAAAGCTTTTGATTCATTCCTAAGAATTTGCTTTTTTAGGAGGTCTTGGAGTTTATTTATGTTTCTTTTCCAGGACATATTTTAAATTGTTCATCTTGTAAGGATGGCCTTAAACACTTTTCCTTAAAAAGCGATTTTTTACAGATCCACTATTTTCAGATTTTTTTGTCAGGAACTCCTTAAAAATATTTTTCTGAAAAATTTTGTTCTAAACGTCCTTGAAAAAATATCCTTAAAAAAGCATGACCAGTGTTTTTTTTTTTAACATTTTTGTTAACGGGCCTTTGCTTTTTTTGTGATAATACAATATTTGCGGAATGTCCTTAATTGTTTAATATATCAACGATTTTTGGTTACGTGTTTCTTACAAATATTCATTTAAAATTGTCACTTTTTGTCAACAGGGCTTTGAAAAAATCTTCCTTGAAAATCCTCAATTTTTTTCAAAAGAATGTCCTTAAAAAACTTTCTACCAAATTTCGTGGTCTAGATGTCCTTGATAAAAAAAATAAAAAAAAAATAAACACAGAAGCAAATGATAAACATAAATAATCTGCTCGGGCGGTCATTGAATAACAGTCTCAAAAATCCAAGTGTTTGATCTAGAAGTCCTTAAAAAATTTAAAAAAAAACACAATTTTTAGTCGGGAAAATGTTCTTAAAATAATCCAAAGTTTTAGGTCAGAAGGTTTATAAATTCAAGGCAATTGATCAGAGATCTCTGAAATATTTTCTAGTCACTCATGACTTTTTGGTCTGGAGGTCCTTACAAATAATTTCTAAAAAAAAAATAAGTTAAAAAGCAGAAAGTTCAGCCGGGCCGAACTATGAATACCCTCCACCATTTGGAACGAATTTGGACATTTTTAAAAAATAAAATCCGTTAGAAATTCTGTTAAAATCTTAAAAATACCGAATATAGCCGTTATATTGGGGTCTATACAACGTGGACCTATATAAGCGTTGTTTGTCTTAAGCCATAACCATATTCAAATTCGAAATTTGAAATAAACGGTGAATAATGTAGTTTAAAAAAAGTACTAAAAAAAAATACCGTATATGTAGAGGTACCGTTATATCGGAGCTATACGAAGACCTGGACCTGTATAGACAATTTTCTGTCAGAAGCTGTAGCATCCATTACGAACTTCAAATACATCTCAAACAATTTGGGTGACTATTGTAATTAAATTCGTCAAGATACTTAATATAGAGAGGTACTGATGTATGGGGCCTATACGAAGACCTGCATAGACAATTTTCTGTCACAGACTGTAGTTCCCATAACGAACTCTAAATACGTAATTTGAAGTTATTCTGGTGAATAATGACGCTAAAATCTTGAAAATACCGAATATTGGGAGGTACCGTTATATGGGGGCTATACGAAGACGTGGACTTGCACAAACAATTTTTTGTCTTAGGGTGTAGTATCCATTTCGAACTTCATATACCTAATTTGAAACAATTCCGGTGAATAATGTCGCTATATGGGAGCTATACGAATACATGGACCTGAACAGACAATTTTCTGTCTTAGGCTGTAGTATCCATTTCGAACTTCAAATACCAACGTTGAAACAATTCCGGTGAATAATGCCGCTAAAATCATTAAAATACCGAATATCGGGAGGTACTTATATATGGGGGCTATATGAAAACGTGGACCTACATGGCCCATTTACGAACTTAACCTGCCTACTGGAAAAATAAACATGTGTGCAAATTTTTAGCCTTCTATCTCAATTCGTTCGAAAGATAGCGTCATTACAACAGACAGACGGACTTACAGACGGGGACATGGCTAAATCGATTTAGATTTTTACGCTGATCAAGAATATATAAACTTTGTTGGGTCTGACATGAGTATTTCGAGGAGTTACAAGCGGAATGACAAAGTTAATATAACCTCCATAGTATGGTGGAGGGTATAAAAAATTATTGTTGAAAAAAAAAATAATAAAAATAAAAAATAAAAACTCTTTTCCATTGTTGGTCGAGGTCCTAAAAAAACAATCTTAAAATAATCCGCGATTATTGAAAAAAATTCAAAATCAAAGATTTTTAATCAGGAATTAGGATAAGAGTGAATTTTGGCCAGAATATTAAATTACCAATAATACACTGTTTTTGAAAGGTATCCGTGTAAAAATTATTAATATACTCTATTTGGCCTTGCAGATAATGCCAAAACATTTATAGATAATTCATGGATTATTTATCAGGGAAGCCTTGAGAAAATCCCTGAAAGATTCACTATTTTCTATCAACATGGCCTTGAAAACATTTACTTTAAAATACACAGTTGTTTGGTCTGGAGCTTCTTATATGGTCTTAAAATGTTCTTAAAAATCCACAATTCTAGTTTGGGAGCTCCATGGAAAAAATCCAATAGTTTATGCTCAGGAACTTCTCTATTAAAAATCTACGATTTTTGGTTCAAACAATTTTTTTATTCCCATATTTTTGTTCAGAAGTCCCATAAAACGTTTTTTTTTTAGTAAAATATAAAAATTGCCTTAAAATCCTCTATTTTTAATCAGAGGGTCCTTGATTAAAATATTAAAAAACTACAGTAATCCTTGAAAAAAAAATTGAAAAATTGATGATTGTTTGTCAGGAGGTTTTAGACAAATATTTCTTTACAAAACTGTAATTTTTGGTCTTTATTAAAATTTACACCTTTATACCCTCCACCATAGTATGGAGGGTATATTAAGTTTGTCATTCCGTTTGAAACACCTCGATAATGATTGTCAGATGGCAATATCTCGATATGCAAGTTTGATCCAAATCGTTAATTTTTTCCGCTTTTAATGAAGTATATGCTTTTTCTTTGAAAATTCGGACCATTTGACCAAAATTTATTGTAATTTTGAACTCAGTCTAATTTTGATAAATCATTTTCGATGTGACCATTTCATCTTTCAAGGAAATATTCAAATATTCAAACATGCTATGCCATTATTTGCAGTGAATGTTCATCTAAAAATAATAAAAATAAAATTTAATTCTATCGATTTGAAATTCAACAATTCCTGTCTTTAATTAAATGCAAGTCTTTAGAAAACCACAAATAAATATTTATCACTTCCCACAGACATTGGGATAAGGAAACCCCAGAGCAGACAAGCACTCACACTTGTTACTACCAATTGCCTCAATTATAAGGAACTTTGGGGGCCAAAAACCAAGAGATTAAGTTATGTTAGGCATCACTGCTTGCGAGGAAAATAACTTTCTCCCAAAGAAAATCCACTCGAATAGAACTTAATTACAGCCACAATTTTCTTTGGCAAAAAGTCAAAATGGAAGCCTGAAACAATTTTATTTGTGTTTTGCGCCGCTGTTTCTGCGTTGGGCGTCAATGAAACAGATTTGCTTCGCAAATTGTACATAAATAAGACACACCAAGCTTCAATTATTTTCTTTGTTAATGCTCACAGCAATCTTATCTGATGGTTACGATGTAACATGTAAGAATGGAGATCGCTGTATGAGTACTTCTTTATTTTTTGCTCACAACAATCTTATCTGATGGTTACAACGTAACATGTAAGAATGGAGATCGTTGTATGAGTACTTCTTTATTTTTTGCTCACAACAATCTTATCTGATGGTTACAATGTAACATGTTAGAATGGAGATCGTTGTATGAGTGGTTTATTCAAATTCATTCTGACTTAGGTTCTATGTTTGAGAAGCGAAACTGTCGTCTAGAACGCAGTTATTTAATAACGTAATGGCAAAGTTGTCTATATTAGTAATAATTTAAATAGAGTACAAGGTTGCATGATTTGGGATTAAATATAAATGTACAAGAATAAAACGGGTTGCTTCAGTCTCCCCCTCGGATGCTGAAGACGTCCCGGCGAAGCATCAGAATGACTTCTGTTTAGGTCTTCCTCTTGCCTTAGGGTACTTCCGGGTTGAGTTTGTTTGGTGATTTCGCTTGTATGGAGTATCGTCTGTTTGCATATTCATGGTTCTCCCCCTGGAGCAGACCTGCAAAGAGAGCACTCGTGCTTCAATATTGTACAACGGTAGGAATATGCTGTCTAGATATGCATCTCCTTCAGTTGGTCGAGCCTTTACTGGCGGTCCAAATAGCCTTGAAGTGTTACTTGGAGTAGTCTGATCTGTTGGAATAGCAGCACGAAAAATGTTTTGTATGGAGTGAGGAGAATAGTCATTGTTGATTTCCATAGCAGGTGTTGTTCCAGCTCTCACAGACTTCGGAGCATAACATTCTTGCGTGGTAGTCGGAATATTTTGTATTTCTTTCAGTACTTCCGGTGTAGATGGTAGAGGTGAAACCTTGCTTCCTTCAACATATTCAATGAATTTTGACATTCCGCTGATTGCTTTAGTTGTTGGAGAATCATGGTGAGCTTTGACATCTACAGAAAACACTTGCATTTCCAAAGGATTGGTAAACGAATATTTCTTCCTTGGTTCCTCTTCATAGTACCAATAACGTTGTGCCATATTCAAAATAATGCCGGATTGTTCCATGAAATCGGTTCCGATTAGAGTGCGATTTTTAGTAGCGTTAGGGAGACATAGCAGTCGGATTTTCTTCTTTCTATTGCCAATTGTAATATCACAGATGGTCGATTCCACTACCCAAGTTCTTGTCGAACCATCGGCCAGACTTACTTCAGCATTTATTGGTTGAAACTGGCATCCGTTTTCTTTTAAAATGTTTGTAAGGTTCAAGCTAGCAACGCTTACCTTTGCACCAGTGTCGAAAACTGCTTCACCAAGTAATCCAAATATTTCCACATGAGTTGTTGGTAGAGTTCGGCCAATCATTTCAGTAGCAATAGTATTAAAAGAAAGAGGTTGAGGACTGTTCTTGTTGTTGTTGCTACATTTTGTGCAGTTGGAACGATAAACACCAGGCGCACCACAACCATAGCACGTTATTGTTGGTGTTCTTCGCTGCTGTGTGGTACTCGCATTTTGAAGTTGTTTCGGCAAAGTCCTCACACAAACGTCTTGCTGTTGTTCTTGTTTTAACTCACGCTTCTTCAGCTTCAAACACACATCTTTGCTGTGACCAGGCTTGCGACAGAAACGACAGCGCACAAGTTCTGTCTCACTTTTTACATTTTGCTGCTTGTGCATTTCGAGCAGAGCTAACTCAGCCTCTCTGCAGGTAGCTAGCAGATCTTCAAACGTTTTTATGCTTTCTCTACGCACACGCTCTCTGATATTTATGTTGAGCAAACCATACAAAATGTTGAGCTGAATCTCTTCGGACACAGGGACAGCCAGCTGTGCAAACAGTAATCGTTGTTTACACACAAATGTGTCCGTGTGCTCATTTTGTTGTTGCTTTGACTCGACGATGGTTGAAAATATACGCCAATCAGGTAGCGGTGGCGAAAATGTTTTCTTGATCAATTTTATGGCCTCATCAAAAGTGGCGACTGTGTTCTTTACACCAATCCACCAGTTGGCAGCATAATCTTCTAATAATAACTGCAACCCTTTAAGAGCATCGGCATCTGCAATAGATTCAATGTCTTTGTAGACAGTAATTGCAGTAATAAATTCTTCAACAACGGCTGCGTCTCGTTGTCCCTTGAAGCGAGCAGTGCAATTAGAAAATGACCCAGCACGGTTATTGCTTTGCATTACTTGGATGAGTTGCTTAAATTGTGCCTCTGTAAACTGCGCCATATTTTCTTCTCCAGACACGTATTCGTCACTATCAGGGTTTTGTTCTTCCTCGGCTTTGTAGGTATGTTCCGCGGCCTCTGAGTTGGGCGCCAATGAAACAATTTTATTTGTGTTTTGCGCCGCTGTTTCTGCGTTGGGCGTCAATGAAACAGATTTGCTTCGCAAATTGTACATAAATAAGACACACCAAGCTTCAATTATTTTCTTTGTTAATGCTCACAGCAATCTTATCTGATGGTTACGATGTAACATGTAAGAATGGAGATCGCTGTATGAGTACTTCTTTATTTTTTGCTCACAACAATCTTATCTGATGGTTACAACGTAACATGTAAGAATGGAGATCGTTGTATGAGTACTTCTTTATTTTTTGCTCACAACAATCTTATCTGATGGTTACAATGTAACATGTTAGAATGGAGATCGTTGTATGAGTGGTTTATTCAAATTCATTCTGACTTAGGTTCTATGTTTGAGAAGCGAAACTGTCGTCTAGAACGCAGTTATTTAATAACGTAATGGCAAAGTTGTCTATATTAGTAATAATTTAAATAGAGTACAAGGTTGCATGATTTGGGATTAAATATAAATGTACAAGAATAAAACGGGTTGCTTCAAGCCTCTAAACAGCCAACAAAATTCCATTAAGCGTGGTGTCCTGTTGTTTTCCATTCTTCCAACACTTCATCCTTTTGTGAAATATTTTTCAACGGCATAGACAGACAATGGCATAATGCACGCATTTTGTTTTGTAGAGATAAAAACGCACACTGACACCTTGCAACTGATTTACGGCAATGGCATTCTTTTATTCAAAGGGGAGAGGGGGTTGGTGGCTCATTCAACCACCTTTTTGGATGTCTGTTTTAACCCAACGTCGGCATTTTCTTGCACCGGGCCAAAGGACTTTCATAAACTTTGTTGATTTGCATATTATTTCGAACAGAAGGATCGACAGACACACAGACGACCAAACGGCTGCTTCATTTGGAAAGCTTACGCATGAACTGAAAGCGGAAGTTAGTACCACATTTACACCATTTAAACAGAGCAGTAAAGGAGACATGCATTAACATCAACTACTACCACACACACACACAGGCATACAATTTACGTTTACATGAATAAATGAAGGGAAAAGCAATGCCTGCAATGACAAGCAACAATGTGAATGAATGAATGAGAATTATTTCCCCCCACTGAAAAAGTGGAGCGAACAAAAGGAAGAGTCTCTCTCTCTCTCTATATTTACATCGTACAGAGCATACCACCAACAATGGCATTTTGAATTGTTTTACATTTGCGCCTAAAAGTAGACTTTGATATTATGCTGAAAATGTTGTGGTTTCAATGAGTTCGTTCGTGTGAATTCGCCGAGGGTGTGTGTGGTGGAATAATGAGAATGTGCTACGTAAATTCAACACGCGATGTGGGTTCGGGAATTATGTTGTCTGAAATTGGGGATTTGTTCAAGAAAATAATTTTTTAGAGAATCAAAAGATTAAATAGATTTTTTAAAAATATTTTTTTAAGGAAAAATAATAAAAATATTTTTTAAGGAAAAATATTTTTTTGTTAGAAACAATAAAACCTGGAAAATATTTTTTTTTTCATTTTTTCAGTGTTGGCTTATTTGTTCGGAATACCATAGTATTTTGTTGTTGCAAAATTGTCAGGCTTAATCCCTTTATTGTTGTTTTCATAAAAACAACGTTTGTTTATCAGTGGAGAACGATGGTAATGTTTACCAGGGGGTAAGGCAGGGAATACCTGGGTTTCGGAAAGAGCCAACAGTCCTCATCAGTTCCCTTGTTTTTTGTCTGGGATATTCTTCCCAGGAGTTATTTTAAAAAAATAACTCCTATGACAAAAAAAAAAAAACTTTTTTTTTACCCAAGTGGCGAGATCGGAGCCAAAGAATTACATAAAACTAAAATTCTTTTGGAAAATTAAAATAACTCCTGGGGAGAATATCCCAGACAAAAAATCAAGGAAAATTATGAGAATTGGTGGCTCTTTTCGACTCCGGATTTACCCCCTGGTAAACATTACCATCGTTCTCCTCTAATAAATAAACGTTGTTTTTATAAAAACAACAATAAAGGGATTAAGACTGACCATTTTGTAACAGGAAAATATAAAAACTTTATATTTTTAATGACCAACACACATCCAGCCTGGTATCAAGGCCTCATCTATATAGTAGTCTTTCAAAATTCAACTCGGGAGGTGATGGATTAGCTGTTCAACCAATTAAGTAACCTCTGTTTCGTTGCTGTAGATTTGTTCATGAACCTCATAGTTACGGCCCCGTACTCCTTCCTATTTGCCTGCCCCAGCATCGGTAGATCGACGAACCAGTATTGATTCCTTCACCGACCAGAAGGAAGGGTTCTTCGGCTTGCACCGAACATATGGCAAATAAAACGTGGATAAAACTACCTACAAGGCTGTTAGGCTGTTGAAATTGTTTGAGGACGAAGCATGGATGCCGACGCAGTTCTGCAACTCATTTTTGTAGTAGCTGGTTAGGTGCGTTAAGTGAACCTGGAGCTGGAACCGCAGCCATAACCTGGATTTTTTGAACTTGATCCAAAGCCAGCATTGCTCGAGCCAAAACTAGTATTGCCGGAAGTAAAGTTGCTGACCGAATTGAAGCTAGAACCAGGCGAACCAAGTCTAAACGAAATATTTTTAAATTAATATTTTTTCAGAATTCAGATTTTTTCAAAAAGTGGATTTTTTAAAAAAATAGTTTTCAAAACATGGATTTAAAAAAATATTTTTAAGCGTAGATTTTATAAAAATAAGATTTCCAAACTTGGATTAAAAAAAAAGATTTCAAAACGTAGATTTTTTAAAGAAAATTTCAAAACAAATATATTTTAAAACGTTGATTTAAAAAAAAAAATCAAAACATTGATTAAAAAATATCAAAACTTTGATTTAAAAAAAAAAAAATCAAAACATGGATTTTCTAAAAAAAAATTCAAAACATAGATTTTCTAAAAAAGATGTCAAAACATGGATTTTTAAAAAAGATGTCAAAACTTGGATTTTTTTAAAAATGATTTGAAAACATGGATTTTCTAAAAAATATGTCAAAACATGGATTAAAAAAAAAGAAAATCAAAACTTGGACTACCATCTTCACAGCAGATCTTGTGTTAGTAGAAATATTGAGAACGACCAAGTCTGAATGGAATCGGATGATAATTTCGCGCTTTATGAGCTTCATGGATATTCAAAATTCCCTTTGTGGGGAAGGTACCAGAGGGAATGGACCGATATATCCCATCTTCACAGCAGATCTTGCGTAAGTAGAAATAATGGGATATATGAAATATAAATTTCGGATTTTTTTATTCAAAATTTGGTTATTCAAAATTTTGACCCTTTGTGAGGTAGGTACCAGAAGAAAGGGAGACCGATGTTATCAATTTTTGCACCTGACCTAGCACTGAAGCAAATATTAGGATTTGCAAAGTTGGAGCAAAATCGGATTATCGTTTCTCTTTTTTGAAAATTTCGACCTTTTGTGGGGGTAGGGGTACCAGAAGGAGTGGATCGATATTACTCATCTCCGAACGCGATCTAAGTTTGACAATAATATTACCATGTACCAAGTTTGGATCAAATTGGACTCCCTTCGAGAGTTATCGTGCGCACCAGCTAAATAGACGGAAGGACGGAGGGACATCGCAAAATCGACTCCAAATGTACTGAAACGGATTTGGTTCAAAGAGACCAACGGTCTAAAACCTTTATTTTCATGAGGCATGTTGGCCATATCTTATGAGGTATACCCTCAGCCATGTGGCTAGAAAGGTTAAAAAATTACAAAAACCAAAAAAATGGTTTCATTTTTTTTTCGATGAACTACAAAATTTAGATATAAATTACCATTAGCATAGACCTGATCGCAGTTATTCAAAATTCTGTCCTTACTTCGGGAGGTGGATGAGCTGTTAAACCAATTTAGTGACCTCGACGAGCCATCATTGATTCCTACATCGATCCGTTGTCCGTGGACCAGGAGGGTTGGAGGAGGGCTTGCACCGAACATATGTTTAATAAATCAGCGGTTAAAACGACCCACCGTTGTGTTACTCTCATTAATTAACAAATTATTTTATTATTATTAAAAAATATATTTTAAGACGTAGATTTTTAAAAAAATCAGAACATATTTGCTTTAAATATTTCAAAACTGGGATTTTAAAAAAGAGTTCAAACCATGATAATTTTTTTAAATTTCAAAACCTGGATTTCAAAAAAAAAAAAAAATAAATAAATAAAGACATGAATTAAACAAGTAAGCTAAGCCTATAGCCGTGAGGGGCCGACCATGTGATACCCTGCAACTCTACAATATGTTCGAAGTCTCCTTATATCCAAATCCATTTTGGAAGATTTCGTTTTTGAAATAAGAGTCCTGTCCAGATGTTACTCTTAGGTTTTTGACTCGGAGAATTTGGTATTCAAAACACTTTCACACGAAAGTTGTTGTCCATTCTATAGTTAAATATAATGGAATAGTCATCTAAAATTCTAGACTTCTTCCCTGTCCCTAACTCTCTTCTGATGCGAAATTCCGTGTCGATTAGTTTTCAATTGTGGCCTATAGAGCGACTACAAAATTAGTAAAATTTTAATTTTTTAGTCCATTTGAACCCCCAAAATGTATATCTTAAGAACAAAAGGCTTTAATTCTGACCCTAACGCTACCTCATGCAATTTCGTGAGGATCGGACTATAATACCCTCTAAGCGTAGTGTTGAGGAGTGTAAAAATTTAGAAAATTATCAATTCAAAATTGTAAGTCAAATTGAAAAATTCGCAAGCGATAAAAATATGACAAAAATTGAAAAAAAAAAAAAAATAACAAAAGATATTCAATCATTTATTGGTATATTTTTCCACGATTTTCTTAGATTTTATCCTTTTTTGGGCAGAGACCATTGAGGGGAATTGTGAAAATCGGCCCAGCGGTTCTTGACTTATAAGCAGAACAAATAAGATCTATTTCTTTTACATATATATTGTTCCTATTTTGCAATATATCCGATTTCTTGGCTATCAGCATCACTTCACATCACTGGTCAGGAGTGACCTTTTAAGGTATTTGTGATTTGGCTGGGGTTAAAAATATTCGCGGATTAGTGGATATTTTCCTATTTTCTTACATAAAAGTTAGGTTCTATTTTACGCATTAAATATTGTCCGATGACTGATGACCAAATTGGTAGGCTTCTGCCCAGTCTTTAACTCTAACTCCATGTGAATTTTCGCGTCGATTGGTTCATAATTGTGGCCTATAGAGCAACTGCAAAATCAGGAAAATTTTCTGTTTTTGGTCCATTTCAACCCCTAAATATTTTGTTATCATCTCCAAAAACAATATGGTTCTATTCTGACCCTATCCCCACCTCATTTTTCAATTTCGTGAGGATCGGGCCATAATTGCGACCTGTAGCTTGATTACAAATTTACATGGACAGACGGACGGACGGACATACATAGCTAGATCGACTCAGCTCGGCGTGATAGGAAGATCCATATGTACTTTCCTATGTGGGAAATCAATATTTCGAGGTGTTACATAATTTTTGGCGCAATCAAACTTATGATACCCCCAACACATAGTGTTGTAGAGTATAAAAAAGGATTTCGATATTTGAATTTAAAAAAAAAATTAAAAGCATGATTAAAAAAATCATTTCATAATTTATTTTTTTTCGAAAAAAATTGAATTTTTTTTTAAACATGGAAATATTAAAAAAATATTTTTTAAATGTGAATTTTTTAAAAATATTCAATGTTTGTATTTTTATTAATTTATAAAAATTTTATTTTTTTTTTCAATTTGATTGTTTGTATATATATTTTTCAACCTAACAACAAACCCAAAATTTTTTTCATATTTTCAAGACTAGCGGAATTTGAATAATTGAAAAAAATATTGTTTTTTCAACTACCCATAAGACGTAGATTCATTCAAAGATCAAACAACTGGAGACAGGACAAAAAATTTAGTATTTTTTAAATTATTTTTTTCAAGAGTTAGTAGTTGGATGGTGGATTTTTGAAAAATATTTTTTCAAGGTCCAAACTTTTTTTCACTATTTTCTATTTTTTTAATTTCTCAAAGATCAACAGTTCCACAAAATGCTGTTTAATTGTATTTAATTTTTTTTTTTTTGAATGACCAAAGGTTCTTAGGGCATTTAAAGTCCCAAAAAGCCTTACACATTTTTACTTCCTTTATATCAAATGGTGGAATTGGATAAGTGTATGCAATGCGTACAGCTGGTTACTTATCAGCTGGACAAGTCGATATACCAACAGACAGCTGTAATGGCAGCAACAGCACCAGACAGGAAGGACGACCCACCATCGAAACAATTTCCTCCCCTGCAAAACAATGGGAAACAAACAAATTTTAATTGTAGACATGAATATGTAAATGCAAATATATTTGAATTGATGTCGATATGTATGCACATATTTGTTGTCTAGCGTCAGAGGTAAAATGCAAAATGAACTAAGTAGATTTTTAATAAATTATTTATTATAATATGTCTAAGCTCTCATCAAAACAAAACTCTCCGGAATAGCAATCATTTTGAAGTATCCTTCCAAATTATGAAAAAATTAAGTTATCCTCTTCTGCATTTCATCAGGTATTCCAATTCATTTTGTTTTCTATATTTAAATACATTTTTGTGTGCTTTAGTTGTCTTCGTTTCATTTTCATTGATTTCATTAACATTTTTTTCTTTAATCTTTTTTTAAATATCAATTTTAATTTTCAATATTGCCCCGATATGGAGAAAAGTCCGAAATTGATATTTAAATTTCAAAATTATTGTTAAAATAAATATTTTGAAAATAGTGGATAATGACCATATAATCTTTATGTGGCTAGAATGGCAATGGAAAGTGAAATAATCTAAAACAAAATATCGAAATACATCCTCCCAAAATAGATTTTAATGTCCTTTTCTACCATTATATTTTTAAATATTCGATTATTAATTATTTCTCAACGTTTTATTTGTTCTTGTAGTTGTAAATATAACTCAAGTGGTGGGTGGGTCTGTTTGACAAATGTCCAGTCATAAATTATTTTTCCATGGACAAACTACTTCAGTCCATCAGGTGGCCCCTGATAATTGTTGGAAATTTGTTATTGGCGTCGGTTGATATGGCAACAAATTGATAGTTTTTAATCAATTTTCTATTTGCTAGAAAATTATGAAGATTTATTAACTAAGGAGGAGAAATAATATTTGTTGGAAATTAACAAATTCGGAAAACATTCATACTTTTTTTTCAGAATGACATTTTTAACTCCTCTCTAGAACATTTTTTCTTAAATAATGTAGAAGGTCCGACAAAAAAAAAACTTGGTTTTGAAAATCGAATGAACCTTTAGTATCAAAATGTATATTATGTCTGCAGAATATTTGATTATTTTAGTTACATTATTCGCCGTTTTTTTTTTTGTTCGTTTCGCATTTGAATATTGTAATGGCTTATGACAAAGGTTGTCTATGCAGCTCCACTTTCCCGTATAGACCCTCATGTAACGGCTACATTCGGTATATTTAAGATTTTAACAGAATTTTTAACGCATATTATTTTTTTGAAAATCGCCAAATTTTTTCCAAATGGTGGAGGGTATTCAAAGTTCGGCCCGGCCGAGTTTACAGCTTTTTTACTTGTTTATTATACCTTCCACTATATTATGGAGGGTATATTAAGTTTGCCATTCCGTTTGTTATTATTTTATATTTTATTTTAGACCTCACAAAATATATACAGGGTGAGATAAAAAACTGCAACACAGCCAAACGCCATAATTTTTACATTTTTTTTTAATTTTATTGAATGAATGCAAAAAATGTCGGAAATAGCATCAAATTTTAGAATAAGTTTAGATATGTTCGAATCGGTCACATTTGGCACGAATTATGGCCTTCAAACGGCCAATGAAACCGCCACACACTGCCCTAATGTTGCTCTGCGGTATTTTGGCCCATTCCCGGCGAAGTGCTTGCTTGAGTTGATCGATACTTTGGTATTTTTTAGTGTCAACCTTGCTTTCCAAAATACTCCGGACACAATAGTCCAACGGATTGGTATCTGGAGATTTTTGTGGCCATTGTGCACTGGAAATGAAGCGAGGAACCTCATTTTGTAAACATTCTTTTGTGGCGCGTGCTGAGTGCGATGCTGCTGAGTCCTGTTGGAATGTCTAAGGTCTGCGGCCAAAATGTTTGCGTGTCCAAGGCTTTAATACATCCTCCAGAATATTTTCGCTATAATATTCGGCATTTATTCTGATGCCACGGTCGATTAATACGAGCGGAGAGTGACCATCGGCTGTTGTGGCAGCCCACACTATCACCATGGCCGGCGCTTGAGTTCTGGTGGCCAACCGAAGGTGCACATTTTCAGCTGACCTCATTGGCAAGTAAATACGATCGTTTTTTTGTTTACAAACTGCTGGACAACGAATGTTTTCTCATCGGAGAAAACCAAATTCTGCAGTTCACCACTTTCGGCCAAGCGAAGTAACTATTTTGCTCTTTTGAGTCTATTTTCTTTTTGTTGTGGTGTAAGTTCTTGCCCTTTTTGGAATTTCAATGGCTATACCCAGAGCTAATTTTTCAATATTCGCCGAATGAAATATTGCGATATTTTCAGCTCACGAGCCATTTTTCGGCAACTGCGACGCGGGTTTCGATCAATTTGCTTTCTTACTTTTCGAATCATTTCTGCTGATGTTGCTGTTTTCTTCCGTCCACTTCCTTGACGTCGGGCTACGCTACCAGTATCACGGTAACCCAGCGATGGTACGAGACACAAAAGATTTATTCACATTTAAATGCTGGAGTGCTCTAACGATAGCCACTTGTGGTCTTCCAGCCACGCTTGAATTCCATCACGGATAACTTTTTTTCTGGAAAATTCTCAGTGCTTTTGTACGCTTGTAAACAATATAATGAGCTCTCACTAGAATAATTTTAACAGCTATCGAACGAGTTGCTTAGAAATGACAGCTGTCTGAAGTTGGTTGAAGTTTTTTCATCTCACCCAGTATAGATAGATTAATTCCTGGCGTTTAGGCAAGATTCAGACTTTTGATGTCTTACATATAGTAGAATTTCATTATAAATAATTTTGTGAAATATATTGACTTGAAACTTTCTGATTAAGAAAAAAAGTATCATAAAGATCTCTATGGTCACTAAATAATCCTCGTATTGTTATCTAAGTAACTTGCAAGGACTATAAAGTGTCACAGTAAAAAATTCCAAGGATTCTTAATCCGAAAATTTCAAGAAATGTGGAAAAAGGAAGGATCTCTTGTCCCTCTGTTTGCAATAATTTGCGTTCTAAAATTTTAAAAATGCCGATACACGTGCATTCATATTTTATACACCCAGAGAAAAAATGACAACATCCGTGTATGAAATGACCACATCCGTGTATGATAGTGTATCAACCACGTTTGGTGTCAAAATGAGCACGCTGTTGTCATTTTGACACCGAGATTTTGGCAACGATTTCAACAACAGATGTGCATGAAATGAGCACATACGTGGTCATTTCGAGCACGCCCCGTTGTCAGATTGTCAACGCTTCGTTGTCAGATCGTCAACGCTTCGTTGTCAGATTGTCAACGCTCCGTTGTCGGATTGTCAACGCCCGTTGTCAGATTGAAATCAATGGTGGTCATTTTTTGATATCCGTTCCTTTTCCATTTTATACCCTTAGTAGAAGAAACGACATTTTTTGAAAAGTATTTTATTGAACGAAACCAATTACATAAATTCAATATAAATACATATTTGATTTAACAAAACAATTCGAATTACATATATTCAATGTATAGAAACAAATTAAATTAACTTAAATCTGAAATAAACTTTTCCATTATTCATAGGATATAAGTGAAATGGGTAAGTAATAAAATCTAAAATTGGTATTAAAAAAATTGTATCCTCATTCAGAGAACCAACTTCATACGATTGTAAATGGTAATCAAAGTTTTTAACTTTTACTTGGTTACATAAAATGTAAACATTTTCATTTTCAATTATTAAATGTTTAATTTTGAAAAGTTCAATTGCGGCATTATTTGTTGCTAAATAATAGTTTTTTTTATACCTAGTTCCCTTAAAAAAATGTCATCAGACACTTTGCAATTTTGGTAATTTAAAACTGGCTTACTTTTTTTGTAACAATATTCCTCTTTTGCCAAATCTTCGATGGTATGCGTATTAATGATAACATTTGGTTCTAAGTTATCTTCGTGTTTTAATAAAAAATTGGAAAATTTCAATCCAGACTTAATAGATAATGAACGACAGGGATTTACTCTTGATGTAGTATTTCCTAAATAGGCTTTTGCTTCCTTGTGTTTAGCTTCGAATCTCATGCTCCAGAGATATTTAAGGGGACCACATTTTCGGATAGCTGTGGGATAGTGGACAAGAAAGTGGTGTTTCGGTTTTAACGAACCGTATAATGTTATATAAAGTGAATGGTGATCTCTAATTAATTCTTCCAATTTTATTAAATCGTCTTCTATATAACTTGGTCTTAAAAGTAAATCGATTATTTGTAATAATATTATAAAAACTTTCCAGTGATCGTTGGAGAAAGGAATTAAATCGCCTACCATTAAAGGTAAAAAATTAGTAAAACACATAGTTTCACTAGCTGTCATTTTTAAGTTATAGTTTTTCAATCTACATAAATCTAGTGGTCCAGATTTATTTCCCACTTCAATTTCTCCAAATTGGAATAAAGATTTTCTGCTGTTAATACAATCTAACGTAACAATATTTTCTTGAATCAGCCCGAGAATTACATTAGACATATCGTAGACACATATGCCCTCGAAAATGTCATGCATAATATCAAAACAAAAATTTTCAGTGACGTTAAAATTTGGTAAAGATTCGAAGATACACTTGTTTTTAATACCTGTTTCTTGAAAATTATTTTCCAATACATTTGAGTTGTAATTCTCTTGGTTTCTTAAACTATCTAAATGCTGAATTGCGTCGAATTGCATTTGGGACTTTTTTCTTCTACATACCCGGCAAAATCTTTTAGAGTTAAATGATTGCACGTAGCCTAAAATACTATTAACTGCTAAATTATCTCCAATAATTACACCTAAAATAAAATGCACCTTCTGAACACTTTGTTGAACACAAATTTCAACCCCTTCTTCTAGAATTTTTAACTCTTCTACAAGATTGTGAAATGAAACTTCATTTCCACGTTCTTTTAAATCCTTTGATGGTATAAACGCAGCAGTTAATATATAATCAAGTTTTGACAACAAGTGCTGTGGCATTGAAGGAAAGCTAATATAACAACCACATATGGAAAATGTATGGGTTCCAAGAGGATTATTAATTTGAAAATCATCCATGTAAAGGACATAGGGAATAACTAAATTGTACTGATATTTTAATAATTTAGTTTTATATAACTCACCGTTTGTAAAATTTTGTAAAACAGGTGAATTTAGGAATTTTTTGGAGTTTTCTAATGTCAAATCTAAGAGATTTGGAATTTTAAAAAGGGCACTTATCATGAATTTCAGTGGCATTATATAAATATTGGATAACTTTGGACCTAAACTGGGATTTCCGCTGATAACAATTTCCGAGACTTGATTGCTAATTACATAAACCTTTGGATCATCATAAAAGTTTAGTTCTTTTAAAATTTTTAAAAGTCTATATTCCGTTCTAGTTTCTTCGAAAGGATTTTTACAAAAGTTTAGTAAGTACCTTAAGTCTTCATAATTTGGATGATCAGTTATATATTTTTCAATTGTACATGAAATGGATGAAAGCAGAATTGAAACAGAATGTTGTATTTCTATAACATGATTTCTAGGCATATAGCTTTGACCATGTAATTGTAAAGACAGATATAAGGTTTTCTTTTTCAAAACATTTAAATCCTTTTCTATTGTATTGTTGTTAATAACAGTTTCACTGTTTGTATAATCATTTTCTTTTGATGATGACATTTCAACTGGCACATTAATGGCTTTAACCATTGGTGGAGCTTTTGTGTGATTCTTGTGAAGTTTTTCTAAATGAATTCTGAATGACGTAAATTTTGTAAATGTTTGCTTACAGTTGTCCTGAACGCATTGTACTTTTAAAAATTTAGTGGACATTAAATGGTCTGTTTTCAAATGAGCTATTAAAAGATTTGCCTTATCAAAATGCTTACGGCAACGAAAGCAAATATACATTTTGAATTGTACTTTAATTATTGTTGCAGAAATTAATAAGTGAAGTCAAATTAACTGATTTTATATCATATACAGTATTAATTTCATAAAAATATTTTTGGATAAAAATCCATGGAATTTGGCAGGCATTTGGATATTTTAAAGAAAGTGCATGAAAAATTTTAAAACATGTATCTAAACATTCGAGGAACGATTGAAATTTTAACAAATTGTGGTTAAAAAAAACATAAAAACCTTTTATATTGAAATCGGACAAACCCTCCACAATTATAAATGGCTGTATAGTTAATCCAGCATTGTAATACTTTTCAGTGACTGTATCAATTTGCCTTTTATAATCGTTAATTGTCGGTAGTCGCAGTACGAAACTTTCCTGCGAATCAGCTATTGTTACTTTTTTTCGTAATTTACCGTTTCCACATTTAAACCTAGCAGGTGATGGTAAAACTGAATTCAACAGTATTGCGTATATATAATCTTGAGCATCTGCAACCGAAATATAAAATAAATATTACTTTTAATGTTTATGATAAATCAGGAATTAAAATTTACCTATGCTGCTTGCCGTCAAAACATTTGCGAAGAGTTGTTTGCAATGTTCGTTATGAATATTTTTCCCATAATAATTGTAAATTTTTTTCTTAAATTGGTCCCATTTAGAAAGTAGAAGATTGCCTTTCTGTGGATACATAATATCGAAATCAATGTTGACCTAAAACGAAACATTAGTATCCATATACAAATAAATAGCTCATGGCTACTTACCAATTCTGAAGCTCTTGCATCGGACAACTTCGTCCATTCAAGGAGAAATGTATGGCTACTTAAATTTTTTATATCTCTTTGCCGTATGTTAAAAGATCTTTTCCATTTTTCGCAGATCGATCCCCAATCATTACATTCTCTTAGTAAGGAAGCTTTCAATGAATTTTCAACTGATTCATCAATTTCGGGAACATCTTTGTTACAAAAATTAGGAGATGTGTGAGTTGCTGCTTTGCTTGTGCTAGGCTCGGAAATCAAAAGCTTTATTCTTTTGGACTTCTTGTTTCTATACTTGGCATAAAGTTTTCCGCTTGCGTTGTTCTTTCCTTTTCTTGAAATGTAATAATAATCCTAAAAATAAAGACATATTATAAGTTAAGAAACTACATAATCAGATACGTTGTTTATATTGTTAATCTTACCCTCATTTCGTTTTCAAGAGGAAAAACGGAACAAATTTCATCCAATATGCGCATATAGTCTTGAGTGTAAAGAGTAACATTGTTGGTTAAAATATCTTCAATAATTATATTAATTATATCATCTCTTTGCTCGTCACTTAATTTCTTATTAACGCTACTACATTCAAGCGCTAGTTTCCCCTTCGAGGTATGTGTTAACAATTCCGTTAGATCCTATATTAAATAAAAAAACTACATTAACTATGCTTACACAAATATTACTCTTACCTTACCTCTGACAAAATTCCTTTGGCTTTTGAGCAGTTCGAACCTGTAGTGTCGGGAGTACCAGGAGTACTTGCAGGTGTCTCGTTGCGTTTCCACCATTCACCTATTTTAGATGGAACTGACATAGTTTCGTCATCAATCCCGAGCTATTGTTATGACAATATTAATACTGAGTTCAACTCTGTAAAACAAATAATACGTACCTTTCGTTTTTTCCAAGCAAAGAGCTTTTCTCTGAATTCAACACGCAGTCCCAATGGTGGCACTGCTTCCTTTAAATCTTCTTTTTTCAAGTACTGCAAGCTGCGAAATGTTACATGTGATGCTAAAAGAACAAAAAAGAAAATTCTTTGTTAATTACACTGATTAACTGAAAAATTCATTTTTATTTACTTACCTTTTAATTGTTCAAAAAGCGACTCCATATTTATTCCTTTTAAGAACTCCCTTAACATATAATCGTCCTCATTGTTTTCCGCATCTTGACTGCTGCAATGGTTTGTATCGCGAACCACAACAATATTGCCATCGATTTCTAACAACTCACCAATGATATTTTGAGGATCTTGCGAATTATTATTCATTTTCAATAAATTTTTTGCACAATGCGTCCTTTCTCTTTCAATAACACGGAAAAAATGGTAAATATGCAGCCGATTGCACACGAGTAAAAAAAATGACAACGGTGGTGCATGATTCATACACGGTAGTTGCTAAAATGGCAACGATCGTGTACGATTCATGCACGTCGGTGTACAAAGTAACAACGGTGGTGCATCATTATGCAGGTGGTGGTGCATAATTCATACACGACCGGTGTCATATTGACAACGACCGTGTGTGAATCATGCACCACCGTTGTCATTTTTTACTCGTGTGTAATCGGCTGCAATTACCAATATTACAAATGGACAAATTAAGCACGGCTGTTGTTGGTACCGAAAGTTGACCACGTCTCGGTGTCAATTTGAGCACGTTCGTGCACAATTCACCAAAAATATAACAACGGGTCGTTGCGAAAATGACAACATACGTGCTTGATTTCGCAACGGGATTTTTCCCTCAGTGTACCCTCCACCATAAATAGTATGGTGGGTATATTAAGTCCGTCATTTCGTTTGTAACTCATCGAATTAATCATTTTAGACATAACAAACCACATATATTCTTGATCAGCGTAAAATTCTAAGACGATTTAGCCCTGTCTGTCCGTCTGTTGTAATCACGCTAGAGCCAAATCGAATAAATATAGGAATCTAAAATTTTGCACCGATCTGTCTTTTGTATGCAGATTTGTTAAGTTGGAAAATGGGCTATATCGGTCCACGATATCGTAACTTTTTTTATATATGGAGGGTATATTAGCTTTATCATCCCATTTGTAACTCCTCGAAATATTCATAATAGACCCTGCAAAGTAAAATTCGACGACCTAGCGATGTCCTTCTGTCCTTTCGATCAAATCGAACAAATTTTGCATATATGTATAGTTTGCCAGTAGGCAGGTTAAGTTCGTAAATGGGCCATGTCGGTTTACGTTTTCGTATAGCCACCACATAACTGTACCTCCCGATATTCTGTATTTTTACGATATTAGCGACATTATTTAGCGGAATCGTTTCAAATTTCGTATTGGAAGATCTTAATGGGTACTACAACGTACGGCAAAAAATGTTGTATGCAGGTTCACGTCTTCGGTATAACGGTACCTCCCTATAGTCGGTATTTTGATGATTTCAGCAACATTATTTACCGGAATCGTTTTAAATTTCGTATTGGAAGATCTTTATGAGTACTACAACCTATGGCAAAAAATTTCGTATGCGAAGACATGAACCTTCGTATAGCCCCCATATAACGGTACCTCCCGATACTCGGTATTTTCATGATATTAGTGACATTATTCACCGGAATTGTAACAAATTTCGTATTTAAAGTTCGGAATGGGTACAACAGCCTTTAACAAAAAATTTCTTATGCAGGTTAACGTTTTCGTGTATCCCCATATAATAGTAACATCCGATATTCGATATTTTACTGATTTTAGCAACATTATTCACTGGAACTGTTTTAAATGACAAAAATTTTCGTTCACGTCCCCATATAACCCCATTAAGTGGTAGTTTTCGATTTTTTTATTTGTTTATCTCTAATTTCCTAATCTTCTGCATTTTTCCTGTAAGTATTACAGTAAATATTTTTTATAGCACAGTGTAATGTTAGTGTTCACTCCCCCCACGTTTTGTAGGATATTGATTTTATTTCGTATTTTGTTACCTATTCAATTGGAATTCCAACCTACCTTAAATTTCGAAAACTTAATAATGATAAATATTGTACTTTTTAAAATAAATAAAAACTCAAATTGTTTTATATCATTTACACAATTTCATCATTGGAGAGAAAACACCCGCCGAGATTGCTCACGAATTATTAACGTGAAAAATCATACAGCGGATCATAAAGAAATCATTTAATTGTCAATAAATAGTGAAATTTTCCACATTAGTTTGGGATACGAGAAAAAAAATAATAATAATTTGAGTATTTTAATAAAAAATTATAAGGAAATAATATATATTATAATTGAGGTTCTTTTAAAATTGGCGAATTTTACATATCAGAGAAAAAACTTAATACAACAGTGGGACCATATTTGGTACCTTTAATTTATTTTTCCAAAAACTATTTTATTGTATCAATGACCTAGCCATATACAGGGTGAGATGAAAAAACTGCAACCAACTACAGATTGCTGTCAATTCGATGGTTCGAAAAGTAAAGAAGCGACTTGATCGAAACCCGCGTCGCAGTGGCGGAAAAATGACTCGTGAGCTGAACGTATCGCAATATTCCATTCGGCAAATATTTAAAAATAAGCTCGGGATAAAGCCATTGAAAACCCAAAAAGTGCAAGAACTTACACCGCAGTAGAAAGAAAATAGACTCAAAAGAGCTAAAGAGTTGCTTGGCTTGGTCGCAATTTGTGAACTGCCGAATATGGTTTTCTCCGATCTCCGATGGGAAAACATTCGTTGTCCAGCAGTTTGTACAAAAAAAAAAAAAAAAAAACGGATGTTCGTGTTTACTTGCCAAAGAGATCAGCTGAAAATGTGCATCTTCGATTGGCCACCAGAACTCTAGCGCCGGCCATGGTGATGGCGTGGGCTGCTATAACAGCCGATGGGTCTCCGCTCGTACTAATCGACCGTGGCATCAGAATAAATGCCGAATATTATCGCGAAAATATTCTGTAGAGTGTATTAAAGCCTTTGGCATGCAAACATTTTGGCCGCAGACCTGGGACATTCCAACAGGACTCAGCAGCATCGCACTCAGCACGCGCCACCCAAGAAATTAGGTTCCTCGCTACATTTCCAGCCCACAATGGCCACCAAAACCTCCGGATACCAATCCGTTGGACTATTGTGTCTGGAGTATTTTGGAAAACAAGGTTGGCACTAAAAAATTCCAAAGTGTCGATCACCTCAAGCAATCGCTTCGCCGGGCATGGGCCAAAGTGCCGCAGAGCAAGAGTCGGGCAGCATGTGACGGTTTCATTGGTCGTTTGAAGGCCATAATTCGTGCCAAAGGTAACCAATTCGAACAAATCTAAACTTATTCTAAAATTTTGAAAATAAGTATGCCAAATTTGATCGAAATAGGTTCACATATAGCTATAGCTCCCATATATATTGTTCATCCGATTTGTTATTTTAGTCCTCCGCAGCCGTACTATGCACTCTGTAACAACAATATTTGGGGACATATATCAAATACAGCTCAGAAATACATTTCCTAAATTTTATCGAGATCGGTTCAGATTTGGATATAGCTCCCATACATAACTTTGTCCGATTTAACTTTTATTGTGCACCAAACGTGTAATATTTGTCCAAATGGGATGGAATTTGGCACTTACGACCGAATTGAGTCTAGAAGCTAGAATGTCAAATTTGATCGAAATCGGTTCAGATATAGCTATAGCTCCCATATATATTGTTCATCCGATTTGTTATCTTTGTTATCCGCTGCCGCAATATGAACTCTGTAACAACGATATTCAGGGAAATAAAGGGTGATTTTTTTGAGGTTTGGATTTTCATGCATTAGTATTTGACAGATCACGTGGGATTTCAGACATGGTGTCAAAGAGAAAGATGCTCAGTATGATTTGACATTTCATCATGAATAGACTTACTAACGAGAAAAGTTGGCAGAAAATCTGCTTTTTTATCGACAAATTTTGTTCAGCGATGAGGCTCATTTCTGGTTGAATGGCTACGTAAATAAGCAAAATTGCCGCATTTGGAGTGAAGAGCAACCAGAAGCCGTTCAAGAACTGCCCATGCATCCCGAAAAATGCACTGTTTGGTGTGGTTTGTACGCTGGTGGAATCATTGGACGGTATTTTTTCAAAGATGCTGTTGGACGCAACGTAACGGTGAATGGCGATCGCTATCGTTCGATGCTAACAAACTTTTTGTTGCCAAAAATGGAAGAACTGAACTTGGTTGACATGTGGTTTCAACAAGATGGCGCTACATGCCACACAGCTCGCGATTCTATGGCCATTTTGAGGGAAAACTTCGGAGAACAATTCATCTCAAGAAATGGACCGGTAAGTTGGCCACCAAGATCAAGCGATTTGACGCCTTTAGACTATTTTTGTGGGGATACGTCAAGTCTAAAGTCTACAGAAATAAGCCAGCAACTATTCCAGCTTTGGAAGACAACATTTCCGAAGAAATTCGGGCTATTCCGGCCGAAATGCTCGAAAAAGTTGCCCAAAATTGGACTTTCCGAATGGACCACCTAAGACGTAGCCGCGGTCAACATTTAAATGAAATTATCTTCAAAAAGTAAATGTCATGGACCAATCTAACGTTCCAAATAAAGAACCGATGAGATTTTGCAAATTTTATGCGTTTTTTAAAAAAAAAAAGTTATCACTCTTTATATCAAATACAGCTCAGAAATATATTTGCCAAATATTATCGAGATTGGTTCAGATTTGGATATAGCTCCCCCATATAAATTCGTCCGATTTACCTTTTATTGTACATCAAACGTCTAATATTTGTCCAAATGGGATGAAATTTGGCACTTACGACCGCATTGAGTCTTGAAGCTAGTACGTCAAATTCGGTGAAGATCGGTTCAGATATAGCTATAGCTCCCATATATATTGTTCATCCGATTTGTTATATTTGTTACCCACAGCCGTGATATGCACTCTGTAACAACGATATTCAGGGAAATATATCAAATACAGCTCAAAAATATCTTTGCCAAATTTTATCGAGATCGGTTCCGATTTGGATATAGCTCCCATATATATTTTTATCCGATTTCAAATTAATTGTGCACCAAATGGGCAAAACAAGTCCGAATTTAAAAGGTACAAATGCTTCGGCATATTTAGTCCTTTGTACTTTAAATTCTAATTATAATCATAGCGTGTATGATTGAATTCTCGCCATAAAAACTTTTAATTGTTATGCGGAACTCTACTAAATTAGCAGTAGTGGTGTAGGGTATCATAAAGTCGGTCCCGCCCGACTTTAAGACTTTCTTTACTTGTTTTTACCTGATTTAGTACGTTTTTACAGGAATCTTCTTTACATACCATTTTATTTTATTTTCTAATACAAATTTTTTAGTACTTTCTTTCCAATATTTATATCTTTTGATTGCACAAAAATTCCCATGTTGGCAGCCCTAGTCGGAAAAAATGTAAACAATTTCTAGCAAGTACCAAGATCTCTCTCTTAACAAACGTGAGAGAGAACCTGTGTCAATAAAAATATGCTAATACCACGAAATGTATCTGTGTGCGTGTGTTTTGAGAACGAAAATTCTCAACATAAAATATGTTGTAAATGAAATGTTTATTTATTTGTTATTCGAAATGCATTCACCACTGCCTTGTAAATTCTCATAAATTGCCCGATTTGCAATTCAAAAAATGATGGAATGCGAGAAATGAAATAAAAGAGAATGTCGGCCCCAACAAGACAGATAGATACATAGATATATTCATCAGATACGGTGTGAGATAAACACGATTTGCATTCTCTTAAAACGTAAATCTATTTTTAATGGATTTTATATTGAAAATAGCTGAAATGATAAAACAGCGCAGCGAATAACAACAGCAAAAAAACAATGATAGCAACAACGAGGAAAAACACAGTATCGCGAAACGAGACTTTTTACGATCTTCGCTTAAATGAAATTAAAACCAGAAAAGAAAGTCTTAAAGTCGGGCGGGGCCGATTTTATGATACCCTACACCACTTTGCTAATTTAGTAGAGCTCCACATAACAATTAAAAGTTTTTATGGGAAAATTCAATCATACAAGCTGTGATTATAATTATAATTTAAAGTTCAAAAGACTAAATATGCCGAAGCATTTGCATCTCTTAAATTCGGACTTGTATTGCCCATTTGGTGCACAATTAATTTGAAATCGGATAAAAGTCATATATAGGAGCTATACCCAAATCTGAACCGATCTTGATAAAATTTGACAAACATATTTCTGAGCTGTATTTGATATATTTTCCTGAATGTCGTTGTTACGGAGTGCATATTACGGCTGTGGGTAACAAATATAACAAACAGTATAGAACAGTATATATGGGAGCTATAGCTATATCTGAACCGATCTTCACCAAATTTGACATAATAGCTTCCAGACTCAATTCGGTCGTAAGTGCCAAATTCCATCCCATTCGGACAAATATTAGACGTTTGGTGCACAATAAAAGGTAAATCGGACGAAGTTATATATGGGAGCTATATCCAAATATGAACCGATCTCGATAAAATTTAGCAAATGTATTTCTGAGTTGTATTTGATATATTTCCCCAAATATTGTTGTTACAGAGTGCATATTACGGCAGCGGAGGACAAAAATAACAAATCGGATGAACAATATATATGGGAGCTATAGCTATATCTGAACCGATTTCGATCAAATTTAGCATACTTATTTGGCTGTATGTGCAAAATTCCATACTATTCGGGCTGATATTGGACGAAGATATATATGGGAGCTATATCTAAATTTTTACCGATTATCTCCAATTTCAATAGGGTTCGTCCTTGGTCCAAACAAATGATTTGTGCAAAATTTCATCAGGATAGGGCGATAAATCCGATCTGTACTTTGTTTACAAAAATGGTGTACTTAGTGTGCGAAATGTCCTAAATGGTACTAAATTTGGTTCAGTTTGGTTTGGGGTTGAACGGATGAAGCTAAAATTTTGTATTTGGGTCCCTGTTGGTGATTGATTTGTGGTAAAGAGGTGGTTTCGGAAATGTGTACAACAAGTGCACGAAAATAACTAAATAGTACTGTATTTGGTACAATTTGATATTGGGTGAACAGAAAGTGCTTGAAATCTGAAATTTAGTATTAAAGATGCTTTTTATGTATATCCTGAACATATGGAGATGACTTCGAAAATGTGTTCTATAATTGGCCGTAATATTGTACTATTGGTATAGGTTGAAGGAATAGTGATGACATCCTGAAATTTGTTATGGATGTCACTGTTGGTGTCTGTTGATTAGAAATGGAGGTGGTGTTGGAAATATGTACTAAACTTGCTCGAAAAGTACCAAGTTGTACTAAATTGGTTATTGGACACTAGATGGTACTAAATTGGGTATTGAAGGGATAGACCTGGATTCCCGAAATTTGACATAGATGGAGGTAATTCTGCAAATACGTACCATATTTGTACGAAAAGTACTAAATTATATAAAATTTGGTATCTGGTGAAGAGATATGGCTGAAATGAAATTGAAGTCTCTGTTGGTATCTGGAATTTAGATGTGGTGGTTTTCAAAATGTGTACTTTAATTGTACGAAAAATACTAGTGCTACTAAATTAGGTACTGCATAAAGGGATAGAGGTAAAATTCTAATATTTGAAATTTAAATAACTAAAGTCCTGAAATTTGGTATGGATGTCACTATTGGTATCTGGAATTAAGAAACCTATTTCGCTTTCTTTGAGCGTTTTGCTTTTCCAAAGAAATGTTCCGATCTCTACCATCTTTATAACATATCTTGTGTCGATGGAAATAATGAGATGTACCAAGTTTGGAGTGGAATCGAAGGTTAATTTTGGTTTTAAGAGCTTTGTGAATATTCAAAATTTTGATCCTTTTTGGGAGGGGAGGTATCAGAAGGAGTGAACCGATGTATCCCATATTTAAAGCAGATCTTGTGTTAGTAGAAATAATGGGATGTGGGAAATATAAAGAGAACCGTATGCATATTTCGGATTTTATGACCGTTTTGGTTATTCAAAACGTTAACCCTTTGTGGGGGGAGGTACCAGAAGGAATTATCCGAGTTTAATAATCTTTATAACAGATTATATGTTTATAGAAATATTGAGATGTGCCAAGTCTGAATTGGAATCGAATGATAAATTCGCGTTTTATGAGCTTCATGGATATCCAAAATGTTGCGCATTTGTAGGGGAGGTACCAGAAGAAGTGGACCGATATATTCCATCTTTACACCCGACATCAAAAAAATAAAAATAAAAAAATAAATGCCGAATATTATCGCGAAAATATTCTGGATGGCGTATTAAAGCCTTGGGCACTCAAACATTTTGGCCGCAGACCTTGGACATTCCAACAGGATTCAGCACCATCGTACTCAGCACGCGCCACCCAAGAATGGTTACAAAATAAGGTACCTCGCTTCATTTCCAGCGCACCAAAATGGCCACCAATATCTCCGGATACCAATCCGTTGGATAATTGTGTAGTATTTTGGAATGCAAGGTTGGCACTAAAAAATACCAAAGTGTCGATCACCTCAAGCAAGCGCTTCGCCGGGAATGGATCAAAATACCGCAGAGCAACATTTGGGCGGCGTGTGACGGTTTCATTGGGCATTTGTAGGCCATAATTAGTGCCAAAGGTGACCAATTCGAACAAATCTAAACTTATTCTAAAATTTGATCCTATTTCCGAAATTTTTTGCTTTCCTTCAATAAAATTTAGAAAAAATGTAAAAATTATGGCGTTTGATTTTGTTGCGGATTTTTTTTATCTCACCCTGTAGGTCCACGATATCGTATAGCCCACATTCAACGGTACCCCCCGATATCCGATATTTTGAGGATTTTAGTCACCGGAGTTATTTCAAATTTCGTACCAACAACAAAAATTGCTTATGCAGGCCCACGACTCCGTATAGCCTCCATATAGTGGTACATCCCAATATTCGGCATTTTGGTGATTTTAAATTGCTTATTTAGAGTTCGTAATGGGAGCTACAGTCTATGACAGAAAATTGTCTATGCAGGTCCAGGCCCCATATATCTGTACCACTCAATATTCGGTATTTTGAAGATTTTAGCTACATTATTCACCGGATTTTTTTAAAGTTTCGTATTTGAATATTGTAATGATTTATGACAAAAGTTGCCTATGCAGGTTCGCGTCGTCGGGTATATTCGGTATTTATAAGATTTGAACAGAATTTTTGGCGAATGTTATTTTTTCTGAAAATTTCCAAATTCGTTCCAAATGTATATATATATATATATTATTTTTTCTAAAATCTTATCAATATACGGATTTATATATTATATATATATATTTTTTTTAAATCCGTATATTGATTTACTTAAAAAATCCTCAAATTATTTTAGTTACAAAAAAAAATAATTCTCAAAAATCTACGTATTGATATAGTTTGAAATATTATTTTTTTGTTAAAAAAAAATAATTTTTAGAAAATATTTTAAAAAAATAAACACCTTTCTTTAAAGCATTTTTTAGTATTAATTTTATTTGAGTTCAAAAGATTTCGATTTCATGCCACTGTGCCTTGTTCTAGCCACCTAAAGAGCAACTACAATGGAAATCAATGTTGTTTTCTTTTGCTGCCGATCCAATTGGTACCTTTGGCGAGCGAACTGAGTCTATGAGTGGGTATGTGTGTGATTTTCATAAAACGTTTTTTTCTTAAATAAAATATCTTCAACGATCAGTTTTAGTACAAATCTGCAAACGGTGAAATACAAACACAACACAGAGAAGAATAGCGTTGTTTCAAATACGAATTTCTTTTCGAGTGGAAAAAATAAGAAAAATATTGGAATTGAATTTTTATGGAATTGAAGAAAACGGGTTTTTAGAAAAATTAGAAAAATATATAAAAAGTTTTTAATTAAAAAAAATTAAATAAAAGAAATAAAAATTTTGAAAAAAAAAACAGAAAAAAAATAAAAAATTGTTTAAAAAAAAATCCATTGTTAGCCATTTCCAAACTAATTGTTGTCAAAAACTATTTAAACAAAAATCAATTAAAAATTTGGAAAATTTGTTTGTGAAAATATTTGAAAATTGTGTTTTCAGAAAAAAAGAAAAACATCAACATCTCAAAAAAACGAAGATGAATTGAAAATTGTTCAATTGTCGCCACCTTCTTCACGTTTTCGTTTGCTCTGTCTGTCCATCTCGCTGTCTGTCTGGCATTCACATTTTGTCGGCCTGCCATTTTTTCCACAACATATTTTGACATTGAAAATTTTGAAACAAAAGACTGAAAAAATAGAAAAGAAAAAACCCCATCCCCATCAGTGTTGTGTTTTCAATTCGATGGCATTTATTTTAAATGGTTTTCTGTTTTTTTTTTGCTTCTGTGTCGTCTTCCCGATACCAAGATCCATGAGTTCGTAGCCAGTAGCCGGGGTGTTGGTGGCGGTACATTTTAAGTGTCGGAAAGTGTCAGTGTGCGTGTCTGCATTTGTTTTCCCAACAAAAATAAAAAAAAAACAATTAAAATTATTTAACAACGATTTTGAAATGTTATTTTTTGTTGTTTGGCAAGCATCAGCTGTAGTTAAAGAAAAGTTGTTTTTCATAAACAAATAACAAAACGAATTGATAAATAAAATATCTCCAAGTGTTTACAAACAATAAAATCATAAAAAATTCCAAAAAAAAAAAGGAAAAACAAATTAATTTCCTCAAAACTAGCAGGGAGTTTTGGAAAAGTGCGTGCCATAATCTAACTTATCATTCAGGAAAATACCTAGCCACAGAATATTCAAAATATTCAGCCGGAACATATCTACCACAAACGTCTCAATTTTGGCTAGTTGGGCTGCTTTGCTGGCTGGCACACACACACCAAATAACTAAATTAAAATAAATAATCCCCAACCAATAAACAAAATAAAATTTGAACATATTTCGCATAGTTTTCTACCGCATTTATTACTGGCAGCTATCTCCCACTTCGTCTACACCTCCCCCTCGCCGTTGCCAAAAAACAAAAAAATAATCCAAACACAGATAAAATCAACAACAGCAAAAACAAGAGTAGCCACAACAACATCATCAAAATCGAATAATTTTCATTCCTCACCCGCCGCCGCCGCCATCCTGCCGCCACAACAACAATGACGACCCGTGGCATTCGACGCAAGAAATCCACTTTAACCGAATTGAAAATTGCGGTCGTTGGAGCGCCTGGTGTTGGCAAAAGCGGTATGTATCGTCGTTCTTGTTGTAGAATTGTTATTTTTGTTGTTTTTCCTTCTTTGATTTTATGATGGACCTGCCATAGGTGTACAATAATGACCGACAGAAACACATGACATGGCGTTCCGCAATGGCCCATGTGTGGACCACCCCTATTCGAAATATCATTTGATTTGATTAACATGAAAAATTATCTCTTCTCACATGACATTGAAATTCCAGTATGGATTTGAAAATATTTTTTTAAAACTTAAAACTTCAAAACGTGAACATTTTTTTAAATACTCTGATAGAGAACTCTCAGAGTTATAAGCATGGATATTTAGAAAATTTCTTCAAAGAAAATTATACATATTTTTTAAAGACGGTACAAGGTGGTCAGGATCATTTGTTAGTAACAGGCAAAAGGAAACGAGATAGACCCACAGGTCCTTAAGATGATCTGAATAAAATCGCATTCTGATTAGATTCATGCATGTCAGTCCGTCCGCCCGTCTGTCCATGTATTTTTGTAAACAAAGTACAAGTCGCATTTATGGCCCAATCCAGATGGAATTTTGCACAAATCATTTGTTTCGCCCAAGGACGAACCCTATTGAAATTGGAGATAATCGGTTAAAATTTAGATATAGCTCCCATATATATCACCGTCCGATTTGCCTTAATTGTGCACCAAACGTCTAATATCAGTCCGAATAGTATGGAATTTTGCACGTACGATCAGATTGGACCTGAAAATAAATATGCCAAATTTGATCGAAATCGGTTCAGATATAGCTATAGCTCCCATATATATTGTTCATTCGATTTGTTATGTTTGTCCTCCGCAGCCGTAACATGCACTCTGTAACAACAATATTTGTGGAAATATATTAAATACAGCCCAGAAATACCTTTTCTAAATTTTATCGGGATCGGGTCATATTTGGATATAGCTCCCATACATAACCTCGTCCGATTTACCTTTTATTGTGCACCAAACGTCTAATATCAGTCCGAATAGTATGGAATTTTGCACGTACGATCAGATTGAACCTGAAAATAATTATGCCAAATCGAAATCGGTTCAGATATAGCTATAGCACCCATATATATTGTTCATCCGATTTGTTATTTTTGTCCTCCGCAGCCGTAATATGCACTCTGTAACAACAATATTTGGGGAAATATGTCAAATACCGCCCAAAATTACATTTGCCAAATTTTATAGAGATCGGTTCAGATTTGGATATAGCTCCCATATATAACTTCGTCCGATTTACCTTATATTGTGCACCAAACGTCTAATATTTGTCCAAATGGGATGGAATTTGGCACTTACGACCGAATTTCTAGTCTAGAAGCTAGTACGTCAAATTTCATGAAGATCGGTTCAGATATAGCTATAGCTTCCATATATATTGTTCATCTGATTTGTTATATTTGTTCCCCACAACCGTAATATGCACTCCGTAACAACGATATTCAGGGAAATATATCAAATATAGGTCAGAAATATATTTGCCAAATTTTATCAATCGCTTCAGATTTCGATATAGCTTTCATAATGTTTAGATTATAAATCAAAAATTCTTTCAAATGTTTCATTTTGAAGTTTATCGAGGAAGATATTAGTAACATCATTAAACAATGTAGCCACATAACATTTTTCCATATGTATATCCTAAAAGCGAACAGTGAACTCAATTCCTTTAACCAATACGAAATTTACTAACATTAGGTACGCACACCCAAAACAATTTACATCACTCCATCCTAGACACCAAATTTGGTACTATATAGCACTTTTTGTACAATTTTAGTACGCATGTCCAAAACCACCACCACATATCAACATCAGATACCTAAAGGTACCTCAAAAATCAAATTTCGGAATTTCAGCTCTATCCCTTTACCAAATACCCAATAAAGTGCCATTTAGTACTTTTCGTACAATTATGGTGCACGTTTCCAAAAACACCCCCACACCTCAATTTCAGGTACCAATAGAGACCTCAATTTCAGATTCGAGGATTTCAGCTGCATTCCTTCACCCAATTCCAAATTTAGTACAATTTCGTACTTTTCGTAGAATTATAGTTCTCATTTCCAAAACTACCTCTATATCTCAATTCTAGATACCAACAAAGGCCCCAATATCTAATTCGAGGATTTCAGCTCTGTCCTTTCACCCAATACCCGATTCAGTACCATTTAGTGCTTTTTGTACATAGATAGGACGTATTTTCAAAAACACTTCCATATCTTAACCACAGACATCAACCAAAGCATCAATATCAAATTTAAGGATTTCAGTATTTTTTTTTCACCCAACACCAAATTTAGTACTATTTAGTATTTTACAATTATATTATACATTTTCAAAACCACCTTCATATCTTAACCACAGGCACCAATAGTGACATCCATATCATATTTCGGAAATTTAGATCTTATCTTCAGCCAATACCAAATTTAGTACTATTTAGTACTTTTCTTACAAATATAGGACGTATTTCCAAAACCCACCTATATATCTCAATTCCAGATACCGACAGAGATCTTAATATAAAATTTGAGGATTCCACCCTTATTCTCTCACTCAATACCAAATTTAGTACCATTTAGTACTTTTTTATTACCATTTAGTACTATCTCTATTCCAGATACCAGCAGAAATCACAACATCAAATTTGAGGATTCTAGCCTTACCCTAAATATGAGCAGCCACCCTAATAACAAATTTCACATTTCATATGTCCACCCAAATCAAAATTGTACCAAATTTAGTACCATTTAGTACTTTTCGTGCACATAAGTATAAATTTCGAAAATTTCCTCCATATCGCAATATCAAATCGGTTCTAACCATTCACATGATACGATGTGGTACATTTTAGTACTTTTCGTAAACCCTTTTATACATCTATTATACATCCTATTTGTGACCCTCACAAATGATACCATATTTAGTACCTTTTTTCTAACACGAATTTCCAAAAACTCTGCCTTATCTGATCTCTTCGGACGAAGAGTGACACTCACCCGAAATTTAAAGATTCTAGCTTCAGCTAGCTTATTAATATAGATTAATTTTCCCCCCGAACAAAATATGTTTCGAAGCCACTCTTGGGCTTTTTTTGGTCGCTGAAAGTGTACTCTTACAATCTCGATTATGGATCAATCAGCAACTCTCATGACTATAAACATAGGTTTAAAAAATTAACAAGTAAAGAGGATTTTAAATTAGGCTAGGCCGAAATTTGCATACCCTCCAATACTATGTTCATCCAAGTAAAATCTTCAAAATACCCAAAATCTATACCTAATCGTGGACCAATATAGTCCGTTTTAAATACCAATTAGCCTGTATATATTATAAACCTTTCAGCCAAATTTCTAAGCTCTCGATTAAAAAATCTGGCCTCTATCGTGATCTCAACAGACGGATATCGCCAAATCGCCTTTTAATTTTATTCTGATCAGAAATATATATATACTTTTTTAAATTTTGTAAGACTCTAAGTTTATAACTCCTGAGAAAATATTTTCGAAAAATCAGCGTTTGAAGCTCTGCAGTTATCTGGCAAACTATTTAAAAAAATCTTTGTGTTCTATAGTCATAAAAAATATTTTTAAAAAATTCGCGTTTGTGTGTCTGCTGGACTCTAAATTCCTAAAATCCGCATTTGTGCTTTTTTCAAAAACCATAATTGGAATTTAAATACTTCTTCAGAAAATGTTTGAAATTGAAGTCATATAAAAAGTCAAATGTAGTGCTCCAAATGGTCTAACTTTCCCAACTATTGACAATTCCACATGTCTTGGTTTTTGGATTGATGTTTAAATGACCACAGAAACCAAAAAAACACCAAGGCATATGTTTTTTTATTAATCGCTTAATAATATTAATAATTTTAATGTGTTGTTTATTAGGGTGTCCCGTACAAGATTTTCCTCTAAATACCATAAACTAATATTTTGATCTTATAAATTCTTCACAACATTTGATAATTAGGACACCCTATTGAATACGGCTCTGCCCTGCCACAAGAAAGAATGTTTGATGCCTGTGATTTGTGTCCATCATTTTCGCCAAGGCAATGAAAATTGTATTTTTCCCAATCATTTTCTTTTTTTAATATGTTTAATGACTTTTCGACAAATGTCTTTGATAACCGCAACACCCACATTTGTGTGTTTTGCCAAATGTATGGAAAATATGTTTCTATTAATTAAATTAAAGGTAATAGGTTTGAGAATTTTAACAAATGAGGCCGAGCGAAAATCGTGAATTTTCAAAAATGATTTTTTATGAAATTGAATCATTTAATGAATAAAAAAAATCATATATACATAATTGTTTATTTGTTTTAGGAATATTTCTCATGTACCAGTCCTGTAATTGTCGTAGATTTTTCAAAATGTATTATTTTACAAAAATCTCATTAACTTTTGGAGGTATAGTTTGGAGGCAGTTTTGAAGATATAGTTGAGGTATAGACCATCAGAAAAACAAGAGTGAATTTTTAATATTTTTTTCCATGGATTTGCCTAGCCGACAAACCGGGACTTTTTAAGAATATTTTGTAACCGGATCAATATACCTTTTTCAAAAAAATATTTTTTTAAGGATTTTTCAATTTTTGAAAGTGGATTTTTTAAAAATATTTTTTTAAAGACATCAGTGTTATCAAAGTGGGTTTTCAAAGAACAGTTTTCCAATAATTTTTCATCAAACCTGGATTTCTTTAAGGAATATTTTTTCAAGGACCACCAGTTCTACCAAACGTGGATTTTTAAGGAATATTTTTAGAAGAACCATCAGACCTATGTTACGAAATTTATACATTTTTTCAAACAATATTTTCCCGAGGATTTTTTTTTAAGCCAATGAACCTGGATTTTTTTTGAAAATATTTTTTTGGCTGCAAATCACGATTTTTAAAAAATATTTGTTCACGAACATCAGAGCAACAAACGTATATTTTAAAAAAATATTTTCCAAGGAATTTTATGGCCAACAACCCAGATTTTGTTTAGAATAGTTTGTCACCGGACCTACATACCCATAAAACGTGTATTTTTTGAATATTTTTTCAAGGGCTACAATAATTTTTAAAGTATACATTTTCAAGGACAATAGGAGCTACAGACGTGGTTTTTTAATTTTTTTTTAAAGACCATCAGAGTTGCCAATGTGTATTTTTAAAGAATATTTTTCCAAGAACCAACAGATCTACTAAATGTGGATTTTTAAGGCATATTTTTAGAAGGGCCATCAGAGCTATATTATGGGTTTTGTACGTATTTTACAAGGACCAACAAAGCCACCGAAAGTAGATTTGTAGAGAATATTATCCCCAAGGGTTTTTAAACCCAACGAACATGCATTTTTTAATAATATTGTTAAGGGCTAACAGACCCACCCATTGTAAATTTTAAGAATATTTGTTCTAGGACCAATAAAGCCAAAATCATGAATTATTTTAATAAATTTTCTTTACGTACCCTCTTAGCCACACACGTGGATTTTTAAAGCATAATTTTTTCCAGGGCAATCAAAACCAAATCCCAGGGCTTTTAAAGAATATTATTTTACTACCAGGACCACAAACCACGATTTTTAAAGAATAAAGAATGGATTAAAAAAAAATATATTCCAAGGATTTTTATGGCCAACAACCCAGATCTTTTTCAGAATATTTTGTCACCGGTCCAACATACCCACAGAACGTGAAGTTTTTTCTTAATATTTTTAATGACTACCAAAGCTACAATAATTTTTGAAATATACTTTTGCAAGTCCCGTTAGCGCTACAAACGATTTTTTGAAAATATTTTTTTACAATGACCATCAGAGGATTTGACCGAAGAGGATTTATAAAAAAATTTTTTCAAGCATTATCCATTAAACCAGTATTTTTTCCATAGAATGTGTATTTTTGGAGAATATTTTTTCAAGGACTGACCGAACTACCATAATTTTTGAATTATACTTGATCAAGTACCATCAGAACTAAAAACGTGGATTTATTGAAAATATTTTTTTAAAAGACCATCGGAGTTACCATAGTTGATTTTGAAAGAACATTTTTCCAAACAACGAATTTAAAAAAAAATATTTTCACAAGGATTTTGACGGCTAACTAAAGTGTATTTTTAAAAAAATATTTTCACAGGGACTTTTGGGCCCAAGCACTCAGATATTTTTAGATATTCGGCCCACTCCATCAAGTACCTCCCCCATAAAGGGTCAACATTTTAATAAATTATAACTCTCATCAAATGTGATGAAATAGTCAGATTGTCTTCAAATTACACACGTCCCATTATTTCTACTACCACAAGATCTGCTGTGAAGATGGAATATATCGGTTCACTCCTTCTGGTACCTCCACCACAAAGGTTAAAAATGTTGAATATTCATGAAGCTCATGAAATACGAAATTAACATCCGATTCCATTCAGACTTGGTTCATCTCAATATTTCCATCAAAACAAGATCTGTTTTAAAGATGGTAGATTGGCTCATCTCAATATTTCTATCAACACAAGATCTATTAAAACTAGGGAGGAGATCGGATTTTTCCTTTTGCTACCTCCCCCACAAAGAGTCAATGTTTTGATTAACCAAAAAAATATATATAAAATTCGAAATAAGCATCCAGTTCTCTTCATATATTGAACATCCCTTTATTTCTACTAACACAAGGTCTGGGATGAAGATGGGATATATCGGTCCACTCCTTCTGGTACCTTCCCTAGAAGGGGTCAACATTTTGAATATCCATGATTCCATTCAAAATTCGAACATCTGAATTTTTCTATCAACTCTGTTGGCAGAGATCGGACTTTTCCTGCTGGTACCTGCTTCACCAAGGATCAAAGTTTTGATTAACCAAAACGATCATCAATTCCGAAATAAGCATCCGGTTCACTTCATCTGGTGTGAGGTTGCGATATATCGGTCTACTTTTTCTGGCACCTTCCCACAAAGGTTCAAAATTTTGAATATCCATAAAGCTCATAAAACGCGAAATTAACCTCCAATCTCATTCAGGCTTGGTACATCGCAATATATCTATCAGCACAAGATATCTTATAAATATAGTAGAGATCGGAACATTCCTTCTGGCACCTCCCACACATAGGATTCAAGATTTTGAAAACCAAAACGCTCAAAAAAAGCGAAATAAGCATCCAAATCTCTTCAACTTTCACGCGTAGAAACATTTTTGCTAGCACAAGATCTGTGGTGAATATGATATATATCTGCGAACCCCTTCTGGTACCTCATCCACAAAGGGTCCAAATTTTCAATACTGTTATCTGTCATAACTTGTGGAACAAGTCAGCGATTTTTTTTCAATTTGCTATATCCAAATATTTTACTCCACCAGAAATCTGAGATGAATATGGAACTTATGATTTCGCATCAAATTCGATATAAATGTCCGATTTTCTTGTAATTTTGCCCATACCAATATTTTTATCTGTATTAGATGAAGTATGAGAATGAAATACTTCGGTCGACTATATCTGGTACCTCACGCACGCATTTTAACATTTTCTAAAAATTATCACATATCTCATATGAAGTGAAGGAAGTAGTCCAAACCTGGCACGTCGCAATATTTATATCATATTTATTTAGGTCCGATACGAAATAAACAATATTGGCCCAGTCCTTTGGAACCTACTGCATAGAGGGTCAACAATTTTAATAATCATAACAGAAGTCAAAATATATTTAAATATTCGAACATTGGCTGAGGGTATACATCTGTAGGCTAAATCGACAGATATTTCAAAGAATCTACAAATCCATACAAATTGGAGTATTACAACGGTTTTCCTAAAACTTTCCGCAAACCGATTTCTTCCTGAAACACTTGTGTTTGGGTTTTCGAAATTACGCTAACAAAACGTTAAGAAGGAAAAAAACTGAACAGCATGAAACGAAATCAAAACAAAAAACATGTGTTCATTTTAAAAATGTATATATGTATAATTCATATACATACATACATACATACATACATACACATGTAAACCAAAAAAGATAAACAAACGGAATGTAAGAAGAACACAGACAGAAGTGAGAAATATAGCCAAAAAACCAAACAAACGTGTAATTATTGCGATAATCATTACACACAGAGAGGGGGCAGACAGACAAACAGACATACCGACAGCCAGGCAATGTTTATTATTCGAACGATCGGCCACCCGCTAGCCAGCCAATTGCCTTGAAATTTGGCAGTGAAACATAAATGATGTTGTAATCCTCAAGATACTTAACAAATAATTTTGAAGAGGGGGGAGGAGGGCAAGGAAAAGATCAGACAACTAGAATTTAAGTTGCTCGAAATTGTTGTCAGAAATTTATGATATTTTCAAGAATGCCGGCGGCAGCGGCCAGCATGTGCAGGCGAATAAATCACAGCGCCAATGCTTGGAATTATCGGCGAGGTGAAGTGTCACAATTTTTCTCATTTTCTGTTAGCTGGTGTTTCTTTTTGGTATTACTCCGACTATTTTGTGGTGCATGAATGCACGGATTGAAAGATTAATCGCAAAGGTGGCGTAATAGCGCCATTCAAGAGCGTAATGTAGGTGTAATAAATTTCTCGAATTTGAAAAGTGGCATTTTATTGGCTTGGGTGTGTAAACAGAAAGTGAGTAAAGATTACTTTTGAAAAAAAAAACAAATGTGTGTAGAGATGCATCGAGAGAGATATATAGGGGACATGGAAGAACATCTGGGAGAATAGTAAGAATTTTTTCTTTATAAAAAACTATTTTCTAAAAATTCACGATTGCAGATTTATTATATAGATAGTTTTCCAAAAAATCCGCGATCATAATCCATGCTAACAGATATTTGTTGAAAAAACAAGTAAAAAAGCTGTAAGTTCGGCAGGGCCGAACTTGAATACCCTCCACCATCTAGAACGAACTTGGCAATTCTGAAAAACAATAAAATCCGTTAAAAATTCTGTTAAAATCTTAAAAACACCAAATGTGGCTGTTATATTAGGGTCCATACGACGACATGGACCTGCATAGGTAATTTTTGGCATAAGCCATTACAATATTCAAATGCGAAACTTTAAAAAAAAAAACGATGAATAATGTAGATAAAATCAACAAAATATCGAATATCGGGAGGTACCGTTATATGGGGGCTATCAGAAGACATGAATCTGCACAGACAGTTTGCTGTCTTAGGCTGTAGAATTTTTACAACCTTTAAATACCAAATTTGAAACAATTCCGGGGAATAATGTTGCTAAACTCATCAAAATACCGAATATCAGGACTTACCGTCATATGAGGGCTATACGAAGACGTGGACCTGCACAGACAATTTGCTGTCTCAGCCTGTATTATTCATTACGAACTTCAAATACAAAATTTGAAACAATTCCGGTGAATAGTGCCGCTAAAATCATCAAAATACTGAATATCGGGAGGTACCGTTATATGGGGGCTATACCAAAGCTTGGACCTACATGGCCCATTTTCAATACCAAAAGTCCTGCAGACATAATATACATTTGAGTAAAATTTTATCAATCTACTTCATTTCGTTCGGAAGCTAGAGTGATTTCTACAGACGGACATCGAAAAATCGATATAGAATTTCATGCTGATCAAGAATATATATACTTTGTGGGGTCTAAAATGCATATTTCGAGGTATTACAAACCGAATGACAAACTTAATATACCCTCCATACTATGGCGGAGGGCATAATTTTTTTTTAATATTCACGATGATAGATCAAAATCCATAACCGTATTAAGGTCATAAATACAATCCACACTTATAGATAGGCAGTGAAAATAGTATCAGTCGGGTTTTCCGACAGATGTATACTCTCAGCCTTGACTTATGATTATTCAAACTCTTAGAGGTTCCGAAGCAGTTAGCCAATATTGACCAATTCGTATCTGACCTAAGACTGATAAAAATATTACAACGTGCCAAATTCGGACTATAACGTCTACTTCCTAAACTTTAATTAAGATATGTGCAATTTTTTGGAAAATGTGGAAATATGCGTGAGGTAACAGATATAGCGGACCGAAGTATTCATCTAATTCAGATACAACTATTGGTATGTGCAAAATTTGAAGGAAATCGAACATTTATATCCAATTATAGCGAAATCATAAATTTCGATATAACACATGTTCATATCAGATTTCTGATTAAGATAAATATTTAGATATAGCAAGTTGGAAAGAATAGCCGACTTGTTTCGCAAGTTATGAGAGATTTAAGTATGGGAAATTGTTACCCTTTGTGTGTGAGGTACCAGAAGGAGTTCGCAGATATATATCTTCATAACAGATCTTGCGGTGGCAAAAATGTTTTGATGTGGGAAATTTGAAGAGAGGAGGATGCTTATTTGAGCATTTTGTTTTTCAAAATCGTGAACACTATGTGGGGTGGGTACCAGAAGAAATGGTCCGATCTCTACCATATTTATAACGGATCTTGTGTAGAAGAAAATATAGAGATGTACCAGTCTGAAAAAAAAATATTCAAAATGTTGAATTTCGTAAGGGAAGTACAAGAAGGAGTGGATCGATTAATTCCTTCATTCCAACATATCTTGTGTTAGTAGAAATAATGTGATGTGTGAAATATGAAGGGAACTGGATGCTTATTTCGAATATTATGCTCGTTTCGGTTAATCAAAATATTGACCCTATGTGGGGGTGGTACCAGAAGGAATGGTCCGATCTCTACCATCTTTATGAAATTTCTTGTGTTGATAGAAATATTGCGATGTACCAAGTCTGAATGGAATCGGATGTTAATTTTATGAGGTTCGTGGATATTCAAAATTTTTAACTTTTGTGATAGAGGTAAATTTGCCTTCAGGCAACTGGATATTTACATGTTGTTTTAGGAAACAGGTGCCAAAAAAGTATGAAAAGTACTAAATGGGTTTGGAATATGTCCTAAAAAGTAATAAAAGGTTCATATGTTCTCAAAATATTAAAAAAAAAACACGTAAAAAATCTGTAAGTTAGGCTGAGCCGATTTTGCAACACCCTCTATCATTTGGAACGATTTTGACAATTTTCCAAAAAATTAAATTCTTTAAAAATTCTGTTAAAATCTTAAAAATACCGAATGTAGCCGTTATATTAGGGTCCATACGACAACGTGGACCTGTATAAGCAACTTTTGTCTTAAGCCATTACAATATTCAAATGCGAAACTTGAATAAAAAAAATCTGTGAATAATGTAGCTTAATTCATCAAAATACCGAATATAGGGAGGTACCATTATATGGGGGCTATACGTAGACCAGCATGGAAAATTTTCTGTCATAGGCTGTAGTATCCATTACGAAAGTCAAATAAAAAATTTGAAACAATTCCTGTAAATAATGCCGCTCAAATCACCAAAATCGCGAATATCGGGAGGTACCGTTATATGGGGCCTATACCAAAACGTGGACCTACATGACCCATCTTCAACAGTCCTGCGGACATAATATACATTTGAGTAAAATTTTGTCAACCTACTTTATTTCGTTCGGAAGCTAGAGTGATTTCCACAGACGGACGGACATCACTAAATCGACATAGAATTTTCTGCTCAACAAGAATATACAGGGTGAGATAAAAAAACTGCAACAAAGTCAAATGTCATAATTCTTACATTTTTTAAATATTATTGAATGAAAGCTAAAAATGTCGGAAATGACATCACATTTTAGAGTAAGTTTAGATTTGTTCGAATTGGTCACCTTTGGCACGAATTATGGCCTTCAAACGACCAATAAGACAGTCACACGCTGCCCGAATGTTGCTCTGCGGTATTTTGGCCCATTCCCGGCGAAGCACTTGCTTGAGGTGATCGACACTTTGGTATTTTTAGTGCCAGACTTTCCAAAATAATTCAGACACAATAGTTCAACGGATTGGTGAGCTGGAAATGAAGCGAAGAACCTCTTTTTGTAACCATTCTTGGGTCGCACGTCGCACTCAGCGATGGTGCTGAGTCCTGTTGGTATGTCCAAGGTCTGCGGCCAAAATGTTTGCGTGCCCAAGGCTTTAATACACCCTTCAGAATATTTTCGCAATAACATTCGGCATTTATTCTGATGACACGGTCGATTAATACGAGAGGAGAGCGACCATCGGCTGTTATGGCGGCCCACACCGCACCATCACCATGGCCGGCACTTGAATTTTGGTGGGCAACCGAAGGTGCACATTTTCAACTGACCTCTTTGGCAAGCAAACACGATCATTTTGTTTGTTTACAAACTGCTGGACAACGAATGTTTTCTCATCGGAGATCGGAGAAACCCAAATTCGGCAGCTCACCACATTCGGCCAAGCGAAGCAACTCTTTAGCTCTTTTGAGTCTATTTTCTTTCTGTTGCGATGTAAATTCTTGCACTTTTTGGAATTTCAATGGCTTTACTCCGAGTTCAATTTTCAATATTTGCCGAATGGAATATTGCGATATTTTCAACTCACGAGCCATTTTTCGGCCACTGCGACGCGGGTTACGATCAAGTCGCTTCTTTATTTTTGGAACCATTTCTGCTGATGTTGCTGTTTTCTGCCGTCCACTTCCTTGACGTCGGGCTACGCTACCAGTATCACGGTAACGAGCGATGGTACGAGACACAAACGATTTATTGACATTTGACATTTAAATGTTCGTCTGTCCGTCTGTCCATGTATTCTTGTGAACAAAATGCAGGTCGCATTTATTATCCGATTGAGATGAAATTTTCCAAACAAAATTTGTTTGGCCCAAGGACGAACCCTATTGAAATTGGAGATAGTCGGTAAAAAATTTGATATAGCTCCCATATATGTCTTCGTCCGATTTGCCTTTTATTGTGCACCAAACGTGTAATATCAACCCGAATAATATGGAATTTTGCACATACAACCAAATTATGCCTGAAAATAAGTATGCAAAATTTGATCGAAATCGGTTCAGATATAGCTATAGCTCCCATATATATTGTTCATCCGATTTGTTATTTTTGTCCTCCGCAGCCGTAATATGCACTCTGGGAACAATGTTTGGGGAAATATATCAAATAAAGCTCAGAAATACCTATGCTAAATTTTATCGAGATCAGCTAAGATTTGGAGCTCCCATATATAACTTCGTCCGATTTACCTTTTATTGTGCACCAAACGTCTAATATTTGCCCAAATGGGATGGAATTAGGCACATACGACCGAATTGAGTCTAGAAGCTAGTACGCCAAATTTGGTGAAGATCGGTTCAGATGTAGCTATAGCTCCCATATATTCTGTTCATCCGATTTGTTATATTTGTTACCCACAGCCGTAATATGCACTCCGTAACAACGATATTCAATATATCAAATACAGCTAAGAAATATCTTTTCCAAATTTTATCAAGATCGGTTCAGATTTGGATATAGCTCCCATATATATCTTTATCCGATTCCAAATTAATTGTGCACCAAATGGGCAATACAATTCCGAATTTAAAAGATACAAATGCTTCGGCATATTTAGTCCGTCGAACTTTAAGTTATAATTATAATCATAGCGTGTGTCATTGAATTCTCCCATAAAAACTTTTATTGTTATGTGGAGCTCTACTAAATTAGCAAAGTGGTGTAGGGTATCATAAAGTCGGCCCCGAACGACTTTAAGACTTTCTTTACTGGTTTTTTATTAACTCTTTGGACTCTTTTATAAAAATATATATACAAAATTCAAAAATTTGAAAATTTTGTAAATTAAAAATATACCTATTTTTGGCTCTGACTTTGATAAAAAAGAAAAGTAGGTCGCAATTTTTTACAACTGTCCACAGAAATTCAATTTCAACTAGACATTTATGCATTTAAAACAAACAAAACAAAAAATACCTGACAACTTTTTTCCTCGAATGCATTCATTTTTTTGTGTTTCATGTTGACCTAAATTCTTGCAGTGGCCGGGCCCACCCCACCCGGTGACCCTCGTAAGCGTATAAATTAACAGCAAAAAAAATGAGGTCAACCAAATGGCGGGTAATAAAGGAGTAATTCGAACAAAGCAATACCAACGACAAAGTAATGGCAGCCGGCGACGTCTGGTTGTTTGAAAAAATAAAAAATTAGAAAAAAAAGTGAAAAATGCATATTGCCAAGTCCAAAACTCACAAACACACACTCACACCCACAATGCAAGTCATGCCCACACGACAATCCCACACACACACACACATGTCAAGCAGAAAAATAACAACCGTAGTTAGCCTTATCCAGGTGAGAGTCTTAAAACTTTGCTTCGAAACAATAATGTTAACAATATTGAAGTTTCCCATGAGACCATTTATTCACAAAGCCCCCATGACCACCCCCTCTTTAGGTGGTGGGCCATCCTCTATGCACCCTAATGTTGCGTGTTTATGGTGGCAACATTGTGTGTTTACACGCTACATTGTTTCATGTTATTGTCGGTTTTTTTCTGTTTTTGTGTGAGGGGTTGTTGCAATAACCGGCCACCGGTCAAGGCGGGACATTTACCCTCCCGGCCGGCTTGCCTGTGTGCATTCATCCTGAATGCTTTTGTTGGGTGTCACTCTCCAAGCACCGGTCATGTTTGCTTTTCTAAAAAAAAAAAAAAAACATGAAAACAAAGTCCTTGTGTAAAATCGTATGACACCTGATTGCATGGAACGACATGGAGAGCAGTAAAACCTCATGCACTTGCCCGGCCCAGGTTAAAATGTTATTTATGTCCTTTGGTCCTTTTGGGAAATAAAGTGTGAGGCAAAACCACCCTTAGTTTGTGTAGGAGTAAATATTTGTGCAGCTATTTTCCTGAATATTTTTTTTTTGTATTTACATTTTGAGATTTCGTCCCTTATCTCCACCCCCCGAACCACATTGCCTAGCGATTTGTCATTCACATTTGGAATTGCTCTTTATTTTGTTTGACGACGGAAATGTCCATTAAGTTGATGACCAGAACTAATTAAGTCGCATGCGAAATGTATTTGCCATGAATTATTTTTATTACGGATTTATTTGTTTTCTTCTTATCAATTGTGAAAACATATCGTTGATAAATGTGTCCAAAGGATTTACGGGAAGAAAAATCCTGACAGGACTGTGACACACAGGAAAAAGGGATAATATGAGAATTATTTACTTTACAATTTTTTTTTAAAGAATAGTCAAAAAAGAAGATAATTTTTTTATCGAAATATTTTTTTAAGAAATAATTTTCTTGATATAACAGAAAGGGTATTAGTTGGCACTTTAAAAAAGAGATAAAAAAAAAACATTGAATATCCTCCACCATTTGGTACAAATTTAACAATTTTCAAAAAAAAAAAATAAATAAAATAAAATCCGTTAAAAATTCTGTTAAAATCTCAAAAATACCGAATGTAGCCGTATATTAGGGTCTATACGACGACTTGGACCTGCATAGGCAACTTTTGTCACAAGCTATTACAATATTCAAATGCGAAACTTGAAAAAAAAAATCTGTTTATAATGTAGCTAAAATCATCAAAATACCGAATATAGGGAGGTACCATGGGGGTTATAAAACGTGGACCTGCCCAGACAATTTTCTGTCATAGGCTGTAGTATCCATTACGAACTTCAATTACAAAAATTGAAATAATTCCGGTAAATAATGACGCTGAAATCATTAAAATACCGAATATCCGGGGGTACCGTTATATGGGGGCTATACGAAAACGTGGACCTGCACAGGCAACTTTCTGTCATAGGCTGTAGTATTCATTACGAACTTCAAATTCTAAATTTGAAATAGTTCCTGTAAATAACGTCTCTAAAATCATCAAAATACCCAATATCGGGAGGTACCGTTATATGGAGGGTATACGAAGACATGGCTCATTTTTGGTCTTAGGATGTAGTATCCATTACGAACTTCAAATACCAAAATTGAAATAATTCCGATAAATAGTGTCGCTAAAATCATCAAAGTATCGAATATCGGGAGGTACCGTTATATGGGGGCTATACAAAGACGTGGACCTACATGACCCATTTTCAATACCAAAAGTCCTGCAGACATAATACACATTTGAGTAAAATTTTATCAACCTACTTCATTTCGTTCGGAAACTAGACTGATTTCCACAAGCGAACGGACGGATAGACGGACGACATATAATTTTATGCTGATCAAGAATATATATACTTTATGGGGTCTAAAATGTATATTTCGAGGTGTTACAAACGGAATAAATAACTTAATATGCCCTCCATACTATGGTGGAGGGTATAAAAACGACCTGATCGAAACCCGCGTGGCCGAAAATTAGCTCGTCAGCTGAACATATCGCAATATTCCATTCGGCAAATATTGAATGATGAAAAATGAGCTCGGGGTAAAACCATAGAAATTCCAACAAGTGCAAGAACTTACACCGCAATAGAAAGAAAATATACTCAAAAGAGCTAAAAAGTTGCTTCGCTTGGCCGAAAGTGGTGAACTGCCGAATTAGTTTTTCTCCATCTCCGATGAGAAAACATTCGTTGTCGAGCGAGACCTGAGACATTTCAACAGTTCTCAGAACCATCGCTGAGTGGGACGCGCCACCCAAGAATGGTTACAAAATGATTTCCTCGCTTCATTCCCAGCTCACAATGTCCACCAAAATCTCCTAATACCAATCAGTTTGACTATTGTGTCTGGAGTATTTTGGAAAGCAAGGTAGACACTAAAAATACCAAAGTGTCGATCACCTCAAGCAAGCGATTCGCCGGGAGTGGGCCAAATTACCGCAGAGCAACATTCGGGCAGCTTGTGACTGTTCATTGGCCTTTTAAGGCCATAATTCGAGCCAAAGGTGACCAATTCGAACAAATCTAAACTTATTCTAAAATTTGATACTATTTCTCACATTTTTAGCTTTTATTCAATAACATTAAAAAAAAAAAAATGTAAAAATTATGGTGTTTGACTTTGTTGCAGTTTTTTTATCTCACTAGATCCTAAATATTTTGGGATCATCTCCAAACACCATAGGCATCTATTCTGACCAAATCTCTAACCCATTCCAAAATTTCCTGAAAATCGGGACATAATTTCGAAGCTTGCTTAAAATTTAAAATGGACAGACTAACGGACATTCACAAGTAGATCAGCATAACTTGGCGAGACAGGATCCATATGGAACATCCTATATTAAAAAAATTGACTTTTGATTGATTTAAAAAAAAATACTTTGGTAGATCAACAATTCCATGAAAATTGTTTGAAAAAATTTTTTTATAAAAATAATTTTTTTTATAAAAATATTTTTTTATAAAAATTTTTGAACAAAAATATTTTTTTTTTAAAAATTTTTGAATGAAAATATTTATTTTTAAAAAAATTTTGAATGAAAATATTTGTAATAAATTCACTATTGTAGTACTGTTTGCTCTTGGGAAAGTATTTTCAAAAATCCCAGTTTATGGTTCTTCAAAGTTTTAAAAAAATTATTTAAAAAATATCCAAGTTTGTTGGGTTTTGAAAAAATCAATTTTTTTAAGTATTGGAAAAATATTTTAAAAAGCATCCGAGTTTGTTGTTCAGATAACCCTCAAAAATCACTCTGCTAAGCGTTGCAAAAAAACATATTTGAAAAAAAAATAAATATGTGGCTCTTGCTCTGCTATCGCAGAAAAATATTAAAAAACCCAGTAAAGAAAGTCCTAAAGTCGGGCGGGGCCGACTTTATGACACCCTACACCACTTTGCTAATTTAGTAGAGCTCCACATAACAATTAAAAGTTTTTATGGCGAGAATTCAATCATACGCACTATGATTATAATTATAATTCAAAGTTCAAAGGACTAAATATGCCGAAGCATTTGGATCTTTTAAATACGGAATTGTATTGCCCATTTGGTGCACAATTGATTTGAAATCGTATAGATATATATGGGAGCTATATCCAAATCGGAACCGTTCTCGATAAAATTTGGCATGGGTATTTCTGAGCTGTATTTGATATATTTCCCCAAATATTGTTGTTATGGAGTGCATACTACGGCTGCGTAGGACAAAAATAAAAAATCGAATTAACAATATATATGGGAGCTATAGCTACATCTGAACCGATCTTCACGAAATTTGACATAATAGCTTCTAGACCCAATTCGGTCGTAAGTGCCAAATTCCATCCCATTTGGACAAATATTAGACGTTTGGTACACAATTAAAGGTAAATCGGACGAAGTTATATATGGGAGATATATCCAAATCTGAACCGATCTCGAAAAAATTTAGTAAAGGTATTTCTGAGCTGTAGTTGATATATTTCCCTGAATATCGTTGTTATGGAGTGCATATTACGGAGGACAAAAATAACAATTCGGATGAACAATATATATGGGAGCTATAGCTATATCTGAACCGATCTTCACAAAATTTGGCACACTAGCTTATAAACTCAATTCGGTCGTAAGTTCCAAATTTCATTTGGGCAAATATTAGACGTTTGGTGCACAATAAAAGGTAAATCGGACGAAGTTATATATGGGAGCTATATCCAAATCTGAACCGATTTCGATATAATTTGGCAAAAATATTTCTGAGCTGTATTTGATATATTTCCCCAAATATTTTTGTTACAGAGTGCATATTACGGCGCCGGAGGACAAAAATAAAAAATCGGTTGAACAATACAATATATAACTATATCTGAACCGATTTCGATCAAATTTGGCATACTTTTTTCAGGACTAATTTGATTGTATGTGCAAAATTCCATACTATTCGGGCTGATATTACACGTTTGGTGCACAATAAATATCTATATCTAAATTTCGTAATTTTTTCACGAAAATACATGGACGGACGGATGGACAGACGGACGTACATGCATAAACCGACTCAGAATGTGATTCTATGCAGATCATCAAAAGGAACTATGGGTCTATCTCGTTTCCTTTTGCCTGTTACAAACAAATGCACAAAAACATAATAACCTGACTACCAACAAAATTTGTTTTTTTTTTCATTTACCACAAGACTTTGCTTATAGAATATTTAATTCGGAGACCCACAAAACGTGACTCCTTAATTTTTTTAAATAAAACGTGGTCCTATACTGATCATTATTACTAAGCTTTACTTGTGTTTTTAAATTACCAACATTTTCCCAAATTGGTATTAAAATTAGTAATCCAAGGCTATAGTCGTGCAGTGTCGACCACGTGCTACCCTAGGTACACCTAGTTTGCTCTACTTCGGTTTTGAAATAATGCATAACAGTCCTTGTCTTATATGTATTTACTCCCTCTCATATAAAAGTCGAGGTCCCGCTTAATATTATCCGATGATTATACACTAGTGGCTTTGCGGGAAACTGAGTGAAGCATTGAAAATATTCGCATTTCATGGAAATTTTAGTAATATTCACACAAATGTTACACCTAAGACCATGTACAATTTCGTGATTCATATACAAATTCCTATGTGCAGGACCAATATTTCGAGGTGTATAAAAATCTACGTTAAAGATTTGTTAGTTCCGGAAACAACTATTTTTTAAAAATTCTTGTTCATGGCTCTGACAAGTTTTAAAAGATATTTTTAAAATCGAAATCTTTGAAAATATCTGAACAAAACCCATGATTTGGGTTTGTTAGCCTTGAAAAAATACTTAGAAAAAAAAAACAGGAAAGTCGTATTTTTACAAAATCCACTTTCATTGATCAGTTAGGCCTTAAATAAGATTGCCAAAAATATTTGTTATTAATACAGATTTGTAGCCTTGTTAGCCCTTAGGAAAATATGAAAAAAAAAAATCAAAATACTAAAAAAAATCACGTCAGATAACCCTTGAAAATGTTTTTAAAAATTTACTTCTTTTTCTTCTGTCTTAGAAAAATATTTCAAAGCAATCACATTTATAGCTCTTTTTTATTATTATTTAAAGAAAATCCACGCCTTCGGCTACGGGAGGCCTTAAAATATACCTTAAAAAAATGATTAAAGAATCCTCGTTTGTGGCTCTATTTGTCCATGGTATAATTAATCTTGTAATATTTATTTTTATGGCTCTGATATTCACTTCAAAATTTAGATTAATTATCCTCTCATCTCGTACTCTTTCTTTATACTTCCAGCACTAATTGTTCGATTTTTAACAAAACGTTATATAGGAGAATATGATCATCAAACAGGTGGGCAAGTCAATATCAATGTCCTGCATTTTGTTTAATACCTTATTAATTTTTTAACAAAAACACTGAAAATATTTTTGCTAAAAGCTTCTGAATTGCTTAACCCATAAACTTTTTTATGACGCTTGTAAGGCAGCAATAATTGCATTTTTTTTAGTTCATAACAAAGCGTTGTGTTCTCTGCGATTTTGTGTGTTCGCCACTAACCATGCCTTAAATAGAATCCTTTAACTCACCTTCTGTGTGTATGTGTGTGCCTTTATCATGTGGCGAAAATGTCCTTGCCACACACACGTAGCACCAGCAGCAGCTTACGTGACAAATCATATATATTTTTATAATTTCTGTGTGTGTGGCATGTAAAGAGCATTTGAATCCCCCGCTTCGATGGAGAGCAAATATAAGTAACTTATTTTTATGGCAAAGCTCTCCCTATACTATTCACTTTACCTTGTTCTGTGTTCACAAATTAATTCGCATGATTGTGCGACCACCCAGCCCTTGCCCACTAACAACCGCTGTCAGTGTTTGCTAACTTCGTTGTTGATTTTCATTGTTGTCATTGTGCGGATTTTATGTCTTTATCTCTCTGCCTTACCCCCTCCCATTCGCCATTTTATTTTAATAAAATATTTTTATTCCATGACCGGATTGCGTTTCTTCTAATTCCAGAAAATCGATATAAACATGAAGCCATGGTTGATGGAGAACCAGTTCTGTTTGAGTTGCTCGACACATGTCCCAAGGTAAGCAGGATGTGCGTCTGTGTTTGTTTGTTTGTTTGTGTGGCATTCTCAGTCAATATTTTCCCATTTGCGGGGTGAAAATACAAATTGTATGTCAGAGTGTGTGTATGTTTGTGCGTTACTAAATCCCTGTTGCCATGGGTAACCTATTTCGAGGATACATGGGAGGTGAGGAACTATGGGTATACCCTTTTGAGTATTTTTTGCCGAGGTCATAATCCGCTAAATTAGTTCAACTACTCGACCCGCTATGCAAATGTGTTTTTAATTAACTACATGGTTGGGTAAATTGCGGTAATATAAGCGCCAATGTTTAGGAACAGGTGGTTTTAGGAAATTATTTGTTTTTGGAAATTTCATAGGTGGTAGTAACGAGGCTAAGCAGAGAGTTAACAAGGCTATGTTGAGGGGAAATCAGAGGAGCGAGAAGGGAGTCTTTTATAGACCAACTGATCAGCTGAAGGGAGTTTTGTAGACGAGAAGGCGGTCCTCTATTATCGACGAGCTGGAGACAGTCTACTATAGACGAGTTGGAGACAGTCTACTATAGACGAGTTGGAGACTCGTCTACCATAAACGAGCTGGAGGTCGTCTATCGTAGACGAGCTGGAGACTCGTCTATCATAGACGAGCTGGAGACTCGTCTACTAGAGACGAGCTGGAGGCCCGTCTACTATAGACGAGCTGGAGGCCCTTCTACTATAGACGAGCTGGAGGCCCATCTACTATAGACGAGCTGGAGGCCCGTCTACTATAGACGAGCTGGAGGCCCGTCTACTATAGACGAGCTGGAGGCCCGTCTGCTATAGACGAGCTGGAGGCCCGTCGACTATAGACGAGCTGGAGGCCCGTCTACTATAGACGAGCTGGAGGCCCGTCTACTATAGACGAGCTGGAGCCCCGTCTACAAGAGACGAGCTGGAGGCCCGTCTACTATAGACGAGCTGGAGCCCCGTCTACAAGAGACGAGCTGGAGGCCCGTCTACTATAGACGAGCTGAAGGCCCGTCTACTATAGACGAGCTGGAGGCCCGTCTACTGTAGACGAGCTGGAGGCCCGTCTACTATAGACGAGCTGGAAGCCCGTCTACTATAGACGAGCTGGAGGTCCGTCTACTATAGACGAGCTGGATGCCCGTCTACTATAGACGAGCTGGATGCCCGTCTACTATAGACGAGCTGGAGGTCCGTCTACTATAGACGAGCTGGAGGCCCGTCTACTATAGACGAGCTGGAGGCCCGTCTACTATAGGCGAGCTGAAGGCCCGTCTACTATAGGCGAGCTGAAGGCCCGTCTTCTATAGACGAGCTGGAGGCCCGTCTACTATAGGCGAGCTGAAGGCCCGTCTTCTATAGACGAGCTGGAGGCCCGTCTTCTATAGACGAGCTGGAGGCCCGTCTTCTATAGACGAGCTGGAGGCCCGTCTTCTATAGACGATCTGAAGGCCCGTCTTCTATAGACGATCTGAAGGCCCGTCTTCTATAGACGAGCTGAAGGCCCGTCTACTATAGACGAGCTAGAGGCCCGTCTACTAGAGACGAGCTGAAGGCCCGTCTACTAGAGACGAGCTAGAGGCCCATCTACTATAGACGAGCTGGAGGCCCATCTACTATAGACGAGCTGGAGGCCCATCTACTATAGACGAGCTGGAGGCCCGTCTACTATTGACGAGCTGAAGGCCCGTCTACCATAGACGAGCTGGAGGCCCGTCTACCATAGACGAGCTGGAGGCCCGTCTACTATAGACGAGCTGGAGGCCCGTCTACTATAGACGAGCTGGAGGCCCGTCTACCATAGACGAGCTGGAGGCCCGTCTATCATAGACGAGCTGGAGGTTTTTTTTTTTTTTTTTTTTTTTTTTTTTTTTTTTTTTTTTTTTTTTTTTTTTTTTTTTTTTTTTTTTTTTTTTTTTTTCCTTTATTGAAAATAAATAATAAGTAACAATTCATGTGTTCTGCGAAGCTTTGGGCTTGTCTGCAGGATAAACTTAATTATGAGTGAATATGTACAATTTTTTTATATTACAAATGGTATAGTTCAGTTGGGGTTTTTAATATATAACTTTTTTGACAATTTTTTTTTTATTTTTATTTTTTCGAAACTAAAAATAATAAGATAAACTATTGAGAGTTCAGTAGGTGTATTTTAAATACTTTTTTTCTTTTCGGTTTGTTTCTTATACAGAGGTAAGGTACTGGCAGGCTATTGATTACATTTTTTACTTCCTCTTCATTTGTTTCTTCAAGAAACATTGTATTTGGAAGATTAGTTTGTATGCGTGGCAGAATTTTTATTTCACATACGTGAACAATATTCTCCACGTTAGATTTAAATTGTTGTGCGAAGTTTTCGGTAATCTCGGTAATGTTTTGGTTGGGGAAATTGGTTTTGATGGTTTCGTCTATGCTAGAGGTTTTCTTCCCAATGATTTGATTTATTGTTTGCCAGGTCTGGCGTATATTACCCCTATTCTTAGCGAATTCTCTGTAAAAGTACTGATTTTTGGCCGAAATTATTTTTTTATTTAGTTGGTTATTGAACGTTTTATAAATTTTTTCGTTCATTGTATTTTTATTTTTACGATAATTTTTATACAAATTATCTCTGATGTTGCAGCATTGCAGCAATTCATGAGTTAGCCAAGGAAGTCCATTTCTGTTTTTCGTTTGTATTTTTTTTGGCTCAGAGCATTTTTCATAAATTTCGCAAAAGACATTGTATATGTCGTTAAAGAGTTGGTTGGAATCATTATCCCTTTCTACCAAATTTTTCCAATCAGTGTTTTTTATAAGGAAATTTACCTTTTTATTGTTAATTTTAGGCTTTGTTATATCGGACTTTTTTGGTATGGTTTCCGTTTTGATGCATCCGAATATCGTATAATGGTCCGAAATTGTTGTAACGATTATTCCAGAATTGGAGACTTGCCTCCCATTATGCCTGACGAAAATATGATCTATACACGTTCTACTCCCTCCATGTTCATCTTCTCGCGTTATTCCTGTAATGAGGCACTGAAGTCCATGAGTAGCGCACATATCTAAGTAATCTTTGGCGGATCTATTGTCAACGCTTATGTCTATGTTCATGTCACCGACGAGTATAATACCTTGTTTTTTGTTGATTTCATTCAAAGACTGATCTAATTCATCAATAAAAGTTTTTATATTCATGTTGGGAGGTCTGTAGCATGGTACAATGGTTATCACATCATTACTATTGAATATTAATTCCAATTTCATAGATTCGAAAGATGTTGTATTACTGTTTAAGTTTTTAAAATGTATATCTTCATTTATGTATATGGCAATTCCTCCTCCTCTCCCTTCACGGTTTAAAAATACGGAGTTGTACCCGTTAATTTGAAAAAATTGGTTTTCGTTGTCGTTTATATTTGTCTCCGTTAAGACTATAATTTTAATTTTATTAATTATATTTTTGGTCCATATTAGGAATTCAGTAAAATTTTTTCTGATGGACCTAATGTTCATGCATAATATTGAAATGTTTTGGGTTAATTCATTATCATTGATTTCATTAAAATTATTAAAGATTTGGTTTTGAAAATTCATTTTGGTATTTTATATTAATATTCGATTTCGCAAATATAGCGAATTTGAGGCAAAAATTATGTTTTGGCTTATTTTTATCTGATTGTAGATACTGGAAAATTTCGTATTAGAGACCGAAAAACTGAGCAAAGAAAGATATTTTTACTGCGATCTTGTTATTAATTCAATGTCAGCAGCGTTATTGATTACAATTTGATGTGAGTTTTCCTTTCTTCGAGCAAAAATATGACCATTTTTGACCCAAACAAATTTCCAGGCATCTTCTTTAGCCTTAGTTTTAGCCAACCACAACAATCGCCTGTAAGTCGGCGTTAATTCATCATTTACATAGATGTATCTATTTGTGGGCAGAGTACTGTCATTGAGAACATTTTCATCTATCCTATGTCTCTTTAAATTCGCCATTAACTCTTTCTTTTTATTTACTGAAGAGAGCTCCACTATTATTTTACTCTTCGATTTCACAAAATAAGCGTTTTCTATATGGACATCATTAATTTCGACGCCCACTGAAGCAGCAATTTTCTTTACTACCGCAGCAGCATCCATATCCATATTGGCAGCATTAGAACAATTGATTTCGATGTTCCTTTGTATTGTCTTCTGCTCTAGTACATTTATTCTTTTGTCCATCTCAGTTATCTGCTTACTCTTCTCTTCATCTTTCTTTTGCAGTTCATTGACCTGAGATGAGATATTGGATAATGTGTCATTTATTTTACTGAGACTAGTGTTTATACTCTCCATCATATTGCCTAACATTTGCTGCATTGTTGTTTTGAGCTCTGCCATGTCCGACCTGATCTCAGCATAGTGCATATCGCTGTTGTTGTGATATTGCACATCGGTTTTTGAAGCATTGCTGTTGTTGGTGATGTTTACAGCATTTCCCTCCCTAAACCGTTTCACGTTTTTGTTGTTGACAGAGTCAGCATCTGACTCTCTTTGTTTCTTCTGTTGTTGTTGAGTGTTTGGTTGTGCGTTTTCATCTCCTGCAGTCGGGGTTTCGTCTGCTTGTTGATGTTGTTGTTTATGCGAATTTTGCATATCACCAGAATAGAAAAATGTGTGGTAGGTGTTGTTGGGAGACTTTTGCCTTGGTTTGCAGATTTCGCATTTCCATTCTAATTTTCGGTTCGTGCTCATAGTTTTGTAGCTAGCTGGAGGCCCGTCTATCATAGACGAGCTGGAGGCCCGTCTACCATAGACGAGCTGGAGGCCCGTCTATCATAGACGAGCTGGAGGTCGTCTATCATAGACGAGCTGGAGGCCCGTCTACTATAGGCGAGCTGGAGGCCCGTCTACTATAGGCGAGCTGTAGGCCCGTCTACTATAGGCGAGCTGGAGGCCCGTCTGCTATAGACGAGCTGGAGGCCCGTCTACTATAGACGAGCTGGAGGCCCGTCTACTATAGACGAGCTGGAGGCCCGTCGACTATAGACGAGCTGGAGGCCCGTCGACTATAGACGAGCTGGAGGCCCGTCTGCTATAGACGAGCTGGAGGCCCGTCTACTATAGACGAGCTGGAGGCCCGTCTACTATAGACGAGCTGGAGGCCCGTCTGCTATAGACGAGTTGGAGGCCCGTCTACTATAGACGAGCTGGAGGCCCGTCTACTATAGACGAGCTGGAGGCCCGTCTACTATAGACGAGCTGGAGGCCCGTCTACTATAGACGAGCTGGAGGCCCGTCTACTATAGACGAGCTGGAGGCCCGTCTACTATAGACGAGCTGGAGGCCCGTCTACTATAGACGAGCTGGAGGCCCGTCTACTATAGACGAGCTGGAGGCCCGTCTACTATAGACGAGCTGGAGGCCCGTCTACTATAGACGAGCTGGAGGTCCGTCTACTATAGACGAGCTGGAGGTCCGTCTACTATAGACGAGTTGCAGGCCCGTCTACTATAGACGAGCTGCAGGCCCGTCTACTATAGACGAGCTGCAGGCCCGTCTACTATAGACGAGCTGCAGGCCCGTCTACTATAGACGAGCTGCAGGCCCGTCTACTATAGACGAGCTGCAGGCCCGTCTACTATAGACGAGCTGGAGGCCCATCTACTATAGACGAGCTGGAGGCCCATCTACTATAGACGAGCTGGAGGCCCGTCTACTATTGACGAGCTGAAGGCCCGTCTACCATAGACGAGCTGAAGGCCCGTCTACTATAGACGAGCTGGAGGCCCGTCTACCATAGACGAGCTGAAGGCCCGTCTACCATAGACGTGCTGGAGGCCCGTCTACTATAGACGAGCTGGAGGCCCGTCTACTATAGACGAGCTGGAGGTCCGTCTATCATAGACGAGCTAGAGGTCGTCTATCATAGACGAGCTGGAAGTCGTCTATTGTAAACGGGCACCAGCTCCTCTGTAGAAGACGGTCTTTCTGTTCCTTCTCTTCACGTTTTGCTTTCTCTTACCTCTCTTTTAAACATTTCGCAGGTATTCACCATATTTCCTCATTGTTGTATTGTAATTTGGACGTGTTTGCTTATTAGATAATATTCCTCCCTCTCCATCTCCGGTCACTTCATTAAAGTCATGTTCTCCCACACAATAAACATATATCTGTCTGACATCACTTTACTTTTATTTAGTTCATCTGTTTGTTCTTTTTTTTGCAAAACGTTTATCAAGGTTGTTTTGTTGGACAATTAACACTTTTATTATCATCATTATTGTTTCATGTGTCATTGTCTATGTGTCAGAATGACGGTGTTCGTGACAGGACAGGACAATGTTAGGTTGTAGTTTAAACTATGGATGACATACATTCATATTTGCACATACACACCCAAATAGCCATCAACATTTGTAAAAAAACAACACTTCAAACTGGGTCAGACACCACAGAAATTTCAGTTCGAAGGACATGTGGGAACAGGAAAAAGTTGAAGTTATTTATGGCAAAATTATACGTAATTGTAGGGAAGTGTTGAATGATATAAATTTCAATAAAATAACTATTTCAACGTCTCTATATATAAACCCTAGAAATCCATAGTGGACTCAATATCAAATTTCAGAATTTCAGCTCCATTCCTTTACCTAGTACCAAATTTAATATGCATATCCAAAACAGTTTACATCTCTACATCCTAGACGCCAACAGTGATTCAAAATTCATACTATTTGGTACTCTTCGAACAATTATGGCATGCCTATGCCAAACCATCGCCAGATACCCACGGAGAACTCAATATCAAGTTTCGGGATTCCACATCTATACATTCACTCAATACCAAATTTAGTACCATTTAGTGCTTTTCGTAACACGCTTTTAAAAACAATCTTCATATCAATGTCAAATTTCAGAATTTCAGATCTTTAATTATTACTAAAATTTAGTACCATTTAGTAGAATTATAGTACGTTAGCCAGCTACTTCTATAAACCACAGATACCAACTGGGTCATCCATAACGAATTTAGCTCCATGTCTACAACCAATACAAAATTTAGTACCATTCAGTACTTTTCGTACAATCATAGTACACATTTCCGAAACAATATTCATATGTCCAGGCTAAACATGAACAGCCACCCAAATAACAAATTTCAGATGTGAAGCACTCTTTCCCCTCTCCAAATACCAAATATAGCAATATTTAGTACTTTTCGTATAATTTTAGTACTCATTTGAAAAACCGTTCCATATCTCAATGTTAGACACACACACAGTCGTCGCAATATAAAATTTAACGGTTTCAGCTCTATCCTTTTATCCAATACTAAATTTAGTTCAATTTAGCACAACTGTAGTATACATTTTCAAACCCACCTCCAAATCTCAACCTTTTATGCCAACAGTGACATTTATATCATATTTCAGTTCCATTCCTTCAGCAAATACCCAATTTAGTACTATTGAGTACTTTTCGTACAATTATAGAATACATTTCCAAAATCATCTCTATATCTTAATTTCAGATACCCACAGAGATCTCAATATCATATTTGAGGATTCCAGCCCTATTCCCTGACCCGATACCAAATTTAGTACATACTCAGTACTTTTCGTGCTAAATCTCATTGGCCGATACCATCAGTAATATAAATATCAAATGTCGGAATTTTGTCTCCATCCTATCACCCAATGCGAAATGTAGCACTATTTAGTACTTTTTGTACAATTATAGTACGTATTTCCAAACCACCGCCAAATCTCTCCCACAAACACCATCAGTAAAATAAATATCAAATTTCCAAATTTTATCAATTTAGTACTTTTCGTACAATTATAGCACATATGCCCGACACCATTTCCACGCTATCTGTTCACCCAATATCAAATTGTACAAAAAATAGTACAATTTAGTACTATTTGTACACTTGTCGTACACATTTCCAAAACGACCACTTTATCACAGACCTACCCCTACATTTCCAAAATGACCACTCTATCACAGACCTACCCCTAACAGGTACCCCAATACAAAATTTCAAAATTCAAGCAACTTACTTTCAAACTTATAATTTTAGTAAACATTTCAAAAAAAAAAAACAGTAAAGAAAGTCCTAAAGTCGGGCGGGGCCGATTTTGTGATACCCTACACCACTTTGCTAATTTAGTAGAGCTCCACTTAATAATTAAAAGTTTTTATGGGAGAATTCAATCATACACGCTATGATTATAATTATAATTTAAAATTCAAAGGACTAAATATGCCGAAGCAATTTGGCAAACATATTTCTGAGCTGTATTTGATATATTTCCCTGAATATCGTTGTTATGGAGTGCATATTACGGCTGTAGGTAACAAATACAACAAATCGGATGAACAATATATATGGGAGCTATAACTATATCTGAACCGATCTTTACCAAATTTGGCATACTACCTTCTAGACTAAATTCGGTCGTATGTGCCAAATTCCATCCCATTTGGATAAATATTAGACGATTGGTGCACAATAAATGGTACGTCGGACGAAGTTATATATGGGAGCTATATCCAAATCTAAAGCGATCTCGATAAAATTTAGCAAAGGTATTTCTGAGCTGCATTTGATATATTTCCCCAAATATTGTTGTTACAGAGTGCATATTACGGCCGCAGAGGACAAAAATAACAAATCGGATGAACAATATATGTGGGAGCTATAGCTATATCTGAACCGATTTCGATCAAATTTGGCATACTTATTTTCAGGCCTAATTTGGTTGTATGTGCAAAATTCCATACTATTCGGGCTTATATTACACGTTTGGTGCACAATAAAAGGCAAATCGGACGAAGATATATATGGGAGTTATATCTAAATTTTTACCGATTATCTCCAATTTCAATAGGGTTCGTCCTTGGGCCAAACAAATGTTGTTTGCAAAATTTCATCTCAATCGGATAATAAATGCGACCTGCATTTTGTTCACAAAAATACATGGACAGACGGACGGACGGACGGACAGACGGACGGACATGCATAAATCAACTCAGAAAGTGATTCTATGCAGATCATCAGAAGGAACTATGGGTCTATCTCGTTTTCTTTTGCCTGTTACAAACAAATGCACAAAGGCATAATACCCTGACCACCTTGTGGTGTAGGGTATAAAAAACGCCATGTCTCAATTCCAGATACCGACATAGACCTCAATATCGAATTTCAGGATTCCAACACTTAGTTTAAACACTTAGTAAATATTTCCGCAACCACCTTCTTTTAAAACTCGAACTTACTTTCCAACCTTGATTCTAATCCCAAATGGTACATATAGTAATTGGGTTAATATAGTACCAAATTGTATCATTTTAGAAATTTAGTAACATTTTAGATCTTTTTGTAACCTTAAAGTTCGAATTTCCAAAAATCCTTTGATACATCTATCCTGCACTCTATCGGTGACTCTCATTCCAAATTTCAGAATTCTAGCTCATTACGTTTGTCTAATACCAATTATTCAATTTTTGGTACAGTTTAGTACTTTTCGCACCTGTTTAGTACGCACTTCAAAAAACCTGACCTTATTACCAAAACTGGCCCTCATGCAAAATTTCAAGATTCTATCTTTAGCAATTTCGCCTGGGCGTTGATTCCTAGTCAGTCACTTATTTCACCACCTTTTTATATGGTCTTCGGAGACTGAGTGGTTTTTTTTACCAGAATCGCTGAGAGAATCCTTGCCTTTAAGCGGTGGGGGAAGATCCTGTTGTCTTTAATCTACATGCCGACTACGGCTTGCCTTACAGACCCCGACTTCCTTCCCAACTGCAATTCTCTCATTTCGAAACCTTGACCCATAGTGCGTATAATTGTTGTCGTTAAGTATTCGCCGGGTAGTAATAGGTACTCTTTTTGTAATATTTATTGCTCTTCCTATCTTTTGTCATCAACCTAATGAAAAATTGCATCATATACTTAACACTGACGAACTGGCAGAAGTGATGTATTTGTGTCATCATCATATCCTGCTTTCGTGTCTTATGTCCTTTTCAAGGCCGGAAATGTGGACAAAACGAACAAATTGACTCTCGCAATGAAGTAAAAACAAACAGAGCAGAAAAGAGAACAGAACATGACACATTTTTTACGAAGTGGTTGCACATATTTAATTTGCGTGTGTGTGTCTGTGTGAGTTTACACATACAACCTTTAGCCTTAACCCCATTTAGCATCGTCGTGATGTCATGTGAAAATGTAAATGTATTTCATTTTTTCTTTCCTCTTTTTCAGGCTGATGACGAATTTCCCAATGCCGCCGAATTGGTACAATGGGCAGATGGCCTACTCCTCGTCTATTCCATAACCGATCGCAATAGTTTCAATTATATACGTCGTGCCAAATCGGATTTGCAATCGGATACACCGGTCCAATTGGTGGCCAATAAAGTCGATATGGTGCATTTACGTCAAGTCAGCCGAGATGAGGGAGAAATTCTAGCCAAAGATTTTGAGTGTAAATTTAGTGAAGTCTCTGCAGCGGATCATGTCGATCAGGTGGCCGAGGTGTTTATGGATTTGTGCAAAGAAGTTGTCGCCTCAAAACGTAAATCGAAGCAGAGTCTGTTGGAGCGTATGCTGGGCAGTTCACGGCCCTACAGTCGGGGGAAGAGTGACAGTAATTTGCCCAAAGATTAGATACTGATTCAAAACCATTTCCTCACACTCACCCTCTTCGTTCTACTCTTCCCAAAAAAAAAGGCAAAGACTTGATTTGTTACGAATTTAAGAATTTAGAAAAAAAACTTGCTCAGTTAATAAATAAATGAAAATACTTATTGTTGATATTAGTTAATTTTTTGTATTTATAAATTTTTGTTTTTTTATTAATTTTTTGTTTTCTTGTTTTGGTAAAAAATAATAAAAGAAAATATATTTTATAAAAATAGTTAAAATAGTGTTTAATTTTTTTTAATGTAATGTGAAAAGAAATAGCGAAAAAATTATATATTACAAAACTTGTTTATTTATTGTTATTATTTTTTTTAAAAATAATTTAAAAAATTATAAAAAAAATTATAATAAAATAGCTTGAAAAAATATTGAAGAAAAATACTTATGCTGATATTAGTCAATATATTAATATATTTAAATATTTTAAAAACAAAATCGTAGTTGTTCATTTCTATTTATTTTTATACCCTACACCACAAGGTGGTCAGGGTATTATGTCTTTGTGTATTTGTTTGTGACAGGCAAAAGGAAACGAGATAGACCCATAATTCCTTTTGATGATCTGCATAGAATCACATTCTGAGTCGATTTATGCATGTCCGTCCGTCTGTCTGTCCATGTATTTTTGTAAACAAAGTACAGTTTGCATTTATTGCCCTATCCAAATGAAATTTTGCACAGATCATTTGCTTGGTCCAAGGACGAACCTTATTGAAATTGGAGATAATCGGTCAAAATTTAGATATAGCTCCCATATATATCTTCGTCCGATTTGCCTTTTATTGTGCACCAAACGTGTAATATCATCCCGAATAGTATGGAATTTTGCAGATACAACCAAATTAGGCCTGAAAATAAGTATGGCAAATTTGATCGAAATCGGTTCAGATATAGCTATAGCTCCCACATATATTGTTCATCCGATTTGTTATTTTTGTCCTCCGCAGCCGTAATATACACTCTGTAACAACAATATTTGGGGAAATATAACAAATACAGCTCAGAAATATCTTTGCCAAATGTTATGAGGATCGGTTCAGATTTGGATATAGCTCCCACATATAACTTCGTCCGATTTACCTTGTATTGTGCACCAAGCGTCTAATATTTGTCCAAATCGGATGGAATTCGGCACTTACGACCGAATTGTGTCTAGGAGCTAGTATGTCAAATTTAGTGAAGATCGGTTCAGATATGGGCATAGCTCCCATATATATTTTTCATCCGATTTGTTATTTTTGTCCTCCGCAGCCGTAATATGCACTCTGTGACAACAATATTTGGGGAAATATAACAAATACAGCTCAGAAATATCTTTGCCAAATGTTATGAGGATCGGTTCAGATTTGGATATAGCTCCCACATATAACTTCGTCCGATTTACCTTTTATTGTGCACCAAATAATATCCAAATTGGATGAAATTTGGCACTTACGACCGAATTGAGTCTAGAAACTAGCATGTCAAATTTGGTTAAGATCGGTTCAGATATAGCTAAAGCTCCCATATATACCGTTCATCCGATTTGTTATATTAGTTACCCACAGCCGTAATATGCACCCCGTAACAACAATATTCAGGGAAATATATCAAATACTGCTTAGAAATATCTTTGCCAAATTTTATTGAGATCGGTTCAGATTTGGATATAGCTCCCACATATAACTTCGTCCGATTTACCTTGTATTGTGCACCAAGCGTCTAATATTTGTCCAAATGGGATTGAATTTGGCACTTACGACTGAATTGAGTTCTGAAGCTAGTATTTGGTGAAGATCGGTTAAGATATAGCTATAGCTCCCATATATATTGTTCATCCGATTTGTTATTTTTGTCCTCCGCAGCCGTAATATGCACTCTGTGACAACAATATTTGGGGAAATATAACAAATACAGCTCAGAAATATCTTTGCCAAATGTTATGAGGATCGGTTCAGATTTGGATATAGCTCCCACATATAACTTCGTCCGATTTACCTTGTATTGTGCACCAAGCGTCTAATATTTGTCCAAATCGGATGGAATTTGCCACTTACGACCGAATTGTGTCTAGAAGCTAGTATGTCAAATTTAGTGAAGATCGGTTCAGATATGGGCATAGCTCCCATATATATTTTTCATCCGATTTGTTATTTTTGTCCTCGGCAGCCGTAATATGCACTCGTTAACAACAATATTTGGGGAAATATTGCAAATACAGCTCAGAAATACCTTTGCTAAATTTTATCGAGGTCGGTTCCGATTTGGCTATAGCTCCCATATATAACATCGTCCGATTTACCTTGTATTGTGCACCAAGCGTCTAATATTTGTCCAAATCGGATGGAATTCGGCACTTACGACCGAATTGTGTCTAGGAGCTAGTATGTCAAATTTGGTGAAAATCGGTTCAGATAAAGCCATAGCTCCCATATGAACAGTACCATCCGATTTGTTATATTTGTTACCCACAAACGTAATATACACTCCATAGCAACGATATTCAGGGAGATACATCAAATACAGCTCAGAAATACATTTGCTGAATTTTATCGAGATCAGGTTCAGATTTGATATAGCTGCCACATATAACTTCGTCCGATTTACCTTGTATTGTGCACCAAGCATCTAATATTTGTCCAAATGGGATTGGATTTGGCCCTTACGACTGAATTGAGTTCTGAAGCTAGTATGTCAAATTTGGTGAAGATCGGTTCAGATATAGCTATAGCTCCCATATATATTGTTCATCCGATTTGTTATTATTGTCCTCCGCAGCCGTAATATGAACTCTGCAACAACAATATTTAGGGAAATATATGAAATACATTTGCTAAATTTTATCGATATCGGTTCAGATTTGGATATAGCTCCCCTTTATATCTTTATCCGATTTTAAGATAATTGTGCACCAAATGGGCAATACTAGTCCGAATTTAAAAGATACAAATGAATCGGCATATTTAGTCCTTTGAACTTTAAATTAAAATTATAATCATAGCGTGTATGATTGAATTCTCCCATAAAAACTTTTAATTGTTATGTGGAGCTCTACTAAATTAGTAAAGTGGTGTAGGGTATCATAAAATCGGCCCCGCCCGACTTTAAGACTTTCTTTGCTGGTTTATCATTGTTATTATTATTAATATTATCTTTTTTATTAAGAAAAAAATTATATTTTTTTACAAAAATCGAAAACCGGCAATGGGAAAATACAACATTTTTTCTCACATGCTATTTATAGTATATTTGATTTTAACTTATAATTTTTCTACCCATTCATTTCAGCTTTAATATTTCAGACAATTCGTAAAGTAGGCCTAATTTTCTTGTTTTGCTGAAATTTTCTGTCCACTATGAACGTTTGCATGAGTTCCGTATTCAAAACGAAATGTTGAATTCAAATTTCCAATTCATAACGTCCAAAATCGTGAAACAGCTTTCGAAAGTTTTAACATAAATTGGTGGTCTGTCAAAAGTGCGTTTTTTCTAACAGAAAATAAAAGCTTTTTGTGGAACAGCTTTTTGTTTAACAGAAAATGTTATGTTCACATTTTACTTCTACCAACAGCAATACTCTGTTAAAACCATCTGGATGTTTTAACCGCTAAAAATATTTGGAATCATTTATAAAAATTCTGAATATAAAGGATGTTACCAAATTAATTTTAAATCCTTCATCCTTCATCGGGGCGGGAGCAAAAATCAACATTAACTTATTCAATGTGTAACATCTTGGAAAAGTACATTGGAAAAAATTCATGAGAGGAAGAAAAATAGTACTTTCAGAGGTCATGTGTTAATGGAACTGCTCTATAATAATGGGAATTTCTTCGATATATAACGGACAACCCTTAATATTTATGCCTTCAACCCAAGAAAAATTAAAGCTATATATTTACATTTCCCCAAAATATGGCAAGGATATATTTATAACCTCTGCATTATGGCTAGAAAAGCTTTATGGCATTGATGCGGCAAAAATCATGGGTTTTACAAAAAAAAAAAAAAAAAAAAATGATAAAAATAAAAACATCCGAAATAGCAATGCCTTTTGGTCTCCTTGGATGAAATTCTTTATAGGACATTTGAAGTTGCCCCTCTATCCTCCTGTCTGGCCGGCTGGAATGCACGATAACCCTCGAAGAAATATCCAATTTGGTTCAAATATGGAAAATCGTAGTATTTTTACCAAATCTAGATCGAGTTTGTAATGGAGTTTCTTCTGAGTACTTTACTTCCGGAAGAGAACTGTTTACATCCGCCAACTACCCCCAGCTATCGATATTTTTATGATTTTCACGACATTATTAACCGGAATTTAATTTTTAAATTTCGTATTTAAAGTTCGTAATGGGTAGGACAACCTATAATGGAAAATTGTCTATGCAGGTCCACGTCTTTGTATAGCCCACTTAAAACGGCACCTTTCTTTATTCGGTATAACATAAAATTACTTAGGCAGAAACACGTCTTCGCATAGCCCCCATATAACGGTATTACTTTGAGTTATATATTTTCGACGGAATTTTTTGACAATTTACAAGTTCCTCCCGAATGTTGTATAAAAAGTTCGTCCCGGCTGAACTTAGCTGCTTTTTTACTTGTTATAACCTCCACCAAAGTATGGAGTGTATATTAAGTTTGTCATTCCGTTTGTAACACCTCGAAATATACATTTTAGACCCCACAAAGTACATATATTCTTGTCCAGCATAAAATTCTATGTCGATTTAGCAAGGTCCGTCCGTCTGTGCGTCTATCCGTCTGTGGAAATCACTCTACCTTCCGAACGAAATGAAGTAGGTAAATAAAATTTTACTCTAATGTGTATTAGTCTGCAGGACTTTTGGTATTGAAAATGGGCCATGTAGGACCACGTCTTCGTATAGCCCCTATATAACGGTACCTCCCGATATTCGGTATTTTAATGATTTTAGCGACATTGTGTACCGGAATTGTTTCAAAATTGGCATTTGAAGTTCGTAACAGATACTACAGCATAAGTCAGAAAATGGGCCATGTGGGACCACGTCTTCGTATAGCCCCCATATAACGGTACCCCCCAATATTCTGTATTTTAATGGTTTTAGCGACATTATTCACCGGAATTGTTTCAAATTACGCATTTGAATTTCGTAATGGATACAACAGCCAATGACAGAAAATTGTCTGTGCGGGTCCACGTCTTCGTATAACCCCCATATAAAGGAACCCCCGATTTTCGGCATTTTGATGATTTTAGCGACATTATTTACCAATAATTATTTTACATTTTGTAATTGAAGTTCGTAATGGATGCTACAGCCTATACCAGGAAATTGTCTGTGCAGTTCCACGTTTTATAACCTCCATGGTACCACCCTATATTCGGTATTTTGATGATTTGAGCTACATTATAAACTGATTTTTTCAAGGTTCGCTTTTGAATATTGTAATAGCTTGTGACAGGTCCACGTCGTCGTAAAGACCCTAATATACGGCTACATTCGGTATTTTTTTAAGTTTTTAACAAAATTTCTAACGAATTATTTTATTTGAAAATTGCCAAATTTGTACCAAATGGTGGGGGGTATTCAAAGTTCGGCCCGGCTGAACTTAACTGCTTTTTTACTTGTTTTTATTTAATTTTGCGATCAACATTTTAGAAATTGAATTATAATTTCAAAAATGTCACCTTCTGTATTTTTCGCGGCGTTTAAGCTTAAATAGCGGAAATCTATCCATTTTTCGTTTACCTAGAGTGACCTACATGGAAAATCTCTTAATAACCATCATGTACAATTCGGTAACTTGTGGAACCATTTTAGTACGAATTTCGGATTTTCGCCCTATCACAACCAATCAATCGGTATTATTTTCGGCCCTCAAAGTAGGAATTTAAAACCACACACACATTTTTTAAACCTTTGTTCAGAAATTCAAATATTAAGCTCATACTGATTGCTTACTGAACCAAATTGTATTTTTAGTACTTTTCGTAAACATAAAGTACACATTTTGGAAAATCCCAGCTAATCTCACCCAAAGGAGACCTTCTCGCCTAAATTTAGAGTTCTGGCTCTTTCGGATCACTCAAAAGCGATTTAGTAGTATTTTGTATTTTTTTATAGTTTTCGTACCGAGTTGCCAAAAATGCATTTTAAGCATTTCAACCATTTCATTTGTTTTTTTTTCTAGCAGATTAAGAGTATGAGTCGAAGTGGTTTGAAATTTCTCTGAATATCTAAGTTTCCCCTTCTCCACATTCATTCTTAGGCTTCCCAGTAATAGAATATCCAGACTTATTAATTACTTTTTCTTTACAAATCAACAAAAACCAACTATAATCCCTAATGACATTCACCGCCGTCATCTGCATAGTTTTTGTTTTGTTTACACAATTAATAATAATATTCCAGCGAAAAAATCGACTATTAAGTAATTCGAATGCAAATTAATTTTTAAGTGAAAGTCCGACGTCTGAGAGTGCATTTATTTATTTATTTATTTTGCCAGATGCATTTCTAGCAACAACAACAACTGGCAGTTTCAACACCTTGTCACTTGAGATTTGTATTTTTGTGATTTTTTTATTTTTGAGTAACGGAAAGCTACTGACTGTTTTTGATTCAAAATTATTATTATAAATTATTTCACCGAGGCACCCAATTAAATTATTACAATTATAATTGTGGAAATGTAAATGGGAATTCAGAAGTCGATTCCACGTGGCATTTCTCAGGGAGAATAAAATATGGAAATCAATTGGGGAATTAGGTAATTTGAAATGTATCAAGGAGGGGTTAGGTCGAGAGCAATTGTATGGATCTAGATATTTTAAGAAAATATATAATAGTTATGGAAATTATTATGAATATATAACTTTTATTATATTTATAATTATATGATATTATAAATAATAAATAAAAAGAAAAGTAAGGCAAATTATGAAAATGGAGCTAAAAATAGAAGACACGTGTATCGGCGGTATAAATGTTGACATAGCCAAGTAATCTTAATAAAGGGGAAACTTTACTCCTCTTCCAATTTATTTCTATGTTTTATTTATTAATTTATTATTGAAATTGTTTGACTATGATTCCTTGAAACCCGTGCATTTTAGCTATATAAAGTGTCTTCGGCAATATTACTGGTAACAATACGAAGATTATTACGTCCAAAAATGTTAACCCCCAATCTAGACACTAAATGGATCTTTTTTAACCTTTTTCAAAATATGGTTTAAAACTCCATCTAAACTGGATTCTGGATATTCTACAAATTTATTTGTCATAAAATTCTACTATAGCTTCAAGAAGACATCAAGAGTCTTATATGAACGTTAGGAATTCATTAATATTAAACACAGTAGGGTAAAATACGAACTGTATGCAAAATTCCCGAAGAAAACACCATCTCAGAAGTATGACATTTAAGGCAAATTTATTTTTTTTTTATCAAATTTCACTATAAGTCACTAAAGACAAAAAATCTCTATTTCCATTATATCTCAAGAAAATGTTTGCATCAATGTTGCCAAAAAAATCGATTTTTCTTAGTTGATGCACGAAAGTTACGAAAATTTCATTTTAGGCTGAAAGTGTGAAAAGAAAAAATATTCTACACACAATTTAACTATAAATCTCAGAATAAATCGTATGTCTTGGTTTAATAGTTTTGAAGAAAATCACATTCGAAAAATAAATATTACAAGTGACAATTATTTGTTTTCATTTTTTATTGCTAATTCAAAACGTTTCAATACTGAGGCAAGATCTCCAATAACAATTCATTTTTTGGGAAAAGTGTCGGAGGAAGAATAATTCAATATCGAATTTCATTATGAGTCTCTGAACAAAAGATATTTGTATACCTACTGTGGACCCTGAAAAAATTATCACCAAAAATGCCAGGAATTCAGGAAATGTTAAAAACTAATTTGAAAGCTTAAGTAAGTACCTCATTTGAATTTAGGAAAAAATCTCCCACAAAACATCATTTTAGAAGGTTGATGTCAAAGAAAAAAATAATTTTCATCAAATTCCACTGTTCGTCACAAAGGGAAAAAAATTTGTATTACCTATAAATATCAAGAAAATATTTGCACAAATGTTGTAAAAAAAACCGAATATAATTCCTAATTTTTTTCTTCAATTTTTCATCGGCCTATTTTCGATTTGCAGCATGAAAGTAACATAAAATGTCATTTTAGGCAGAAACTGTCAAAGCACGAAATATTTTACACTAAATTTAACTACAAATCTCAGAATAAATCGTATACCTAGGTTTAATAGTTTCTAAAAAAAACAGATTCGAAAAATGAATGTTATAAATGATAATAATGTTTTTACATTTTTACTGCTAATTTGACAAATTTCAATAATAAATCAAAATCTCCTTTAATATTTCATTTTTAGGAAAAAGTGTCAGAGGAAAAATGATTATATATCGAATTTCATTATGAGCCTCTGAACAAAAAAAAAATATATACCTATAAGTGGACCCTGAAAAAATGATCACCAAAAATGCTAGGAATTCAGAAAATGTTAAAAACTAATTTGAAAGCTTAAGTAAGTACATCATTTGAATTTGGGAAAAAATCTCCCACAAAGCATCATTTTAGAGGGATGACGTCAAAGAAAAAAAATATACTTCATGAAATTCCACTGTATGTCACCAAAGGAAAGAAATCTATATTTCTTATAAATATCAAGAAAATATTTAAACCAATGTTGTCAAAAAAATGCGAAAATATTTCCTGGTTTTTGGATAAATTATTCATCTGCATTTTTTGAGTTGATGTATAAAGGTAACAGAAAATTTCATTTTAGGCGGAAATTGTCAAAGCACGAAATATTCTACACAATATTTCATCAAAGATTTCAGAATAAATTACATGTCTAGGTTTAATAGTTTCTGTGAAAAACATATTCGAAAAATGAATACTACAAGTGAATATTATGTGTACTGCTAGTTTAACTCATTTCAATAATAAGTCAAAATCTCCCTAAATACTTGATTTTTGATGAAAATTTCATAGGAAAAAATATTCTAGATCAAATTTCATTGTAAGTCCCTGAATAAAAGAAAGTTGTATACTTAATATTTGCCATAAAAAAATTATCACCAAAATCGCCATGAACTCAGGAAAAGTCAAAAGCACATTTTGGGGCTATAGCTTTTTTTGAAATTTTTTGAATATACAAAAATCCCAAAAATTATTTGAAATTTCTGGAATCCAAAAAAGAAAAAAATTGTCCCTTTTTGGATATTTTTTTAATAATACAAAATTCTGAAATCCCAAAAATATTTTGAAATTTCTGCAATTCTTTATACCAAAAATGAAAAATAATTTTTACCCTTCTGTAAATTGTCCACCTCTCTCTCATTATGCATTATTTCATAAATATTAAATTCCCCAACAAGATAAATAGTCTAATTAATTTTGCAATTCAATTCAAAACGCCCATAAAAATACAAAATCTCTCTATCTTCATTACCAGCCTCCTCGTAATGGCTGCCAGCCACTTTGTTTCGATTTTGCAAATATTTGTATATCTTAATTATGAAAATTTAAAAATAATTTATTTGCTATTCTCCCCCCCGAATTGAAATTCCATTAAATATCGATCAAAACAATAATAAATTAATAAATATTTGACGCAACCGATGAATCGAAACGCAGCTGAGCTGAGCGATTTAAATCGATGGGGAATATTTTTGTTGATATTTACCTGGCGGTTCTTTTTGGTGAGTTGAGCACACGAGCCGGCGATTTTATTTCGAATCTTGGCTTTTTTGTCGGGAATTGTCAACACGGTGTGTTTTGTGGTTAAAACTAAATAAATATTTTGTTTAGAGCTGCGTATTAAGCACATCGGTAGTTTTTTTTTGTTTAGACAGATCGAACAGTGGTTCCACTATTAATGTTTTTTTTTTGAAAGGCATTAATACAGGGTGAGATGAAAAAACTGCGACCAACTTCAGACTGCTGTCATTTCTAAGCCACTCCACTCCGACAGCTGTTAAAATTATACCAGTGACAGCTCATTATATTGTTTGCAAAAGTACAAAAGCATTTTTGTGAGAATTTTCCAGAAAAAAAGTTATTCGTGATGGAATTCAATCGTGATAGTGTGATTTCTTTATATTTGGCTGGAAAACCACAGGTGGCTATCGTTAGAGCACTCCAGCATTTAAATGGGAATTAATCTTTTGTGTCTCGTACCATCGCTCGTTACCGTGATACTGGTAGCGTAGCCCGACGCCAAGGAAGTGGACGGAAGAAAACAGCAACATCAGCAGAAATGGTTCGAAAAGTAAAGAAGCTACTTGATCGAAACCCCCGTTGCAGTGGCCAAAAAATGGCTCGTAAGCCGAACATATCACAATATTCCATTCGGCAAATATTGAAAAATGAGGTTGGGGTAAAGCCATTGAAATTCCAAAAAGTACAAGAACTTACCGCGCAACAATAAGAAAATAGACTCAAAAGAGCTAAAGAGTTGCTTCGCTTGATCGAAAGTGGTGAACTGCCGAATTTGGTTTTCTCCGATCTCCGATGAGAAAACATTCGTTGTCAAGCAGTTTGTACACAAACAAAATGATCGTGTTTACTTGCCAAAGAGATCAGGTGAAAATTTGCACCTTCGTTTGGGCGCCGGCCATGGTGATGGTGTGGGCCGCCATAACAGCCGATGGTCGCTCTCCACTCGTATTAATTGACAGCAGCATCAGAATAAATGCCGAATATTATCGCAAAAATATTCTGGAAGCCTTGGGCACGCAAACATTCTGGCCGCAGACCTTGAACATTCCAACAGGACCAGTGAGTGCACCATCGCACTCAGCACGCGCCACCCATGAATGGTTACAAAATGGGGTTCCTCGGTTCATTTCCATCGCACAATGGCCACCAAAATCTCCGGATAGCAATCCGTTGGACTATTGTGTCTGGAGTATTCTGGAAAGCAAGGTTGGCACTAAAAGATACCAAAGTCTCGATCACCTCAAGCAAGCGCTTCGCCGAAAATGGGTCAAAATGCCGCAGGGCAACATTTGGGCAGCATGTGACGATTTCATTGGCCATTTGAAGACCATAACTCGTGCCAATGTTGATCAATTCGAACAAATCTAGACTTATTCTAAAATTTGATGCTATTTCCGACATTTTTTGCTTTCGATAAAATTTAAGAAAAATCTCATCCTGTATACCTATCGAAAAATAATTTGACTAGGAAGATCATTGGGTTTCCTTTATATGGAACGTCTTCATAAGTTCTTGTAATTATAGGAGACCTTCAGAAGGTCTTTTGATCATAGAAGACTTTTATTAGATCACCGAATCATTTTAGACCCTTAGCAGGTCATCTGTCTATAGGAGACCTTCATAAAGTCTTCTGGGAGGCCTTAAAAAAGGAGACCTTTATAAGTTATTCTAGGTATTGGAGACCTTCATGACAACCTAAAAAATGTTTTCTAGTTATAAGAGTCTTTTATAAGTGTCTACTTTTCATAGAGGTCATTCCCAATGCCCTCTAATCACTAAGTACTTTCTGAAGGTACTGTGAAATCTTTTAGCTGGTCGCAAATCTGCAGAAGACTTTAAGAAATTTTTAATAAATCTTCTATCTGTAACAGACTTCCTGAGGTTCTTCTTTCCATAGAATCCTTGTGGGAGTGAAAAAAGTGTTTTCCTCAGAGAAGGTTATAAAATAATTCAAAAAATCTTTCTAAGGGACACATAAAATCGTCAGACTTTAAAAAAATCTCCTTTACAACATACAGCAGCTGGTCTTCTGGCTCAAAACAACTTTTGTAAAAAAAAACATTTTGAAAAATATTTTCTCTTATTCACTGTTTCCCCCATTAATATTTGCCCACAGTAGTCATATTTGCAGCTTCTGAACATTCGTTCGATGGCTATTAGCGGCCATCGTTCATCTTCAGAGATACTAAAGCGTTTAATAATAGCTTTCCGATATTTACTTTTTCGATTTTGTATTTAAATTTTGTCTACGAATGAATGAACGAAGTGCCTTCACCAGGTTTTTGTTTGCTTAAATTAAAGTAATGCCAAGAAATTGATAGAAATGTGGGATACACACGCTCAAATTTAGGGCCATGGAATAAATATTAAAGAATCAAATGACTCGAAAAATATTTCTATAAATCGGGACTGGGGATCAGATTACGCTATGGGTTTAAGTCTCAGATGACATTGGTATAAATATTCTTAAAGAAGCCACATTCTTGATTCTGATGTTAAAAAAAACTTGTAAGTGGATATTTGGGTTCAGGAAATACATTTTTTTTTTTTAAATCCATGCCCGTGTATTTTTTTTTTTTTTTTTTTTGGTTTAGAAAATATTTTAAAAAATCTACTTTTGTGGCTCTTTGGTTCTTTAGAAAATATAAAAAAAAATCCACGTTTGTTAAATATCCACGTTTGTAGCCACGAGATTCCGTGAAGAAAGCACTTTCGAATAATTTACACTTACGGCCTCGAAAGCCCTTGAAAAAAATATTTAAAAAATCCAAGATTGTGGTTCCTTTCGAAAATACTTTTAACATAATCTTGAATGCACCAAAATCCACTCCATTTGAGCTGATTTTAACCATTTTGTACACAATAAACGTGAAATCGGATGAAATTATATGAAGGATATATCCAAATCTAAACCGATATCGATAAAATTCGGCAGAGGTATTTCTGAGCTGTTCTGATAACTGGTAACAAATATCATTGTTGTTGAGTTTATATTACGAATGTTAGAAACTTAAACACCAAATCGGATGAAACATATACATGGGATCTATTGTTTTATCTAAACTGAAATTTGACACACTTGCTTCTAGGCTGAATTCGGTCGGATATGCCGAAATATTTCTTATTTGGACGAATATTACACATATGGCACATAGTAAAATTTAAATCGGAGCTATATATAAATTTGGACCGATTCTCAACAATTTCAATAGGGTTCGTCCTTTGGCAAAACGAATGATTTATGGAAAATTTTATGCCAATCGGAGAATAAATGCAAACTTTTCTTTCCTTTTAAAAATACATAGACAGACACACAGATGGACATGTATAAATTGACTCAGAATGTGATTCTCTGAAGATCACCATCAAAAGATATGCAGATCAATTTAGTTTCCTCTTTAAGTCCCTAAAAATATTTTTAGAGCTCCACGATTGTGGCTCTTTAGGCCCCTGAAAAAAATAAACGTTTGTGGTTCAAACATTCCCGTTAGTGGTTTAAATTGCCCTCAGTTTCTCTAAACGTCTAAAAATTTAATCTAAAAATTTACTTTCTAGTACAAAAATGCCGTTTAATATCCTCTGTCATATGACTAGGTATTCCTTCAGCCGTATGGTTCAGCCACACCTGCTTCATCGAAATAACGATCTTAGACTCCAGGTCTCTTCGGACCAAATCCGTTTCAGGACATTTGGAATCTCTAGATCGTTCGTCCGTATGTTTGCTGGCTGGTGCGCACGAACACTCTACATCGTACATTTAGTATTATTGTCAAACTTAAATAGAGTTGGGAGATGCGCAACATCGGTCCACACCTTCCGGTACCTCGCACACAAAAGGCCGACGTTTTCAAAAAAAATATATATATATAAATAAAGTAAAATAAAATAAAATACAACAAAAATAAATAAATAGATAAAATAAAAAAAAAATAAATAAATAGAAAAATAAAAAAACAAGTAAAAAACCGTAAGTTCGGCCGGGCCGATCTTTGAATACCCTCCACCATTTGGAACGAATGTGGAAATTTTCAGAAAAAAATAAATAAAATCCGTTAAAAATTCTATTAGAATCTTAAAAATACCAAATGTAGCCATTATATTAGGGTCTATACGACAACTTTTGTCATAAGCAATTGCAATATTCAAATGCAAAACTTGAAAAAAAATCTGCGAATAATGTTAAAATAATGCTAAAATCATCAAAATACCAAATATAGGGAGGTAGTATTACATAAGGGCTATGCCAAAACGTGGACATGTAAAGACAATTTTTTATCATAGGATTTAGTACCCATTACGAACATTAAATACCAAATCTTAAACAATTCCGGTGAATAATGTCCGAATACCGAATATCAGGAAATGCCGTTATATGGGTATGGGTGCTATACAAAGGCGTGGATCTGCACAGATAATTTTCTGTCATAGGCTGTAGTATCTATACGAACTTCAAATAAAAAAAATTGAAATAGTTCCGGTAAATAATGTCTCCAAAATCATCAAAATACCCAATATCGGGAGGTACGGTTATATGGGGGCTATACGAAGACGCGGACCTACATGGCACATTTTCTGTCTTAGGCTGTACGAACTTTAAATATCAAATTTGAAACAATTCCGGTGAATAATGTCGCTAAAATAATAAAAATACCGAATATCGGGAGGTACCGTTATATGGGGGCTATACCAAAACGAGGACCTACATGGCCCATTTTCAATACCAAAAGTCCTGCACACATAACATATATTTGAGTAAAATTTTATCAATCTACTTCAATTCGCTCGGAAGCTAGAGTGATTTCTACAGACGGACAAATGGATGGACGGACGGATAAAAATCATCAAGATATCGAATATCGGGGATTACCGTTATTTGTGGGCTATAGGATATCGTGGACATATATATACAATACTCTTCCAAGGGGAAGGAGGAACTCTTTTTGTGGATTTTCATTGAAAAATGTGGCTACAAACATCAAAATGCCGAATATGGTGGGGTACCGTTCTCGAAAAGTTGTTCTTAAATATTCCACATTTGTGGCTCGTATAGATGGTTCTCGAAAACTACTTTTCAAATCATAAGTCTAAGGTATAGATGTCTCTCCAAAAAAATATTTAAAAAAAATCCGCTCTTGTGGCTTTGACAAAATATTTTTTTCAAAACGCCTATGTGGGATAGTTCCACGTTTGTGGCTCAAATTAATTACTCTTTAAAAACAATTCTCGAAAGTCCACTTTTGTCGTATAGATGGCTCTCGAAAAAAGATTTCAAAAAGAGATTAACGTTTGTCATTCAGATATCTTCTTCTATATCTATAAAAGAGGAAAATGTTTGTATGTTTGTTTGTTTGTTTGTTTGTTTGTTTGTTTGTAATTTATGGACTCGAAAACCGCTGAATAGATTTCCCTGAAAATTTCCATATATATTGCAACATCGCCTGAAAGTAACATAGGCTATATACATTTTTGAATTTCCACTTGGAACTGGAGATATAGCATCAGAATCGGAGGTACCTCCAAAAAATTTAGATTTTATATGCACATATCTATTGATTGGTTGAAGATACAGTCTCCAAATTTGGAATACATAACGGAATTTGGAACAAAAATAAGTTTGCCAAATTATATTGTAATCGGTTCAGATTTGGATATAGCTCCCATATATATTTTCGACCGATTTCAAGCATTTGATGCACCAAACACGCTATATATCCCCAATTTCAATGAAATTTGAAACGTGTAATTGATTTTATCTAAAAAATTGATTTCCCAAATTATAATGAAATCGGTTCAGATTTGGATATAGCTCCCATATACATTTTCGGCCGATTTCATGTATTTGGTGGACCAAACACGATATGTATTTCCAATTGTAATGAAATTTAAAATAAGTAACGGAATTGGGAGCCAAAATGAATTTGTCAATTTAAATTGAAATCGGTTCAGATTTGGATATAGCTCCCATATATATTTTCGACCGATTTCGTTTATTTGATGCCTCATACATGATATGAATATTCGATTCCAATGAAATTTGGAATGTTGAACGGGATTTGATCCGAAAATAAGTTTATCAAATTATATTGAAATCGGTTCAGATTTGGATATAGCTCCCATATATATTTTCTGCCGATTTCAAGCATTTGATGCACCAAACACGCTATGTATCTCTAATTTCAATGAAATTTGCAATGTGTAGCGGAAATTAAAACCAATATACATTTGTCAACTTATATTGAAATCGGTTCAGATTTGGATATAGCTCCCATATACATTTTCGGCCGATTTCATGTATTTGGTGGACCAAACACGATATGTATTTCCAATTGTAATGAAATTTAAAATAAGTAACGGAATTGGGAGCCAAAATGAATTTGTCAAATTAAATTGAAATCGGTTCTGATTTGGATATAGCTCCCATATATATTTTCGACCGATTTCATGTATTTGATGCACCAAACACGCTATGTATCTCTCATTTCAATGAAATTTGCAATGTGTAGCGGAAATTAAAACAAATATACATTTGTCAAATTATATTAATATCGGTTCAGATTTGGATATAGCTCTCATATATATTTTCGACCGATTCATGTATTTTATGCACCATACACGATATGTATGTTCGATTCCAAAGAAATTTGGAATATGTAACGGGATTTTGATTAGAAAGTAAATTAGTCAATTTATATTAAAATCGGTATAGATTTGGATATAGCTCCCATATATATTTTCCGCCGATTTCACATATTTGATGCACAAAACACGATACGTATTTCCGATTCCAACGAAATTCGGCATGAGTGGCTAAATTTGGTACAAAAATAAATTTGACAAATTATATTCAAATACGCTCAGATTTGATTATAGCTCCCATAATCCCAGAATGTGTGGCGGAATTTGGTTACAATAATAAAAGTGACAAATTAATTGGAAATTAGTTAAGATTTGGATATAGCTCCCATATATATATTATCGGCCGATTTCACATATTTGACACACCAATTTCAATGAAATATGAAAGGTGTGGCGGAGTTTGGTGTAAAAGTATTTTTTTTTAAATTATATTTAAATCGGATCAGATTGGTATATGATTTTAATAAGAACCATTGACCCACAACGCCTTAGGCTAACACTAAAAAACAACACAACAATTGATTTATTACGGGGAAGTATGTTGCTACCTCGAATTCACTAATTGCAATAAAATGCCACTCAACTTCAAAAGATTGTAGTTTACTGCACGCTTGGTATTTGCTATGAAATAAATAATTCCAAAGGACAAACCCTTCGTGTATGTATGTCATGTTACTGCTTTTCTAATGGTTTTGGTTATTTACGCATTAAAGTAGTGCAATAATTTTTTTTTTTTTTAATTTTTAAATTTGTTTTTTTTTTTTATCCAACATATATTCGTAAATAAAATTTTGAATGCATATAAAATCAAAAGGGGTAGCGAAGCGCACCGGGTTCAGCTAGTTGTTTATAAATCTTCAAAAACTTTGTTAAAAAATCAACATTTATGGCATGGATGATGGCTCTTGAAAAAATATTCTTCAGAAATCCAAGATAGTAGAAAAAACCAGGATTCTAAAAAAAATCACATTTGTGGTACAGATGGCGATGGAATAATATTCTTATAAAATTAAGATGGCGCTCGCAAAATATTAATACCAATTATTCTTAAAAAAAATCCACGTGCCGTCATGCTGATTTGATTTCCCCACCTTCCAAAATTTGTATTTCAATCTGACCATTGCACTTGTTGTTTAAAAAATAATTGACCCCTTATAAACAAATACTCTTTGTGTTAATGTGTCTCGCTGGTGTTACACGCTCTTATCAGATGTGTCAGTCGAATGTGGGTTTTCAATGGCCAAGACGACGCAACAAAAAAAAAAAAATTAACCGGACATGTTAACAAACCGGCCAAAACAATTATTGCAATTAAATACATACGAACATAATTATGTTTCATGATAGACCTACATATTTACATGTGTTTGTATGTCTATCTGTCTGTCTGTATGTACAACAATGAGTGATTGCAGATTTATTTGTTTTGACTGAGTTTTTTTATTGAATGGCTTATTAACACACAAAAAAAAAATTCAAAAATAGATTCAAAACAATATCAAAGAACAAGGTTCACAGCGTTGAGGGTTTAATGACCCCTCCAAAAAAAACCAAAAAAAACTGAAACTTCATCCCCAGATATAGGAAATAGATTTTATTTTAATGGCTCAAGTTATTCCAAGAAAATCTTGACTACCGTAACCACATGACCTTTGTACAGTTCCGAAAAGTTGAATTGAAATTGTTTTTAATATTCTTGTTGTTGTTATTATTGTTATTGCTTTGCAATTTGACTTTCTGTTATTAACATTGGCTTTGACAATAACATCAATTGAATGTTAAACGAAAAAAAATCCAAAAAAAATAATTGAACACGACATGACTCAAAATGCTACCGCTGAAGCAAAAACGCTTCCAACGGCCAGGTGGCAAAATTTGAGGCAAGGTGTTTCGGTTTGGGCTTTTAGAGTGGCTTATCTAGAGTTCTTTTCAAAAACCAACCAAACCGGCAACCTTGAGTGCAGCCAAAAAACCAATAACGATTTTGGCTTTAATGGTATTTCATTAGAACTGGCCATAGATTTTGGCACGCTCGCGGTGTTTACATTTTTTCGCCACCAAGAGCAAGACCACCAATGGAGGTTGGAGGTAGGTAGGTGGGCAGCAGGCTGACTGGCCAGCATCTTAATGTGATTACAGTTTTGATATGAAATGCAACCAGCATAAAATGCATTTTGATTTACGAGCTGCTAGCAGTTGGCTTTGCAAAAACTTAACAACATTTTTGGTCATGATCTTCAATGGCGTTTAGCTTCGCCGCCATCAAGACCAATGGGTGCCTGTGTCTATGTCTATGCCTCTGTGTTGTGAGCGGCCAATTAATGTTTGGTATTAAATGTATATCAAGGACACGCTGACCAAGATGTCGCTGATGGTCAAGATGCCAATAATTAATCGCTCGTGGGCAAGACCTGATATTCTTAAGCGATTTGACAAAAATGATCGCCGTTTATTCCAAACCACTAATTTGTTAAACATTTAGCAAATTCTTAACAGCTTTAATTGCTCAACATTAATTATAATCAATTACCAATGAAAATTGTTGGTTGTTAGTTGTAATGGCAGAAACGACGAATATTTTCTACCCTCTTTGAATGCCGTTGAAATTATATTGAACAAAGTAAGAAGTATCAGTCGGGTTTGCCGAGAGGCCCTCATAATTCCCAGGGATTATGTCGAGGCATTGTGTCCGATTTTATTTTGGTCATAGCCCCCCATTTTAATGTGGGGATGATGTCCGCCTCTAAAATCGGACATAATCCCCATGGGGAGTATGACCGTTTGTTGTGGGAATTATGTTCAACAAATTTTTGGACATAGTCCCAGGTAGAAAACAAGTTAAAAAGCAGTAAGTTCGGCCAGGCCGCACTTTGAATACCCTACACCATTTGGAACAAATTTGGAAATTTTCAAAAAAAAAATCCTTAAAAAATTCTGTTAAAATTTTAAAAATACCGAATATAGCCGTTATATTGGGGTCTATACAACGTGGACCTACATAGGCATTGTTTGTCATAATCCATTACCATATTCAAATTCGAAACTTCAGATAAACGGTGAATAAGCTAAAATCCTGAAAATATCGTATATAGGGAGGTCCAGGTCCTGGACCAGCATAGTCAATTTTCTGGCACGGGCTATAGCATCCATTACGAACGTCAAATACGACATCTCAAACAATTTCGGTGGGTATTGTACCTAAACTCGTCAAAATACCGAATATAGGGAGGTACTGATATATGGGGCCTATACGAAGACCTGGACCTGCATAGACAAGTTTCTGTCATAGGCTGTAGTATCCATTACGAATCTCAAATACCAAATTTGAAACATTTCCTCTGAATAATGTCGCTAAAATCATCAAAATACCGAATACAGGGAGGTACTGATATATAGGGCCTATACGAAGACCTGGACCTGCATAGACAATTTTCTGTCACAGACTGTAGTACCCATTATGAACTCTAAACACGTAATTTGAATTAATTCCGGTGAATAATGACGCCAAAATCATCAAAATACCGAATATCGGGAGGTACCGTTATATGGGGGCTATACGAAGACGTGGACCTGCACAGACAATTTTCTGTCATAGGCTGTGGCATCCATTACGAATCTCAAATACCAAAGTTAAAGCAATTCCGGTGAATAATGTCATCATCAAAATACCGAATATCGGGAGGTACCATTATGTGGGGGCTATATGAAAACGTGGACCTACATGACCCATTTACGAACTTAACCTGCCTACTGGAAAAATAAACACGTATGCATAAATGTTAGCCTTCTATCTCAATTCGTTCGAAAGATAGCGTGATTACAACAGATAGACGGATAGATAGATAGACGGACATGGCTAAATCGACTTAGAATTGTACGCTGACCAAGAATATAAATATACTTTGTTTGGCAAATATTGAAAAATAAGCTCTGTGTAAAGCCATTAAAATTCCAAAAAGTACAAGAACTTACACCGCAACAAAAAGAAAATAGACTCAAAAGAGCTAAAGAGTTACTTCGCTTGGCCGAAAGTGATGTACTGCCGAATTTGGATTTCTCCGTCTTCGGTGAGAGAACATTCGTTTTCCAGCAGTTTCTTAAGAAACAAAATGATCGGGTTTACTTGCCAAAGAGGTCAGCTGAAAATGTGCACCTTCGGTTGGCCACGAGAACTCAGGCGGCTGTCTTGATGGTGTGGCCCGCCATTACAGCCGATGATCGTTCTCCGCTCGTATTAATCGACTGTGGCATTAGAATAAATGCCAAATATTATCGCGAAAATATTCTGGAGGATGTATTAAAGCCTTGGACACGCAAAAATTTAGGCTGCAGACCTTGGACATTCCAACAGGACTCAGCACCAACGCAGTCAGCACGCTCCACCCAAGAATGGTTACAAAATGAGGTTCCTCGCTTCATTTCCAGTGCACAATGGCAACCAAAATCTCTGGATACCAATCCGTTGGACTATAGTGTCTGGCGTATTTTGGAACGCAAGGTTGGCACTTAAAAATACCAAAGTGTCGATCACCTCAAGCAAGTGCTTCACCGAGAATGTGCCTAAATACCGCAGAGCAACATTCGGGCAGCGTGTGACTGTTTCATTGGCCGTTTGAAGGCCATAATTCGTGCAAAAGGTGACCAATTCGAACAAATCTAAACTTATTCTTAATTTTGATGCTATTTCCGACATTTTTTGCTTTCATACAATAAAATTAAAAAAAATTTAAAATTATGGCGTTTGACTTTGTTGCAGTTTTTTTATCTCACCCTGTATAAGTATGAATTGCCAATCTTTCCTACACTCCAAATTTCCAATACTACCTCCATAACTCAATCATACAATCCCATATAAATGTTATTTCAAAATTTCAGGATTCCAGCTTGATCGATTGACCCAAATCCTAATTGTTCCAAATTTAGTATTATTTAGTACACATAAGTACGAATTCTCAAAGCTTCCTACATACCACAATCCACCACTCCCTCAGTAACCTCAATTCTAAATTTTAACTTTCCATCCTTATCGGTTCGCCTAAATACAAAAGTTCTTACATAACCCAATCCTTCACTCCAATAGTAACCTTATTTCCAATTTTCAGGATTGGCTCACCCAAATCACTTCGCTTAAGCGCTACTGTACCAGAAGGAGTGAACCGATATATCTCATCTTCACCCCAGATCTTGTGATAATAAAAGTATTGGAATGTATGAAATTTGAAAAGAATTTGATGCTTATTAAGCTTTCATTATTCAAAATTTTGACCTTTTGTTGGGAAGGTAGCAGATGGGGTGGGTTCATATTTGCCACATTCATAACAGATTTTGTGTTGCTAGAAATATTAGGATAAATGAAGGTTAGAATGAATCGGATGCTTATTTATGATTTTGTGAGCCTTTCGGTTATTCAAAATGAGCTAAATTATTTTCTGTAAAAATGTTGACCTTCAGTGAGGGAGGTACCAGAAGGAATGGGCAGATATAGCTTATCTCCGAACTCGATCTAAGCTTGATAATAATATTACCATATACCAAGTTTGAACCAAATCGGTTACTTCCCTTCGAGTGTTATCGTACGCACCACACAGATAGACAAACATACGGCCAACTCCAGATCAACTCCAAATGTCCTGAAACGGATTTGCTCCAAAGATCTATGGTGTAAAACCTTTATTTCAATGAGGCACGTTTTTGCCGTTTTTAATTATAAATAGAGGACATACAAAATAAAAAACCTCGTTTGTAGCTTAGATGGTTCTTTGAAATTAAATATTTTTTTTTTAGTTTTACCATTGTGACTTAGAAAAAATATTAAAAAAATCCTTGTTTGTGGCTTTGATAGTTTTCGAAAAAAAAATTCTAAAAATATCCAAGTCGTGGATTAGATGACTTTCAGAAAATATTTGTTAAAATCCACATTAATGGCTCCATCGTTGCCAGAATCCTCACTTTTTAAGTCCACGTTTAAGGCTTCCGGGGTGGGAAAAAAGACAGATATTAAAAAAAATCCCCCTTCATAGCTAAATTTCCACGCCTATATCTCCCCTGACATTTGATAAATATTTTTAAAAATTTTCCTTATTTCTAATTCTGTTTACGGTGGAGTAATATTTTTTAGATTGGAACGTGTTCCAGGCTTTGTTTTTAAGTGAAAAATTAAAAAAATATGGTTTAAAAATCCCCACTTATGGCATTAATTTATGCCATTAAATGATAATTGAGATTTGTTTTTTTCTTGTTTTCTTTTGAATAAAATACCAACATTATCGGAACAAATTAACATCCAACTGCCACCTCCTCGGTAACAGCTAAGCCAGCCAGTGGTGAAAATTGGATATTTAACATCTGGTCCACATCAAATATGGGTGTTGCTGCAAGTTAGCACCGGTGTGGATTTGGCGGTGCATAAATAAAACAACAACAACTACAAAGAACAACAACAATACCTACTAAAACTTAGTATGAGATACATATTTTAAATAAATTATAGCAAGTTCTGGTTAGAACACATTAAGCCAACAATAATTCTATTCTTGACTAAGGCGGCGGCAGTGGCATTCCATCGCCTAGGGCAATAAACATTTCTGCCCCGCGCTCTTTATAATTAATTACAGAATTTAAAATCGGCGGTGTTTTGAAAAATGGAAATTCTCAATTTTTAAATTTTAAATATTTCTAAGGTGTTGCCAAGTGCAGCGACCTGTTCTCAAGCTGTGATCTAACTTTGGTTCGGGCTGCTCGTGTGGCACGTTTCTCCCTACCCACCCAGTTGTACACTGTCAACAGGTGTTGTCCGATTTGGTCTAAAAACGAATCAGAGCAGTTTTGCTTATTTTGTAGATAACAGCAACAATAGCAAAAACAACAACAACAACATTTAAAATGTTGTCATATGGAAATGAAATAAAGTTGTTTTATTTACATTTTCACTGCCACCGGAGTGGGCCGTGGTGTTGTTGGTTCGTTCGTTCGCCCGCTCGCTGTCTCGTTCATGAAAGTGAATTTTTAATTAAAGCATTATTATTATTTAACATTGCCTGGATTCGATAATCAAGAGCAGAGATTTTAGTTAGTAACTAAGTTGTCGATGTCGATGTATACAAGACCTCCGCTGGGCTTTGTATAAAGGATTATTTTTTGTAAATAGATGATTCTTCTACAGGCCATCTTTACGTAGAAACAGGTTGGATCTAATTTTGGACTTTTCAAAAATTACGAGTAAATAACAATAACTTTTCTGCAAACATTTATAAGGCCTATCGGAGCCCTCAACATGGGTTTTTAATTATAACATTGCAAAATTGTTGAATATTGTTGAATATAATAATTGTTGAATATAATAATTTTTGGAGTCGTCTTTAATTGTACTTTCAAGGCCTATCCAAACCTCAAGCCCAATCGGAATATTTTTATACCCTCCACCATACATAGAATGGAGGGTATATTAATTTCGGCGTTCCGTTTTAACTCATCAAAATAATAATTAAAGACATAACAAAGTATATGTATACTCTTGATAAGCGTTAAATTCTAAGACGATCGGTCTTTTGTCTGCAGGCAGGTCAAATTCGAAGATGGATTATCTCGGTCCACAATATCGTATAGCCCACATACAGTGGTACAACCTCCCGGATATTCGGTATTTTGATGATTTTAACCACATTTTCCAACGGAAATGTCCGCACAATCCGGACAAGGAGTTCTTTCTGAGTACTTTACCCCCTGGAATAGAATTGTTTACATAGATCCACGATATCGTATATCCCTCTTACAACGTTACCCCTCGATATTCGGTATTTCGAGGATATTAGGAACATTTTTAAATAAAATTGGAATTCCTTTTGAGTACTTTACCCCCGGGAATAGAATTTTTTATATAGGTCAACGATATCGTATAGCCTCCATATAACTGTACCTCCCGATATTCGGCATTTTGATGATTTTAGCCACATTTTTTAATGGAATTTTCTGAAATTCTACACAAGGAGTTCTTTCTGAGCTCTTTACCCCCTGAAAGAGAATTGTCTATATAGGTTTACGATAGCGTATAGCCCCCATTCAACGGTAACCCCCGATATTCTGTATTTTTAAGATTTTAGCCACATTTTTCAATGGAATTGTCCGAAAATTAACAAGTAAAGTTCCTTTAGAGTACATAGCCCCCTGGAAGAGAATTGTCTATATAGGTCTACGATAGCGTATAGCCCCCATACAGCGGTACCCCCCCAATACTCGATATTATGGCGAATTTAGAAACCTTAGTGGTTTCAAATTTAGTATTTACAGTTCGTAATGGGTACTACAGCCTATGACGAAAAATTGTGTATGCAGGCTTCGTATAGTCGTCTTCATATAGCCTCCACATAACGGTGCCTCCCAATATCCGGTATTTTGATAATTATAGCGACATTATTTACCGCAGTTGTTTCAAATTTCGTATTTAAAGTTCGTAATGGGAACTACAGAATATGCCAGAAAATTGCCTATGCAGGTCCAGGTCTTCATATAGGCCCCATATATGAGTACTTCTCTATATTCGGTATTTTAACGATTTTACCGAAATTTTTTGAAGTTTCGTGTTTGAAGTTCTTAATAGGTGTGAGAGAAAATTGTTTATGCTGGTCCAGGTCTTTGTATAGCTTCCATATAATGGTACCTCCCCATATTCGGTTTTTTTTTGATGATTTTAGCAACATTATTTACCGGATTTTTTTCTAAGTTTCGTATTTGAATATTGTAATATCTTATCACAAAAGTTGCGTATGCAGGTTCACGTCTTCGTATAGACCCAATATAACGATTATATTCGGTATTTTAAGGATTTTAACAGGATTTTTAACGGATTTTATGTTCTTAAAAATTTCCAAATTCGTTCCAAATAGTGGAGGGTATTCAAAGATCGACCTGGCCGAACTTATTTTTTTTTATTTGTTTTAGCTCTATTCGTTGATCAAATACCAAATGGCGTCATTTTATGAGTTTAGTACCATTTTATAACTTTTCGTAAATTACCCTAAACCCTTGGGTACATCTATCCTGCACTCCATCGATGACTCTCATTCTAAATTTGCGAATTCTACCTCAATATAAAGTATTAAATTTTTAGTACATTTTAGAACTTTTCGTTCCCTTTTCCAGCCTTATCACACGGCTACACACCAAGATCGGACTTATGTAAAGATTCAATATTCTTACTTCAGCCGTTTCGCCTGGGGTTTGATCTTAGAGCACTTAGTTATTTTATTACTATTTTATATTTATAAATAATGGGACATTAGCCGACTCATACTTTTTAACTTGTTATTAAGATGCATTTTTATGCCTGAATTTTTTCACGAATTATTTTTTAGTTAATTTATTTTTGAGCATGGATTTCTAAGATACTTTTTATACCCTACACCACAATTTGGTCAGGGTATTATGTCTTTGTGCATTTGTTTGTAACAGGCAAAAGGGAACGAGATAGACCCATAATTCCTTTTGATGATCTGCCGAGAATCACATTCTGAGTCGATTTATGCCTATGTCCGTCGGCCCATGTATTTTTGTAAAAGAAGTACAGTTCGCATTAATTGCCCTATCCAGATGAAATTTTGCACAAATAATTTGTTTGGCCCAAGGACGAACCCTATTGAAATCGGCCAAAATTTAGGAAATTTAATCTTTGTCCGATTTGCCTTTTATTGTGCGCCAAACGTGTAATATCAGCCCGCATAGTACGGAATTTTGCACATACACCCAAATTAGGCCTGAAAATATGTATGCCAAATTTGATCGAAATCGGTTCAGATATAGCTATAGCTCCCATATATATTGTTCATACGATTTGTTATTTTTGTCCTCCGCAGCCGTAATATGCACTCTGTAACAACAATATTTGGGAAAATATATCAAATACAGCTCAGAAATACATTTGCAAAATTTTATCGAGATCGGTTCAGATTTGGATATAGCTCCCATATATAACTTCGTCCGATTTTCCTTTTATTGTGCACCAAACGTCTAATATTTGTCCAAATGGGATGGAATTTGGCACTTACGACCGAATTGAGTCTAGAAGAGAGTATGTCAAATTTGGTGAAGATCGGTTAAGATATAGCTATAGCTCCCTTGTATATTGTTTATCCGATTTGTTATATTTGTTACCCACAGCCGTTATATGCACTCCGTAACAACGATATTCAGGGAAATATATCAAATACAGCTCAGAAATATCTTTGCCAAATTTTATCGAGATCGGTTCCGATATGGATATAGCTCCCATATATATATTTATCCGATTTCAAATTAATTCTGCACCAAATGGGCAATACAAGTCCGAATTCAAAAGATACAAATGCTTCGGCATATTTAGTCCTTTGAACTTTAAATTATAATTATAATCATAGCGTGTATGATTGAATTCTCCCATCAAAACTTTTAATTGTTATGCGCAGCTCTAGTAAATTAGCAAAGTGGTGTAGGGTATCATAAAGTCGGCCCCGCCCGACTTTAAGACTTTCTTTACTGGGTTATGATTTTTTTAAGATTGGATTTTTAAATTAATTTTATACGCTCAATTTTTATAGATCTAGATCTTCACGATTTATTTTTAAGCGAACATTTTTGTATTAATTTTAAGTAGGGATTTAGAGATTTTATTTTAAGTGTGGATTTTTAAAATATTTAAAAAAAAATAGTTTTGAGTGGGAATCTTTTTTAAATTTATATTTGAGCCTTATTATACCCTCAGCCATATGGCTACAGAGGGTATATATCATTTGATACGGTCAAAACGTGCCTAGTCGAAATAACGGTTTTAGACCCTAGGTCTCTTTGGACCAAATCCGTTTCAGAACATTTGGAGTCGATTTAGCGATGTCCGTCCGTCCGTCTGGCTGGCTGGTGCGAACGATAACTCTCAAAGGGAGTATACGATTTGATCCAAACTTGGTACATCGTAATATTTTTGTCAAACTTAGATCGAGTTCGGAGATGGACAATATCGGCCTACTCCTTCTGGTACCTCCCCCACAAAAGGTCGAAATTTTCAAAAAATATCTTTTTTGCACAGAAAGAGAAAGGATAATCCGATTTTGCTCCAACTTAGCAAATCCTAATATTTGCGTCAGTGCTAGGTCAGGTGTGAAAATGGACAATATCGGTCCACTCCATCAAGTACCTTCCCCACAAATGGTCAAAATTTTGAATAATTATAACTCTCATAAAATGTGATGTAAGAGTACGATTGTCTTCAAATTTCACACATCCCAATATTTAAATTAACCCAAGGTCTGATGTTAAGATGGAATATATCGGTCCACTCTTTCTGGTACCTCCCCCACAAATGGTCGAAATTTTGAAAAAAAAAATATTTTTTTTTGCACAGAAAGGGAAACGCTAATTCGATTTTGCTACAACTTTGCAAATCCTAATATTTACGTCAGTGTTAGGTCAGGTGTGAAAATGGACATTATCGGACCATTCCTTCAAGTACCTCCCCCACAAAAGGTCGAAATTTTGAATATCCATTAAGCTCATAAAACGCGAAATTAATATCGAATCCCGTTTAGACTTGACACATCTGAATATTTCTATCAACACAGGATCTGTAGAAAAAATGGTAGAAATCGGACCATTCGTCCTGGTACCTCTCCATCAAAAGGTCAAAGTTTTGAATAACCAAAACGTTTATAAAATCTGAAATAAGCGTCAGGTTATCTTTATATATAACACATTCTATTATTTCCACTAACAAAGGATCCGTTGTGAAGGTGGGATATATCGGTCCACTCCATCTGGTATCTTCCCTACAAAAGCTCACAATTTTGAAGCTCATAAGAACCGAAAGTGACATCCGATTCTATTCAAGACATCCCAAAATTTCCATTAATCCCAAATTTTTCATCCCAAAATTTCCATTAACATAACACAGTCCAAACCTAGCACGTTGCAATATTTATATCATATTTATTTAAGTCCGATACGAAATGACCAATATTGACCCTTTCCTTCGGAACCTTCTGCATAAGGGGTTAAATATTTGAATAATCATAACAGAAGTCAAAATATTTTTAAATAATCGAACATTGGCTGAGGGTATACATCTGTCGGCAAAACCGACTGATATTTTTTACTTGTTTTGTTTACCATTTTTTGCGAATACTAAAGAACAATTTGGAAGACCATAGGAACAATTATTACAGCTTTTTTTTTTTTGTCAAATCTATAAAATGCAACCTAGGCCTTTGTTGTTTGTTTTGCTATCCAGGGGGTATGAAATGGGTTATCATGTCATAGACTTTTACACGTTTTATGGAGTTTTGTATGTTTTTATGTTTTATTATTATTTGTTTTTTTTTTTTTTTTTTTGTTCTAAACAATTGTTCTAGCTGGCGTGTTTATCTAGATTCGTCAAGCCATTTACCGATGTTTTCTGTTAATTTAAGTACATCGTCAAGTGTGTGACTTCCAACACGTAGGTCTTTTGTATTCTCCGGTTTCAGTTTCAATTTCGATTTCATTCGAGTCGAGTCGAATAAAACAACTCGATTTGAAGTTAGTTGAGTCACAGCCGGCTTTACGCTTGACTTAATTACAAAATCAAGTTTAAACGAAGTTTATGTGTTGTTTTTCCCCCCAGCCAAGTCCATATGGATGAGTGAAGAATGACTGACTGACTGACTGAATGAATATTCTTGACTCAGTCGATCGATTTGAGGTCATTCTGTGCCCAGAATTGGGTAATACTTTTTTATATTGACCTAAAAAAATAATGAATTCAATTGCATCGTTGCGAATGAAGTGAAACCCTTTCTAAATGCAATGCATGGAGAGTTCGGGCTAAGAAATAAGTGGAGAATTGACTGAAAAATTGAACAAAAATTAAGTGAGCAAAGGTATTAGTCACACAAATAATTATGTGCTGGTGGTGTGAAAGGAAATTTTGTATTCTAGAATTTTTATAGTCTCTAATTATCACCCATAGCATTATTTTTGAAAGATCTTTAGTGATTGTTTTTTGGTGAAAAAGAGTGATTGTAGAGAGAGAGAGAAAGGGAGAGGAGGGTGGCAAAGTAGTACTTTTTCTATTCATTCGGTCAGGATTGGCAGTGATGGAAATACAGGGTGAGATGAAAAACCTTCAACCAACTTCAGACTGCTGTCATTTCTAAGCCACTCGTCCGACAGGCCGTTTGAACGCCATAATTCGTGCCAAAGGTGACTAATTCGAATAAATCTTAAAGTATTCTAAAATATTGCTATTTTCGACATTTTTTGCTTTCATTCAATAAAATTAAACAAGTTAGAAAGCATTTGGAATGAATTTGGCAATTTTCAAAAAATAAAAATAGCCATTATATTGGGGTCTATTTTTTTCCAAAAATAAAAATAGCCATTATATTGGTGTCTATACGAAGTGGACCTACATTGGCATTGTTTGTTGTGAGCCATTACAATATTATAAACGGGTATAAGGTAGCATCTTCAAAATACCATATATAGGGAGGTACCGTTATATCGGAGCTATACGAAAACCTGGACCTGCATAGACAATTTTCTGTCACTGGCTGTAGCTACCTAAAATCGTCAAAATAACGAATATAGGAAGGCACTGATATATGGGGCCTATACAAAGACCTTGACCTGCATAAAACATTTTGTGTCACAGACTGTAGTTCCCTTTACGAACTCTAAAACCGTAAATTGAAACAACTCCGGTGAATAATGACGCTAAAATCATCAAAATACCGAATATTGGAAGGTGCCGCTATTGGGGGGGCTATACGAAGACGCGGACCTGCACAGACAATTTTATGTCATAAGCTGTAGTGTCTATTACGAACTTCAAATGCCAAGTTTGAAACAATTCCGGTGAGTAATGTCGCTAAGATCATCAAAATACCGGATATAGGGAGGTACCGTTATATGGGGGCTATACAAAGACGTGGACCTGCACAGACAATTTTCTGTCCTAGGCTGTAGTATCCATTTCGAACTTCAAATACCAAAGACGTGGACCTGCACAGACAATTTTATGTCATAAGCTGTAGTATCTATTACTAACTTCAAATACCAAAGACGTGGACCTGCATAGAAAATTTTCTGTCACAGACTGTAGTTCTCACTACGAACTTCAAATACCGAATTTAAACCAATTCCGGTGAATAATGTCGCTAAAATCATCAAAATACCGAATTTTGGGAGGTACCGTTATATGGGGGCTATATGAAAAGGTGGACCTACATGACCCATTTACGAACTTATCCTGCCTACTGGCAAAATAAACATGTCTGAAAAATTTTAGCCTTCTATCTCAATTCGTTCGAAAGATAACGTGATTAAAACAGACAGACGGACATCGCTAAATTGACTTAGAATTTTACGCTGATCAAGAATATATATACTTTGTTGGGTCTGAAATGAGTATTTCAAGGAGTTACAAACGGAATGACAAAGTTAATATACCCTTCATAGTATGGTGGAGGGTATAAAAAGTTGATCTGGCACGTTGTAACATCTACGTCTATGCCAGACTCCTACGGAACCTACCTTATGAAGGGCGGTAACGCAAATCAAAATATATTTAAACGGACATTGGCTGAGGGTATACATCTCTCGGCAAATCCCACTGATACTTCTTAACTTGTTCAATATAATTTCGACGATATTCAAACTACCGTAGAGGGTATAAAATATTCGGCTTTACCACCTAAATTTTCTGCCACTACAACTAACAACCAACAAATTTCATTGGTAATTGATTATAATTAATGTTGAATAATTAAACCCTTTTAAAAATGGTGGAGGGTATAAAATATAAATAAAAATTATGACGTTTGACTTTGTTACAATTTTTTATCTCACCCTGTAAATGTGATGACTCGTTTACCTATTAGAAAAATATATTCGGTAGAAAATGTTTTTATTGTTTTACCTATTAAAAAAAAACATTTTATTTATTTTAATACACATTTATTTAGTTAAATAAATTTTCAAATACATATGCAGTTGTATATAGTAATTGAATAAATCCTTTTTTGATACATTTTTTTAATTATACTTTAAAATTTATTAATTTAAATATTTTGTAAGCATTCATTTTAAATGTAACTTTGCTACAGCATAATTTATATTGTTCATAAATTCCCTAAATATGTCTCAGATTATACAATAAATATAATAAATATTTTTGTTAATGGTCCATACAATTTCATTGTCTGATTTCTTAATATTAATGTTAATATTTTTTTAAAAAGTATTTAATATACACACATATATGTTAATTTTTTTTTAATTTCAACAAACATTATATTTGGTATTCTCGTGTAATATTATTTAATATAAGCAATATAGTGAATCGGATGAAGATTTGTAGATGGAAATTCTATGTCACACATACATACAAACATTAAAGAATAAAGATGCTTCGTGTGAAAAATTAAAATAATGAAAGAAAATAATATATAATAATATTATATTTTCAAAACTACCAAATATGAGTTTTAAGAGATTTTTAATTTTTTTTTTCAAAAAAAAAAAAAAAAAATACAAAACTTATTTGTATTTTTTTATTCTAGGATTAAAAAGATGTAGAAAAGCATATATTACCAATGGTTGTATATCATGTCCGTTTTGTTAAATATATTTTGGCTTTCTTTAGGTTTGGAGGTTTGGACTATAACTACTACTTCCTCCACTTTATAAAACCAAAAAAAAAAAAAACACATTTTGAAAAAACTTCAAATTTTAATTTTATGCCGGAAGTACAAGAATTAATGCACCAATGTATTCCATCTTTAACTTCATCAAATACTGATAAATTTGAAAAGTCATAGAAAAATCGTAAAATTATTTCCAATTTGTGATGTTTGCATAAAATGATTTCTTTCGAAAGTTATAAGGATTATAAATTACCAAAATATTAAACCTATATAGGAGAGGTATCAAAAGGAGGTGCTTAAACCAGATCTTGTGCTGGTAAAAATATTGTAATATGCGAAGTTCTAAAAGAATCGGAAACTTGTTGTTAATCAACATTTGGAGCCTTTTTGGGGGGGGGGGGGGGGGGTGGGGTCACCAGATGAAGTGGACCGACATATCCCCTCCTCACACAAGATCTTTTATTGATAAAATAAAATAATGGGTTGTGTGAAATTTGAAGACAATCGGGTTTTTATTTTAAATTTTATTTAAGGGCTATGATTATTCAAAATTTTCACGCTTTATGGTAGAGGAACTTGATGGGGTAGTTCAATATTATCAATTTTCCCACCTCACCTAGGTCTAGTACAAATATAAGAATTCGCAAAGTCAGATGATCCATTTTTTCCTGTGTCATAAATCTGCGAAATATTTCTGCGATAATATTGATCTCTTGTTGGGAAGGTACCAGAAGGAGTGGTCCGATATTGCGCATCTCCGAACAAGATCTAATTTTGGTAATAATATTTCGATGTACCCCCTTCGAGAGTTATCGCGCGCACCAGCCAGAGAGAGAGAAAGAGACAGATGGGTAGACACCCTTCGATTGACTCCCACTCTGGACTGATATATGCCGCATTGTAAAAGACTGCCATAACAACTCCAAGGCGAAACCACTGAAGGTAGAGCATTCTGAAATTATGGGTGGTTCATTGTTGGTGTGTTGTAAATCCAATGATATGGGTACTAAAATAATGTTGGGTAATGAAATTTAGTAAACGAGTTTAGACAGAATTTTCAGACCAGTAAAGAAAGTCTTAAAGTCGTTCGGCCTACCCCAATTTCCATATTTAGTAGAGCTTCACGTAACAAATAAAAGTTTTTTATGGGGAATTTGGGAGAATTTAATCATACCAACTATGACTATTGTTATAATTTAAAGTCCAAAAGAAGGAAGAATGTGAGAGGTATATGATATTATCCTCCTCTGAACCGATTTTTACTAAATTTGCCGAGGCATTTCTGGTTTTTTCAATTCGGGCTTGTATTACTTATTTGGTGCACAATTAACTTGAAATCGGATAAAGATATATATATATATAGATGGAAGCTATATGCAAATCTGAACTGATCTCTAAATTTGGCAAATGTATTTTAGAGCTGTATTTGATATATTTCCCAGAATATCGTTGTTACAGAGGGCATATTATGGCTGTGGAAAGCAAATATAACAAATCGGATGAAAAATATATATGGGAGCTATAGCGATATCTGAACCGATTTTCACCAAATTTGACATACTAGCTTCTAAACTCAATTCGATCGTAAGTGCCACATTGCATCCCATTTGGACTAAAATTACACGATTGGTGCACAATAAAAAGCAAATCGGACAGAGATATATATATATATATATATATATATATATATATATATATATATATATATATATATATATATATATATATATACATATATGGGAGCTACATGCAAATCTTAACCGATCTCTAAATTTAGCAAAGGTATTTCTGAGCTGTATTTGATATACTTCCACAAATATTATTGTTACTGAGTGCATATTACGGCTGCGGAGGACAAAAATAACAAATCGGATGAACAATAAATATGGAAGCTATGGCTATATCTGAACCGATTTCAATCAAATTTGACACACTTATTTTCACACACACTTAATTTGGTTGTATGTGCAAAATTCCATACCATTCGGGCTGATATAACACGTTTGATGCACAATAAAAGGCAAATCGAACGAAGATATATGTGGGAGCTATATCTAAATTTTTACCGATTATTTCCAGCTTCGATAGGGTTCGTCCTTGAGCCAAACAAATTAATGCAAACGCAAAATTTCATCTGCGACCTGTACTTTGTTTACAAAAATGCATGGGCAGACGGACATGCATGCATAAATCTACTCAGAATGTAATTCTATGCAGATAATCAAAGGGAACTATGGGTCTATCTCGTTTCCTTTTGCCTGTTACAAACAAATGCACAAAGACATAATACCCTGACCACCTTGTGGTGTATTATGTGTATTCGCATTTTTCACAACCCAGACAGTCAATTATAATTAAATTATAAAAATTCGAAAAAAAGTGCTAAGCTTGCCGAAATTAAAAAAAGACTTTATGTTATCTAATATGGATGATATTTTTAGGGTTCATTTTAGGTGTACGAAATTCCTGTGGTCAAAGACACACAATGAGAGTTCATCTGAAATATTTATGCCCCACACCACAAGGTGGTCAGGGTATTATGTCTTTGTGCATTTTGTGCAAAAGGAAATGAGATGGACCCCTAGTTCTTTTTGATGATCTGCATAGAATCGCATTCTGAGTCGATTTATGCATGTCAGTCCGTATGTCCATGTATTTTTGTAAACAAAGTACAGGTCGCATTTATTGCCCGATCCAGATGAAGTTTTACACAAGTCATTTGTTTGATCCACCCTATTGAAATTGGAGATAATCGGCCAGATTTAAGATATAGCTCCTGAGGGAACTTGCCTCGACTAATTTTGCGATTTCAAAACATCGATATACGTATCTTCTGTTTTTTTTTTAGCATAACTTTCATTATCGGCCGGATTTTCCATGTAATTAATATTTTTTTTGCACCGCGGAATTTATATGGACCGAAAAAGGGCTTTTTTTGGGGAAGGTTTAGGTGGTGTCTGGTAGCTTCTTTCCAATTGTGTAAAAGCTGGTTTAGTTACATTTATATCAGATTTCTTCGATTTAATCTCATATATTTTTATGTTTACGACTACTTTATTTTGATCGCTAACTTGCCGAAAAATCTTATTAATTACCGAAATTATAATTAACCAAATTTTAATTTTTAATTAATTTTTCAACACTGTTGTATAATTTTTTTCATTTGTGTCTGAGCTGATTTAAGCATTTATAGCATTTTTATTGTTATTATTATTATTGTTATTTTTATTGTTTTTGTTGTTAATTTTAAGAATCTTCTTTTTATTCTTATTTCATAACATCTTTTTTTATAATTTTACTAAATATGGATAGAACATTTATTTAACATTTTTTCGAGCTTTAAAATTATATATATTTTCGTCCATAACCACGTTTTTGATTAGTTTATATGCATTTTTAATTAGTTTTGTTGTTTATATTTATTTTTTTTTTTTTTTTTTTTGATTATTAAAATTTATTTCTATTTTTATTTTATTTTTTTTTTTGGTAATAATTTTTTTATGTCCGCAAATAATTTCCATGCGCATTTTTTCCACATATAATTTAATATTAATATTTATACTTTACTTCTTTCGCAATGATTTGGTTTTTTCCCATGTGAGATATATTTCGTGTTATTGTATTGTTATTTTTTGATAACATTTTTCTTTTTTACATTTTTTTAAAACAAAAATTTTATTTTACTTTTTGTTTTAATTTCTTACGAGAATCAACATTTACCAGTAATAAATAATTTTATTTTTTAAGCAAATATTTTTTAATACATTCTTATTTTTTTCAATTTTTATTAGTTTTTTTTTAACAAATTGCTTTATTTATTTATTTTATTTATTTATTTATTTTTTTTTTTTTGAGAAAAAACTTCCCATTGCAAAGAACTTTATTTCTTCTAAAAATTTGTATTTATTTTTGTTATATTATATAATTTTTTCTTTCTATTCATTTTTATAATGTTTTTTTTTTTCGAAAACTCTAATTTTTTTATCAATTGATTTTTAATTTTTTATTAAGCAAAATATTTCCAATAGCTAATATTTTTTTTTTTTTTTTTTTGAATACAAATTTTGTTTATTAATTTTTAATCCGTTTTTTTTTTCTACTTATGAATTTTAATAAACATTTAAATATTTTTCTAAAAGAAAAAAACAATAAAAACACACAAAGCTTTTTTTTTTTTTTTTTAATTTTTTTATTTTTGCAATTCAATATATTTAATAATTGAAAATCTTAAATAATACTACACAATAAGACTACATACCTAATTTAATACACAAAAAATAATAGTTACATTTAAAATATTTATATATATGTAAAAATATATGTATAAAATTAATTAAAAAAACAGCATACAAAAAGAGTTGGTAAAAAATTAATAAATTCTTTTGTTTTTCTCTGCCGGGGGAAAAAATTAATTTTACCACAATGGCGGAGAAAATAAAGGAAATGTGTACCAAAAAAAAAATACAAAATAAAAAAATAATACAATAATTAACAAAACATTTTTTGTTGTTTTTTTGAGGAAATAACATGAAAATACAAAATAAAAAAATATGAAATAATAGGGGAAGGCGGGGGTACGGAATGGATTGGCTTAAAAACTATAGGTTTTTTGGTCCAATAATAGTTGTTTGATGGGCGAACAAAATAATAAATTAAATTATTTGAGAAAATAAAAAAGGATTTAAATTAATAATTGTTGTCGTCGTCGCATGAGTGCCTTTGGGTGATGAAGAATGAAAAATATTTGCTAAACGAAAAAAAAACAAATAAAACTATTCATTTATAAAACAAAAGTGCTAAGGAGGTGGAGGTGGGGTGGGGTGGCTAGGCATTCGGCGATTCGATGAGGATTTGCTATGAGTTGGTGAGTGAGGAGTAGTTGAAGTAGATTGTACATTTAATACAAAAAAAAGAATACTTTCATTGGATATTTAGGTTGTTGTTGTTGTTTTTCAATTCAATTTTTTTTTCTTTCTAATAAATTAAACGTAACTCAATTTTTTGTTGTTTTCTTCTTCTTCTTCTTCATCTCTTTACCACAACTAAGACTAGGAATATTTTGAATTATTCACAAGCCTGCATTTAAAGCTTTTGCTAACAAAAAAAAAAAAAACAAAACGGGAAAAAGGAAGAAAGAACCTGATTGAGTTGCCTCCAAGGAAAATACTATCCTGGGAAGGCCCAGAGCTACGCCTTTCAACTTTAGTGAGAATGATTGTTGTTGGTTGGTTGGTTGATTTAAGTTCTGTATATATCTCTCTCCTTCCATGTTTTTTTGGCTGGATTTAGAAGGGACGACGCAATTTGTTGATGGCATTGGTCAAATGTAAGATTTCTGTGTTCATCTGATGCAACAGGGTGTCCAACTTGTCCACACTGTCCAAGATCTCCACACGTTCGGTGTGGGGATTGAAACGCACTTCGAAGGGACGCGACATTGTGGAGACCCAGCGACGGAACTTGTCCTTGGCATCATCGAAACTTTCGGCCACATAGTAGATGGGTTGGTATTCCTGATCCTGGTAGGGTTGGACGGCGGTGGAGGCGGGTTCGAAGGGACGATGTTCACACTTGTCGGAGATGGCGTGCAAGAGCTCACCATAGGCCGACAAGAGACCGGCACCGTAGGCCTTGACTTCGCCATGTTCCTTGCAGAGACCGAATTCGACGGTGAACCAGTAGACCTGGAATTAAAAAAAAATCGATTGAAAAATTAGAATTGCTTAAATCCGAAAAAGACCTTGAATTGCTACTTTTATTTTTCGAACAAGATTAAAACGAGCAATTTAGTTTAGCTTGACTTAATGACTCTAAGCTGCGGCGTTTTAACAGAGAACTTGACTTTTGTTTTTGAAAAATTGTGCAATAGCAACAACAGCCTCAATTTCAAGTGGCTTGCACTTAAACTTGGCTTAGAACTTTGAAAACAAAACCAGCCACCACTGAATGCCAGCAGCAGCTTTTGAAAACAAAAATAATCATGCATTCAACCAGCACACCCCAAATCAATGCCGTGAAACTTGTTTGAAAATGCAAAAAAAAAAAAAAAAAAAAAAAAAAAAAAAAAAAGAAACTGTGGCAGCCACATTCTAAAGGTCACTCCAATGTAATGTGAACGAATATAATGTTTAAGACAATTTAAAAATTTTCAAAAAAAAAAAAAAAAAAATCGCACCAAGACAAGGCCCAAACATTGCAGAACAATTCTTTGGTTTTGCATAAAATTCAATAGCCCTGAAAAGAAGTGGCCAATTAATTTTGAAAACTATTCAAAAAACCAAACACGATTTCCTAAATTTGTTGGCAAGCCACTAATGATGGGTGGGGTGGGAAATTTCAGTTTGAATTGAAATGTAAAAAAAAGGAATTTTAATGAATTGAAATCGCCTCCATTGAAATCTCATTTTTGCTAGGTAATTTGCAAATGCAACCAAGTTCAGGCAAAAGAGAAGGGAAATCTCACTGAATTGAATTTTAAATTTTTTTCTAATTTTTTGTCTTAAAGTTGAATGGGAATTTCATTGGCCATGGCCTAAAAATTCAAGTTTGGAAAGGGGAGAAAATAAAACAATCAGAGAGTAAAATATTTAATTGGTCCAAATTGCACCAAAAAATGTCGAATCAGTAAAAAGGATGCGACGTAAACAAAAGAGGCGTACAATTTTGTTCTCCATACAATTTTGTACTCCTCTAACAATTTTTGTTCTCCTCTAACTCCCCCCCTGACTTTGGGGCAAATTTGTAAATCTTTCCTTTCTTGGACGCTTCTATGTCCAAAGTAAGGGGTAGGTAAGCTGGTTTGTAAGCAGTTACTAATGTCAAAAGCTACTGGCTGAAGTTAAAGCTAATTTCCACTCTTCACTTGAGGGCAAATTTGTAAATATTTGCTTCCTTGGACGTTTCTATGTCCAAAGTAAGGGGTAGGTAAGGTGGTTGGTAAGTAGTTAATAATGAGAAAAATATTAGATGAAGTCATCATTTGTTAATGAGTGGTTTTTAACTTCGCCTCTCGACTTGGAGGCAACTTTGTAAATATTTGCTCCCATGGATGTTTCTATGTCCAAAGTAAGGGATAGGTAAGTGGGTTTGTAACAAGTAACTAATGTCAAAAAGTACTTTAAATAATGAGTATTCCTGCTCGGATAAGAGAATGTAAAAATTAAGAAATATGTAGAGGTTGTTTAAAATACTTTCTTTTAACGATTACATTGCCATTAAAAAAAAAGTGTGGACTGGCTACTTTATAAGTCATTACTGATTCTAAAACTCATTATTTGGTAATGAGATGTTTTATTAGATCAGGAAGTAAATGTGGCAAGAATTCTGATAGTTTCAACAGTTTTGTAAATACTTTCTTTGTATTGCATGTGTTTTTTAAAGAAGAAATATAGAGGCTGGTTTGTAAATGGCTACTGATGCCTAATCTCATTATTTGGTAATGAGACTTCTTCGGCATAAAGCATTTGACATGAAGTGTTATAGAATGTGAAGAGTCTTGTAAGCCATTTCTTTGAATTAAATGCCTTTAAAAAAAACAATATTTAGGTTAATATGTAAGTAGTTTTGGTGCTAAAACTCATTACGTGGTAATGAGCTTTGACATGTGATGAAGTTTGAACAGTTCTGTATGTACCTTCTTGGCATCAAATATCCTTTTAATACAAGGACTATTTCAGCTGGTTTTTTAAGCATTAACTGACGCTAAGAACCATTATTTGGTAATGGGTTTGTAATTGATTTTCCATCGATTGCATGTCCAGATTTAAATAATAAATATGTAGCCAGATTTACAAGCTTATACTCTTGCCAAACAACTACTTCAGAATACCCATTATTAGGTATAAATATTTACTATTTTCCTGTTTTCGAGTGCCTTTAACTGCATTATCTCGTTGAACTGTTATATCGACATTTTAATATTTAAACTGAAATATCGAATTTCGATTGAGTGTTCAAAGCTGGTAGTTGCGGATACCAAAAGGTTATTTTAGAAACCAATTGTTTGCCAATAAAAGTTTTCAGGAACTGTGTCATCTTTTTGAACTGTTATATCGGCCGCCATATCAATTTACGTGTGATGTGTTAAAACTGAGCTAAAGTTCTTGGCATTTTTTTTCAAGTCGGCCTTATCGATTTTCGTATGGGGAAACTGATTTATCTATTTTTTGAAACTATCTGACCGTGGTTCCTGAGGAATTAGAAGTACGAAACCCATTATTTGGAAATTAGCGTTGGCTAGGGTTTGATCAATTGCGTTATCTTTTTAAACTGTTGTATGGATTTTCGTCTTTTTAAACATTTTTTTTTTTTTTGATTTGTGGAATTCTTTAACGGCATTATCTTTTGGACTGTCATATCGACCATCAACTATTTACACTGCATTATCGATTTTCTTTTGATCTTATGAAAAATGTATTACCGATTTGTTTGAGCTTTTTAAACTGCTATACCGATGTTCGTAATGAAGACTGAGTTATCTACTTTTGTAAACTGTGTAGCCGATTTTCTCAATTTTTGTTTGGAGAACTGCATATGGGCAACTGAATTATCGATTTTTGGAAAAATTGAGTAATTTTCACCTTTTGTAAAACCTCATTTTCAAAATCAATTTAAACAGATTTAATTTCATCTCATGATTTTGACTTCGAAATAATTTTTCTTTTTTTAATTTTGCCTTTTTAATTTGAAACTCTAAAACCTTATTTGCTCTAATTTTTTCCTGCTCCTTTTTTCTACTTCTTTTTTATAATTTATTTTGCAATTAAACATTTCATAATACTTACGGTAGATAATTTTTCAATTTCATCATCTGAGGCACCCAATGAAGCTAAACCAATTTCCTGGGAGAATTGAGCAAAGCTGGGATCGGACAGCAATGGCATGTGACCCAACAATTCATGGATGCAATCACTGTAAAGGGGAGGGAAGAGAAGAAAAAATTACAAAATCAGTTTTGCAACAACAAAATTATAATAACAAAATTACTTTAGACGAAGTGTTGGAATATTGTTGGGAGAAGTAACAAAAGACCGAAGGGGTAGTGGAGGCCAAACCCATCCATTGAAACAAGTGGCATTAAATAATTCAATTACCATGTTAATGGAGTTGTCACAGAGTGCCATCATCGTCATCATCAATAGCACCATCACCATGTTTCAGAGAACCCCCTTTTAATGGGGGGGTGGGTGCGAATTTCTCTAACCAATTATCAGGGTTCCTTTTGTTCTTGCCTTGAAAGTTGGCCAACAGAGTGTGGGCAATGTTGCTTCCCCTAACCAAAAAGTTTAGTCAGACCATTATCTATGGCATCCTTTGAAGAAAATTTCCGTTTGAGGAAGAAAGTTTTTTTTTGGCGAAAGGAAATTTCATAAAAGGAAATAGTTTTGTGGAGGAAACAACTCCGCCTTGCCTTTTGAAAATTGAAATAATTGGCCTTGAGTTTGTTAGACAAGGAAAGGGAAACGAGAAGGGGAAACTTCTCCCAAAAAAATTTGAAATAATTAGCCTTGGTTTTGCTATTTTGAGGAGAATAGCCACCTTTCCCGAAAACTTTTATAAAATTCGACTTGATGTTCTTAATCGAAGGAGGAAATTTAAAATAATTGGGCTTGGTTGGCCTAGGAATTGTATGAGTTATTTTCAAGGGGATCTCCATTTCTCCCTCCAAAAAATTAAATAATTGGCCTTCATTAAGTTAGGCAAGGCAAGGAGGGAGGGGAAACTTCTCCCCTGAATATTTTTAGATAATTGGCCTTGATTTTATTTGGCATCGAGAGGAAGCAGTTGCTTCTCCATCGCCAAAAATCTTTAAAAATTGGCCTAAATTTCGAAAATGTACCCCCAACTTTGTTACTCTTTTAGAGAGAATAAATTCCGACAAAATTATTGAAAAATACTTACGGTTCGGGTGTGTGGAAGGGTGAGTTGACATGACGCACATACTGTGTCGACTGGAAAATACGGAAGGCCAACGAAGCCAAGAAATCGCGAGCGGTCAGCAAACCAGCAGCTGGTCTCAGTGTGAATCCGGTATTTTTGCGCAAAAAGTCCGACATCTCTTGGAGCTGAGGCAAACGGTCTTCCACAAAGATTTTCTCTTCCTCCAATTTCTTGAAAGCATTACGGTACTCAATGCAAGCATGTTTGGGTGTCAACTCCTTGACCATGCGGAACACCGAACGCCAGGTCTTCACCTCAACTTCGGTGTATTCAATGTGGGGAATTGGATCTCCGTATTTGTAGGCGAAAGCGATTTCGGCAATTTCCTTGCGACGTTGACGATAGACTTTATCGGCAAAGCCGGGATGGTTCATGTCCAAATCGGGTTCGTATTTGGTCATCAAATGATTGCAGTTATCCAATTCGGAGGCATGTTTGGGGAACCAGGGTGACTTGACGCTAATGTTGTTTTCGGCCATCAAATTGATGCTGCTGAACGAGCCAGTCTGGCGCAGAGAACGAATCAATTGCAACAAATTGCCACGGGTCATGCTCAACTTGATCAAGACATCGTGGTCAACACCCTCGGAACGGGATTGACGTGACTCCACATGTTGTACGGTGCCGTGATAATTTTCCACGGCCTTGAGGATACGACCCAAAGAGGTAATGCCCTCCTTGAGGCGTACAATCAGGGCGGCGTTTTGTACGGCATTTTCAGCTTCAGGAGATTCACTGGCGGCATTGGCCAAAACAATTTCATCTTCAGTTAAACCAGCATCTGAGAAAGAGAAGAAGAAAAAGAGAGGAAAAAAGAATTAATTTTTATGCACTTCCCAGCTAATGCAGGACACGTACTCCGCCCCCACAAATGAATGGAAAAAGGAAAAACCTTTTATGCCAGTTGTGATGATGAATGGCAGCACAAAGAAAATGATTATTGTTCACGCTTAGCACCCACTCAAAAGTGAAATGAAACGTAACGTTTTTAAGTCCTGACAATGGGAATGGAGGGGTGGCGCAGGTTATCCCCTTACCTCCCTGCCTCCACTATGCCATTATGACAAGTACAGGCTTTCCCTTCAATGTTGGGAGTTAATAGAGTGAAAGGCAACAAAAACGCTTAAGTGTTGCCAGCACTGCATCCCCCACTCCTCCGCCCCCCCCCCCCCCCCCCCCACACAAGGAACTTAAATGCTCTTCCTCTCCATGGATGTATGTGTATGTGTGTCATGCCTGGGTATTATATTTGATTGTAATATTATAAGATTTTTTGCTTTATAGACTTATGACATTAGCACGCACACACACACACACCCACCCACCCACACAACTACAGAAATATGACTTTATGATGGAAAGCAGGCATTGTTACGCAGCAGCAACAGCCGGAAAAGCCAACGGAAATGAACAATTTTCCATTTGAAATCATAGCAATGATTTAAACTTGGAGGAGGACAAAAGGATCAGAAACCAGAAAAAAATGAATTTAACATCTACAAGTATGGCAAGGATAAGAACTGTTAAGAGGTCTTAAGATAATACTAAATTATGATTGTTATTTGACATTCGAAGTGGAGAGTTGTTTTTTTATGGCGAAGAGATTTTCAAGAGAGCGGATTATTAAATAATTTGATTTGGGGAATTTAAATAGCATGGGATTTAAGGCGATTAAGCGGCATTGAAACTGGGGAACAAAGGTCAATAAAATTGTTTTACGATTTTTTTGAGAGGTTGCAAAGCTGCGCATTATTTGGAATTGTTGCAGAGGTAAAATACATTTCAAAACGCTAAATTTTTCCTTGGTATGGCACGTAGATCAAAAGGTGGGTGAAACCGTTTTATCGACCGATTTTCTAAAATGCCTTATAACTCGTTTTTTGTAATGTGGACCGTTGCCAAAATAGCTATATTGCCTGGAATAAATTTTCCTACGCCTTTTTTTTTTAATTTCAAAGGGAAAATAAAATAATTTAAATTTTTTTTTTAATATTTCAAAATTTTTTTTGGGATTAGATTTTTTGTTTTTTTTTTTTTTGAGAGGTTTTAAAGCTGTACATTATTTGGAATATTTGCAGAGGTAAAATACATTCTAAAACGCTAAATTTTTCCTTGGTATGGCGAATAGATCAAAAGTTGGAAGAAACCGTTTTATCGACCGATGTTCTAAATTGACTTATAACTCGTTTCTTGTGAGTTGTACCGTTGCCAAAATAACTATATTGCCTAGAATAAATTATTCTCCTTCTTTTTCTTCAAAATTTCAATGCAAATAATATAAAAATTAAAATGAAAAATATTTTTTTAATATTTTATGAAATTTCTATAGGGCTTTCAAATTAAAATTTTGTTTTTTGACATTGAAAATTGTCCAATTTAAAAAAATTGTCCAGGGAACAAATTTTGCTTAAAAATGCAAAAAAAAAAAACTGTAAAATATCTGGTAGTTTAAATTTTACCGACCGACTGCTTTATCGACAATAGCCTGAAAATGGCTAAAATACATATTTAGATGACTGAAGTGGTAGCAGTGTTTCATAGCATCCATAAGCTGGTATTGTATGTTTCATATTGCAATATAATCAAAAAATAGATTACACCGTTTTACCGACAGCGATCTGAAAGTGTCTAAAACACATATTTGGATGTCTTAAATGGTAAAAGGTTTTCTCAATAGCTAAAAGTTCGTATTAAATCTTTGCTATTGCAATTGGATCAAAAGTTACAGTAAACCGTTTTATCGACATATTTTTTAAAACTGCTTAGAACAGCTATTTTTAGATAATGAGGCAAATATAAGAGGCACATTTTCCGAATTTTTATAACATTTTGAAACATTTTAAGCTAAAATTTGTTTTAGACGGTATTATCGGCATCATAGTTAATGAAGATGTAAAAATATAGCACCGACGACAACGTGCAAAATTGTCTTTAAATTGTCAACTATTGTGCATTCAAGGTATTAAAAATTGTTTATGGAACTGCATTATCGATAATTTGCCGAACATTTTTAAAATCGCTTTCAAGTGATTTTTAATCGTTTGAAGCTATTTTTTGCTACAATGTTCAATATTTTTCGTCTTTTTGTCCCTGGGTTGAATATTTAAAAAATTAAAATAAGACTGCATTATCGACAATTTTCTGAAATTTTTCGAAAATACTTTGAAATGATTGTTATTGTTTCAAGCTTGTAAACTCATGTTTTGCTACAGTGCGTTCTGGTCACAGTGCTGAATATTCAAAAAACTGGTGTGACACTGTATTATCGACAATTTTTCGGAATTATTTTGAAAATTGCTTTGAAATTATTTTTTATTGAATTGAGGCTCGTAAACTTGTTGCTAAGCTGTTTTCGTATCCCTACACTCAATATTTGAGAAATTGGTGTGGAACTGCACTATCGACAATTTTCGTGAATTTCAGAAAATTGATTTTAAATGATTTTTATGCTTTAATTGTTAAATTATTTTGCCACACAGTTTTTGCCCATGACTTCAATATTTGGAAAATTGGTATTCGACTGCATTATCGATAATTTTGCAAAATTTTTGAAAATTGCCTTGAAATGATTTTTTTTCATGAATTTGGGGCTTGTGAAATTAGTTGTTTTCTACACTCTCTGTCATAAATGCTTACCATCTGTATTATTCTTATTATCACTAGATTCATCACTATTATCATTAGATTCCTGAGTTTGTTCAGATTCAACTGGATATTCGGCTTCAATGGTAACTGTTTGTGTCAAACAAAATTAATATGAAATGAAAAAAAAAAATAAAAGTAATAATAAATAAAAATGAATTTCAAAAAATAATAAAAAATTAAATAATAAAAAATTGAAAATAACTCTCTACCTTCATTGTATTCGGCTTGGTGAATGTCATCAACAACATCCAAGTTTTCTAGCTGTTGTTCATCTTGCAATTCAATTTGTTCTTGGGTGGGGACATGCTCGCCCTTGGCTTGCATGATGGCATCTTCGAGGGAACCATCTTTACAAAAAAAAAATAATAAATAAATAAAAATAAAAAATTGAAAATAAAATTTAAAAATAAAATATAAAATTAAGAGAAATAAAAATTAAGGAACCAAAAAGAGGCATGGAGGCATATATTCCTGGTGTTTAATTTTTGGAGAGCAGGATATAAAAAGTTTTCATATGAATTAAAAATCCCCAAATTTATTCCCTTTTCTTGGAATATTTAATTAGTGGTCTAAGGGCCTTAATTTGATAAAAAAAAACAAACAAAAATTTGAAAAGTCAAATATTCGATAATATTTTATTGCACTGTGTTATCGACTTAATTTCATATGGAGGTGAACATTGAAATCCCGAATTTATTCCATTTTCGTGGAGTATTTAATTAGTGTTCCTTAATGTTCTAAAAACCGTAATTAAAAAAAACATAAATTTGAAATGTCATGAATATAACAATATTCCATTGCACTGTGTTATCGACTGACATTAATATGGAGGTAAAATTTGAAATCCTGAATTTATTCCATTTTTTGGAATATTTAATTAGTGTTATTTAATGGCCTAAGGACCATAACTTAAAAAAGTCACACATAAATTTGAAATGTCATAAATTTGATAATATGTCATTGCACTGTGGATTTTTAGGAATTATTAGGAATATTTAGGAATTACTATAATTCGGAAAAGGTTCAAATTAATTTTTTGGCGATCCCATGAACTGTTTTATCGGCAATTTTTCGAAATTTTTAAAATTCTTAATTTTTTAGATTTTTTATTCAGTTTAGGGATATAACTTTATATTTCCAGTGTCTTTTTGGGTCCCAAAGCCTTATGAAGAAAAAAAATATTTTTGGAAAATTAGGAAGAGAGATGAAGAGAATATCGAATTTTCTCTTCGGGGTCTCTTTCTCTAAAATACTCCGATTTTCTTGCAAAAGATCTTTTCCCAAATTATTGGAAGCAAGTTATAGGAAATTTTTTGAAGGAAAACGTGGAGTATGAGAAATAAGGGAGAGAAATAGAGAGATTATTTTTTTTATGATTTTTTCTCTTCAGGTCTCCCTCCCTCTCACTCTCTTAAATTCTCAGGTTTTTCTTTCAAAATTACTTTTCGGTGCCTCAATTTCCAGTTTTTTTTTTTTTTTTTTTTTTTCATTATTCTGGGTATATATCTCTTGAACTTACCATTAGCCTTGGTGCGGGCCTCCTCCAAAACAATTTGTTTGTTTTGTTTGACAACCAGACTTTCGAAACGGGCATCATCCACCAGAGAGCGGCGGCGAGATGGATAACCATTCTAAAAATGGAATAAAGGAAAAAATGGAAATTAGTAAAAATTGTGAAAAAAATACTTTTGATTAACAAAACAAAAATTAAAAAAAGAAATAAAAAAAATTGACAAATTCGAAATATGAAAAATGAAAAAAAATCTAGTTAAAATATATCACTGAGCCTACATTTTAGTTTTGAGACTGAAATTCCCCTATTTTTGCAAAATTTAGTTCAAATATTGATCTATTTATCAACATTGTTTTCAATTATTTTATTTATTTCGCACTTGTTTATGTTGCAATGTAACGAAATTTTGTTTATAAAAAAAATTATTATTATTAAAAAAAAAATATTAATTTGATTTTTCAATAACAAATTAACACCTCCATATGAATGGGTTGTTGCTTCAGGCCCAAATCGAAAAGAAAAATTACCATCTTTCCCAAAAAAAAAAAAAAATAATAAATAAATAAAAGTGAAAGTAAACTGAAATCAATGCCAGATTTTCAACTCATCTCCAAAAGGTCGTTATTTCGGAATTTAATTTTATTTTTATTACTTTTGTTGTTATCTGTCATCTCCGGCAAGTGACTGACTGGTCAAAACATAAAGGGAAATTCTTCAAATGCCATGTCATTGAGTTATGGACGCAGGCCCTTGGCTTGGTGCAACGATCGACACCATGAACATCATTATCATCATGATGATGATGTTTGATCATCATGATGATCATTATGTGGCTGCCCATCATATGTATTTAACCACAATTTCCAAGAGGTGTTAATAAAGCTGTAAACATCAATTTTTTTTATTTGGCAGCAGCGTAATCAAAACAAACCAAACAAATCATTAATATCTCTTGCAGTTCGAAGATAAATGGGTTTTGAAATAAAACAGAAAATGGTGAAGAAGAGGAAGAGATGGAAAAAATGGTAATAAAATCAATGACCAAATGACAAAAAACTAACAAATTTATGGCATTTATTTGTTTTGTTGGTGGTCGTCGGCCGGTCTCGGCTTTGGGGGGCGAACAATGCGATGCTAGGTGACAAAGTTGGCACGTACGCACGCGCAGCATCCATCCAATGAAATGAAATGGGGTGGGCTATTTTTGTTTTTAACAAACAAAAAAATATTTAATGGGGCATTTCTTGCGGTTTGCCGGTCAGCGGTTATTTCATTAACAATGTTAACAACTTAATAATTTTGTTTGTGGTTTTTGTTGTTATCATTGCCGCTGACCATAACAAGCAATCCATTGATCGATCTTCGAACTTGTTTCCCTTTTTTTTTGCCTCATAAATAATGACCCAAACAACGGAGATGTTGTTATGGCCACTCGGCCCCACCCACCCGAGACCATAAATAACGTTTTCAATTTCATTTCCAAAATTGAAGAAAGACTTTTGTTGTGAGGGGGTTACATTGGGGAAATGTGTTGAAATTCCCCAAAACTGATGGTATGTTATCTGCATTTCTTTTGTCTTCAATAAAAAAAAAATAATAATATTTATGATATCAAAATAAACCATAATTTTTTGGGGAGGAGAAGGAAGGAGGGGGCACAAAAAAGTATGTCAATGTTTGCTGGTGTGAAAAAAATATGTTGTGAATTTTTTTTGGTTCAAAAAAAAACTGGATTTTTTTGGGGAATTATGTAAGGAAATTACAAAAATAAAATTGGCAAAAAAATGGACAAATTTGGAGATTTGGTAAAGAATGTTTTGGGAATTTTGAAGATACTTTTTCAAAATTGACTTCAATATTAAAATTTTCCTAAAAGGGATCTTTCAAAAAAAAAAAATTGGTATGGATATTTTTGATTTAAAAGTAAAATGTATTATTTTTTAGCATTAAATAAAATTTAAAAAATCAGAGTTAAAAATGTCCCTCAGAACTTAAAATATCCCTCCAAGGAAAATTTTTGTTTTAACGAATTTTCCAAAAAAAAAAAAAAAAAAAAAAAAATTTAATTTTGGAAAAAAAGGACAATTTTCTTTTGGGAAATTTGAAGATAAAAAATTGAAAATATAAAAATGCCCTAAAAATGGATTTTATGATTTTGTAAAAAAACATCCAAGACTTTATAAAAATCCGAAGCTAAAACAAGTGAAAGTGTCAGAAAAGTTTCCTTAAAAATTACAAATCTCCCTCCAAGGGAAATTTTTGGTTTTTATGAATTTTGAAAACAATGGTTTTATTTTAAGGTTCTATATTAACCGCAAAGTTAAATTATGGAAAAAAAAACTAATTTTTTTGATGGAAAATTTGAAGACAAAGAATTGAAAATTTAGAAAATTTCCGTCTAAAATTAAAATTTCCCTTCAATTTTTGTTATTTTGGAACATTTTTTTTATGACTTCCTAAAAAACATCTAAGATTTTAAATAAATTAAATATAAATAAAATAAATTTAGGAATTTTAAAAAAAATATTTCAGTTTTAGGCTCTATATGAATAGGGAAAACAAATTTTGAAAGAATTTGAAAATTTCCCTTTTGGGAAATTTTAAGGGAAATTTGAAGGCAAAAAAGGTAACATAATCCTTCTCAAAATTAAGATTTCTTAAAAAATGTGTTTTATGACTCCCTAAAAGCCATCTAAGGCTTTGATATGAAATTTATAAGAAATTTGAAAATAAAACTAAGGAAATTTTAACAATTTTCCCCCAAGATTTAAATTTCCCTACGAGGGAAATTTTTGTTTTTAGGAATTTTTATAAAAAATATTTCATGTGAAGACTTCATATAAATCGAAAGATTAAATTTTGGAAAAATTACAAAATTTCCCTTTTGGGAAATTTTAAGTGAAATTTTTGTTTTCAGTGGAAATTTGTATTTTAAGCAAAAATATATGAAAATATGAAAGAAATTTTAAATTTGGAGCGGAAATAAAAATTTCCTATGGAGGGAAATTTTTGTTTGGAAGAATTTTTAAAAAAAAAATAATGTTTTTTTTTAAACTACAAGAAATTTAAATTTCTATGGGACAATAAAATTGGTATAATTCTTTCAAAGAAATTTAATTTTTTTTTGGAATTTTAAAAAATGGGATATTTTTGAAAGAAAAAATTGAAGTGACTTTTTAGAAAAATTGAGGGAAATTTTGGTTTTTTTTAAGATTTTTTGGTCAAAATTGTAAGTTTGTTTAAAAATGTATAGATTTCTAACTTTGAAGAAATTTTATTTTTTTCAAGTCTAAAATAAAAAAGTATATTTTTTTTGAAAAAAAGGCAAATATAGGGAATTTTCTTTATAAAATTTAGGGTAATTTTGGGTTAAACATATTATGAGTAGTGGATTTTTTCTTAAAAAAAGAGTTTTAGTTTTTTTTATTTTCCCAAAAAAAGTTTTGATTTTTCCCTTATTTTAAAATAAAAGATATTGAAAATTTTAATTTTATATTAAAAAATCTTTTTCGATATTTATCTTCTAAATATTAGAAATTTTACAAATTTCACTAGGAATATATTTTTAAAATTTTCACGATTTTTAATATTTTTAAGACATTTTTAGGTTATGTTTTTTAAACTAAAAACAAATATTTTTTCAATTTCAAATATTTTCTTTGTTTTTTTTTAATGTGGAAATTCTGCACATTTCACTAAAAGGACATTTTTATAAATTTCCAAAAGTCCAATATCATATTTTCGGGATTATTTTTAATATTTTTCAATTTAGTTTCAAATTTCAAATTTCTTCACTTTTTCCTAATTTTATTCTTTTTTAACTTATATAAATTTTACTCAAAACTCACCTCAATACTGTATGATTTTTTAATGGCGAACATTTCACGGTTCTTTTGGGCAGCAGCTACGGCCATCATTTTGTTAGGAGTTTTTTTTTTTTGTTGTTGTGGTGGTGGTAGAGGAAAATAAATTAAATTTTCTAGGTATGTAGTTGTTGGTATTGGTAGCGGTTTTAGGACCTTAAGATTTTCCTTGTTGTTGTAGTAGTCTTGTCAAAAATTTACCAAAGTGTTTTCTTTTATCAAAGATTTAAAAAAAAAACACTTTTAATACTTTTTGTTGGCGTTGTTGTAAATGAAAATAAGCCTTTTTGAAAAATCACTAATTTTTCTTTCACTGCTTATTTTTTAAAAAATATTCTGGGACTTGCTTCTATTTGTTATAGCAGGCTTCTAGCTCCAAATTTGTAGATCTCGTTGCGGGACGTTTGTGTCTAAATTAGCTGAGCGGCAGGCAGGTATCAAAAAAAATTCGATTTTCACAAAAATTAACACTTCTGACGCTGAGGATATTCGAGGGGATTAATCCTTGTTTTTTTGCAACACTTAACTTTGGGTTTTCCAAAAAACACACGAATGACTTTAGCTAAGAATTACAACAAACGTTGAGCAGCAACTACTTTTTGTTTTAATTAATTTTTAATTTTTTATTTAAATTTTTTTAGTTAAAAACTGATAAAACGTTTTGGACGTTTTTTCCTTCTAACCAAAGAAGCAAGTTAATAGAGCGAGTGATAGCGAATCAATGCATGCTCAATGTCCAAGCTCCCAATGTTTATATACCCTCGACGCTGTATTTCGGGCTGGTTAACAGCAGCAGCAGCAGTAGCAGGCGTCGTGGCCGTTAACAGCTGGGGCTGTGTAGAACGAGACGAGCGAACCTTTAAGCCGCACACACCACAACGGCCCAACATTGCCAAGTTAACAGAGAGTTAGATTCAAATGAGTAACACTCAGTCAGTAAAGAGCTCCCCCTTAACTCCTCTCTGCCTCAGCCGTACTCACACACTTGTTGGTGGTCAGCCACTCAAAACCTGTTAACAACAGACCCCCAATATGTTAACTTGACTTAAAAGCGGTGATTTTTTTGTCTTTGCCATGCCAACAATTAAAACCTGTGGAAGAGCAAGGGAGGCCGGTGATTTCCTCAAGCATCTGGTGAGGAGAGCAGGTCTGCTAAACTACGTCACAGCATCAGTGCTACCTTTTGGCTGACTGGGGAATTTTGTTATGGTTCGTAAAACCCTCTTGTTGTTGTTATTGTGCGCTTTCGTTTCACACAACACAAACCAAAACAACAAACACCCAGCAATGTTTATCTTTTCTCGTGCGTAAGAAGAGAGGAGCCTGTAATAATGAGATGCGAACAAAGAGCGCGCATGCTCTGCCCAAAACAAATGATTCAGAAGAAAGCAACAACAACAGCAACACCAATCTTTGTTGTGGGATTTACCTTCCGTTTTGGCCATTTCCAACACGCTCCATAATTGTATCAAGTTCAAGTATTCGCTGTCACATCCAGATGTTTTGTCGTCACAACAGTCATAACAGTAGAACAACAGCAACAACATCGCTAATAGTGTTAAGCTCATTTATCTTCGGTGTTAACACGGCTAAGGAGGTGTTTAACATCTTTTGACTCGATGATGGTTTCCCTGCCGCAACAGAACACTGGGGATTTCTGTAATTGGGCGGGAATTTTTTTTGTAATTTTAATTCTTCTTTTTGTTTCTTGGAAAATCCATCCACTTGTAATTTGAGAATTATTACAACGATTCGGGGGATTATGGAGATATTGGTATTTATTGAAATGCTTCTGATTCCTTGGAAATATCCCAATAAAAAGTTAAGGGGATTTTGGGAAGCAAAGCAGACTAAATTTAACAAAAAATGAGGATTGTTTTAAACAAAAAATCTCTTAAAATAGCAACTTTGAATTCAGCATATAAAAATTAAAATAGGAAGGATATTCGAATTCAATATCAAAGAATATTTAAAAATGTTTACATCTGGAATTTTTTAGGGATATTTGCTTACACCCTCCACCATACTAACTTTGTCATTCCGTTTGTAACTCTTCGTAATACTCATGTCAGACCCAACAAAGTATATATATTCTTGATCAGCGTAAAATTCTGAGACGATTTAGCGATGTCCGTCTGTCTGTTGTAATCACGCTATCTTTCGAACGAATTGAGATAGAAGGCTAAAATGTTGCATATATGTTTATTTTCCCAGTCGGCATGTTAGGTTTGTAAATGAGCCAAGTAGGTCCACGTTTTCATATAGCCCCCATATAACGGTACCTCCCGATATTCGGTATCTTGAGGATTTTAGCGACCTTATTCACCGGAATTGTTTCAAATTTGGTATTTGAAGTTCAAAATAGATACTACAGCCTAAGACAGAAAATTGTCTGTGCAGGTCCACGTCTTCGTATAGCCTCCATATAATGGTACCTCCCGATATTTGGTATTTTGAGGATTTTAGGCACATTATTCACCGGAATTGTTTCAAATTTGGTATTTGAAGTTCGAAATGGATACTACAGCCTAAGATAGAAAATTATCTGTGCAGGTCCATGTCTTCGTATAGGCCCCATATATCAGTACCTCCCTATATTCCGTATTTTGATGGTTTTAGCGATATTATTCAACGGAATTGTTTCAAATTTGGTATTTGAAGTTCAAAATAGATACTACAGCCTAAGACAGAAAATTATCTGTGCAGGTCCATGTCTTCGTATAGGCCCCATATATCAGTACCTCCCTATATTCCGTATTTTGATAATTTTAGCGTCATTATTCACCGGAATTAATTCAAATTACGTATTTAGAGTTCATAATGGGAACTACAGTCTGTGACAGAAAATTACCTTTGCAGGTCCACGTCTTCGTATAGCCCCCATTAAACGATACCTCCCCATATTCCCCGTTTTGATGATTTTAGCGACATTATTCACCGGAGTAGTTTCAAATTCGGTATGTGAAGTTCGTAGTGGGAACTACAGTCTGCGACAGAAAATTGTCTATGCAGGTCCAGGTCTTCGTATAGGCCCCATATATCAGTACCTCCCTATATTCGGTATTTTGACGAGTTTAGGTACAAAAACCCCCGAAATTGTTTGAGATGTCGTATTTGAAGTTCGTAATGGATGCTACAGCTTGTGACAGAAAACTGTCTATGCAGGTCCAGGTATAGCTCCGATATAACGGTACCTCTCTATATGCGACATTTTGATGATTTTAGCTAAATCATTCACCGTTTATTTTAAGTTTCAAATTTGAATATGGTAATGGCTTACAACAAACAATGCCTGAGTAGGTCCACGTCGTATAGACCCCAATATAACGTCTATGTTCGGTATTTTAAAGATTTTAACAGAGTTTTTAACGGATTTTATTTTTTGAAAATTTCCTAATTCGTTCCCGGCCGAACTTACTGCTTTTTAACTTGTTTTTCAAAAAATTACATTTTATGATATTTCAACTACTATCTTTAACCAAGAAAACTATTTCTGAAAACAAACGTATTCAACTTTTTTGTTAAAAACTAAGGATTTTTTTTTTCAAAATTTGACTTTTGATAATTATTTGCATTTTTTTGTTACAAAATAAAGTAATATTTTTAGGTATTGTTTGAGACATATTTCCCAAATCATTTGAATAATAGATTTAGCTAAATTTTGACAAAAATCAATATCGTTTTTTACAAAAACCTTTTTTGTTTTGCAAAAATGCAAAATATACAACAAATTAAGAATATTTTCGACACTTTGACCTATGACCTTTTTACAAATATTAATAAATATTTGGATTTTAATAATTAATTCTTAATTAATTCTTAATTTTTTATTATTTACAATATGTATTTTCCAAATTAGTTGTACCCTCAGAGAGTATATATCGTTTTATACGGTCAAAACGTGTCTCATTGAATTGACGGTTTTTGGACCAAATAAATTTCAGAACATTTGTAGTCGATCTAGAGGTAGTCGATCTAGAAGTTTTATCAAACTTCGGAGATGGCAACATCGGTCCACTCCTTCTGGTACCTTCTTCAAAAAAGGTCAAAATTTTCCAGGTGTTAGGTTAGGTACGAAAATGGAATATATCGGCCCATTCCACACTTTGAATAATAATAACTCTTATTAAATGTTAAATATTTAATATTTTCGATTTTAAAGACTTGTTTTTAATGTTCCAGACAAAAATTGTGAATTTTTATATGAAAAATCGTGGAGCTGAAAAGAAACAAAGAATTCTTAACCAAAAAGTTAAGGATTCTATTTAAGTTTTTTAAGGACACCTTCGATATCAGAACATTCTTGTCACAAATTATAAAATTTAAAACAAAAAAATCGTAAGATTTGTTGGTAAAAATCTGATATATTTATTTTTATAACCTCAGCTAATGAGGGTATATCATTTGATACGGCCACAACGTGCATCATCGAAATACCGATTTTAGACCCTAGGTCTCTTTGGACCAAATCCGTTTCAGGACATTTGGAGTCGATCTAGTGATGTCCGTTCGCCTGCCTGTATGGCTCGAAGGGAATATGAGAATTGGTCCAAACTAGATTCATGGTAATATTATTATCAAACTTAGATCGAGTTCGGAGATGGGCAAAATCGGCGCACTCCTTCGGGTACCTCCCACACAAAATGTCAACATTTTCAAAAAAAGTAATTCAAGATTTCAATATTTCTATCAACACAAGATATTTTCTAAAGATCGTAGAGATCGGATCATTCCTTCCGGTGCCTCCCCCACCAAGGGTCCACGTTTTGAATAAAAATAACGATTATAAAATCCGTAATGAGCATCAGGTTCTCGTCATATTTCACACATCCCATAACTTCTAATAACTCAAGATATGCTGAAAAGATGTGGTATATCGGTCCAATCCATTTCTGATTCCTCCCCTACAAATGATACAATTTCATAATTTCAAATAACAAAATTTACTGCACAGAAAGAGAAAGGATAATCCGATTTTGCTCCAACTTTGCAAATTCTAATATTTGCATCAGTGCTAGGTCAGGTGCGACAATGGACAATATCGGGCCATCAAGTACCTCTCCCACAAAGGATCAAAATTTAGAATAATTACAATTCTTATAAAATGTGATATATGAGTCCGATTGTCTTTAAATTACACACATCATAATATTTTGATTAACCCAAAGTCTGGTGGTAAGATGGAATATATCGGTCCGCTCCTTCTGGTACCTTTCCCACAAAAGATGGAAATTTCCAAAAAATATTTTTTGCACGCATAAAATTGGATATAAATGTTCGATTTTCTTGTAACTTTGCACATACCAATATTTTAATCGATCTTAAATGAAGTATGAAAATGGAATACTTCGGTCGACCATATATCTGGTACAAAACGCACAAAATTATCACATATAAAGCTAAGGAAGCAGCCTCGCTCACTTCGAGAGTTATATAACTTCAAGCCGGTCACACAGACAGACGACCGGACGGATGTACATGACTAGGTCGACATGAAGTCCTGAAATGGGATTCTTCCAAGGAGGCATGATGTCCTCAAAAAAATTTTACGGCATCAAAGTCGTAGCGCCTGGACCAGGTACATACAAAAATTTGTATTTTTGGAAAATACCCTATAGGTTTAGGATGTCATTGAGTCCATGCCGTTACAGATTTCCTTGCGTGCGTTTTTTTTTTTTTTTTTTTGAATTTTTCCTATTAAAAATTAGGAATTCTCCCTCATGGGATACCTTCCCCAAATGTAAATCACATTTGGAAATAAAATTGTCTTATTTTTATTGAGAACTATTAATACTACTTGGCGATTGGAAAACGTCAGACCTGGCGTTATTCATAATGGAAACATTTGTTTTATTTTTCTTCTGAAAATAAATTAGCAACAACAACAAAGAACGACGGATATCAGAAATCAATAACAAAAAAAGTGTGTAAATTACACTACTTCTGAGGTGACTGTTTTTGTGTTTTTTTTTGTGTTCTTTAACGGGTTCTGAGATTCTGTGAACTTGTGCGCTCGCTAATCACGGAATCTCCCTTTCACCATTACGAATACGAAAACAAAAACAAATCCATTAAGCGAGAAAAAAATATAACAACAAAAAACCAAACAGAATAACAACAAAAACAAAAAGAACATTGAATTGAATCGAATGGGCGTCAGAGAGGCTAAGCCAAGGAAGGTTTGGGGCGTTAGCAACAAATTAATGGGGGTAGTTGCCTTAATAACTACAAACGTTTGCGACTTGTGGTTGTTGTTTTTGCCCACAATCAACAGGTGTGTGTCGAGCTAACAAGCTGGGAAATAACAGCAGCATTTACCACCAGGGCTAATAACATTCACCAGTCAGTCAGTTAGCCAGCCAGCCAGGCAGTCATTCATCCAGCCAACCATCCAACCACCTTCCACACTTAACAGCCAACCCCTTTAACAGCCAGCTTAACAGTGGGCCTGTTAATAACATTATCATTACGGCTTAACGGCTTGAAAGAGCCGGCAGAACAGCAGCCTCAGACAACAAAACTGGACCAAAGGCCGCTCGTTTTGATTTCATTGAAATCAATAGGTGTTTGAACGTCAACGCATGCGCGCGTCATCTGAATATTTAATTTGAATAAATGGAAGATGAGAAAAAATCGAAAAAACAGAAGAAACCCAAAAATAGAGACAACGAAAAAATATGCACTGTTTAATTAAATATTTATAGTTGAAGTGTCTTATTTTTAGTCGGAGGGGGATTTTTGTGAGAAAATGTCCCAAAATTTTGCGAAATTTTCAAGTGACGTCGGAATAAAATTTAATAATTTTTTGTTATTATTAGTGCTCCTCGCTAGCTGGTTAATTACGTCAATATTGTCACACTTAGCTTGAAAGCCAGTGAAATTATAGCCAAACAATTTTTTGTGTATTTTTTGTTTGTTTTTTCGATTCGAAAGAATGAGGTTATTAATTACCTGTTTCGTATGGAATTTTTAAAGGCAATTTTGGAATCGATAAATGGTCAAAGTTAATATCATGTGATTATAAATATATAATTAAATATTGTTGTGGTCTTATTGTTGTTCGTTTGTTTGTTTTGGAGGGATTTTTTTTTTTGAAATTTTGTCATTGGTTTTCCATTGTTCGCCATTGTTTATGGACACGTGCCGGAGAGATATTTTGGATTGTTTAGAAATGTAAATACAGGGTTTAAATAAAAAATTATCATTTTCCAAAAAAAAGCCTAATCTCTAACAGGAAAAAAGTTAAATGGAAAATGTTTAAATAGATTTGAAAACAAAAAAATATTAATAATAAATAAATAAATTAAAAAATTAAAAAAATTATGCATATAATTAAATACATTCTAATCTTCTTGTTGTTGGTTAATAGGGATTTTCGAAATTTTGCCAATATTTTCCATTGTTTTAAGACTATTTCCAATCCACTTTAGACTATTTTGAAAATTAAATTTTTGATAATTAATTCAAGAATTTTTCAAAAAATAATAATTCAAATTGTCATTTTTTTGTTTCCAAATTTTTTTCAAATAATTTGAAAAAAAATTTTAACTTGGACGCACCAATAGATAATAATGAAGAAATTAAGAAGTTTTCCAAAAATTAAACTGAAATAAAAAGTTCATAATTTCTTAAGCCAATAAAATGGGTATCCCCCACAATACTATGTGTTGGGGGTATTAAAAGTTTGATTGGCCCAAAAATTATGTAACACCTCGAAATATTGGTTTCCCAAATAGGAAAGTATATATGGATCTTCCCATCTCCCCGAGCTGAGTCGATCTAGCTATGTATGTCCGTCCGTCCGTCTGTCCGTCTCTCCATGTTAATATGTAATCACTCTACAGGTCGCAATTATGGCCCAATCTTCACGAAATTTAGAATGGAGGTGGGGTTAAGGTCAGAATATAACCCTATTTATACCCTACACCACATAGTGGTAAGGGTATTATGTCTTTGTGCATTTGTTTGTAACATGGAGAAGGAAACCAGATAGACCCATAGTTACTTTTGAGAACCTTCATAGAATCACTTTCTGAGTCGATTTATGCATGTCCGTCCGTCTGTCCGTCCGTCCGTCCGTCCGTCCGTCCGTCCGTCCGTCCGTCCGTCTGTCCATGTATTCTTGTGAACAAAATGCAGGTCGCATTTATTATCCGATTGAGATGAAATTTTCCAAACAATATTTTTTTGGCCCAAGGACGAACCCTATTGAAATTGGTGAGAATCGGATCAAATTTAGATATAGCTCCCATATATATCTTCATCCGATTTCGGGTTAAATGAGCACCAAATGTCCACCATCAGTCCAAATTACCTGAATTTTGGCACACCCAACCGGGTTCGGCCTAGAAGCAAGTATATCAAATTTGGAGAAAATCGGTTCAGATATAGCTATAGCTCCCATATATATCTTTCATCCGATTTGATCTTTAAGTCCCTCACATTCCTACTATGCACTCCACAACCGTGATATTTGGTACCAGGTATTAGATGGAGCACAGAAATAGCTGTTTTAAATTTTATCGAAATCGGTTCAGATTTGGATATAGCTCCCATATATATCTTCATCCGATTTCGGGTTAATTGACCACCAAATGGCCAATATCAGCCCAAATGGCCCGAATTTTGGCACATGTGACCGAGATTAGCCTTAAAGTAAATAGAACAAATTTGGAGAAAATCGGTTCAGATTTGGATATAGCTCCCATATATATCTTCATCCGATTTCGGGTTAATTGTGCACCAAATGGCCGATATAAGTCCAAATGGACTGAATTTTAGTACATCGGACCAAATTCAGCCTAGAAGCAAGTATATCAAACTTAGTGAAAATCGGTTCAGATACAGATATAGCAACCATATATATGTTTCATCCGATTTAGTGTTTTAGTCCCTTACATTCGTAATGTTCACTCCACAACCGTGATATTTGGTACCAGATATAAAGTACAGCCCAGAAATAGCTGTTTGTAATTATATCGAAATCGGTTCAGATTTGGATATAGCTCCCATATATATCTTCATCCGATTTCGGGTTAATTGTGCACCAAATGGCCGATATAAGTCCAAATGGACTGAATTTTTGTACATCGGACCAAATTCAGCCTAGAAGCAAGTATATCAAATTTAGTGAAAATCGGTTCAGATACAGATATAGCAACCATATATATGTTTCATCCGATTTAGTGTTTTAGTCCCTTACATTCGTAATGTTCACTCCACAACCGTGATATTTGGTACCAGGTATTAGATGGAGCACAGGAATAGCTGTTTTAAATTTTATCGAAATCGGTTCAGATTTGGATATAGCTCCCATATATATCTTCATCCGATTTCGGGTTATTGACCACCAAATGGCCGTAATAGCATCAATTTTGGCAAATCCGACCGAAACCAGCTTAGAAGCAAGTACACCAATTTTAGTAAAAATCGGTTCAGATATAGCTATAGCTCCCATATATATGTTTCATCCGATTTCGTCTTTAAATCCCTCACATTCGTAATATGCACTCCACAGAAATGATATTTGGTACCAGTTATCAGATAAAGCCCAAAAATAGTTGATTTTAATTTTATTAAAATCTGTTCCGATTTGGATATGCCTCCCATATATATCTTCATCCGATTTCGTGTTAATTGTGCATCATATGAATTTTGGCAAATCCGACCGAAACCAGCCTATAAGCAAGTACACACATTTTAGTAAAAATCGGTTCAGATATAGCTCTAGCTCCATATATATGTTTCATCCGATTTGCTCTTTAAGTCCCTTACATTCGTAATATACTCTTCACAGGAATGATATTTGGTACCAGATATCAGATAAAGCCCAAAAGTAGTCGCTTTTAATTTTCTCAAAATCTGTTCAGATTTGGATATAGCACCCATATGTATCTTCATTCGATTTCGAGTTAATTGTGCAACAAATGGCCAATATCAACCGAAATGGCATGAATTTTGGCATATCTGGCCAAATTCAGCCTAGAAGCAAGGACACCAATTTTAGTAAAAGTCGTTTCAGATATAGCTATAGCTCCCAAATATATCTTCATCCGATTTCGGATTAAATGTGCAGGAAATGGCTAATATTGGTACATCAAATTTAGTGAAAATCGGTCGGATACAGCTATAGCTCCTATATATACCTTTCATCCGATTTGTACTTTAAGTCCCTCAAATTCGAAAAATGTACGATACAAGAATAATATTTGGTATCAGATGCAGCCAAGAAATATCTTCTTTTTCAGTTTTACAAATATCGGTTCAGATTTGGATATACCTCCTATATATATATTCATCCAATTTCGTGTTGATTGCGCACCAAATGTCCAATATCAGCCCAAATGTCCTGGGTTTTGGCAAATCTGACCGAATTCAGCCTAGAATCAAATACATCAAACTTGGTGAAAATCGGTTCAGATATAGCTATAGTTCGTAAAATGCACGATAGAATTAGATAGATTTTGATTTTGTACCAAATATCTCATAGAGCTCTGAAATGCCCTGTATAAACCTTTTTACGAGAGCTCTACTAAATATGCATAGTGGTGTAGGGTATCATATAGTCGGCCCCGCCCGACTTTTGAGCTTTCCTTACTGGTTTTTTTTGGAGATGATCGCATAATATTTAAAGGTTAACATGGACCAAAAACAGAAAATTGTCCTGATTTTGCAGTTGCTCTATAGGCCACAATTATGAACCAATCGACGCGAAAATTTACATGAAGTTAGAGTTTTGGACCTACCAATTTGGGAGGCCATCGGACAATAATTAGCGGGTAAAATATACCCTAACTTTTATGTAAGAAAATAGGAAAATTTCCACTAAACCGCGAATATTTTCAACCTCAGCCAAATCACAAATACATTAAAAGATCACTTCTGACCATTACGGTGATGCTAATAGCCAAGAAATCGGATATATAGCAAAATAGGTACAATATATATGTAAAAAAAATTGATCTTATATATTCTGCTTATAAATCTAGAACTGCTGGGACGATTTTCACAATTCCCATCAATTCGGAATGGTCTATAGCCAGAAAAGGATAAAATCTAAGAAAATCGCGGAAAATATACCAATAAAAAAGTGAATATCTTTTGTAGATTTTTTTCAATTTTTGTCATATTTTTTTATCGCATGCGATTTTTCAATTTGACTTACAATTTTGAATTGTAAATTTTCTAAATTTTTACTCCTCCCAACACTACGTTTTGAGGGTATTATATACATATCGCAATTATCGTCCGATCTTCACGAAATTTTGCATGGGGGTAGGGTGTACATTTAGAGGCGCAAATGGACTAAAAAATTTATTTTTTTCTAATTTTGTAGTCGCTCTGTAGGCCAACTAATCGACACGGAATTTCGCATCAGAAGAGAGTTAAAGTCAGCGAAGAAGTCTAGCATTTGGGATGATTGTAAAATAGCCCACAACTTTCGTGTGAAATTGTTTTGATTACTTAACAACACTACGGAGTGCGTAAATATTGGTCAAATTGTCCGGATCAAAAAACTAAAATTGACCTCTGGGCGGGACTCTTTGACATTATTTCAAAAACGACATCTTCCAAAATGGATTTCGATATATAAGGGGAGTTCGAACATATTGTAGTGTTGTAGGGTATCACATGGTCGGCCCCGCACGACTATAGCCTTTGCTTACTTGTTTTTCATTGTTTTTAGGATATTTCCATTCCACTTTAGACTATTTTGAAAATTAATGTTTGATAATTCAGGAATTTTTCAAAACATAATAATTCAAATTGTCATTTTTTTGTTTCCAAATATTTTTCAAATAATTTGAAAATTTTTTTAACTGGGACGCACCTACAGTAGATAATGACGAGATTAAGGAGTTGTCCAAAAATTAAACTGAAATAAAAAGTTTATAATTTTTTAAGCCAATAAAATATTTTTATTATAAATATTTGTTTTATTTTGATTCTGGAAATTTTGAAAACTGTTAAAGATATCAATAAAAAAATTTATTATTTGAAACATTAAAAAAAAATTATTTTGTGAAACTTGGAACACCAGTTTTATTTTCCCAAAATATTTTTTTTAAAAATATAAAAAAAACAGTAAAGAAAGTCTTAAAATCGGCCGGGCCGACTTTATGATACCCTACACCACTTTGCTAATTTAGAAGGGCTCCGCATAACAATTAAAAGTTTTTATGGGAGAATTCAATCATACACGCCATGATTATAATTGTAATTTAAAGTTCAAAGGACTAAATATGCCGAAGCATTTGTATCTTTTAAATTCGGAGCTGTATTGCCCATTTGGTGCACAATTAATTTGAAATCAGATACAAATATATATGGGAGCTATATCCAAATCGGAACCGATGTCGATAAAATTTGGCAAAGATATTTCTGAGCTGTATTTGTTATATTTCCCTGAATATCGTTGTTACGGAGTGCATATTACGGCTGTGGATAACAAATATGACAAATCGGATGAACAGTATATATGGGAGCTATAGCTATATCTGAACCAATCTTCACCAAATATAATACCAAAATATTAGACGTTTGGTGCACAATCCAAGGTAAATCGGACGAAGTTATATATGGGAGCTATATCCAAATCTGAACCGATCTCGATAAAATTTGGCAAATGTATTTCTGAGCTGTATTTGATATATTTCCCCATATATTGTTGTTACAGTGTGCATATTACGGCTGCGGAGGACAAAAACAACAAATCGGATGAACAATATATATTGGAGCTATTGCTATATCTGAACCGATTTCGATCAAATTTGGCATACTTATTTTCAGGTCTAATTTGGTTGTATGTGCAAAATTCCATAATATTTGGGATAAAATTACACGTTTGGTGCACAATAAAAGGCAAATCGGACGAAAATATATATGGGAGCTATATCTAAATTTTTACCGATTATCTCCAATTTCAATAGGGTTCGTCCTTGGGCCAAACAAATGATTTTGCAAAATTTCATCTCAATCGAATAATAAATGCGACCTACATTTTGTTCACAAGAATACATGGACAGACGGACGGACAGAAGGACTGACATGCATAAATCAACTCAGAAAGTGATTCTATGGAGATCCTCAAAAGTAACTATGGATCTATCTCCCTTCCTTCTCCACCACCTTGTGGTGTAGGGTATAAAAAATAATAATAATAATTCAAATTTTCATATTTTTTTCAAATAATTTGACAATTTTTTTATTGGGACGCACAAACAGAAGATAATGACGAGATTAAGTGGAAATAAAAACTTCATAATTTTTTTAAGTGATAAAATGTTTTTTTTTTTTTTTATAAATATTTGTTTTATTTAGATCCTGGAAATTTTGAAAACTAGTGAAGATATCAATAAAAAAATGTTATTATTTGAAATATTAAAAAAACCTTTTTGTTGAACTTGTCTTATTTTCCCAAAATATTTTTTTTAAATATAAAAAAAATGAAGTGAGTTAGAATTTTTTTGTTTTGTCACCTTAGAAAGAAGGGTATATTAAATTCGTCATTCCGTTTGTAAAACTTCTTCACGATAGATCTTGCGTTAGCAAAAATGTTTGGATGTCTGAAGGGAGTTGCTGATGCAAATATTAGTATTCGCAAAGTTGGAGCAAATTTTTTTTATTTTTTTTTTTTGGAAATTTCGACTTTTGTGGGGGATGTACCAGAAGGAATGGACCTAAATTGCCCATTTCCGAACTCGATCTAAGTTTGATAATAACATTACCATGTACCAAGTAAGGACCAAACCGGATACTTCCTTCGAGGGTTATCGTGCACACCAGCCAGCCAGACAGGCGGATGGACATCGCTAGATCGACTCCAAAACGGATTTAATGCAAAGAAACCTAGGGTCTACAACTGTTATTTCGCTGAGGCAAAATTGTGTATTTAAAAAAAATCTAAGATCTCTTCCTCCTTTTTTCAAATATAATAGACATTTAAGACATTTTTTCAAAGACTTACTGGCAGAAATCAAGAGGCGTGCTCTTTTTAAAGACATGTTATGGACTTTCGAGCTATATATGTATTTTTAGAATATATCTGATAAAATTCCAGAACCTTAAAATCGAAAATGCTGCTCATTTGGAATAAATTGACAATATTTGTTAAAGAGTTCCTGAATCATGAATTTGTTTAAGAATATTTGTTGCAACAAAAAAGATTGTTGTTCCTTACTAAAAGTAATGAGTTTTGAAAATAATTTACATGTTATATATGAATTGTAGATTTTTTGTGGAATTTTTTCTCAAAACTTCATAGTACTTCTACAAAATTTTTATGAAGCTGGTATTTATATGAATTCTTTTAAAAAGTTTCTTCAATGCCTTCATGGGCAAACATCGGAAAAAATGTCAAGATACCTTTAATAAAAAAATAGAAAAAAATCAATGTTGAATTGACTCAAAATAGTGATTTTTTTTTGTGGCACTCCTCGGCAATGAGATTGGATTTTTAAAACAATGTTTAATTTTTTTCTGACCAAAATTCGTCAATTACAAGGTGAGATGAAAAAACTGCAACCAACTTCAGACTGCTGTTAATTCTAAGAAACTCGTCCCACAGCTCTTAAAATTATTCCAGTGACAGATCATTTTATTGTTTAAAGCATTTTGGTTAGAATTTTCCAGAAAAAAAGTTATTCGTGATGAAATTCAAGCGTGATAGTGTGATTTCATTATATTTGGCGGGAAAACCACAAGTGGCTATCGTTAGAGCACTCCAACATTTAAATTTGAATAAATATTTTGTGTATCCTATCATCGTTCGTAGCCTGGTAGCGTAGCCCGACGTCAAGGAAGTGGACGGAAGAAAACAGCAACATCAGCTGAAATGGTTCGAAAAGTAAAGAAGCGACTTGATCGTAACCCCCGTTGCAGTGGCCGAAAATGGCTCGTGAGCTGAACATATCGCTTCCATTCGGAAAATATTGAAAATAAGAGCTCGGGGTAAAGCTATTAAAATTCCAAAAAGTGAAGAACTTACACCGCAAGAGCAGAGAAAGAAAATAGACTCAAAAGAGCTAAAGGGTTGCTTCGCTTGGCCGAATTTGGTTTTCTCCGATGAGAAAACATTCGTTGTCCAGCAGTTTGTAAACAAACAAAATGATCGTGTTTACTTGCCAAAGAGGTCAGCAGAAAATTTGCACCTTCTGTTGGCCATCAGAACTCAAGCACCGGCCATGTTGATGGTGTGGGCCGCCATAACAGCTGTTAGTCGCTCTCCGCTCGTATTAATCGACCGTGGTATCAGAATAAATGCCGAATATTATCGCGAAAATATTCTGGAGGTTATATTAGCGCCGGGTTCAGCTAGTTTATTATATTCTAACATTCACATATAATTTTTTCATATTGACTTTTTATTAGTTTGTTCGCCATTTCTTTTGCCAATTTTTGACTCAACATGGGCCGTCAGGCGGAGTTTCAAAACAAAGTCCATACGACTCAACACATTAAAGGCTGTTTGAATTTTTATGTTTGGCACATAGACCGGCATCATTTCTTCGTCCAAAAAGAAGTTTAGCAAAGAATATTTCTTTTCCTACAAAAATATTAAAATTAAATTCCGAAACCAATGTTTTGAAATTAAAAAAAAGCTCACCTTCTTGAGAGGACATTTCTTTGGTATGGCCGGTATGGCTTGTTTTATCCTCTGCACCACTGCCTCCATTATGACATTTAGTTTGCTGTATTTATTGGCCAAAATGTCACAACCATTTACCGTTATATTGTAGATATTCCATAAACGGCCATCCGATTTCGTCGATGTCACCCAATGGACGAGGCGCATACCAACCACATCCCTGCGGAAAATAATGGTGCCATTGACGGCCTGGTGGCCTTTGTATGGAATTAATTTGAAATCAATGAAATTGACAAATTCCGGATTGATATCGTAATCAAGGACATCGAAATCGATGGTAAAGGGGCGCTGTAGGGGAATACTCAATTAAAGCTAGCGGAATTTCAGGATTTCCTAAAATTACATACCGCACCAAAAATTAAAGTGAAAATATTAGATATGACAAACAAGGCGAATAAAATCGATTTCCAAAGACGAATCATTTGAATTCTCGAGTGGAAAAAACTCTGAGCTAATGAGGTGATTTCCAAACGAGGGTCTCGTTATGGGAAATTGCCATTTAAAAGTGGATTTCTGGTGGATGACTCTATTTAAAATTAATCAGAGTAGAGCAATTTCACGGTGTTTAGCTTCGAATATATATTTTGGAGATCGAAAGATATTTATTTGAGCGTTTCAAAAATTTTAACAAAACCATTAAAGAAATGCCAAGAGTCGGGCGGAACCGATTTTATGATACCTTACCCCACTTTGCATATTTAGTGGATACAGGGTGATATAAAAAACTGCAACAAAGTCATACGCCATAATTTTTACTTTTTTTAAATTTTATTGAATGAAATCAAAAAAATGTCGGAAATAGCATCAAATTTTAGAATAAGTTTAGATTTGTTCGAATTGGTCACCTTTGGCACGAATTATGGCCTTCAAACGGACAATGAAACCATCACACGGTGCCCAAATGTTGCTCTGCGGTATTTTGGTCCATACCCGGCGAAGCGCTTGCTTGAGATGATCGACACTTTGGTATTTTTAGTGCCAACCTTGCTTTCCTAAATACTCTAGACACAATAGTCCAACGGATTGGTATCCGTAGAATTTGGTCGCCATTGTGCGCTGTAAATGAAGCGACAAACCTCATTTTGTAACCATTCTTGAGTGGCGCATGCTGAGTGCGACGGTGCTGAGCCCTGTTGGAATGTCCAAGGTCTGCGACCCTCCAGAATATTTTCGGTATAATATTCGGCATTTATTCTGGTGCCACGGTCGATTAATACGAGTGGAGAGCACCGTCGGCTGTTATGGCGGCCCACACCATCACCATGGCCTATGCTTGAGTTCTGGTGGCCACCCGAGGGTGCACATTTTCAGCTGACCTCTTTGGCAAGTAAATACGATCGATCGTTTTGTTTGTTTAGAAAATGCTGGACAACGACTGTTTTCTCATCGGAGAAAAACAAATTCGGAAGTTCACCACTTTCGGCCAAGCGATGCAACTATTTAGCTCTTTTGAGTCTATTTTCTCTCTGTTGCGGTGTAAGTTCTTGCACTTTTTGGAATTTCAATCGCTTTACCCACAGCTCATTTTTCAATATTTGCCGAATGGATTATTGCAATATGTTCAGTTCACGAGAGGTATATCCTTAATTTCTACTAAAAATACATCAAAATCCATCCTATTTGAACTATTTGAAAGACATAATATGGCGTAGGGTATAAAAATGACAACAGCTGAACCTTGTATAACCTCCACTATTGAAAAACTTATATAACCAGATTAATGATTTTCAAAATATCGAATATACTCCCATCCCAATTTTATATTTTAGTTCGAGTTCGGAGATGGGCAATATCGGTCCACTTCTTTTGGTATCTCCCCCACAATAGGTCGAAATTTTCAAAAAAAAATATATTTTCTGCCTAAAAGGATCAGGACATTCGGAGTCGATCTAGCGATGGCCGTCCGTCCGTCGGTCTGTCTGGCTGGGTGGTTGGTGCGCACGATAACTCTCGAAGAGAGTATCCGATTTGATCCAAACTTGGTATATCGTAATATTTTTATCAAACTTAGAGCGAGTTCGAAGATTGGCAATATCGGTCCACTCCTACTGGTACCTCCCCCACAAAACGTCGAAATTTTCAAAAAACATATTTTCTGCTCAGAAAAAGAAACGATAATCCGAATTTGCTTTTTGCTATCTCCCCCACAAAGGGTCAAAATCCTAATATTTTCGTCAGTGCTAGGTCAGGTGCGAAAATGGACAATATCGGCCCACTCCATCAATACCTCCCCCACAAAGGGTAAAAATTTTAAATAATTACAACTTTTATTAAATGTGAAGGAAGAGTCCGATTGTCTTCAAATTTCACACATCCCAATATTCTTATTAACCCAAGGTCTGGTGTTGAGTTACCTCCCCCACAAAAGATCGACATTTTCAAAAAACATATTTTCTGCATAGAAAGAGAAACGATAATCCGATTTTGCTCCAACTTTGCAAATCCTAATATTTGCATCAGTTCTAGGTCAGGTGCGAAAAAGGATAATATCGGTCAAGTATCTCCGTCAAGTATCTCCCCCACAAAGGTTCAACGTTTTGAATAACCAAAACGATTATAAAATCCGAAATAAGCATCCGGTTGTCTTCATATTTCACACATAACAATATTTTTATTAACCCAAAGTCTGGTGTGAAAATGGAAAATATCAGTGAACCCCTTTTGGTACTTCCCCCACAAATGTCAAAATTCTGAGTATTCATGAAGCTCATAAAACGCAAAATTAATTTCCGATTCCATGCAGACTTGGCACATCTGATTATTTCTATCAACGCAGTATCTGTTATAAAGGTGGTATGGATCGGATCATTCCTTCTGGTACCTCCCAAAAAAAAAGATTTGCTGTGCAGATGGAATATATAGGTCCACTTCTTCTGGTACCTTCCCCACAAAGGGTCAAAATTTTGAACAACCTTGAAGCTCATAATACGCGAAATTAACATTCGTTTCTTTGTAGACTTGGTACATCTAAATATTTCCATTAGCACAAGATCTGTTGTAGAGATCGGACAATTGCTTCTGGTACCTCCCCCCACATAGGGTTCCATAGTTTGAAAAACAAAACCCTCAACGAAAGTGAAATATGCATCCAATTCTCTTCAAATTTCACACATACAAACATTTTTGTAAACACCAGGTCTCTTGCGAAGATGATATAGATCTGCCAACCCCTTCTTGGATCTCACCCACAAAGGGTTATAATTTTCAATAATTTTATATGTCATAACTTGCAAAACAAGTCAGCGTTTCTTTGCAACCTGCTGTATCTAAATATTTATCTCGACCAGAAACCTGAGACGAATATGGAATATATGATTGCGCATAAAATTTGAGATAAATCTTCAATTTTCTTGTAATTTTGCCCATACCAATATTTTTATCGGTATTAGATGAAGTATGAAAATGGAATACTTCGGTCGACAGGTACCTTAAAAAATTTCTAAAAATTACCACATATTTCATACAAAGTGAAGGAAGTACGCAATATAATCCAAATCTGGCACGTCTCAATATTTATAACATATTTATTTGGGTCCGTCACGAAATGGACAATATTGGCCCATTCTTTCGAAACTTCCTCCATAGAGGGTCAACAATTTGAATAATCATAACAGAAGTCAAAATATATTTAAATAATCGATCATTGGCTGAGCCGACTGATACTTTTAAACTTGTTATACCCTCCACCATAGTATGGAGGGTATATTAAGTTTGTCATTCCGTTTGTAACACCTCGAAATATATATTTTAGACCCCATAAAGTATATATATTTTTGATCAGCATAACACTCTATGTCGATTTATCAATGTCCGTCCGTCTGTCCGTCTGTGGAAATCACTCTAGCTTCCGAACGAAATGAAGTAGGTTAATAAAATTTTACTCAAATGTGTATTATGTCTACAGGACTTTTGGTATTGAAAATGGGCCATGTAGGTTCACGTCTTCGTATAGCCCCCATATAACGGTACCTCCCGTTAATACCGCATAACGGGATTTTAGCGACATTATTTACCGGAATAGTTTCAAAATTAATATTTAAGGTTCATAATAGATACTACGGCTTAAGACAAAAAATTGTCTGTGCAGGTCCACGTCTTCGTATAGCCCCCATATAACGATACCCCCGGATATTCGGTATTTTGATGATTTTAACGACATTATTTACCGGAATTGTTTCAAAATTAATATTTAAAGTTCGTAATAGATACTACGGCTTAAGACAAAAAATTGGCCATGTAGGTCCATGTCTTCGTATAGCCCCCATATAACGGTACCCACCGATATTCGGTATTTAGATGATTTTAGCGACATTATTTACCGGACTTGTTTCAATTTTGGTATTTGAAGTTCGTAATGGCTACTACATCCTAAGACAGAAAATTGTATGTGCAGGTCCACGTCTTCGTATAGCCCCCATACAACTGTACCTCCCGATATTCGGTATTTTGATGATTCTAGCCACATTATTTACAGGAACTATTTCAAATTTGGTATTTGAATTTCGTAATAAATACTACAGCCTATGACAGAAAATTTTCAGTGGAGGTCCACGTCTTCGTATAGCCCCCATATGACGGTACCCACCGATATTCGGTATTTAGATGATTTTAACAACATTATTTACCAGAATTGTTTCAATTTTGATATTTGAAGTTCGTAATAGATACTACGGCTTAAGACAAAAAATTGGTTATGTAGGTCCATGTCTTCGTATAGCCCCCATATAACGGTACCCCCGGATATTCGGTATTTTGATGATTTTAGCGACATTATTTACCGGAATTGTTTCAAATTTCGCATTTGAAGTTCGTAATGGATTCTACAGCCTATGACAGAAAATTTTCTGTGCCGGTCTACGTCTTCGTATAGCCCCCATATAAGGGTACCTCCCGATATTCGGCATTTTGGTGATTCTAGCCACATTATTTACCGGAACTATTTCAAATTTGGTATTTGAATTTCGTAATGAATACTACAGCCTATGACAGAAAATTGTCTGTGCAGGTCCACGTCTTCGTATAGCCCCCATATAAGGGTACCTCCCGATATTCGGCATTTTGGTGATTCTAGCCACATTATTTACCGGAACTATTTCAAATTTGGTATTTGAATTTCGTAATAAATACTACAGCCTATGATAGAAAATTGTCTGTGCAGGTCAACATCTTCGTATAGCCCCCATATAACGGTACCCCCCGGATATTCGGTAATTTGATGATTTTAGCGACATTATTTACCGGAATTGTTTCAAATTTTGTAATTGAAGTTCGTAATGGATACTACAGCCTATGACAGAAAATTGTCTGTGCAGGTCCACGTCTTCGTATAGCCCCCATATAAGGGTACCTCCCGATATTCGGCATTTTGGTGATTCTAGCCACATTATTTACCGGAACTATTTCAAATTTGGTATTTGAATTTCGTAATGAATACTACAGCCTATGACAGAAAATTGTATGTGCAGGTCCACGTCTTCGTATAGCCCCCATACAACTGTACCTCCCGATATTCGGTATTTTGATGATTCTAGCCACATTATTTACCGGAACTATTTCAAATTTGGTATTTGAATTTCGTAATGAATACTACAGCCTATGACAGAAAGTTGGCTGTGCAGGTCCACGTCTTCGTATAGCCCCCATATAAGGGTACCTCCCGATATTCGGCATTTTGATAATTTTGGACACATTATTTACCGGAACTATTTCAAATTTGGTATTTGAATTTCGTAATAAATACTACAGCCTATGATAGAAAATTGTCTGTGCAGGTCAACGTCTTCGTATAGTCCCCATATAACGGTACCCATCCGATATTCAGTATTTTGATGATTCTAGCCACATTATTTACCGGAATTGTTTCAATTTTGGTATTTGAAGTTCGTAATGGCTACTACATCCTAAGACAGAAAATCGTCTGTGCAGGTCCACGTCTTCGTATAGTCCCCATATAACGGTACCCATCCGATATTCAGTATTTTGATGATTCTAGCCACATTATTTACCGGAATTGTTTCAATTTTGGTATTTGAAGTTCGTAATGGCTACTACATCCTAAGACAGAAAATCGTCTGTGCAGGTCCACGTCTTCGTATAGCCCCCATATAACGGTACCCACGGATATTCGGTATTTAGATGATTTTAGCGACATTATTTACCGAAATTGTTTCAAATTTCGCATTTGAAGTTCGTAATGGATACTACAGCCTATGATAGAAAATTGTGTGGGCAGGTCCACGTTTTATAACCCCCATTGTACCTCCCTATATTCGGTATTTTGATGATTTTAGCTACATTATAAACAGATTTGTTTTCAAGTTTCGCATTTGAGGGTATTCAAAGTTCGGCCCGGTCGAACTTACAGCTTTTTTACTTGTTTTTTTTTTTTAATAACTCATTATTTTTAATCTTACCGGTAATGCAAATGGTATGTAGTTGCCATTATTTTGGGCTTACTGGTGATGCATGGGGTACGTAGTTGTCATTACTAGTGGTGCTTAGTGTGTCTCATATGATTACCAAATTATTGCTGGGTAGATATATATGTCGGCATATATTTTCTAATTTTTTCTACTATCGGTTGCTCGAATCTCTAGGCAAATACCGTATAATTGTCCAATGCCAATTAATTTTGAGCAGACTCACCCCCATTACATTAAATAACAACATGATCTGACTTACGCATTGAATATATAATTTAATAGGTTTTAAAACGAATTGACAAAATGATTGGTTTGCGGATTATTAAATTATTAATAACTTTATACATTTTTAATTCGGTTTTGAAAATAACACAGGCTGCGGTGGGTACATATATATTTTCAAAAAAAAAAAAAAAAATATTTAAATTTCGTCTCCTTTTCTCACAGCGTCCCTTTACCATAGATTTCGAAACAATGAAATATGAAATCAATCCAAAATATGTGAAATCCATCGATTTGAAATTGATACCCTACCGGCAACATAATGCCATCAATGGCAGTGCCTTCTTCGGGAGAGATGTTCATGACATACGTGTTGTCCATTGGGTAACCTCGACGCGAAGTGATGGCCGAATCTGGAAGGTCTACAATGTCACCTTGAATTTTTGTGACATTTTGGAAAATAAATACAACAAATTGATTGTCGTTACCGAGGCTGTGGTGCGACGTATTATAGAGGCAATACCGCAATTGCCGCAGCATTGTCCGTTTAAGAAGGTATTTTCTTTTTTTTTTCGAACAAAAAATTGCAAAATTATTTCAAAATTGTCTCATTGCTTTCTTTTTTTCTTTTCTTAGGACACTGAATATTCATTGACAAATTTCTATTTGGAGGAAGAAATCATGCCGGTCTTTGTGCCAAATATGAAATTTGAAACGGCCTTTAATATGATGTCCAACAAGGAGTATTTTTTTAAATTGCTATTAACGGCCCGTGTGGAATCCAAAATAGGCCAACGGAATGTTAAGCAGAGCAGTAAAAATCCAAAGTGAAAATTTGAAATTTTCAATAAATATCAATTGCATTTACCAGAACAGTGTTGGCTTGTTTGTTCGGAATACCATAGGATTTTGTTGTTGCAAAATGGTCAGGCTTAATCCCTTTATTGTTGTTTTTATATAAAAACAACGTTTGTTTATTAGTGGATGGTAATGTTTACCAGGTGGTAAGGCAGGGAATACCTAGGTTTCGGAAAGAGCCACCAATCCTCATCAGTTCCCTTGTTTTCTTTTTTTGTCTGGGATATTCTCCCCAGAAGTTATTTAAAAATAATGAAACTAGCATTTGGTCTTCAATGATATACAGGGTTAGATAAAAAAAAAATTCTGCAACAAAGTTAAACGTCATACCTTTTGAATTTTTTTTTTTAAATTTTATTGAATGAAAGCAAAAAATTTCGGAAAATAGCATTAAATTTTAGAATAAGTTTAGATTTGATCGAATTGGTCACCTTTGGCACGAATTATGGCCTTTAAACGGCCAATGAAACCGTCACACGCTGCCATTCAGGTATTTGTCGTATTTTGCCCCATTCCCGGCGAAGCGCTTGTTTGAGGTGATCGACACTTTTGTATTTTTTAGTGCCAACCTTGCTTTCCAAAATATTCCAGACAAAATAGTCCTACGGAGATTTAGGTGGTCATTGGGCGCTGGAAATTAAGCGAGGAACCTCAGTTTAAAACCATACTTGGGTGGCACGTCGCACTCAGCGATGGCGCTGAGTCCTGTTGTAATGTCCAAGGTCTGCGGCCAAAATTTTTGCATGCCCAAGGCTTTAATACACCCTCCAGAACATTTTCACGTTAATATTCGGCGACCATCAGCTGTTATGGCGGCCCACATTATCACCATGGTGCACAATTTCAGCTGACCTCTTTGGCAAGTAATCACGATCATTTTTTTTGTTTACAAACTGCTGGACAACGAATGTTCTCTCATCGGAGAAAACCAAATTCGGCAGTTCACCACTTTTGGCCAAGCGAATCAACTATTCAGCTCTTTTGAGTCTGTTTTCTTCCTGTTGCAGTGTAAGTTTTTGTGCTTTTCGGAATTTCAATGGCTATTCGGCAAATATTAAGAAATGATTACCCCGAGCTCATTTCTCAATATTTGCCGAATAGCCATTGAAATTCCAAAAAGTACAAGAACTTACACTGCAACAGAAAGGTTTATTGCGATATGTTCAGCTCACGAGCCATTTTTCGGCCACTGCAACGCGGGTTTCGATCAAGTCGCTTCTTTACATTTCGCACTATTTCTCCACTCCTTGATGTCGGCCTACGCTACCAGTATCACGGTAACGAGCGACACAAAAGATATATTAACATTTAAATGCTGGAGTGCTCTAACGATAGCCACTTCGTTGGTGGTTTTCCAGCCAAATATAAAGAAATCACACTATCACGCTTGAATTCCATCACGAATAACTTTTTTTCGGGAGAATTCTCACCGAAATGCTTTTGTACTCTTGTAAACATTATATTGAGCTGTCACTGGAATAATTTTAACAGCTGTCGGACGAGTGGCTTAGAAATGACAGCAGTCTGAAGTTGGTTGCAGTTTTTTCATTCTCGCATTCTAATACGAATTTTGGAAATACACCCAAAATTTTTATTCTCGTCACTTATTCACAAAAATTCCACCACTTTTCAAACTTTTACAAAAAATTTGCCTTCAAAAATTCAAAATTATAAAAATTTTGAGTTTTGTACTTTTTGTACCTTTCGTTTTTTAAGTACGATGTTTCGAATATGATCGGGTCTTTCGCAAAAATGCAAAATTATAAGTCGTCTCAACAATAGTACATTTTAGTCCTTTTTGTACCCTAAAAGTACGATTTTTCAAAAATCCCGCAATATCAACAAAATTTGCAAAATTTCAAAATTGTGTCAATAACGAGCAATCAGTGGAGTTCTGTACTTTTTGGTACCCTTCGTTTCCTTGAAGTACGAAAGTTCGAAAATCGCTACGTATTTAAGACTCCGATAGATTAATGACAATGAGATACCATATGGTAGTTTTTATTACATTTCTTTCGTTAAAAGATCGAATATTACCCTCTAGCAAAATTTCTAAATTCCAACTCCTATCAGTTTTGCAAATTTAGTACTTTTTGTACCGATCGCTCGGTAAAAATGTTGTTGAATTTTGAACTTTTCACTACTTGCACCAAAAATTATGAAGTTCAGAAAAACTCGCCACATCTCAAGCTTGCAAATGCCAAAGCGCTAGCTCCTAATCAATAACATTTCCTAAAAAATCAAAAATCCCGTCTTATTCCAACCCTGTACACCGTTCGAGACTTTCATGCAACATTTTATTGAAAAAAATTAAAATGACCCAATCATATAATGGTCGACAAAATGTCGGTACAATATATTTTCGACATTACATACGACATACATTTGAATTACATACTCTCCCCTTTGACGTACTATATCGCATATCCAATTTTAAAATATCGCCTCAGTGGCAAGATCAAACGACAGTCATTAATGCCATTGATCTACATAAGTGAGCTAATAAACTAAAAATAGTGTCTGAACAAAAAACAACTACAACAACAAAAACATAACAACAACATTGTTGTTATCCTTGTAGAAGAGAAGTTGTTGTTAGCAAAGCAAAACACAAAAACAACAACAACAACGAGGAGATTTAGTTTTTGTTCTGCTATCGGTAACACGCATTCACTTGGCGTCAGCCCCAGATGGACAGATGCATCCAAGCCGGAGAATGGTGGCAGATTGACAGTAGCATCAGGTGTAAGGTAATGCAAATAACAACAACAACAATTATTGGAGGAAGTCTAAATAAATATTCAACGAGATCAACAGCAACAACAACAACAAGTGTTTCAACTCATCAATAATTTGAATACTGAACAAACGATTTGAACTATTGGCCGGCCATTACATGATCCAAGTATTGTTTCTTTGACTCGAGCTGAGACGTGCCTTTGAATGCCGTCTAGAGGCTGTTAACTTGGGAGAAACAATCGTATTTGAATACAAGTTAATACAATCCGACTAATTTATCTTCATTTACCCCAGCACGTTTTCTATTCTATTTTGAATTTGAATTTGCTTTTGTTTCAATTCATTTATCGCCGGGGCAGTTTTATAACAAAAAAAAGCAAACGGCGTGTTGAGTTGTAATGTAAATTTAATTGCAATCGATCGGATAAATCGTAGCGGAATGTGTGGAGAGAACAAAAGTAGCAATAACAACAACAGCAAGTGTTATGTTTTTCGTTTTGTTCTAAACGAATTAAGAATTGAAACATTATAGCCTAAATGTTGAAATATTTTCTAAATTTGGTTTAAATGCCTGATTTGGGGAGTAACACCTGTCGCAACTTATAGGGGAGGTGTGAAAAACAATTAATTTTGAGTTTTTCGTTTTCAAACTAAATACGCAGCGAATAGTTTGAGGAACTGGTGGCAAAACAAATACAAATGTAAGCATGCCAGGAAATCTATGATTTTTTTGACAAAAAATCTCCAAACCAAAAAAAAAACAAGTAAGCAAAGGCTACAGTCGAGCGGGGCCGACCGTTGAATACCCTACAACACTATAATCAACGATACAGTTTATATAGGCGAGATACTCGAAAGAATTCCACAAGATATTGTAACAAATAATAAAAGAAAACCATCAGGTTTCGTTCTCTAATTTTCGAATAATAGCAACTTAAAATAATTTGCTCATTTCCAATTTATTGGTAGATGTTGCACGTAAATGGTCTTCCTTGATCTGGAACCAATATTTCCCAAAGACCTATAATCTCTCAGAAGTGGCAAAAGATTAACATTTATTATTGGTTTTTGACTGAAACGCATCTATATGAGATACAGACATTTGACTATATTCTTCAACGAAATCAGCCTTAACGAAATAGTCAGAAGTGCGTCTTTCTTGTATTTGTGAATTCTCCAAAAAGTCACTGGAATGGACATTTTCGAATTTTGTCTACAAAAGTTGGTAAACTATTTCACACATTGAATATTCTTGGATAACCATCCGAAACTGCTTGGCTTTTGCAATGTGCGGTAACCCCCAATTCAAATGAGCGTGAGGATCGGGCGATAATTACGACCTGCCGACAGTTTTGCAGTTTTTTGGTCCATTTCAACCCCTAAATATATGGCGATCATCTCCTAAAAGAGTAGGCTTCTATTCTGACCCTCATCTTATACCCATGCAAAATTTCATAAAGATCGGGCCATAAATGCGATCTGTATATGATATCCTGATATCCTAACTACTTAGTTTTCTTAGCTGTAGAAATATTACCAAATGTTTAATTCAAAATGGAAATATGCCAAAAATATGACAAAATTGAAAAAATATGAGAAAATGTTAAATATTTTCATCTTTAGAGAGATATTTTTATCCGATTTTTAGACGTTTTTTTCTTCCTACCAAGAGGCCATTCTGAATAAATGAGAACTGTTGAAATCAGTTCAGCCGTTCTCGACATATATGACATCTTTCAAGCATATCTTCTTTGATAGACATATATATCGCACATATTTTGCTATATATCCGATTTGTTTGATCTTAACATCAATCTAAAGATCAGAAGTAAACTTGTCATGGCTTTGTGATTTCGCCGGGGTTTAAAATATTCGCGGTTTAATGAAAAATTTTGAATTTTTTCAACAAAAAAGATATGGTCTATTTTAGCCACCCAAATTGGTAGGCTTCTTCCCCACCCTAAACTCTAGCTACATGCGAAATTCCGCGTCGATTGGTCTATAATTGCGACCTGTATAGCTACTGCAAAATCCGACATTTTTTCAGTATTTGGTCCATTTCAACCCCTAAACATTTGGCGATCATCTCCAAAAGAAATAGGGTTCTATTCTGACCCTAGCCCCACCTCCGTTCTAAATTTCGTGAAGATCGGGCCATAATTGCGACCTGTAGAGTGATTACAAATTAACATGGACAGACGGACAGACGGACAGACGGACAGACGGACGGACGGACATACATAGCTAGATCGACTCAGCTCGGCGAGCTAGGAAGATCCATATATACTTTCCTATATGGGAAACCAATATTTCGAGGTGTTACATAAATTCTGGCCCAATCAAACTTATAATACCCCCAACACATAGTGTTGTAGGGTATAAAGGGTTCTATTCTGACCCTAGCCCCACCTCCGTTCTAAATTTCGTGAAGATCGGGCCATAATTGCGACCTGTAGAGTGATTACAAATTAACATGGACAGACGGACAGACGGACAGACGGACAGACGGACGGACGGACATACATAGCTAGATCGACTCAGCTCGGCGAGCTAGGAAGATCCATATATACTTTCCTATATGGGAAACCAATATTTCGAGGTGTTACATAAATTCTGGCCCAATCAAACTTATAATACCCCCAACACATAGTGTTGTAGGGTATAAAAATCCAATATTTATAAGATGTTGAAATGTTCTTATTATACCCTCCACCATACTATGGAGGATATATTAATTTTGTCATTCCGTTTGTAACTCCTCGAAATACTCATCTCAGACCCAACAAAGACGATTTAGCCATGTCCGTCTGTCTGTCTGTCTATCCGCCTGTCTGTCTGTCTGTCCGTCTGTCTGTTGTAATCACGCTATCTTTCGAACAAATTGAGATAGAAGACTAAAATTTTGCACACATGCATATTTTGCCAGTAGGCAGGTTAAGTTCGTAAATGGACCATGTAGGTCCAAGTTATCATATAGCCCCCATATAACAGTACCTCCCGATATTCGGTATTTTGATGATTTTAGCGACATTATTCACCGGAATTGTTTTCAATTTGGCATTTTAAGTTCGTAATGGATACTACAACCTAAGACAGAAAATTATCTGTACAGGGCCACGTCTTCATATAGCCCCCATATAACGGTACCCCCCGATATTCGGTATTTTGATGATTTTAGCGACATTACGAAGGCATGGACCTGCACAGACAATTTTCTGGCATGGGCTGAAGTTCGTAATGGATACTTCAGCCCATGCCAGAAAATTGTCTGTGCAGGTCCATGCCTTCGTATAGCCCCCATATAACGGTACCCCCTATATTCGATATTTTGATGATTTTAGCTACATTATAAACAGATTTTTCTTCAAGTTCCGCATTTAAATATTGCAATAACTTACGACAAAAGTTGCTTATGTCGTCGTCTACGTCGTCGTATAGGCATTCGGTATTTTTAAGATTTTAACAGAATTTTAAACGGATTTTATTTATTTTTTTGTATCAAATGGTGGAGGGTATTAAAAGTTCGGCACGGCCGAACTTACAGCTTTTTTACTTGTTTTTTTTTTTTTTTAGTGTATATCGGTCCACGTTCTGGTATAGTCCCCATATAACGGTACCTTCCGATATTCAGTATTTTAGTGTTTTTTTTGACACATTTTTTCACGGATTTGTCTAAAAATTGGTATTTGTTGGTCATAATGGGTTCCAGGTCCGGTGGCGAAACATTGCATGTGTAAGTCCATGATCTGGTATAGCCCCCCATATAACGGTACCTCCCGATATTCGGTATTTTGATGGTCTTTGCCGCATTTTTTCACTGATTTATGAAAAAATTGGTATTTGTGTGTCACAATGGGTCCTAGTTCGTGTGGCGAAACATTGTATGTCTACGTCCACGTTTTGATATAGTCCCCATATAACGGTACCTCCCAATATTCGGTATTTTGATGATTTTTTAATACATTTTTTCAAGAATTTCTCTGAAAATTTGTAGTTGTAGATCATAATGGGTCCCAGTTCGTGTGGCGAGCCACTGTAATTATAGGTCCATGTTTTGGTATAGCCTCCCCCATATAACGGTACCTCCCGATATTCGTTAATTTTATGATTTTTGCCACATGTTTTCATGGATTTATCTGAAAATTGGTATTTGTAGGTCATAATGGGTTCCAGCTCCGGTGGTGAAACATTGCATGTGTAGGTCCACGATTTGGTATAGCCCCCATATAATGGTACCTCCCGATATTCGGCATTTTAATGGTTTTTGCCACATTTCTTCTAATGATTCCTTTAGCCTAAGGTGGAGGGTATTAAAAGTTTGGCCCGGCCGAACTTAATATTTTTTTTTTACTTGTTTTTAAATATCAAGATCTTTCACTGAATTATATTGAAAAAAATCACAAGAATGTTCATGGAAAAATTTCTTAAAGAATACATGATAATTGTCAAAAAATAAACAATTTTGTCCTGGAAATCACGGATTGGAGGTCCTTAAAAGATCAAGCACTTTATATTTTACTTTACGAAATTCATATTCAATATTCAACTTCAAAACTTTTGTTAGGAAATCTTAAAACTCTTCTTAAAAACTAATAATTTCGATCGGAACAATTTTTCTTAAATCCAAATGATCCAAAAAAATATCTTACAAAAATTTACCAGTTATTTCTTTCGATTAGTTTTTTTTCGGAAAATCCTTAAAGTACCATTAGGAGATCTAAATGTTGTCTAGGTATAAACGACTTCTAAATCAGGACTTTTAGGCTTACTAGAAATTTAACCTATAAAACCCATTAAAAAGATCAGTATTTTTCAAGTGTACTCGGAGGATATTCATGTACAGAAGCGAAATCGGCCGATTATCAAATTTTTTGACGATAAAAAATATTTATTTTTAGCTATAAGGTATTTATGTCAAAGACATACATATGTGTGTAATAAAGCCATTATGTTTGACACGTGTTACCCTTTCGATTTTCCCTTAGAATTTATGAAAAAGACTCAATAAATATGCTACTAATGTTTGGCATACACAGACCGTATAATTGGTAAACACTAAATGATTCTGGGCGGAGTCATCCAAAATAGTTATTCAATCAAATATTTTATTGAAATAAATATTCAGGTTACTTAGCTGAATTCCATTCTTTCTTTAGTGCCGCCACAAAATGACCTGTTTTCGGAATAAAATTTTAATAATTTCAATTCTTGAATTATTCGCAATGAATTTTATATCTACCGCGGTATGTACTTTGAAAAAAAAAATCAACTTTAAATTTCGTAAAATGTTTTTCTCGTGTACAGCGTCCCTTCATAATGGATTTCGATAGTCTCAATTATGAGTTTAATCCCCGATTTGTTAAATCAATGAATTTCAAATTGATACCCTACGACCAGCATAATGCCGTCAATGTCAGTATATTTTTTCGACGCATTATCAATAGCATGCGTATCATCCATTGGGTGACCACTGTCAAGGCGAATGGGGAGATATGGAAAATCTATAATGTCACCGTTAATGGATGTGACATCATAGCGGATCAATATGCCAAACAGAATACCATAACGGAGGCGGTAATTAAAAAAATAAGAGAGAAAGTTCCGCAACTGCCACGGAAATGTCCTTTCACAAAGGTAAGGGAATTTTGGGAGTTTGTTTTAAAATTTTTATATATTTTTTTATTTTCATTTTAAGGACACCGAATTTTCTCTGATAAACTTCTATTTGGACGAAGAAATGATGCCAGTCTATTTGCCAAATATTAAATTCGAAACGGCCTTTAATATGTACACGAAAAATGATTATCTCATAAAAATTATGCTCAACGCTCATGTTGAATCGAAAAAGGGTCAACGATCGGCAAATGGAACTCGTAACAAAAATGGAATTTAGAAAAAAAAATAATAAAAGAAGACATTTTGTAAAGATTAAAAAGGAAGTCGTGGATTCTTAAAAAAAATTATTTCAGGGTCAATCTCACCAAGAATTGTAAAATTTTTAGAATTATTTTTCAAGGACACTCGAACCAATAATCTTGGATTTTCTTTATAAGTTTTTTACAGGGTCTTCCGTGGATATTTAAGAAACTTTTTTCAACGATTTTCCAACAAAAATTAGTGGTTTTTTAATAATATTTTTTAAGAACCTCCCAAGGATCTCTCAACCAAAAATCCCATAACTTATATTTCGAAGATAAAATTTAAATACTTAAAAAAACCCCTGACTAAAAATCTTAGTTTTTTATGATCTGCTATCCGAAAATTTGATTTTTAAAAGAATTATTCCATGAAAAAAATCTAAAATATTTATTTTAAGGATCTCCCAACAAAAAATCTTAGAATTTATAAAATCTTAGAACTTCTAATCTGAGAAGAAAAATTAAGATTTTTTTTTTTTAAATACAGGGTGAGATAAAAAGAAAACTGCAGCAAAGTCAAACGCCATAATTTTTATTTATTTATTTTTTTTTTAATTTTTATGGAATGAAAGCAACAAATTTTCGGAAATAGCATCAAATTTTAGAATAAGTTTAGATTTGTTCGAATTGGTCACCTTTGGCACGAATTATTGCCTTCAAACGGCCAATGAAACCGTCACACGCTGCTGCGTTATTTTGGTCCATTCTCGGCGGAGCGCTTGCTTGAGTTGATCGACACTTTGGTATTTTTTAGTGCCAACCTTGTTTTCCAAAATACTCCAGACACAATAGTCTAACGGATTGGTATCCGGAGATTTTGATGGCCATTGTGCGCTAGAAATGAAGAAAGGAACCTCATTTTGTAGCCTTTCTTGGGTGGCGCGTGCTGAGTGCGATGGTGCTGAGACCCGTTGGAATGTCCAAGGTCTTCGGCCAAAATGTTTGTGTGCTCGAGGCTTTAATACACCTTCCAGAATATTTTCGCGATAATATTCGGCATTTATTCTGTCACCTATTATTCTGTCGCATTAATCGAGTGTGGCATACTCGATTAATGCGAGCGGTGGCCGACAATCGGCTGTTATGGCAGCCCACACCATCACCATGGCCGGCGCTTGAGTTCTGGTGGCCAACCAAAGTTGCCTTCTTTTAGCTGACCTCTTTGGCTAGTAAACACGATCATTTTGTTTGTTTACAAACTGCTGGACGGCGAATGTTTTCTCATCGGAGACGGAAAAATCAAAGTCGGCAGTTCACCACTTTCGGCCAAGCGAAGCAACTCTTTAGCTCTTTTGAGTCTATTTTCTTCCTGTTGCGGTGTAAGTTCTTGCACTTTTTTGGAATTTCAATTTCTCCATCCACTTTCTCGACGTCGGGCTACGCTACCAGTATCACGGGAACGAGCGATGGTAAGAGACAAAAAATTTATTTACATTTAAATGCTGGAGTGCTGTAACGATAGCCACTTGTGGTTTTCCAGCCAAATATAAAGAAATCACACTATCACGCTTGAAGCTTGAATTCCATCACGAATAACTTTTTTCTGCAAAATTCTCACCAAAATGCTTTTGTACGCTTGTAAAAAAATATAATGTCGGACGAGTGGCTTGGAAATAACGGCAGTCTGAAATTGGTTGCAGTTTTTTTCATCTCACCCTGTATATCAGAAGTTTCTTGTGCACCAAATGGCTAATATCAGTCCAAATGGTGTGAATTTTGCTGCATCCGACCGAATTCAGCCTACAAGCATATGCTTCAAATTCGGTGAAAATCTGTTCAGATATAGCTATAACTCCCATATATATGTTTCATCCGATTTTGGTGTTTAAGTCCCTAACATTCGTTATATGCACTCCACCAAACTGATATTTAGCTCCAGATATCAGATACAGCCTAGCAATTCATAGATCAAATTTTATCAAGATCGGTTCAGATTTGGATATAGCTCCCATATATATCTTCATCCGATTTTAGGTTTCTTGTGCACCAAATGGCTAATTTCAGCCCAAATTGAGTGAAATGTTGCACTTCCAAACGAATTCATTCAAGAAGTTAATACTTAAAAAATGGGGTGAAAATCGCTTCAGATATAGCTATAGCTCCCATATATATTTTTCATCCGATTTTGGTGTTTAAGTCCCTCCCATTCGCAATATACATCCCATAAAAATGATATTTGGTATCAGATATTAGATTCAGCCTAGCAATACATGACTCAAATTTTATTAAGATCGGTTCAGATTTGGATATAGCTCCCATATATATCTTCATCCGCTTTTAGGGTTTTGTGCACCAATTGGCTAATATTAGTCCAAATAGATTTTCGCACTTCAACCGAATTTAGCATAGGAGCAAGAATTTCAAATTTGCTCCCATATATATGTAACATCCGATTTAGTGTTTAAATCTCCAACTTTCGGAATATGCACTCTACCATAATCATATTTTGTACCAGATATCTCATAGAGCTCAGAAATACCCTATATAAACCTTTATTTTACGAGAGCTGTACTAAATATGTATAGTGGTGTAGGGTATCATATAGTCGGCCCCGCCCGACTTTCGAGCTTTCCTTACTGGTTTTTTATCCACATCATACTAAAATAAAGGTAAGGTAAGAAGGAAGGAGAAATAGCTAAGAAGGAAGGAGAAATAGCTAAGAAGGAAGGAGAAATAGCTATTATAGAGTTTCGAAAACATGGAATTTTTTTATGGTCCACTTATTAAAATTCTTTTGCGTAATTGAAAATTACCTTCCCTTTTTTGTATGCAAACATGTCACATAAAATATAAATTTTAAATTTCATTACTTAAATCTACGTAATTGGTTATTTCCGGATACTAAAACAACATTTAGTGGGTCAATTAGCGGCGATAATTATAAATATGTTTATGTCAAAATAAAAAATTGAAAAAAAAAACAAAACATCAAAACTAAGGATCAAAACAAACAACGATTTATGCTAAACAAAAATAACCCCCCTCCAACCAGATTGCCTTAAAAATTATCTATTCTCTTAAATGTTTAATTTGTTTTAAAATTACAGTGTGTATATTTACGAGTACTGTTTTTGTTGTTGTTGTTGTTGCTGTTCTTGTTCATTTTAATGTTTTAGTTTCATAATTTGTTATGACCTTTTTGTAAGACAAAAAAAAAAAAAAAACAACGCGCATGCGTAACAGCACGATTGCCACGATTATTGCCATTTGCTGTCACAGGTACTCGGCGCCGTTAACAAATCCAATTGAAATTGAATTGTCTAATTGAAACGGATACGGACGTTGCTAGACTTTGTCAAGGTGTTTCGGAGGAAAAATATTTATGTATAAACTGACTGCTTGTTGTTGGTATTGTTGTTCTAGCTCTGTTCTCTTCAGGTCTAACCCCTTCCATTGCATTCAATATTTTTTTATTTCAGTTTTATAGAACAGATTCTGGGCTTTGTTGACATAAATCTACATAACAGCAGCCATTGGAGAAGTTATGTCTGACGTAAATGTAAATATATGTATGTGTATACATGTGTAGGTATGCATGACTAACAAGCATGAGACTGGTAAATACCCTGTTTTTTTTATTTTTAAGACAAGAAGAATGGTATTTAATCGGACAATTTTAAATCAACATTATTTTATGATCATTTTAGCATTTAGGCATGTGTCAAGAAAAATTTTAATCTGAGGTATATGACCCGGTAAACTAGTGACATAAATGTATATTTATTTTTTTAAGTATTAGACCATTTTTAATAAAGGTCTTTTAAAAGACATGTAAAACAAGTCAAATAGTATCAGTCGGTGTTGCCGACAGATATGTACTCCCAGCCTTAAGTTATGATTCACACTGTTGACCCTTTATGGGAGAGGTCAATATTATCTAAGTCTGATATAAATATTAAAACGTGCCATATATGGACTATATCGTCTAATTTATATACTTTATATGAGATATGTTGAAATTTTGAAAAATTTGGAAATATGCTTGAGGTACCAGATATAGAGGACCGAAATATTCCACTTTATCTAATATAGATAAAATTATTGAAACGGACAAAATTTAAAGGAAATGTTTGTTTTTTTTTTTAATTTTGAAACCTTTGTGGGGTGAGTACTAGAAGGAGTGCCCCGATTTCCATTTTCACAGCAGATCTTGTGTTAGAAAAAATAATGGCATGTGTGAAATTTGAAGAGTGTTGAAGGCTTATTTCGCTTTCTTTGAACGTTTTGTTTTTCAAAAATCTTGAATCCTATGTGGGGGAGATACCAGTAGAAATGGTACAATTTCTACCATCTTTATAACAGATCTTGTGTTGATGGAAATATTGAGATGTGCCAAGTCTGAATGGAATCGGATGTTATTTTCGCGTTTTCGTAGCTTCTTGGATATTAAAAATGTTGACCCTTTTTGGGAGAAGCACTAAAAGGAGTAGATCGATATATCTCATCTTCACATTAAATCGTGTATTAATAGAAATATTGAGATGTGTGGCATTTTAAGCGAGTCGGATGCTTTTTTCATTTTTTTATGAGATATATAATTATTCAAAGTTTGACCCGTTGTGGGGGAAATGCCAGAAGCAATGGACCGATCTCTACCATCTTTATACCAAATTTTGTGTTGTTGGAAATATTAAGAAGTAGCAGGTCTGAATGGAATCGGATCATGTATATTCAAAATCATGTATATTCAAAATTTTGACCCTTTGTGGGAGAGGTACCAGAAGGAGTGGACCGATATATTCAATTTTCACACCAGACATTGGGTTAATACAAATATGGTAAAATGTAAATATTAGGATTTGCAAAGTTGGATTATCGTTTCTCTTTCTGTGCAGTAAAGTATATACAGGGTGAGATAAAAAAAACTGCAACAAAGTCAAACGCCATAATTTTTTATTTTTTTTTTTTAAATTTTATTGAATGAAAGCGAAAATTTTCGGAAATACAATCAAATTTTAGAATGAATTTAGATTTGTTCGAATTGGTCACCTTTGGCACGAATTACGGCCTTCAAACGGCCAATGAAACCGTCACACGCTGCCCGAAGGTTGCTCTGTGGTATTTTGGCCCATTTCCGGCGAAGCGCTTGCCTGAGGTGATCGACACTTTTGTAGTTTTTAGTGCCAACCTTGCTTTCCTAAATACTCCAGACACAATAGTCCTACGGATTGATATCCGGAGATTTTGGTGGACATTGTGTGCTGGAAATGAAGCGAGGAACCTCATTTTGTAGCCTCTCTTGGGTGGGCGTGTTGAGTGCGATGGTGCTGAGTCCCGTTGGAATGTCCAAGGTCTGCGGACAAAATGTTTGCGTGCCCAAGGCTTTAATACACCCTCCTGAATATTTTTGCGACAATATTCGACATTTATTCTGATGCCACGGTCGATTAATACGAGCGGAGAGCACAGTCACTATGACCGTCGCTTGAGTTCTAGTGGCCAACCGATGGTGCACATTTTCAGCTGACCTCTTTGGCAAGTAAACACGATAATTTTTTACGTTACAAACTGCTGGACAATGAATGTTTTCTCATCGGAGAAAACAAAATTCGGCAGTTCACCACTTTCGGCCAAGCGAAGCAACTCTTCAGCTCTTTTGAGTCTATATTCCTTCTGTTGCGGTGTAAGTTCTTGCACTTTTTGGAATTTCAATGGCTTTACCCCGAGCTCTTTTTTCAATATTTGCCAAATGGAATATTGCGATATGTTCAGCTCACGAGCCATTTTTCGACCGGGACCTGCGACGCGGGTTTCAATTAAGTCGCTTCTTAGTAGATTTTGCTTTCGCAAAAATATTTGGATGTTTGAAATTGGAAGAGAGTTAGATGTTTATTTCGCGTTTTATAAACGTTTAGTTTTTCCAAAATTGTGATCCCTTTGTGGGGGAAGTAGCGGAAGGAGAGCGCTGATATATCCCATTTTCACAGAAGATCTTGTGTTGGTAAAAATAATGCCATGTGTAAAATAAGTAGAAAACCGGATGCTTGTTTCGGATTTTATGATCGTTTTAGTTATACAAATCTTTGACCCTTTGTGGGGGAGGTACCAGAAGGAATGGTCCGATTTCTTCTGTCTTTATAACAGATCTAATGTTGATGGAAATATGGAGAAGTAGCAGGTCTGAATGGAATCGGATGTTAATTTCGCCTTTTATGAGCATTTGAAAATTAAAAATTTGACCCATCTTAACACCAGATAAGATGCCTTTTATGAGCATCATGTTTATTTAAAAATTTGACCCTTTTGGGGGAGGTATCAGAAGAAGATGGACCGATATATTCCATCTTAACACCAGATCTTGGGTTACTAAAAATATTTTGATGTGTGTAATTTGAATGTTGGCCATTTTGTGTGGAAGGTACTTGATGGAGTGGACCGATATTGTCCATTTTCGCACGTGTCCTTGTACTGATGCAAATATTAGGATTTGCAAAGTTTTTTTTTTTTTTTTTCTGAAAATGTTGACCTTTTGTGGAGGAGTTACAAGTAGCAGTGGTACGATATTGTCAATCTCCGATCTCAATCTAAGTTTGATAATAATATAAGGATGCACCAAGTTTGGATCAAATCGGTTAATCCCTTCGAGAGTTATCGTGCGCACCAGCCAGACAAACAGACGGACGAACATCGCTAGATCGACTCTAAATGTCCTGAAACGGATTTGGTCCAAAGAGACCTGGGGTCTAAAACCGTTATTTCTATAAGGCACATTTTGGCCGTATCAAATTATATATAACATCCGTAGCCATATAGCTGAGGGTATAAAAAATATGATAGAAAATGCGTTTTAGAAAATATCTGTGCCTTGAACTTTAAATATTACAAATGTTACAAAAATCTGAAAAAAAGTCGAAAACTATTTTTTTCAAAAAAAAAAAAAATAATCACTTATGCGAAAAAAATTTCCCCTTTTCAATGTCTATATGTCAATGAAAAAGCACAAAAAATCCACGCAGCGATTACCTTTTACAATTTTTACAACAGTTTCTGGAGAGATCCATCATTTATTGTCTTTTTCTACTTCTGCTACTAATAAAAAGTTGGTAGTCAATTTGCCGGATTACCATTAGCATTTATGCATATAAATACAATTTTTTGAATTCTTAATAGCTGTGAAAGAAATGTCTTAATTATTACCAAAAAAAAAAAGTCATTGACAAAGCTTCCAATCCTCGGCACGTTAACACTAATGACCAATTTATAAACCATTTCGAAGGCTTGTTTTTTTTTTTTTTGTCAAAATTTCTCACTCACATCACACATATTTATCTAAACAAAATATTTATTTGAGAATTTTAATCGGTCCTCTTCATAGACAATATGGTTATCAAAACACAATACTTAGGAGTAGACCACAAACAAAAGACTTAAGAAGCGAACTTGATACGATTTTATAATTTATTATAACATCTGCATGGATTTGGTGCAAATAATATAATTTGAAAAAAAAAAAACGTATTTCAAAATTATGCTAATTTTATTATTCAAAATAGCAGTCTAGTCTGGCGTGACAACTTTTCCCAAAACAAAAACTTCACAATAAACAATATTATTAACATATCAAATTGTAAATAAGTTTTGAAAAAAAGAAGAATTATTTATTTATTTATTTTCTGCACACTTTGTCATTTCAAAGAGCGAACGAACAAAAAGAAGTGCTTCTAACAAATCTGTGTTTAAGGCAATTGGTTGCTTAAATTTATGATCCAAATGATAGTTCAGTGAAATATGGGTCAATATAGTGCCCCCAATTTGGACTTTGATTTTTAACCTAGATGATATACATTTGACAAATTGGAAAATTATGTAACAAATTAGTTATCAATAATAAAACAAGAAAAAAACAGTTAGGTCGACCGGACCACACTTTGGAACGAATTTAGAAATGTTTAAAAAAATAAAATCCGTTAAAGATTAATCCCTGCCTTACCCCTTGGTAAATATTACCATCGTTCTCCACTAATAAACAAAGACTATTTTTATAAAAAAATCTTTGAATTTTAAATGATGTTAGGCCTAAGAACTAAGATCTCTTTAAGGGTTTTTATACTCTCAGCCATATGGGTACAGAGGGTATATATCATTTGATACGGTCAAAACTTGCCTAGTCGAAATAACGGTCTTAGACCCTAGGTCTCTTTGGACCAAATCCATTTCAGAACATTTGGAGTCGATCTAGCGATGTCCGTTCGTCCGTCTGTCTGTCTGGCTGGTGCGCACGATAGCTCTCGAAGGGAGTATCCGATGTGGTCCAAACTTGGTACATCGTAATATTTTTCTCAAACTTAGTTCGAGTTCGGAGATGGACAATATCAGTCCACTTCTTTTGGTTCCATTCCGATTCCATTCAGTTTAGTACATCTCAATATTTTCATCAACACAAGATGTGTCATAAAGACAGTAGAGATCAGACCATTCCTTGTGGTACCTCCCCCACAAAAGCTCAAAATTTTGAATATCCATGAAGGTCACAAAACGCAAAATAAGCAGCAGGTTCTCTTTTTATTTCACACATCCCATTATATCTACTAACATTAGATCTGTTGTAAAGATGGTATATATATCGGTCCTCTCCTTCTAGTGCCTCCCCCACAAAGGCTCAAAATTTTGAATAGCCACGAAGCGAAATAAACATTCGATTTCATTCAGACTTAGTATATTTCCGAGTTTTGCCTTGTTAAGGCGAAGATCATATGTTTTATGATTTATGTGTTTGTTTTCTCTTTCGAAACGAGCTTAATGATCAGGAATTTGCAGTGAAAAGGAAAGCCAGATAGACACTATCACACACTCACCACTATGCGACGCGTTTCGCCGTTGGTTAAGCGGCTCATCAAGCATATTTGGTGTGGATGATGGCTTACAAGGGCCGTTCTCTGGAAAGTAGTATATATTTCGAACTTATTGCAAATTAGCATATAGTTCGAAATATATACTACTTTCCAGAGAACGGCCCTTGTAAGCCATCATCCACACCAAATATGCTTGATGAGCCGCTTAACCAACGACGAAACGCGTCGCATAGTGGTGAGTGTGTGATAGTGTCTATCTGGCTTTCCTTTTCACTGCAAATTCCTGATCATTAAGCTCGTCTCGAAAGAGAAAACAAACACATTAGTATATTTCCATCAACACAAGATATATTGTAAAGATAGTTGAGATCGGATCACTTCTTCTGGTACCTCCCCCCCCCCATATAGGATTCAAGATTGTGAAAAACAAAACGCTCAAAGAAATCGAAATAAGCATTCAACTCTCTTCAAATTTCACACATCCAAATATTTTTGCTAACGGAAGATCAGCTGTGAAGATGATATATATCTGCCAACCCCTTGTGGTACCTCACCCACAAAGGGTCAGGATTTTCAATACTTTTTTTCTGTCATAACTTACGAAACAAGTCAGCGCTTCTTTACAAGGTGCTATATCTGAATATTTATTTTATTGAGAAACCTGAGATGAGTATGGAATTTATGATTTCCCATAAAATTGGGTATATGTATATATTCGATTTTCTAATAATTTTGCCCATGCCTATACTTTTATCTGTATTAGATGAAGTATGAAAATGGACTTCGGTCGATTATTTCTGGTACCTAACGCATATTTTAATATTTTTCAAAAATTATCACATATCTCATACAAAGTGAAGGAAGTAACCAAACCTGGCACGTCGCAATATTTATATCATATTTATTTAGGACCTACACGAATTGGACCATATTGGCCCATTCCTTCGGAACCTACTCCATAGAGGGTTAACAATTTAAAAAATCATAACAGTAGTAAAAATATATTTAAATAATCGAACATTACGTACATTTGTCGGCAGAACCGACAAATACTGTTAACCCTGTTTTGTTTGTTTTTTTACCCTCCACCATAGTATGGAGTGTATATTAAGTTTGTCATTCCGTTTGTAACAAATCGAAATATACATTTCAGACCCCACAAAGGATATATATTATTGAACAGCATAAAATTCTATGTCGATTTATCAATGTCCGTCCGTCTGTCCGTCTGTGGAAATCACTCTAGCTTCCGAACGAAATGAAGTAGGTAGGTTGATAAAATTTTACTCAAATGTGTATTATGTCTGCAGGATTTTTGGTATTGAAAATGGGCCATGTAGGTTCACGTCTTCGTATAGCCCCCATATAACGGTACCTTCCGATATTCGGTATTTTGATGATTTTTGCGACATTATTTACCGGATTTGTTTCAAAATTAATATTTAAAGTTCATAATAGATACTATGGCTTAAGACAAAAAATGGGCCATGTAGATCCACGTCTTCGTATAGCCCCCATATAACGATACCCCCCGATATTCGGTATTTTGATAATTTTAGCGACATTATTTACCGGAACTATTTCAAATTTAGTATTTGAAGTTCGTAAATGAAGCTACAGCATAAAACAGAAAATAGTTCGTGTAGTTCCACGCCTTCATATAGCCCCCCGATATTCGGTATTTTGATGATTTTAGCGACATTATTTACCGGAACTGTAAATTTGGTATTTGAATTTCATAATGAATACTACAGCCTATGACAGAAAATTGTCTGTGCAGGTCCACGCCTTCGTATAGCCCCTATATAACGGTACCCCCGAATATTCGGTGTTTTGATGATTTTAGCGACATTATTTATCGGAATTATTTAAAATTTTGTATTTGAAGTTCGTAATGGATACTAATGCCTATGATAGAAATTTGTCTGTGCGGGTCCACGTCTTCGTATAGCCCCCATTTAACGGAACCCTCAATCTTTGGTATTTTGATGATTTTAGCGAAATTATTTACCGGAATTATTTAAAATTTTGTATTTGAAGTTAGTAATGGATACTAATGCCTATGACAGAAAATTGTCTGGGCAGGTCCCTTTATCACCCCCATTGTTCCTCCCTATATTCGGTATTTTGATGATTTTAACTACATTATAAACAGATTTTTTTTCAAGTTTCGCATTTGAATATTGTAATAGCTTGTGACAAAAGTTTCCTATGCAGGTCCAACTCGTCGTATAGACCCTAATATACGGCTACATTCGGTATTTTTAAGATTTTAACAGGATTTTTTGCGATTTTTTTTTTTTTTTTTTTTTTTTTTTTTGAAGATTGTTAAATTTGTACCAAATGGTGGAGGGTATTCAAAGATCAGCCCGGCCGAACTTACAGCTTTTTTTTCTTGTTTTTTAACTAACTCGTTACAGATTTTTTTAATATTAGCCTAAAGTAATAATTTATTAAAAATTTCGATGTCATAGTAATTTCATATCACTTCATAATACTATCAACCTTTCGTACTTTCTTCTTCACTAACCCCTAATGGCACTACTGATTTTTAAAGAAATCTTAGAAATTTAAAAATATTTGCTTAGTAACTGTAATTATTAATCATTACCGTTTCTGCTCACTTTATTCGTTTTAAAATTGTTTTCTTGTTACAATATGAAATATTTTTCTAATCTCTATTTAATTGACCACTTTTTTTCACACAGATGTCTTATCGTTTAATAGTCTAATAACTAATTCCAATTCTTGTATCTTAACACGTTTCTTATTAGCCGAGAGAGAGAGAGAGAGAGAGAAATAGAAAAATATGTGCATTAATTGGTAAACGATTAGATCGTGTAACACTTGTTGGACCATTTAAGTCCGCCATCAGCAATTCAAAATCATTAAAGAAATTATTAAAACATTCTTGAGAATTCTGAATGGTCTAGAAGCCACAGACAAAGTCCATCATGAGCATGATGTATGTTACGACTCCTCGAGAGACCTATAACGAGTTTCTTATGCATTAAAGGGTGGTAAATTGATCACTCCATAGCTCACTGAGCTTGCATTAGCAATGTTTCTTATTCGATCAGGGCTTTAAGGCTCAAAATTAATTTTCCATGCCCAAAATCTCATCGAATAGTAATTTTAATTAATTTTTTATACATCTTTTTTTAAATAAAAAAAATAATTCTATTTTTAGATTTTCCGCATACTAATTAATCATTATAGGATTTCGAAATCGGCGTATATTTTTTTTTCAGATAAATTTAATATGTTGTCTTAATCTCAACACCACAAAAATGATTAATAGTTTGCAACATAACACGGTGAAGCCACATGATATAATCAATAATTTTTTGTGCCTTTCTTATATTTTTATGTTGTGTCATAATTTCGCAACCAAATCATTCTTCTTCGTTGCAAAAATTATATAATTAGACATCAGTGAGATGAATGAGATTATTCACCTCTAAATTTTTTATTTTCAAAATCTTCCCTCTTTATTTATATCTTTTCTTTCTGGTTAAATTGAAGATATGTTTGGACAAAACTCTAAATCTCACATAAATGCCAGGAATTTATAAAATTAACAAGTAAAAAAGCTGTAAGTTCCAAAAAAAAAAAAAAAAAAATACCGAATGCCTATACGACGACGTGGACCTGCATAGGCAACTTTTGTCATAAGTTATTACAATATTTTAATGCGAAACTTGAAGAAAAATCGGTTTATAATGTAGCTAAAATCATCAAATAACGAATATAGGGGGCTATACGAAGACGTGGACCTGCACAGACAATTTTCTGGCATGGGCTGAAGTATCCATTACGAACTTCCCATACGAAATTTGAAACAATACCGGTAAATAATGTCTCTAAAATCATCAAAATACCGAATATCGGGGGGTACGGTATAGGGGGGCTATACGAAGACGTGGACCTACATAACCCATTTTCTGTTTTATGCTGCAGCATCTATTACGAACTTCAAATACCAACTTTAAAACGATTCCGGTAAAAAATGTCGCTAAAATCATCAAAATACCGAATATCGGGGGGTATGGTATATGGGGGCTATACGAAGACGTGGACCTACATGGCCCATCTACGAACTTAACCTGCCTACTGCCAAAATATACATGTGTGCAAAATTTTAGCCTTCTATCTCAATTTGTTCGAAAGATAGCGTGATTACAACAGACAGACGGACAGACAGACAGACGGACATGGCTAAATTTTACGCTGATCAAGAATATATATACTTTGTTGGGTCTGACATGAGTATTTCGAGGAGTTACAAACGGAATGACAAAATTAATATACCCTCCATAGTATGGTGGAGGGTATAAAAACACATTTTTGGGTAAACATCGTTCTTCAAATTCTCCTAAAAAAATCTATTCTAGAAGAGTATTTTTTTTATATTTTGCTATAAGTCACCAAAGCAAAGAAGTGGAATGACTTTTTTTAATTTTCCAAAAAAAGAAAAAAAAACTGAACTTATTTCTTATTTTTTCTTCGGTCTTTTTTTCGAGTTAATGCATGGAAGTAACATAAAACTTCGCTTTAGAGCAAAAAAGGCGTCGGAAATGAAATTATTCTTTACCATATTTAACTAGAAGGCTCTAATTTTATTGAATGAAAGCAAAAAATGTCGGAAATAGCATCAAATTTTAGAATAAGTTTAGATTTGTTCGAATCGGTCAACTTTGGCACAAATTATGGCCTTCAAATGGCCAATGAAACCGTTACACGCTGCCCGAATGTTGCTCTGCGGTATTTTGGCCCATTCTGGGCGAAGCACTTGCTTGAGGTGATCGACACTTTGGTCGGATTTTTTAGTGCTAACCTTGCTTTCCAAATTACTCCAGACACAATAGTCCAACGGATTGGTATCCGGAGATTTTGGTGGTCATTGTGCGCTGGAAATGAAGCGAGGAATCTCATTTTGTAATCATTCTTGGGTGGCGCGTGCTGATTGAGATGCTACTGATTCCTGTCGGAATTTCCAAGGTCTGCGTCCAAAATGTTTGCGTGCCCAAGGCTTTGATAAAACCTCCAGAATATTTTCGCGATAATATTCGGTATTTCTTCTGATGCTACGGTCGATTAATGCGAGCGAAGAGCGACCATCGGCTGTTATGGCGGCCCACCCCATCACCATGAACGGCGCTTGAGTTCTGGTGGCCAACCGAAAGTGCACATTTTCAGCTGACCTCTTTGGCAAGTAAACACGATCATTTTGTTTTTTTTCTTATCGGAGAAAACCAAATTCGGCAGTTCACCTCTTTCGTCCAAGCAAAGCAACTCTTTAGCTTATTTGAGTCTATTTTCTTTTGTTGTCAGTTGCGGTGTAAGTTCCTGCACTTTTTTGAATTTCAATGGCTTTACCCCGACCTCATTTTTCAATATTTGCCGAATGGAATATTGTGATATATTCAGCTACTGCGACGTGGGTTTCGATCAAGCCGCTTGTTTACCTTTCGAACCATTTCTGCTGATGTTGCTGTTTTCTTCCGTCCACTTCCTTGATGTCGGGCTACGCTACAAGTATCTAGGTACCGAGCGATGGTACGAGACACAAAAGATTTATTTACATTCAAATGCTGGAGTGCTCTATCGATAGCCACTTGCGGTTTTGCAGCCAATTATAAAGAAATCACATTATCACGCTTGAATTCCATCACGAATAACTTTGTTTCTGGAAAATTCTTACCAAAATGATTTTGTACGCTTGTAAACAATATAATGAGCTGTCACTGGAATAATTTTAACAGCTGTCGGACAAGTGGCTTAGAAATGACAGCAGTCTGAAGTTGGTTCAGGTTTTCTATTTATATGTCAGCGAAAAATCCACCTTAAAATTGTAGATTTGTTTTAATGTTAGACCTTTTTATACTCTCCACCTTAGAACGGAGGGTATATTAATTTTATCATTCCGTTTGTAATACCTCCCAATATCAATTTTAGATCCAACGAAGTGTATATATTCTTAATCAGCATAAAATTATGTGTCGATTTAGCGATGTCGATCCGACTGTCTGTAGGTCCGTCTGCAGAAATCACTGTAGCTTCCGAACGAAATCGAGTAGGTATTTTCAATATCAAAAGTCCTACACGTTTTTTTAATGCCCCCCATATAACTGTACCGAGAAATTTTAGGTTTTCTGGGTGTTTTAGTCTCAAATTTAGCCTGAATTTGCTGTTAATTTGCATAGAACTGTAGATATAGGTCTAAATTTTGGTATTTGGTCCCATATAACTGTACCTCCAAATGTTCCGTACATTATTTTTGTCCCACTTTTTACCAGAAATGTTTCAAATTTGGAATTTGAAGTTTCTAATGGGTATACAGTCTATGAAAGAAAATTGCATATGCAGGACCAGGTCTTCGCATAGCCCCCATATAACAGTAACTCCTTATATTAGGTTTTTTTTAATCATTTTAGCAGTATTTTTCAATATTTTTTATACCCTCCACCATAGTATAGAGGGTATATTAACTTTGTTACTCCGTTTGTAACATCCTTAAATATTCAACGTAGACCCCATAAAGTATATATATTCATAATCAGCATAAAATTCTAAGTCGATTTAACGATGTCCGTCTGACTGTCTGTCTGTTGAAATCGCGATACAGCCCACATTATTTGACGTAGAGCGCCAAAATTTAGCAGAGCAATTGGTATTGTGTCTAGGATGGTTGGTATTGAAAACATTATTTGACGTAGAGCGCCAAAATTTAGCAGAGCAATTGGTATTGTGTCTAGGATGGTTGGTATTGAAAATGAGATGTATCGATCCACATTCTGGTATAGTCCCCATATAACAGTACCTTCCGATATTTGGTATTTTGATGATTTATGCCACATTTTTTCACGGATTTGTCTGAAAATTGGTATTTGTAGGTCATAACGGGTCCCTGTACCTGTGGCAAAACATTGCATGTATAGGTCCACGTTTTGGTATAGCCCCCATATAACAGTACCTTCCGATATTCGGTATTTTGATGATTTATGCCACACTTTTTCACGGATTTGTCTACAAATTGGTATTTGTTAGTCATAATGGGTTTTAGTTCGTGTGGCGAAACATTGTATGTATAGGTCCACGTTTTGGTATAGTCCCCATATAACGGTACCTCCCAATATTCGGTATTTTGATAATTTTTGACACATTTTTTCACGAATTTGTCTGAAAATTGGTATTTGTAGGTCACAATGGGTTCTAGCTCCTTTGGCGAAACACTGTATGTATAGGTCCACGTTTTTGTATAGCCCCATGAATATGTCTAAAACTTGGTATATGTGGGTCATAATGGGCTCTAATGTTTAAAAGGCGGAGGGTATTAAAAGTTTGTCTGGCCGAACTTAATGTTTTTTACTTGTTTTTGTTCAAGTTTCGCATTTGAATATTGTAATGGCTTTTGACAAAAGTTGCCTACACAAGTCCGCGTCTACGTATAGCCCCCCATATAACGGCGAATTCCTATATGCGGTATTTTTAAGATTTTAATATAAATTTTTAATTTTTTTTTTTTTTTTTTGAAAATGTCCAAATTCTTTCCAAAGTTAAAGCTTAACTACTGCTTTTTTACATGTTTGATTTTGAATTATTCCATAAAAAAGCTTAGTTCACCTTCTTTACGTAGGAAACCTTCCGTAGGCCTTTATTCATTTTATTTCCAGAAGTTCTAATTTAACGGCTTTATACTGTTCTCTCAGATCTTATCAAATAGCAAAATCAATTCCCATGCCAATGGACTCTTAATTTTCGAATTATGATTTATATGGCTACGTGACTATTTGACATAATTTAAGACAAAAAAAAACTATTTTGAAATTCCTGACATTTGTCAAAAGATTTAAAAAAAAAAAACTTTACAACATTTAAATAGAACAAATTGATGATAGCCCAATTAAGGCGGATCAATTCGTTTCGAATTTGAAATTAAACTATTTAACATTTCGTTGCTCATTGTTTAATTTTTTTGGGGGGAGGGGTTGGCTCATAGGAAGGGGTACCGGATTCAAATTGTTGTCCATTGTTCTATTAACTAACATTTGCTGCTTGGAACAATGCTCGTTCTCAGATGCTAAGCTAAATGTTCTAAATCTTTGAAATATTTGAATATTCTTACATAAGACGGAATTAAATGTCCGAAAAAGAATTTGAAATTATTCTCTTTTTTTTTTTTTTGTTGGTTAAACAAAGAAATAAATGATCAATCATTAATTTGTTGTTATTGTTTGGCATATTTAGCGACCAGAATTTATTTATTTTCGGGGAGTTCATTACCAACAGAATTTATTTTGGTTTACTGTTTTTGTTGGTTTTGCTAACCGCTGTCAGTCGTATTTCCACCTCTCTCTCCCACACTCCAGCCCCCCCTCTCAAAGTCTTTTCATGTGAATAATTTACATTCTAATTATGGCTAATTTTAAATAAAATGAATTGAAATCACTCGTCGAGTGGCCCGGTCTTTTTTAAAATGAGAAAAAATAGAAGGGTGTGGATTTCTTTTTCTCACTCAGTTAGTAAATTTAAATATGCTGTTATGTTTCTTGTTGGAAATTGAAACCGGAAATTATTGGTTTACTTTTATTGCCTCTAAATAATGTTTAGTTTTGACGTACATTTACCTTAAACCGGATTATTTTTCTTGGTTTTATTTGGAAAACTACATCCAAAGGCACTTCAATACGTAAAAGACCTACTGCCGATTTATTACAAATAGAAGTAGTTTTTAAGTCTTCTTTCTGAATACTGAAGATATTTCATATAAAGAAAACCTTCTGTAGGGCCTCCTTACACAGATGACCTCCGCCAGGTTTTCTATAAATAGAATACCTTCTCTGGGTCTTCTCATATGTTTACCTCTTACCTCTTTTCTCAATTTGGCAATTCTTTTCAAATTTCCTACTTTCTAAATTTCCATTCCAGTACATCGAGGAGGAGGAGATACCAGAACGAATGGTCCATCTTTTTAGCAAATCTTGTGTTGAGGGAAATATTGAGATGTGCCAAGTCTGAATAATTTCGCGTTTTATGAGCTTTATGTAGATTCAATATTATAAAGAGAACCGGATACTTATTTCGCATTTATGATCGTTTTGGTTATTCAAAACCTTAACGCTTTGTAGGGGGGGGGGGGTTCCAGAAGGAATGGTTCGATCTCTACCGTCTTTATAACAGATCCAGTGTTGATAGGAATATTCAGATGTGCCAAGTCTAAATGGAATCGGATATTAATTTCGTGTTTTATGTGCTTCATGGATATTCAAAATTTCATCCTATTGTGGAGGAGGTAGCAGAATGAATGGTTCGATCTCTACCTTCTTTGTAAAAGATTTTGAGTTGATGGAAATATTAAGATGTGCCAAGTCTAAATGGAATTCGGATATTAATTTCGCGTTTTATGAGCATAATGGGTATTCAAAATTTCGACCGTTTGTGGAGGAGGTACCAGAAGCAGTGGACCGGATCTTGGGTTTAAAAAAAAAATATTGGGATATGCGAAATTTGAAGACAATCGGACTGTTACATCACATTTGATAAGAGTTGTAATTATTCAAAATGTTGACCCTTTGTGGGGGAGGTACTTGATGGAGTGGACCGATATCGTCCATTTTCGCACCTAACCTAGTACTGATGGAAATATTGGGATTTTTAAAATTGGATTTTCCTTTTTCTTTCTTTGCAAAAAAAATTTATTTTTTTATTTTTATTTTATTTTTTTTTTTTTTGTTGAAAATTTCGACCTTTGGTGGGGGAGGTACCAGAAGAAGTGCACCGATATTGCCCCTCTCGGAACTCGATCTAAGTTTGATAATAATATTATCATGTACCAAGTTTGGATCAATTCGTATACTCCCTTTGCGAGTTATCGTGCGCACCAGCCAGACAGACAAAGGACGGACGGATTTTGCTAGATCGACTCCAAATATTCTGAAACGGGATGGTCCAAAGAGACCTAGGGTCTAAGCCCGTCACTTCGATAAGACACGTTTTGACCGTGTTATTTTGATATATACCCGCTCTAGCCATTTGACCGAGGGTACAAAAATGATGTAGAATATGGGTTTTTCGAAATTCGTACTTAAGTTACGAAAAGTGGTAAGGAGATACTAAATATGGTACGATTGTTATTTTGCGAATGGATAGAGCTTGAGTTCTTAATGTTCGTATGTACTCTTGTCAATGGTACACAAAATAGTGCGAAAAAGGTTTGTTTAGGAATTTTGGACTAAATGGTACGAAAAGTGCTTTATCGTACTAAATTTGTTACTATCGAGACTGAGTGATGGAAAAAGAAACACATCTGTGTATATGGCCAATGGTAAAGCCATTTTGGGTTGGTGTAAAATCGTACTAAAGGGTACGGGTGGTATCTAAAGCTACACAATTTACCATTACAGGTTTTGATCTTCTATACGAACAAAATGTTTTCCATTCCATATCAAATTACTTACTCACTAAATTTACATTCAAGTGCAACAACCTATATTTTGATGGGGTCATTAGACATGCATACGTATAATATTTAATTCTAAATAAAATAAATGAAATCATAAAAAATAATTTTGAAAAATTCCCACATTTAAATATATTTTTATTGCAATGCCTCTCATAAAATTTCAGTTCCGAACACATTACAAATATGACGTATTTGACGTACAATTTCAATGTTTAAATGTTTGTCGAAATCAGGTCAGTCGAATTAGTCAAATTAAATGCATTATTACATGACTCCTTCATTAATCATCGTCGGACGACGAATGAATCAATTCGTCTTTAATTAATCAAAATTAAATTGGTGAGTTTATATGGCGTGTTTTTTTATAATTTTGTTTGTTTTGTTTAATTATCCACAAAAAAATCCAAAAATTCCTACCAATATTTTTTTCTTCAAAATATTCCACTAAATTAATAAACTACGTTCTAAATATTGTGGTTAAGAATTTAATTTGTATTATGTCTGGATAATCCTAAACGTTGTGGAATTATTTTGAATATACCACAAACATATATTTAAACATTTGATGACATTTTAAATATGTTGGAAAAAATAAACATAGATACAAATGAATCAGTATTTTTTCTGGGCACCGGATAACCAAGCAGAACTGCTGAACTGTATGTATAAGACGAAAGACGGAATATCGAAGAGGCACAATTGGTTTTGATGCTTGAAAAATCCAACATAAAGTGTCGTAGGGTATAAAAATTCACGTTTTTTATCTTCAAAAAGGGATTTAGAAAAAAATAAAATTCTTGAAAAAATATTTTTTTTTTTTTTAAATCCACGTCTATTGGTCCTTGAAAATTTAATTATTAATTTTTTAGATCCACATTCACAAAATTTAAAAAAAAATCCACATCTGACGTTATTTATAAAAACACTTTTAAAACAATTCACGTCTGTGGATTATTTGAAGTTATTTATAAACATATTCTTAAAACTATCCAGGTCTGTAAGTTATTTATAAAAAAAATATTTTTAAAAAAATCCACGTTTGGAGATTTTTGGAAAAAAAAACATATTTCAAAAAATCCACATCTGTCGATAATTTGAAAAAATTATTTAAAAAATCCACGTTTGTAGATCCTTTGAAAAAAATATTTAAAAAATCCACGTTTGTAGATCCTTTGAAAAAAATATTTAAAAAATCCACGTTTGTAGATCCTTTGAAAAAAATATTTAAAAAATCCACGTTTGCAGATTTTTTGAAAAAAAAAAAACATATTTAAAAAAATCCACGTTTGTAGATCCTTTGAAAAAATTATTTAAAAAATCCAGGTTTGCAGATTTTTTGAAAAAAAAAACATATTTTAAAAAATCCACATCTGTCGATAATTTGAAAATTTTTTTTAAAAAATCCACGTTTGTAGATCCTTTGAAAAAATTATTTAAAAATCAACGTTTGCAGATTTTTTGAAAAAAAAAAAAAAAAAAAATCCACATCTGTCGATAATTTAAAAATATTATTTAAAAAATCCACGTTTGCAGATCCTTTGAAAAAATTATTTGAAAAAATTATTTGCAAAAATCCACGTCTAAACATCCTTTGAAAAAATTATTTGCAAAAATCCACGTCTAAACATCCTATGAAAAAATTATTTAAATAAAATCCACGTTTGTAGATCCTTTAAAAAAAATTTAAAAAATCTACGTCTGTAGATTCTTTGAAAAAAATTTAAAAAATCTACGTCTGTAGATTCTTTGAAAAAAAAACCCACGTCTGTAGATTCTTTGAAAAAAAAACCCACGTCTGTAGATCCTTTGAAAAAAATATTTAAAAAATCCATGTCTGTAGATTTTTTTTTTTTTGAAAAAAAAAAACCCACGTCTGTAGATCCTTTGAAAAAAATATTTAAAAAATCCACGTCTATAGATTTTTTGAAAAAAACCCACGTCTGTAGATCCTTTGAAAAAAATATTTAAAAAATCCACGTCTATAGATTTTTTGAAAAAAACCCACGTCTGTAGATCCTTTGAAAAAAATATTTAAAAAATCTACGTCTGTAGATTTTTTGAAAAAATCCACGTCTGTAGATCCTTTGAAAAAAAAAATATTTAAAAAATCCACGTCTGTAGATCCTTTGAAAAAAAAATATTTAAAAAATCCACGTCTGTAGATCCTTTGAAAAAAAAATTTAAAAAATCCACGTCTGTAGATCCTTTGAAAAAAAAATATTTAAAAAATCCACGTCTGTAGATCCTTTGAAAAAAAATATTTAAAAAATCCACGTCTGTAGATCCTTTGAAAAAAAAATATTTAAAAAATCCACGTCTGTAGATCCTTTGAAAAAAATATTTAAAAAATCCACGTCTATAGATTCTTTGAAAAAAAATATTTAAAAAATCCACGTCTGTATATCCTTTGAAAAAAAATATTTAAAAAATCCACGTCTGTAGATCCTTTGAAAAAAAATATTTAAAAAATCCACGTCTGTAGATCCTTTGAAAAAAAATATTTAAAAAATCCACGTCTGTATATCCTTTGAAAAAAAATATTTAAAAAATCCACGTCTGTAGATCCTTTGAAAAAAAATATTTAAAAAATCCACGTCTGTAGATCCTTTGAAAAAAAATATGTAAAAAATGCACGTCTGTAGATCCTTTGAAAAAAAATATTTAAAAAATCCACGTCTGTAGATCCTTTGAAAAAAATATTTAAAAAATCCACGTCTGTAGATCCTTTGAAAAAAAATATTTAAAAAATCCACGTCTGTAGATCCTTTGAAAAAAAATATTTAAAAAATCCACGTCTGTAGATCCTTTGAAAAAAAATATTTAAAAAATCCACGTCTGTAGATCCTTTGAAAAAAAATATTTAAAAAATCCACGTCTGTAGATCCTTTGAAAAAAATATTTAAAAAATCCACGTCTGTAGATCCTTTGAAAAAAAATATTTAAAAAATCCACGTCTGTAGATCCTTTGAAAAAAAAATATTTAAAAATCCACGTCTGTAGATTTTTGAAAAAATCCACGTCTGTAGATTTTTTGAAAAAATCCACGTCTGTAGATTTTTTGAAAAAATCCACGTCTGTAGATTTTTTGAAAAAATCCACGTCTGTAGATTTTTTGAAAAAATCCACGTCTGTAGATTTTTTGAAAAAATCCACGTCTGTAGATTTTTTGAAAAAATCCACGTCTGTAGATTTTTTGAAAAAATCCACGTCTGTAGATTTTTTGAAAAAATCCACGTCTGTAGATTTTTTGAAAAAATCCACGTCTGTAGATCCGTTGAAAAAAAATATTTAAAAAATCCACGTCTGTAGATCCTTTGAAAAAAAATATTTAAAAAATCCACGTCTGTAGATCCTTTGAAAAAAAAATATTTAAAAAATCCACGTCTGTAGATCCTTTGAAAAAAAATATTTAAAAAATCCACGTCTGTAGATCCTTTGAAAAAAATATTTAAAAAATCCACGTATGTAGATCCTTTAAAAAAAAAATATTTAAAAAATCCACGTCTGTAGATCCTTTGAAAAAAATATTTAAAAAATCCACGTATGTAGATCCTTTGAAAAAAAATATTTAAAAAATCCACGTCTGTATATCCTTTGAAAAAAAATATTTAAAAAATCCACGTATGTAGATTATTTGAAAAAAAATATTTAAAAAATCCACGTCTGTAGATCCTTTGAAAAAATTATTTAAACAATCCACGTCTGTAGATCCTTTGAAAAAAAATATTTAAAAAATCCACGTCTGTAGATCCTTTGAAAAAAAATATTTAAAAAATCCACGTCTGTAGATCCTTTGAAAAAAAATATTTAAAAAATCCACATCTGTAGATCCTTTGAAAAAAACTATTTAAAAAATCCACGTCTGTAGATCCTTTGAAAAAAACTATTTAAAAAATCCACGTCTGTAGATCCTTTGAAAAAAAATATTTAAAAAATCCACGTCTGTAGATCCTTTGAAAAAAATATTTAAAAAATCCACGTCTGTAGATCCTTTGAAAAAAAATATTTAAAAAATCCACGTCTGTAGATCCTTTGAAAAAAAATATTTAAAAAATCCACGTCTGTAGATCCTTTGAAAAAAAATATTTAAAAAATCCACGTCTGTAGATCCTTTGAAAAGAAATATTTAAAAAATCCACGTCTGTAGATTTTTTGAAAAAATCCACGTCTGTAGATTTTTTGAAAAAATCCACGTCTGTAGATCCTTTGAAGAAAAATATTTAAAAAATCCACGTCTGTAGATTTTTTGAAAAAATCTCGTCTGTAGATTTTTTGAAAAAATCCACGTCTGTAGATCCTTTGAAAAAAAATATTTAAAAAATCCACGTCTGTAGATTTTTTGAAAAAATCCACGTCTGTAGATCCTTTGAAAAAAATATTTAAAAAATCTACGTCTGTGGATTTTTTGAAAAAATCCACGTCTGTAGATTTTTTGAAAAAAATCCACGTCTGTAGATCCTTTGAAAAAAAATATTTAAAAAATCCACGTCTGTAGATTTTTTAAAAAAATCCACGCCTGTAGATCCTTTAAAAAAATATTTAAAAAATCCACGTCTGTAGATTTTTTGAAAAAATCCACGTCTGTAGTCTTTTTGAAAAAATCCACGTCTGTAGATTTTTTGAAAAAATCCACGTCTGTAGATTTTTTGAAAAAATCCACGTCTGTAGATTTTTTGAAAAAATCCACGTCTGTAGATCCTTTGAAAAAAAATATTTAAAAAATCCACGTCTGTAGATCCTTTGAAAAAAAATATTTAAAAATCCACGTCTGTAGATCCTTTGAAAAAAAATATTTAAAAAATCCACGTCTGTAGATCCTTTGAAAAAAAATATTTAAAAAATCCACGTCTGTAGATCCTTTGAAAAAAAATATTTAAAAAATCCACGTCTGTAGATCCTTTGAAAAAAAATATTTAAAAAATCCACGTATGTAGATTCTTTGAAAAAAAATATTTAAAAAATCCACGTCTGTAGATCCTTTGAAAAAATTATTTAAACAATCCACGTCTGTAGATCCTTTGAAAAAAAATATTTAAAAAATCCACGTCTGTAGATCCTTTGAAAAAAAATATTTAAAAAATCCACGTCTGTAGATCCTTTGAAAAAAAATATTTAAAAAATCCACATCTGTAGATCCTTTGAAAAAAAATATTTAAAAAATCCACGTCTGTAGATCCTTTGAAAAAAACTATTTAAAAAATCCACGTCTGTAGATCCTTTGAAAAAAAAATATTTAAAAAATCCACGTCTGTATATCCTTTGAAAAAAAAATATTTAAAAAATCCACGTCAGTAGATCCTTTGAAAAAAAATATTTAAAAAATCCACGTCTGTAGATCCTTTGAAAAAAAAATATTTAAAAAATCCACGTCTGTAGATCCTTTGAAAAAAATATTTAAAAAATCCACGTCTATAGATTCTTTGAAAAAAAATATTTAAAAAATCCACGTCTGTATATCCTTTGAAAAAAAAATATTTAAAAAATCCACGTCTGTAGATCCTTTGAAAAAAAATATTTAAAAAATCCACGTCTGTAGATCCTTTGAAAAAAATATTTAAAAAATCCACGTCTGTAGATCCTTTGAAAAAAAATATTTAAAAAATCCACGTCTGTAGATCCTTTGAAAAAAAATATTTAAAAAAATCCACGTCTGTAGATCCTTTGAAAAAAAATATTTAAAAAATCCACGTCTGTAGATCCTTTGAAAAAAATATTTAAAAAATCCACGTCTGTAGATCCTTTGAAAAAAAATATTTAAAAAATCCACGTCTGTAGATCCTTTGAAAAAAAAATATTTAAAAAATCCACGTCTGTAGATTTTTTGAAAAAATCCACGTCTGTAGATTTTTTGAAAAAATCCACGTCTGTAGATTTTTTGAAAAAATCCACGTCTGTAGATTTTTTGAAAAAATCCACGTCTGTAGATTTTTTGAAAAAATCCACGTCTGTAGATTTTTTGAAAAAATCCACGTCTGTAGATTTTTTGAAAAAATCCACGTCTGTAGATTTTTTGAAAAAATCCACGTCTGTAGATTTTTTGAAAAAATCCACGTCTGTAGATCCTTTGAAAAAAAATATTTAAAAAATCCACGTCTGTAGATCCTTTGAAAAAAAATATTTAAAAAATCCACGTCTGTAGATCCTTTGAAAAAAAATATTTAAAAAATCCACGTCTGTAGATCCTTTGAAAAAAAATATTTAAAAAATCCACGTCTGTAGATCCTTTGAAAAAATATTTAAAAAATCCACGTATGTAGATCCTTTAAAAAAAAATATTTAAAAAATCCACGTCTGTAGATCCTTTGAAAAAAATATTTAAAAAATCCACGTACGTAGATCCTTTGAAAAAAAATATTTAAAAAATCCACGTCTGTATATCCTTTGAAAAAAAATATTTAAAAAATCCACGTATGTAGATTCTTTGAAAAAAAATATTTAAAAAATCCACGTCTGTAGATCCTTTGAAAAAATTATTTAAACAATCCACGTCTGTAGATCCTTTGAAAAAAAATATTTAAAAATCCACGTCTGTAGATCCTTTGAAAAAAAATATTTAAAAAATCCACGTCTGTAGATCCTTTGAAAAAAAATATTTAAAAAATCCACATCTGTAGATCCTTTGAAAAAAACTATTTAAAAAATCCACGTCTGTAGATCCTTTGAAAAAAACTATTTAAAAAATCCACGTCTGTAGATCCTTTGAAAAAAAAATATTTAAAAAATCCACGTCTGTAGATCCTTTGAAAAAATATTTAAAAAATCCACGTCTGTAGATCCTTTGAAAAAAAATATTTAAAAAGCCACGTCTGTAGATCCTTTGAAAAAAAATATTTAAAAAATCCACGTCTGTAGATCCTTTGAAAAAAAAAACGTATTTTAAAAAATCCACATCTGTCGATTATTTAAAAAATTATTTAAAAATTCCACGTTTGTAGATCCTTTGAAAAAAATATTTGAAAAAATTATTTGCAAAAATCCACGTCTAAACATCCTTTGAAAAAATTATTTGAAAAAATCCACGTCTAAACATCCTTTGAAAAAATTATTTGAAAAAATCCACGTCTAAACATCCTTTGAAAAAATTATTTGAAAAAATTATTTGCAAAAATCCACGTCTAAACATCCTTTGAAAAAATTATTTAAAAAATCCACATCTTTCGATAATTTAAAAAAATTATTTAAAAAATCCACGTCTGTAGATCCTTTGAAAAAAATATTTAAAAAATCCACGTCTGTAGATCCTTTGAAAAAAAATATTTAAAAAATCCACGTCTGTAGATCCTTTGAAAAAAAATATATTTAAAAAATCCACGTCTGTAGATCCTTTGAAAAAAAATATTTAAAAAATCCACGTCTGTAGATCCTTTGAAAAGAAATATTTAAAAAATCCACGTCTGTAGATTTTTTGAAAAAATCCACGTCTGTAGATTTTTTGAAAAAATCCACGTCTGTAGATCCTTTGAAGAAAAATATTTAAAAATCCACGTCTGTAGATTTTTTGAAAAAATCTCGTCTGTAGATTTTTTGAAAAAATCCACGTCTGTAGATCCTTTGAAAAAAAATATTTAAAAAATCCACGTCTGTAGATGTTTTGAAAAAATCCACGTCTGTAGATCCTTTGAAAAAAATATTTAAAAAATCTACGTCTGTGGATTTTTTGAAAAAATCCACGTCTGTAGATTTTTTGAAAAAAATCCACGTCTGTAGATCCTTTGAAAAAAAATATTTAAAAAATCCACGTCTGTAGATTTTTTAAAAAAATCCACGCCTGTAGATCCTTTAAAAAAAATATTTAAAAAATCCACGTCTGTAGATTTTTTGAAAAAATCCACGTCTGTAGACTTTTTGAAAAAATCCACGTCTGTAGATTTTTTGAAAAAATCCACGTCTGTAGATTTTTTGAAAAAATCCACGTCTGTAGATTTTTTGAAAAAATCCACGTCTGTAGATCCTTTGAAAAAAAATATTTAAAAAATCCACGTCTGTAGATCCTTTGAAAAAAAATATTTAAAAAATCCACGTCTGTAGATCCTTTGAAAAAAAATATTTAAAAAATCCACGTCTGTAGATCCTTTGAAAAAAAATATTTAAAAAATCCACGTCTGTAGATCCTTTGAAAAAAATTATTTAAACAATCCACGTCTGTAGATCCTTTGAAAAAAAATATTTAAAAAATCCACGTCTGTAGATCCTTTGAAAAAAAATATTTAAAAAATCCACGTCTGTAGATCCTTTGAAAAAAAATATTTAAAAAATCCACGTCTGTAGATCCTTTGAAAAAAAATATTTAAAAAATCCACGTCTGTAGATCCTTTGAAAAAAAATATTTAAAAAATCCACGTCTGTAGATCCTTTGAAAAAAATTATTTAAACAATCCACGTCTGTAGATCCTTTGAAAAAAAATATTTAAAAAATCCACGTCTGTAGATCCTTTGAAAAAAAATATTTAAAAAATCCACGTCTGTAGATCCTTTGAAAAAAAATATTTAAAAAATCCACGTCTGTAGATCCTTTGAAAAAAAATATTTAAAAAATCCACGTCTGTAGATCCTTTGAAAAAAACTATTTAAAAAATCCACGTCTGTAGATCCTTTGAAAAAAAAATATTTAAAAAATCCACGTCTGTAGATCCTTTGAAAAAAATATTTAAAAAATACACGTCTGTAGATCCTTTGAAAAAAAATATTTAAAAAGCCACGTCTGTAGATCCTTTGAAAAAAAATATTTAAAAAATCCACGTCTGTAGATCCTTTGAAAAAAAATATTTAAAAAATCCACGTCTGTAGATCCTTTGAAAAAAAATATTTAAAAAATCCACGTCTGTAGATCCTTTGAAAAAAATTATTTAAACAATCCACGTCTGTAGATCCTTTGAAAAAAAATATTTAAAAAATCCACGTCTGTAGATCCTTTGAAAAAAAATATTTAAAAAATCCACGTCTGTAGATCCTTTGAAAAAAAATATTTAAAAAATCCACGTCTGTAGATCCTTTGAAAAAAATTATTTAAACAATCCACGTCTGTAGATCCTTTGAAAAAAAATATTTAAAAAATCCACGTCTGTAGATCCTTTGAAAAAAAATATTTAAAAAATCCACGTCTGTAGATCCTTTGAAAAAAAATATTTAAAAAATCCACGTCTGTAGATCCTTTGAAAAAAAATATTTAAAAAATCCACGTCTGTAGATCCTTTGAAAAAAACTATTTAAAAAATCCACGTCTGTAGATCCTTTGAAAAAAAAATATTTAAAAAATCCACGTCTGTAGATCCTTTGAAAAAAATATTTAAAAAATACACGTCTGTAGATCCTTTGAAAAAAAATATTTAAAAAGCCACGTCTGTAGATCCTTTGAAAAAAAATATTTAAAAAATCCACGTCTGTAGATCCTTTGAAAAAAAATATTTAAAAAATCCACGTCTGTAGATCCTTTGAAAAAAAATATTTAAAAAATCCACGTCTGTAGATCCTTTGAAAAAAATATTTAAAAAATCCACGTCTGTAGATCCTTTGAAAAAAAAAACATATTTTAAAAAATCCACATCTGTCGATTATTTAAAAAAATTATTTAAAAAATCCACGTTTGTAGATCCTTTGAAAAAAATATTCGAAAAAATTATTTGCAAAAATCCACGTCTAAACATCCTTTGAAAAAATTATTTGAAAAAATCCACGTCTAAATGTTATAGAAAAAATTCCGATGATTCAGTTCAGTTAGAAAAAATTTTAAAACATTTATTTGAAAGAAAAATAATTTGAACTCAATGGTATGAATGACTGAAACAGAATGAAAAAATTTCTTCTTGAAAATATTAATATGACATAAAATATTTTCAAGGCCTACTATGCTATAATATAATGATATAAAACATAGTAAAAAGTAGTTGAGTTGTTTCATATTCAATTTATACAACAAACTCTACCTCAACTCAAATACTTCAAAGATAATTAAAATTCAATATTTAATTTTAAAAGTTTACATGCTGCTATATGCTTTTCTTTAGTGAGTGGTTTGGTTAAAATATCTGCTACGTTTTCAGAGCTTGCTACATATTGAACGTCCACTTCATTTGATTGATATTTCTCCCTCACGTAGTGATAGCGTATGTCAATGTGCTTACTGCGTTTTTGTACACTGGGATTCTTGACTAGAAATTGAGCACCTTGATTGTCACAGAAAATGATGGTAGCTTTCTTTGTATTTTCATTTAGTCCAATTTCATTAAGAAGGCTTCTTTGGAATGAAACTTCTTTAGTTCCTTGGCACAAAGCGACGTATTCTGCTTCCATTGAACTCAAAGATACAGAATGCTGTTTTTTTGATTCCCACGATATAGGTCCACCGGCCAGAAATATAATAAATCCACTGTACGATTTTCGATCCGCTGTATCTGCTGCCCAATCTGAATCTGTGAAGCATATTAATTCGTCATAACATTTTGAATACTTTATTGATGCATTTGATGTTTTCTTCAAATATCTTAGGACGTGTTTCGCTGCTGTGAAATGTTCTTGATGTGGGTGTGAATTAAATTGCGATAGTTTCGACACAACATGTGTAATATCTGGCCTACTTATGACTGCCAAATACATTAGTCCACCAATGAGGGATTGGTATTGTTTCACATCCAAGTATTCACATTCCTCTGTACACTTCTCCAATTTATTTCCGCATGCAAATGGTGTTAATGCAGGTTTGCAGTTTTCCATTTGCCATTGTATTAATAATTGTTCCACATATCTCTTTTGATGAATGGATATTGCTCCTCTATCACCTTCCCTCTCAATTTCCATTCCCAAGTAGTAAGATATAGAACCTTTATCAATTGCCTCTACGTGCTGATTTAATTTAAACAATATATATTTCATATCTTCTTCCAGCGAACTTGCAATCAGCAAATCGTCAACATAGAGGGCAATTATGTTCATATTTTTACCTTTATTCATCACATAAACGCAGTTGTCCGTATGGCATCTAGTAAATCCAATTGTAGTAATTATATCTGATACCTTTTTATTCCATTCTCTACCAGCTTGCTTTAGGCCATATAGAGAACGCTTAAGCTTGCAAACTTTCTCTGGATGTTGCTTGTCTTCAAATAAAGGTGGCTGCCGCATATATACCTCTGATTCTAAGTCTCCGTTCAAATAAGCCGCCACAATATCGACATGATTCACAAATAACTGATATTTTACCGCCAATGACAAAACAAGCCTTATTGTTGAATGACGTACAACAGGAGCGTACGTTTCTTTATAGTCAATATTATATTTTTGGGAACATCCACGAGCTACCAATCTTGCCTTGTATTTTTCAACGGTACCATCGGGATTACGTTTTATAGCAAAAACCCATTTGCAGCCAATAATATTTTTACCTTTTGGATTGTCCACCAATTCCCACGTTTTGTTTTTCAACAAGGAATTGAATTCTACTTGCATTGCCTCTTTCCAATGCTCACAATCTTCTGACCTCAATGCTTCAGCCACACTCTCAGTATCTTCAATAATAGAATTCACCATTTCAGGTCCGGTATGTGTGATGTATACCTTTCTAGGTCTGCCACGGTTTCCTGTTCTCAAAATTCTTGGTCTTCCTCGCTTGCGGCTTTGTATTACTTGTTCTGATTGACTCCTTGCCTCTATTTCTGTTTCGTTTGATTGTTGCATATCTGACGTGGTTGCCGGTTCATAACCCAAAGTATTTGATGTCACGTTTTGAATCTCCGATTCTCCAGCTTGGGTTTCAACATTTCCATTTCCTGCTTCATCATTTCCAGGACATGCCGTGATAGGTAACCAGAATAATTCATCGGTCTCTTCTGTGTCTTTGAAAACATTATTTCTATAGAAAACGTCTTCAAAAAATATCACATCTCTTGCTTTAATTAAAGATTTTGTATTCGGATTATACAATCTATATGCCTTAGAAAATTCTTCATATCCAATGAATATTAGTTTTATACCTTTTGGCTCAAATTTACCTCTTCCTGGCCCCTTTTGAAGAGCAATTGCCTCACAACCAAATATTCTGAAGTGACCGACTGACGGTTTACGACCATTACGTACCTCATATGGCGTTATGTTATCCAATACTTTTGTTGGTGATCGATTGCGTATATATACTGCTGTCTTTACCGCTTCTGCCCATAAATTTTGAGGGAGATTGGCATTCTCAAGCATGCAGCGAGCCATTTCTACAAGAGTTCTGTTGGCCCTCTCCGCAATGCCATTTTGCTGAGGAGTATACGCTACGGTTGTCTGATGAACAATACCATTTTCTGCCATGAAATTCTTGAATTTATTGTTGATATACTCTAATCCGTTGTCGCTCCGTATTGCTTTCAATTTCCGTCCACTTTGTTTTTCCGCTCGTGCCATAAAATTTCGAAATGATTCAAATGCTTCTGATTTGTGCTTTAAAAACTGAACCTCTATATACCGTGAAAAATCGTCTATAAACGATATGATATACAAAGCACCTCCTTGCGATTTTATACGCATAGGACCACAGATATCAGTATGTATTAGGTCTAACATACCTTTTGAATTGGGATTTGGATAGCTGCCGAATGGTTTAACATTTATCTTGCAAATTGCGCATGTGGTGCATTTAAATTCTTTTGGCATACTCACAGTTAGTCCACGCACCATATTCTTTCTTGAAAGTTTCACCAAGTCGTTCAGATTCAAGTGTCCAAACCGGCCGTGCCATAGTTTAACTTTCTTATCATCTTGAACACTGCTAACAACTTCTGCTTTCACGTTACTATCCAAATTTACACTATATACACCATTACGCAAAACAGCAATAAAAAACAGTTTATTTGACTGAGTTTTAACGACCGTTTTTCCCTTCTTGAATTGAACTATGTGTTCAGCTTGTACAATTTTTCCTACTGAAAGAAAATTCGAGTGTAGTTTAGGCACATACCAGACGTCGTTGATTGTAATGTCATCATTATGAGCAGATTTGGCCAGCACTGTTCCAATACCTTCAGCCTGTATTACCTCCCCTGAGGCTATAACAATGTCTTGCGATTTAGGCGTAATGTTCAAAAAATATGAAGAATCCCGGCACATGTGGGAACTTGCTCCACTATCCAATATCCACACATTGCTTGTTGTTTTGTTGATCATACCAAGACCACTCAATGATTCTGCACCATATCTTGCATTCGAGTTGCATTTTGACCGAATATGGCCCTTTTTTCCGCATTTATAGCATATTAGGTTCACGTTGTTACGTTTTTTATGGGAATCGCCTTTTGAAGTCTCAAATTTTGGTTTAGCATGCTTTCCAGATGCAATTTCTGATTTTGATTTCAGCATGAAAACTTTTTCGTTATAACTTGGTTCATTTTTATCGACTTGACGATGCTCACTTTCTAATATCTTTGATATTAATGTTTCCAACGTTGGTAATTTGTCCCTGCTTTCAACAGCTACGACAAAATTTTCCATTTCTTGAGGTAAACTGCTAAGAAGTAAAACACACAAGAAATCTTCCGGCATCGTAACATTGATTCCTTTCAACTCATCCACTATTGTGCAAAATTCACCAATTTGACCAGAAAACTTTTCCTTATTTGAGAACTTGTACTTTACCAATTTCTTGAATAGGTTAACCTTACGTCCCGGGGCATCTCTTTTGTACAAAGCGCTAAGCACATTCCATGCATCCCTCGCAGATTCACAATTTTTGATGTGTATAAGCTCTGACGGCTTAACACAAAGAGTAATATTTGCCAATGCCTTCTGATTCATTATTTCCCAGGTTGCTCTAACACCCGCCGCAGCATCTCCTGGACATTGTTCCTTCACAGCCGTCCACAGATCTTGCGTAATAAGAAAACTTCGCATTTGCACCGACCACGTAATGTAGTTCTCACCATTCAGTTTATCAATATTTCCAAATTGATTCGCCATTGCTGCCTCTGAAATTGTTTCTTCTTTGCCGTTTAAAATTTATTCTTTTAAACAAGAACTGGGCCCATAACCTTTGTTATAGAAAAAATTCCGATGATTCAGTTCAGTTAGAAAAAATTTTAAAACATTTATTTGAAAGAAAAATAATTTGAACTCAATGGTATGAATGACTGAAACAGAATGAAAAAATTTCTTCTTGAAAATATTAATATGACATAAAATATTTTCAAGGCCTACTATGCTATAATATAATGATATAAAACATAGTAAAAAGTAGTTGAGTTGTTTCATATTCAATTTATACAACACTAAACATCCTTTGAAAAAATTATTTGAAAAAATCCACGTCTAAACATCCTTTGAAAAAATTATTTGAAAAAATCCACGTCTAAACATCCTTTGAAAAATTATTTGAAAAAATTATTTGCAAAAATCCACGTCTAAACATCCTTTGAAAAAATTATTTAAAAAATCCACATCTTTCGATAATTTAAAAAAATTATTTAAAAAATCCACGTCTGTAGATCCTTTGAAAAAAATATTTAAAAAATCCACGTCTGTAGATCCTTTGAAAAAAAATATTTAAAAAATCCACGTCTGTAGATCCTTTGAAAAAAAAAATATTTAAAAAATCCACGTCTGTAGATTTTTTGAAAAAATCCACGTCTGTAGATTTTTTGAAAAAATCCACGTCTGTAGATCCTTTGAAAAAAAATATTTAAAAAATCCACGTCTGTAGATTTTTTGAAAAAATCTCGTCTGTAGATTTTTTGAAAAAATCCACGTCTGTAGATCCCTTGAAAAAAATATTTAAAAAATCCACGTCTGTAGATTTTTTGAAAAAATCCACGTCTGTAGATCCTTTGAAAAAAAATATTTAAAAAATCTACGTCTGTGGATTTTTTGAAAAAATCCACGTCTGTAGATTTTTTGAAAAAAATCCACGTCTGTAGATCCTTTGAAAAAAAATATTTAAAAAATCCACGTCTGTAGATCCTTTGAAAAAAAATATTTAAAAAATCCACGTCTGTAGATCCTTTGAAAAAAAATATTTAAAAAATCCACGTCTGTAGATCCTTTGAAAAAAAATATTTAAAAAATCCACGTCTGTAGATCCTTTGAAAAAAAATATTTAAAAAATCCACGTCTGTAGATCCTTTGAAAAAAAATATTTAAAAAATCCACGTCTGTAGATCCTTTGAAAAAAAATATTTAAAAAATCCACGTCTGTAGATCCTTTGAAAAAAAATATTTAAAAAATCCACGTCTGTAGATCCTTTGAAAAAAAATATTTAAAAAATCCACGTCTGTAGATTTTTTGAAAAAATCCACGTCTGTAGATTTTTTGAAAAAATCCACGTCTGTAGATTTTTTGAAAAAATCCACGTCTGTAGATCCTTTGAAAAAAAATATTTAAAAAATCCACGTCTGTAGATCCTTTGAAAAAAAATATTTAAAAAATCCACGTCTGTAGATCCTTTGAAAAAAATATTTAAAAAATCCACGTCTGTAGATCCTTTGAAAAAAAATATTTAAAAAATCCACGTCTGTAGATCCTTTGAAAAAAAATATTTAAAAAATCCACGTCTGTAGATCCTTTGAAAAAAAATATTTAAAAAATCCACGTCTGTAGATTTTTTGAAAAAATCCACGTCTGTAGATCCTTTGAAAAAAAATATTTAAAAAATCCACGTCTGTAGATTTTTTGAAAAAATCCACGTCTGTAGATCCTTTGAAAAAAAATATTTAAAAAATCCACGTCTGTAGATTTTTTGAAAAAATCCACGTCTGTAGATCCTTTGAAAAAAAATATTTAAAAAATCCACGTCTGTAGATTTTTTGAAAAAATCCACGTCTGTAGATCCTTTGAAAAAAAATATTTAAAAAATCCACGTCTGTAGATTTTTTGAAAAAATCCACGTCTGTAGATCCTTTGAAAAAAAATATTTAAAAAATCCACGTCTGTAGATCCTTTGAAAAAAAATATTTAAAACATCCACGTCTGTAGATCCTTTGAAAAAAAATATTTAAAAAATCCACGTCTGTAGATCCTTTGAAAAAAATATTTAAAAAATCCACGTCTGTAGATCCTTTGAAAAAAAATATTTAAAAAATCCACGTCTGTAGATCCTTTGAAAAAAATATTTAAAAAATCCACGTCTGTAGATCCTTTGAAAAAAAATATTTAAAAAATCCACGTCTGTAGATCCTTTGAAAACAAATATTTAAAAAATCCACGTCTGTAGATCCTTTGAAAAAAAATATTTAAAAAATCCACGTCTGTAGATCCTTTGAAAAAAATATTTAAAAAATCCACGTCTGTAGATTTTTTGAAAAAATCCACGTCTGTAGATCCTTTGAAAAAAATATTTAAAAAATCCACGTCTGTAGATTTTTTGAAAAAATCCACGTCTGTAGATCCTTTGAAAAAAAATATTTAAAAAATCTACGTCTGTGGATTTTTTGAAAAAATCCACGTCTGTAGATTTTTTGAAAAAAATCCACGTCTGTAGATCCTTTGAAAAAAAATATTTAAAAAATCCACGTCTGTAGATTTTTTGAAAAAATCCACGTCTGTAGATCCTTTGAAAAAAAATATTTAAAAATCCACGTCTGTAGATCCTTTGAAAAAAATATTTAAAAAATCCACGTCTGTAGATCCTTTGAAAAAAAATATT